>NC_136430.1:8100555-8737500 GCF_052849685.1 Lactuca virosa | reverse complement strand
TGGTCGGAGGAGCACCTACGCCCGTTGTGATGCGTCTGTGGATGGCGACATGAGTCGAGAGAAGAAGAAGGCACGAAGGAAGGAAAAACGCAACACCAGTAGCGGTACCGGCCTTCAAACCCGTCGTCGGAGTCGCGAGGAGTCACCGGTGGTTAGTTTGGGACCTCAACAATGGTGGTGGCAGACAGAAGAAGACGCGAAGAGGGTGGCAGCTTCCACCGGAAATAGCACCAGCGACGCCCCGGGGTGAGTTCCTTCTGATCTCCCACTGCCATGACGTCCAAAGGTGGCATTCGTCTTCAATGGGTTGGCACAACGGTAGCTCGGTGGTCGGAAACACGAGAGGAACGGAGTGGTGGTGTGTGACAACCATCAATTTTTGGTCAAGTCAACAAGTCAAACCGGTCAACGCATCTAACCCTTGCATATTAGGGTTTCCAATATGATTCTTACTGTACAACTCGCAATCTTAATACAAAGTATCACTTAGAGTTTTCACGTGTTCGGAAATTCTAAACCCTAATCAGGGTAAGTGATGAATCTACTCGATAAAACATTATTCCATACCCCTCGGGAGCGTATAACAATCGTAACGAGGCTTAACGGGGTGTACGAACCTTGCGTTACGAAGCCAAACACTCAAAGAGGTCACAAACATAGTCTCTCTCAACCTCTTTCACTCTATCTCTCTCTACCTCAAATCTCTCCCAAATCTCTCCAAGTATGTGAAATCTCTCCCAAATCTCTCTAAAAATCTCTCTCAACTTTTTATAGTCATCCGGGTCATCCTGACCCTTAATTTAGTTGAACACTACTCAAAAACGGAAGTTTACGCGAAAAACCCTCTTAAGGAGCCGAACCCTCTAAGGACCGAAGCCTCCTGGACCGAAACTGCTCTGCTGAACCGAACCCAATGAAGAACCGAACCCGAACTTCGGAGGACCGAAGGTCCCTTCGGACCGAACCTCCTCTTTCGCCCCATTTCACTTTCGGGTCTTTACTCAACCAGCTTCGCGTTCGGTCCCTTCTGATGAGTTCGCCTGCGAGATTGCTCGGGCCGAACCTCCCCCTCTCGGTTCCAATACACCAACCGAACCATGCCTTCGGTTCTAATGCTGCTAAGACCGAATCTCGCCCCTGACTTCGGTTTTTCCCATTTTCACCCGGTTTTCGACCACGATTCCATTTTAAGCCCGTTTTGGATTATTTTAACGTGGGATTTTCACCAAAAATCATATTTTAACATATAAGACCCTAAATATGCATAATTTAAACACACTTTTAGAGAAATCTTTATTTAAGAATAAAAATATAGTGGGTAAGATATTTAGGTGAAGTGTTGGCTTTGCCTTAGTGTATGACACAAGTTACCTCCCATACCTACTCCATGACCATCCCTAGTCACTATTCCACCATACCTTGTCATTCCATCGTCCTTTTCCCACCATTTTTCCAGCCATACTCTTGATCAAAAGCTGGAAATCCTCATCTCTCCTCCCATTTCACTCCTTCCCCACCAAAGAACAAAAATCCATTCTCTCTCACTTCCTCCCACTAATCTCGATATCCAAGGGCAATTTCCAAGTTCTTCATCTACCTTTGGTAAGTAAATCTCTTCTCACACTTGATTTCCTTACACTCCTTCACTCAAATCATGAGTCCTTACACAAATATCGTCATATTTGTTGTTAGATCTTCGAATCTTCAAGCATCTCCCAAGTGTTCTTGACTTGAAAACTCCTTTTCTTCATCATCCACCTATTGAAATCACTCAATGTGAGTTCATACCCCTATCTTTTCACGTTTTCTTAAGTTTTATGGGGGGAATACAAGTTAAAACACCAAGAACACAACTAAACTCTTCCAATAGCTTTCATCAGAAAAGTTTAACTCCATTCACGGACTGTTTTGGTCAACTTAAATATTTTAGTTTTCAAAACTGTATTAGGTGCAAATAGCTCAGGTTCATACCTTTAAAATGACTACTTTCACATCTCCATACGATTTTTATACAATTTATGGTGATTTTTACAAAACTGCCTATCATTTCAAGAGCAAATCCGGACCAGTCTGGGAATATGGACATTTTCACACAAGTTAAAGGTCTTTAAAAATCATAATAAAAATTAGGAACAAACTAGAAACATTTTCCAAACTCTCAGAATTTACGGATTCTGATTTCGACTCCAAATGATTTTTCTATGATTTTCGTAAGAACAGGAACAAAAGGGTTAAAACTAGAAAATGGTTAACAATTTCATTAGCACCTTGTAGCTTGCTGAGCAAGGTGTGTGTTATTATATATATACATGTTGTTGATAGTACATATTATTTACCCTAGTTTAAAGGTACGAATCATATGCAAGGGGTTACTACCACTACAAATAATATTAATAGATTATGATGGTATAGTTTATGTTCACTACCACTACCACTATTTGATAAACAATAATATGTATAGTTCATGTTTACTACCACTACCACTAGTTGATGAACTATGATATGTATAGTTTATGTTCACTACCACTACCACTATTTGATAAACTATAATATTTATAGTTCATGTTCACTACCACTACCACTAGTTGATGAACTATGATATGTATAGTTTATGTTCACTACCACTACCACTATTTGATAAAATATAAATGGTATAGTTTATGTTCACTACCACTACTTGATGAACTATGATAGGCATAGTCTTGGTCTTTGGTTTTTAAGACTACATTCTATCTAGAATTGTTAGTTTTCAGCCATAATTACTAAGTGTACATGCTATAGTTATATAGAATTTAGTCGTGATCGACTTAGAATTGGTGGGTCCGCCTTACTTTCTGTTCCTTGTTTGGTTGTGGACCTAGGGCATACCCATTATATTCGACGGTTTATGTAACTTAGATTTTATATAACTTATATACACTGGGTGATTATAGAGGGAATCTATGGGTCTTTCTAGGGTATATTATTGCATAACACAGGAGCTTTCATTACACATTTTATAAAGAAAATATTGGATTTTCTGGAATCATATTCATTCGCTTTTACAAGGAAAATGACATCTTTATCAAATAAAACTCTTATGAACTCACCAACTTAATTGTTGACACTTTTTCAAAACTACTTGTATTCTCAGGGAATCAGTAAAACAGGAAATCAGCGGCTTTTGAGGATGGAACGCTAAGGCGTTAAACATTTCATTTTTGTCAACATAATGTAATTGATTTAGAAACATGTAAACTTATACTATCGTGTAACTTTTTCAATTATATTTATGTTGGTTGTTTTTACTTTGAGCACTATTATACTCGTTGTTGTGATACCATACATGAAGTCCTCCACCCCCGGACGTTTCCGCCATCCTTGGTTTGGGGGTGTGACAGATTGGTATCAGAGCATTGTTTATAGTGAACTAAGTATATCGAACCACATAAGATATACAAACTATAAATGCATTGGGACTAAAAGTCTCTGATTAAACGTTTTTCAAATAACTATACTTTTAGTAATGAAATAGTTTCTTGATTAAACGAATGAGTACATCCATGCATACATACTAAGGTCAGTATCCTACTAGAACAGAACAAAAGTGGTGATTGTTAAACGGCACTAGTAGTCTTGGGGATGTATGGTCAGGTCTGGGAATGACATAGCCTGATCAACTATGTCTATCCCAGAAGTGATTAGCATATGACCGGGAATGGTTGTGGTGTTGCAACAAGTCTAAAAACTTACCAACTCTATCTACAAAGAAACATTGAGAACATAAGACAAACATTAAAATACTATAGGAGTATTTTGTGATACTATAACCAACTAATGTGAAAACTAAAGATCCCTGTTAAGTAGGTCTATAATGATCGAGTGCATACGCTAAGGTTATATATAATTAAAGATATTCTAGACTCAGAATCTATGACTGTTGCTCTACTTCCAGTTCCTTGTTTGGCTGTGGATTTAGAGTAGAGTCATTTATTCGAAGGTCTATTTTATCTCAGATTATGTATAACTGGTATGCACTATGTGGTTATAGAAGTGACTAATGAGGATCACCCCTATAAGTAATCATAGGATTAGACGTTTATTAATTATCCCTTCTACCCCCATTCTCGCACGAATAACATGGAGGGAGCTCAACTACCAGGAGACCCCTATTTGCCCTAACCAGGAAAAATGGTGACTGGAACGAAGGAAATAATAGAAGAAGATCCTGAAGATGATCCATAGGAAGATCCGGAGGGAGCGAAACCAAAAGAAGACAAAGACAAAGACAAACAAGGAATAGGAGGAGACTCTGACGAGGAGCCGAGGCCTACAATACACCCTCCAGACTCTACATCCCGACAAGACTTCCATGGTCCGACACCTCGATAAGCCGTAGGTTTAAAGAGATGGAGTCTAAGACAAGGACGAACACCTTCCCTGTAGTATGGAAAGAGGCTTCTACAACCTCAATAGAGGAGGATCAGTAGACAAGGCCCTCTTTGTCATAGTATACCGCATCGTTTACCAGCGGATACAAATACGAGCACCGGACAACCGAATCAAGAAGGTTAGCGCTATCACCAAGATCACCGCAATTCGCCTTTGTCACCTGGATGGAGGACATGACAGACCAGGAACCACATCAAAGCCTGCAGATGGAAGTGACCGCAACTCGAGCCAAGATTGGAGACTATCGGGAACGTCAAATGGCATTAGAGAAAATGCATGATAAAAGCAGAACATCAAATAACAGAAGCTAGGGCGGGGTTAGGGCAATGCAGACTTTCATGTCTTCATTCTATGACCCACGGAGCATCACCCGCCACGAGTAGTGTGTACACTATTGACATATCGATTTAGACTTGGACTACTAGCATGCAATTAACGACTACCCCTACATATATATTTAAAATTCGACCCTTCAAAATCCAGAGACTACACTATTCAAGGGAATCGTAACACTGTCAAAAAAAAAATCCCATTACATTAGCGAAACGTAGACCTATTATAAGGTCAAATTTTCCCGAACTCTATGTACAAGATTATATCAATAAAAATTTGCATGCATTGTATTTCATTAGGGGTTTACCATACATTTCATAACTTGGTATTACAAACGATTTTCTTATGATAACTCTAAGAGTACTTAATGTATACCTCAAGGTTATGTGTAATTAAGAGACGATCAACTTAGAAATGGTGAGTCCGCCTCGGGTCCTGTTCCTTGTTTGGTTGTGGGCCTAGGGCAGACTCATTAAGTTCAAAGGCCTATTGGACCTTAATTATACACGACTGGTATATGCCAAGTGATCTTAGGAGTGGATCAGGCGTGGAACCAATTACAAGGGTACATTTGAGTCACCACTACTAAATTCATTCATATGGGCTTTTGTTATGAATTGCATGCAAGATACTTTTAATCCGGAACTTAATACAGAAAAAAAAAATTTAGCTCAAATAGCACCTGACTCGTCCTTACTAATTGAAAACTTACCAACTTTTCGTCCTTAAAAATTTATGATAGAACCATGCCGCCAAGGAAAAGACCAAGACCTTCCAGCAGCGCAGCACCACCTCCTCCGCCACCACCTCCACAGTTTGATTCTGCAATGTTCCAAGCTGCAATGACAGTAGTCGTGGTAGCCCCAATGTCGCAAATTGGTACGAATGGTACCGGTGGTGCTGGATCTGGAGCCACAAACTCCAACCATGGGGGCAGTACGGGGCGTACGAAGGAATGTTCATACAAGGATTTCACTAGTGGCAAACCCGATTCTTTCAATGGAAGCGGGGGCGTCATCACACTGATGCAATGGTTCGAGAAGACCGAATCGGTCTTCGAAATTTGTGCATGCCCCGAAGCAAGCAGGGTCAAATTTTCAGCTTGCACTTTCTCGGGTCGAGCCCTTACTTGGTGGAAAAGCCACATTAAGTCACTGACGCTTGCAGTGGATAACTCGTTAAGCTGGGAAGACTTAAAGACGATGATGCTAAAAGAGTACTGCCCAAGGGGCGAAGTGCAAAAACTAGAGCAAGAACTGTGGAATCTCAAGATGACAGGCTCTGACCTTGCAACTTACACCGACTGATTCTGTGATCTAGCACTCCTTTGTCCCGCGATGGTCACTCCTGAGGAAAAGAAGGTGGAACGATACCTCTGGGGATTGTCTCCCCAAATTCAAGACAGCGTGTTGGCCTCAAGACCAACTTCCTTTGACAGTGCCAAGGAGTTGGCACAACAACTCATTGACCATAGGGCCAGCCATGGCACTATGACAACCACCCCTGAGCTTGATGGAAGGGGAAACAATAAAAGGAAGTTCTGGGACAACAAGAAGAATCAATCAGCCCAAGACCCCACCAATAAGCAGCAGATCGTCGCTATTCATGCTGCCACAACCCGTGTCACTCCCACACCCATAAATCGATACGCTGGAATCCTTCCGAAATGCAACAAGTGTAGCTTCCATCACTCTGGGGCTTGCCGGGAGTTGGATTGCATAAATTGCAACAGGAAGGGACACACTGCACATTTCTGTAAGGCACCGACACGACCCATCAACCAGGTCCCGGGCATTGGAGCAAGCCCAACTTGTTACGAGTGCGGTGAAACGGGACACTTCAAAAGAGACTGTCCAAGGACAAGGAATGCTGATAATGGTGGAAGGGTACTTATGATAACCGCAGGAGAAACTCCCCCGGAACTGCCTGTGAATATCGGTACGTGTTCTAACCGCAACATGTAGGATTTAACTTTTACTAAAACTAGTGTCGATTTGGGGTTTATCCTCCATAAATCTAGCGAACACGGCGAACCCGAATAAGTCTTATCACGTATATAAAAACATAGGGTTTTTACTAGTGAATCTATGATGGCTAGTGTAAACGTTATGGTCATATATCATTAAGATTTTATGGACTTAGAATGTATAATTCCGCCTTACTTCCTGTTGCTTTTTTGGTTGTGGACTTAAAGCGGAGTTACTCATTCGACTGCCCTTGTAATCTTAAGGATATACGACTAGTTTACACCAAGCGATTATAAAAGATCTGGTAGGACTTATATTCCAAATTTCATCACAAATTGTTGAAGCATTCGTAATACTAGTACTCACTAACTTCAACCTGGAATATTCGTAATGATAACAACAAGGATAAAACGGAGAGCATAAAGGCACACATATAATACTCTATCATTCAAAAACAATAACTCCTTTTAAAATCGACTTAGTTCTAGATACAATAAGAAATTCCAAGGTCGTCAATTAACATCAGGCGGATTGGTCCCCACCATATCAAATTCTTGTACTGCGAAAAGTTCCCCCATCTTTTCTCCAAATCCTTGAAGTCCCAGTCAAAACACTAATTTCGGGACGAAATTCTTTCTAACGGGGGGATGATGTGACAACCATCAATTTTTGGTCAAGTCAAAGTCAACAAGTCAAACCGGTCAACGCATCTAACCCTTGCATATTAAGGTTTCCATTATGATTCTTATTGTACAACTCGCAATCTTAATACAAAGTATCACTTAGAGTTTTCACGTGTTTGTAAATTCTAAACCCTAATCAGGGTAAGTGATGAATCTACTCGATAAAACATTATTCCATACCCCTCGGGAGCGTATAACAATCGTAACGAGGCTTAACGGGGTGTACGAACCTTGCGTTACGAAGCCAAACACTCAAAGAGGTCACAAACATAGTCTCTCTCAACCTCTTTCACTCTATCTCTCTCTACCTCAAATCTCTCCCAAATCTCTCCAAGTATGTGAAATCTCTCCCAAATCTCTCTCAACTTTTTATAGTCATCTGGGTCATCCCGACCCTTAATTTAGTTGAACACTACTAAAAAACGGAAGTTTACACGAAAAACCCTCTTAAGGAGTCGAACCCTCTTAAGGAGCCGAACCCTCTTAAGGAGCCGAACCCTCTAAGGACCGAAGCCTCCTGGACCGAAACTGCTCTGCTGAACCGAACCCAATGAAGAACCGAACCCGAACTTCGGAGGACCGAAGGTCCCTTCGGACCGAACCTCCTCTTTCGCCCCATTTCGCTTTCGGGTCTTTACTCGACCAGCTTCGCCTTCGGTCCCTTCTGATGAGTTCGCCTGCGAGATTGCTCGGGCCGAACCTCCCCCTCTCGGTTCCAATACACCAACCGAACCATGCCTTCGGTTCTAATGCTGCTAAGACCGAATCTCGCCCCTGACTTCGGTTTTTCCCATTTTTCACCCGATTTTCGACCATGATTCCGTTTTAAGCCTGTTTTGGATTATTTTAACGTGGGATTTTCACCAAAAATCATATTTTAACATATAAGACCCTAAATATGCATAATTTAAACACATTTTTAGGGAAATCTTTATTTAAGAATAAAAATATAGTGGGTAAGATATTTAGGTGAAGTGTTGACTTTGCCTTAGTGTATGACACAAGTTACCTCCCATACCTACTCTTTGACCATCCCTAGTCACTATTCCACCATACCTTGTCATTCCATCGTCCTTTTCCCACCATTTTTCCAGCCATACTCTTGATCAAAAGCTGGAAATCCTCATCTCTCCTCCCATTTCACTCCTTCCCCACCAAAGAACAAAAATCCATTCTCTCTCACTTCCTCCCACTAATCACGAGATTCAAGGGCAATTTCCAAGTTCTTCATCTACCTTTGGTAAGTAAATCTCTTCTCACACTTGATTTCCTTACACTATTTCACTCAAATCATGAGTCCTTACACAAATATCGTCATATTTGTTGTTAGATCTTCGAATCTTCAAGCATCCCCCAAGTGTTCTTGACTTGAAAACTCCTTTTCTTCATCATCCACCTATTGAAATCACTCAATGTGAGTTCATACCCCTATCTTTTCACGTTTTCTTAAGTTTTATGGGGGGAATACAAGTTAAAACACCAAGAACACAACTAAACTCTTCCAACAGCTTTCATCAGAAAAGTTTAACTCCATTCACGGACTGTTTTGGTCAACTTAAACATTTTAGTTTTCAAAAATGTATTAGGTGAAACTAGTTCAGGTTCATACCTTTAAAAAGACTACTTTCACATCTCCATACGATGTTTATACAATTTATGGTGATTTTTACAAAACTGCCTATCATTTCAAGAGCAAATCCGGACCAGTCTGGGAATATGGACATTTTCACACAAGTTAAAGGTCTTTAAAAATCATAATAAAAATTAGGAACAAACTAGAAACATTTTCCAAACTCTCAGAATTTACGGATTCTGATTGCGACTCCAAATGATTTTTCTATGATTTTCGTAAGAACAGGAACAAAAGGGTTAAAACTAGAAAATGGTTAACAATTTGATTAGCACCTTGTAGCTTGCTGAGCAAGGTGTGTGTTATTATATATATACATGTTGTTGATAGTACATATTATTTACCCTAGTTTAAAGGTACGAATCATATGCAAGGGGTTACTACCACTACAAATAATATTAATAAATTATGATGGTATAGTTTATGTTCACTACCACTACCACTATTTAATAAACTATAATATGTATAGTTCATGTTTACTACCACTACCACTAGTTGATGAACTATGATATGTATAGTTTATGTTCACTACCACTACCACTATTTGATAAACTATAAATGGTATAGTTTATGTTCACTACCACTACTTGATGAACTATGATAGGCATAGTCTCGGTCTTTGGTTTTTAAGACTACATTCTATCTAGAATTGTTAGTTTTCAACCATAATTACTAAGTGTACATGCTATAGTTATATAGAATTTAGTCGTGATCGACTTAGAATTGGTGGGTCCGCCTTACTTCATGTTCATTGTTTGGTTGTGGACCTAGGGCAGACCCATTATATTCGACGGTTTATGTAACTTAGATTTTATATAACTTATATACACTGGGTGATTATAGAGGGAATCTATGGGTCTTTCTAGGGTATATTATTGCATAACACAGGAGCTTTCATTACACATTTTATAAAGAAAATATTGGATTTTCTGGAATCATATTCATTCGCTTTTACAAGGAAAATGACATCTTTATCAAATAAAACTCTTATGAACTCACCAACTTAATTGTTGACACTTTTTCAAAACTACTTGTATTCTCAGGGAATCAGTAAAACAGGAAATCAACGGCTTTTGAGGATGGAACGCTAAGGCGTTAAACATTTCATTTTTGTCAACATAATGTAATTGATTTAGAAACATGTAAACTTATAATATCGTGTAACTTTTTCAATTATATTTATGTTGGTTGTTTTTACTTTGAGCACTATTATACTCGTTGTTGTGATACTATACATGAAGTCCTCCACCCCCGGACGTTTTCGCCATCCTTGGTTTGGGGGTGTGACATGGTGCGGCGCCGGAATGAGGAAGTGAAGGTGGCGGCTGGGAGGAAATATTAGGGTTAGGGTTACATGGGGTGTCCATCCGACGGGTATAGGGGCATCGGGTCTTAAATCCCATCTCCATGCAAACTTATAACGGAAATGGCATAACTGGTCCCTCCCATTCCCAATCTCTTCAAATAAAGTCCGATATTTACCATTTATACCCTGCCTTTTGAATTTCCTTTTCAGATCAAGTCCAAAATTTACCTAACAGCCCTCCGTTTTCAAAATCCTTTCGTGATAAGTCCAAATGATACCAAACACCCCCTGACTACTAGAAATATTTACAAAATAAGTCTCGAAATTACACTTTAACCCTCGAAAGTTCAATTCTTGTCATTTGGCTTCCTGAAACCAACTCCCTACTAATTATTATTTGATTTTGGCTATAATAACATAAAATAATAATAAAAATTACTTCTCAGGGTTCCGGGTTTATTATTTAATTATTCTATTTTAAACGGGATGTTACAACTCTCCCCCACTTAAATTTGATTTCGTCCTCAAAATCGTTTCTTATCATTCTTTGCACGCCAAACAACTTGAACTACGTGGTCACAATCCCGCACATAATCCCAGCCTTCCCAAGGCAATCAAAACCAACCCTAACATGGTTTTAAAAACCCGAAAATGGACGAATTCCCTGCATTATGATCACATTACTCAATCTGAAATCTGAAGTCTCGAAACGGTTTGGCTCCCTGACAGACCGCCCACACTGAATCATTGTCGAATCCATTCAACGTATCCCTTAAACTGATTATCCAACTTCTGATGACTAGAGGTTCTCACCAGAAAGCGTAACCACATACCAAGTTTCCCCTGTAGTATACTTATACTTAACAGAAAACTCATCCGGAATATCGGATTCCTGCCCGGTTGTTGAACCAACGAGTGATCTTACATTCGCTCCACGCGATTCCGACTAGTAATAACTGCCCTAACCGTATCGCCACTCATGGCTCCATCAATCCTTTTGATCCATCCGATCATAACAGTCTGACAACCTGTCGCCATCACATCAAATACTAAAAATGAACGCTACCAGAACAAATGTAGTCTTACATCACTCCCGGTCTCCAACGACTTACCGTTTTCCTGATTCCAATCATGTTGTGGTCTACCCACAATCTTGCGAACTGGTCCACCCTGACCTAATCATCTGAAAGAATTTGTGAATGCTACGGTTACCCCCGCAGTCTGACAACACTTTCGCCCTAACACAATCGCAGCCCGATACCTTACCATCAATCTATCAATCCAAAAACCCTTAGAGTCGAGCACACACACTCGATCGGACATCCGAACTAAGCTCAATTATTGACTGGAATTCCAACCTGATTTCCCCAAGTTCTGCTATCAAGCACTGAGATGACACGATTCACATGTTGGGGAGTTTTACCGAACTCCCAACTCACACAACACTCAAACCAAATAGCCACTTGGGTTGTCTTCCTTCCTGAAAACGATGCGAAACTTATCCTAGTTTCAAAACCGATCCTGCTTCTGTATTCCGGGACGATTCTCCCCTACTTAGATTCTACTAAGTCTTCACAATACATGAAAATTTGATAATTCCCAGTCCTTTCCACTTTCCAACGATTGATCTGATGACAACCAGACCTTTCCAACTAGTACTACTTTACTAGCCAACCCAAAATGATCACATGATTCTAATAACTAGATGAACACTTCCTGGGTCCCAGGGAAACCAACAGTCCCTAATGCTCGAATAATCCCACACCCAAATCTTGAAATCTAAAGATAGATGCTCCAACTAATATCTGAACAACGAGCTACTTCCCTTGGCGCTT
Source organism: Lactuca virosa (assembly GCF_052849685.1). Classification (NCBI taxonomy): domain Eukaryota; kingdom Viridiplantae; phylum Streptophyta; class Magnoliopsida; order Asterales; family Asteraceae; genus Lactuca; species Lactuca virosa. The sequence goes on along the minus strand of NC_136430.1, from coordinate 8,725,315 downwards.
TCCTCCGCCAATCAATAACGATTACTGAACTACTGAATCCTGACAATGCTGAATAACCATAATGTAGGACCCGGTCCACACACCTCCCACATAATACCCCTCTTCCCAAGGTGCTCCAAACAAATCTCCCGCTCCCGGGCTCTATAAATCATATCACTCAAGGTCTCGCACCCTGACTCACTCACCAACTCAGTCGTCCACAATTGAATTGCGGTAGCTGAAGCAACCTCTGCCCTAAACCGGACTACCAACTACTCCCAAGACGTATTCTCTAATCCTGAAAGTGCAATAGATCGCCCAATCAATCCTTGTCGCCTGATACCAGAGATCCAAGGTGAACCGAACCTCACAAGATACTTATGCCACATCGACCACCCGCGCTCACCAGTTGATGTGTGTGAAACGAACTAGTTTTAATCCTACTAACTTAGACACAAAATAAACACACGAAAGGCAGTGTACCTATCGATTAGTAATATAGTTCAAGCAAGTAGGGTATCGAACACAGGGAACGGTAAACAATTAAAATAAATGCTAATATTATCTAAATAAAACAAGTTGATAAAAGGTTTTCTCTAGTTTTACAAGACTAGAAACTTACTAACTAATACTTAGATTAATTAACTAAAAACTAGATAAGCAAAGATTCAACTAAATTCAATAATGAAAGGAACTTCTGTTTAGTTCAACTCAATTGATCCTATGGTTGACATTATGGCAATAGTGCAATGGATTGATTTTTCTATTGGCTACCGATTCAGGTGATTAGATTCATGTTCGCTGCACTAATCCTTAGAGAACAAACTAACTCAAACAGTGGCCAGTTGTCTAATTTAATTCAATTCACTAGATTATTTATTCGGGTTAATTAAGACTTGTAATAGCTAACTAAATTGGTCCTTTAGTTAACCTCTCGTTGATGGTCATCACACAAGCTCACACATGAATTTACCTATTTTTCTATTAATTCTAGTTTCACAGTCGCTAATCCTAGTCATATAATAAAGTGGTCACATAAATTATATGAGGTAACAATTAAGAGATGTTCATGCAGCTTAATTATCTTCCTATTAACATAAAAATAGTTATCATTCACACATAAGGTTCTTTAACAAGCTAGAATCAACAAAATCACCAATATTAAATCAATCCTACCATTAATCAAACCATAGTTTCAACATTGTCTCCCCAAACAGAAGCTAAAAGGTTTTAGCTCATGATTAAGGCAGTAAAACACTCAAAAAACGAAATCAATTGGTAAAAACATAGTTCAAACAAGAGATTAGGTAAAGAGTAAACTTGATTTTGCCTTAATTCTCCTCAAAATCGAATGTAGGGTTGATTCTTCACTTTCCAGAGCTTCACCAGCGCTTTCAATCGTATCTTAGCCTCCAAGGGTTCCTCTATATGCTAGGTTATCGATCTGAAAGTCCCTTTATATAGATTTTCACAAAACAGAGGCTACTCGGCGAGTCCAGTGACCTACTCGGCGAGTCCGTCACTTAAAACCCGTGTACGGCAAGTCAGCACGTCCAGAATCGTGAAAGTTCGATACGACTCGCCGAGTAGTCGACCCTACTCGCCGAGTCCGTTTGGAATCAACATTTTCTCAAAACACGAAAGTCGTCCGAAATTGTGTCTAGGTTTCAGAACAATTTGAATCTCGTCAATCGGAGTTACGGTTCATGAGATATGGCCAAAACACTGACGAGGGGTCAAACTGTCCAGCAACATCCTTCTTTCTTCAAAATCCAAGATCCAAGCTTCCAATCGCTAGTTTCGCTTCCTTTTCCATCCGAGCATGTCTTTTATTGCTGAAATTGAAATATTAAGCTAATTAAGTACCTTTTGTCCATAAAATGATATAAAATCAACAATAATTAATAAGATAATGAATGATTTCTATGACTAAATAAGCCCATATCAAAATACCCCACACTTGACTTTTGCTTGCCCCCAAGCAAAACCGAATTTTAGCATGCTAATATCACATAAGACAATCCCAATTGAACCCAACCATTATGCCAAGACCGCAACGCATGCATTTGTGTCTAAATTTTTTCCTAAGGACCCCCCTAATTCTAAATACTCACAATCCTCATAAACACTCACCCACTTCTTTTGAACAATGCTCATTTTATGCATCCCTCCGAATCCATCCGCAGAAAACCTCCTAGCCTCAAGGTATTTTTGGTCAAGCAACCCAAGCATACATAATCTAGAAAATTACAACTTTTCGATACCACTATGGAGCTATTGGAATTCTTCACTTTCTTGATAATTTGAACTTTGATTTCTTCAAATTTGCCACCTTTTGATTTTTGGTATCTTCACTTTTGAATTTCTTCGGAATTTTGATCTTTTGATCTCACACTTTAACTTTGATGCTCCAAAAATTCTTTAAACTTTTCTTGTAATTCTCTCTCTTTTTTTTTAACATGTAACTCACTTTTTTTTCACTCAAAACCTACATGCTTAAGCAGGGGCGCTCAACTTCAACCTTTATTGATTAATGATAACAATTTTCCTAGATACATTTCAAGTACACGATGCTAAACATATTACGATCCTCAAACTAAGCGAGGTTGTGTTTTTGTCCCATGATTTCACTAGAATAAGGGGGCCACAAATGCACTAGAACGTATATAGGCTCAACTAAACATTTGGGTCCTCATGGAATCATCAAATATAATACTAGCATGATCCCTAATTGTTTTTACCAAAATATCTAAATTAGCCCTAGCAATTTTATGCAAAATTTTAAAATTAATCTAAATTTTAACTAAATGTAACCAACCCCCCACCCCACACTTAATTTATGCAATGTCCCCATTGCATATTATGCATGAATAAGAAAACATAAAAATAAAGAGGGAATTGGAACAAACTCCCCTGGGATAGTAGTGGCGAGGTTGATATCTCTTATCTTCAGCTCCATCTTCAATTGACTTTAGACATGGGAACAGCTCATCCATGTCGTGGGTGTCAAAATCTCGTGTGGTACAGTCTTTATAAAAACTCCAAATATAAGGGAAAAACTCTTGGAAATGCTCGGAAAATGATCTTCAAAGAATAGAACCAATGCCCATATCAAATGTCATCAAATCTTCAGCTCAAAAGTAAGAAGAATGAGCGACTCGTCGAGTAAGTATGTAGACTCGCCGAGTTGAAGCGTAAATGGCAGAAGAATCGTAAATTTTCACATGGACTCGGCGAGTCCATAAGATGCACTCGGTGAGTCCATAAGATGCACTCGGCGAGTAGACCGATGTGTGACAAAAATTTTATTCTGCCCAAGTCCGCTTCTGATGTATGGGGGTTATATAAACTAATAATTTCCCTCATTTTTCTTCAGGGAATAAACACTCTTTAACCCTTCTATCTATTGGACTCATAGCTTGACTCAAAACTTCGTTTCCTCTCTCGCCTAGACTCGATTTCTCGCTTCGTCAGCCTTGACTCTAGACCCTCACATGCAATCCTAAGCTTCAAACTGAAAAGATCAAAACAACACACAAGTAATAGAAAAAAGGAAAACAAACATCTAAATTAAATTCCTAAATTACCCTAATAAACTAGAAGTTTAAAAAGAAAAAGAAAAGCAAACTCTAATGACGGGCTGCCTCCCGCAAGCGCTTCTTTTTGTGCGAGTCTTGAGCTGGACTCTCAACTTAATAAACTTCTAATAAAATCAATGCCAATCCATCTGTTGCATTAAATATTTTCTTTGGACCAATTTGTAAAATTTGGCTCTTTTCTTCTAAAATTGGCCAAACGAGCTTGAATACATAAAACCCAAGAATTCTGACAAGGGTTGGGACCGGACGGGTACTAATCAGAAATGGATCGCGCTTCAGAACTTTCTCCAAAGTTGGAATCGTCACCCCATGCTTCGAAACACAAACCGGAAGAACAGGGGACCATGTCGTGGTAATGGTCAAACCACAACTTGGTTCCTGCAATTCAGCTTGTTCTTGTTCTTCGTCCGACCTCTCTGCTAACAACCTTTCCAGCTCCTCCAAATCTCTTTCTGGATTAAATTCTTCATCTGGTAACTTTAGCTCTTGTGACTCAGATTTCTCTTGTGTGTTGGGCAAGATGTTATCTAACCATCTATCAAATTTCTTCAAATCTTCAGCCGATCCACACTCCTCATATTCTTGCTCAATTTCCTGTACTACTTCCTCAAGAAAAGCATCAAAAGCATCGAGATTTGGAAAATACATAATAAAATAAAAATAAAATAAAAATTAAACTATATAAAAAAAATAAAAATATATGATAACAATTAGCAAATAAAATTAACTATTTAGAACCGTTCCCCGGCAACGGCGCCAAAAACTTGATGTGTGTGAAACGAACTAGTTTTAATCCTACTAACTTAGACACAAAATAAACACACGAAAGGCAGTGTACCTATCGATTAGTAATATAGTTCAAGCAAGTAGGGTATCGAACACAGGGAACGGTAAACAATTAAAATAAATGCTAATATTATCTAAATAAAACAAGTTGATAAAAGGTTTTCTCTAGTTTTACAAGACTAGAAACTTACTAACTAATACTTAGATTAATTAACTAAAAACTAGATAAGCAAAGATTCAACTAAATTCAATAATGAAAGGAACTTCTGTTTAGTTCAACTCAATTGATCCTATGGTTGACATTATGGCAATAGTGCAATGGATTGATTTTTCTATTGGCTACCGATTCAGGTGATTAGATTCACGTTCGCTGCACTAATCCTTAGAGAACAAACTAACTCAAACAGTGGCCAGTTGTCTAATTTAATTCAATTCACTAGATTATTTATTCGGGTTAATTAAGACTTGTAATAGCTAACTAAATTGGTCCTTTAGTTAACCTCTCGTTGATGGTCATCACACAAGCTCACACATGAATTTACCTATTTTTCTATTAATTCTAGTTTCACAGTCGCTAATCCTAGTCATATAATAAAGTGGTCACATAAATTATATGAGGTAACAATTAAGAGATGTTCATGCAGCTTAATTATCTTCCTATTAACATAAAAATAGTTATCATTCACACATAAGGTTCTTTAACAAGCTAGAATCAACAAAATCACCAATATTAAATCAATCCTACCATTAATCAAACCATAGTTTCAACATTGTCTCCCCAAACAGAAGCTAAAAGGTTTTAGCTCATGATTAAGGCAGTAAAACACTCAAAAAACGAAATCAATTGGTAAAAACATAGTTCAAACAAGAGATTAGGTAAAGAGTAAACTTGATTTTGCCTTAATTCTCCTCAAAATCGAATGTAGGGTTGATTCTTCACTTTCCAGAGCTTCACCAGCGCTTTCAATCGTATCTTAGCCTCCAAGGGTTCCTCTATATGCTAGGTTATCGATCTGAAAGTCCCTTTATATAGATTTTCACAAAACAGAGGCTACTCGGCGAGTCCAGTGACCTACTCGGCGAGTCCGTCACTTAAAACCCGTGTACGGCAAGTCAGCGCGTCCAGAATCGCGAAAGTTCGATACGACTCGCTGAGTAGTCGACCCTACTCGCCGAGTCCGTTTGGAATCAACATTTTCTCAAAACACGAAAGTCGTCCGAAATTGTGTCTAGTTTTCAGAACAATTTGAATCTCGTCAATCGGAGTTACGGTTCATGAGATATGGCCAAAACACTGACGAGGGGTCAAGCTGTCCAGCAACATCCTTCTTTCTTCAAAATCCAAGATCCAAGCTTCCAATCGCTAGTTTCGCTTCCTTTTCCATCCGAGCATGTCTTTTATTGTTGAAATTGAAATATTAAGCTAATTAAGTACCTTTTGTCCATAAAATGATATAAAATCAACAATAATTAATAAGATAATGAATGATTTCTATGACTAAATAAGCCCATATCACCAGCGCTGAAATATTATCGCCAATCCCTGCGACCAACTGACTCCGAGCTGGAATACAACCTGATCCTGGGGTCACAAGCCTGCTTAATCCTTCGAGCTCGTAAACTGAAAGGGCACAATCCTTGCCCTAGAAAACGACATTCCAATCCTATCAATCAACCATTCTACTTACAGTTGCATAACTCCAGCTGAACATAATCATTACTCCTTTCCGGAGTCCCCTCGACTCACATTCCGGCCTCGAGCAAAACACCCGAAGCCTCAAATCTAGAACCGCATGTGCTAGCCTCTCCCGCTCAACCCGCGGAATGTAACGAGTACAAAACATCTCCCTGGTCCCAAGTAACTGCAACCCTCTTCTCATCAGAATATGTCCCAGTAACAAGTTCCGGTACAGGAAAGCTCGACCAGCTCCTCCCCCTGTCGTCGTTACAGCTGTTGTAGCTGCTGCGACAGCCGTCTCAGCAAGGGCTACATAGCGTTCATCAAAATACTCAACCATGGCGGTCTTAATAGACCCAAACATCTCTACAAACTGTCCCCGGACAATCTCGATCACCTCCTCCCAGATAATCTCACTAACACGACCCTCTGACAATATTGGCCTGTCCTGGCTGCCAGCTCCCGATCCTGACCCAAACATGGTCTCAAGACGTCTCGTAACCACCATTCTGATAACACGCCAGAGAGATCTCAGATAACCCATATTACCTTCCACACCTACCCATATTTGTCTCAAGTATCATCACAACGCCCTAAATGTATACATAACATGGCGAGCGCTCAATCCTCACTCCTAGAGGAATGCTAAATATCTCATACTGGCCTACCAACCTCGCACAACCCACCCATCTATGAAACTTCCACCAACCCTGCAGCACTAGTGTGTGCTATCCATATATAACGTTGGACCCTATAGACTTTCGAATATCTGATCCTAACCTAAGCCCTTAATCAAACAAGAACAGGAAATAAGGCCAAACCAAACATTCTCAGGCTATAAGATCTTAATTATGTACGGACGTGGTGCATACACTAAGCAACTACACTAATGATGTCAATTTCATATAAGGAAATCCCTAGGCTATCAAGCATCATATAATCAGGAAATTCTATCATGCAATCCCTGAAGATCCTAGCCTAGTACTAGCATGTTGTTCTAACATATCACAATATCAAATAACTATATGGTATTTTGGGGTCTACTTACTGGCTCCGGATGATCGTACACTCTGCATCCTCCTTTAGTATTTTGAAAAATATTAAAAATCATTTTGAAAATCCTTTCCTTGATTTGAGATTGGATTCACACAAGTGTTCCCCCAATTCACTCAAACCAAGGCTCTAATACCAACTTGTAACATCCTCAAAAATCAATCCAATTTAAAACTTTTTCAAACATCCAAAAGCCATTAGTTATTACAAAATGTTTTCAAAATAGTTTAATATCAGAGTATCCCAGAAACCATAAGTCCAAAACACGAGGATGTGTACGATCACGCCTTTGCCTTGCCGAGACATCTGAACCACCTGAAACAATAAAACTGAAACCGTAAGCACAAAGCTTAGTGAGTTCCCCCAAAATACCCATACACACAACAATACACATATAATCACAAACAGCATACTATGGGTCCAATCAACCATCGGGTTGGAATGCCAACATATTATGGGTCCAATCATCCATCGGGATGGAATACCCCATGCTTGTTGACTGACACACGAAGTAGCCCAGTCTCATCGTATACAATGACAAATATGTAGGGTCCAATCAACCATCGGGTTGGAATACCCCAGACCCAATCAACCTCCGGGTCCAGTCATCCCTCTGGATGGAATACCCCAGGCTGGAATGCTAATATATATATATATATATATATATATATATATATATATATATATATATATACAACGGGTCTAGTCATCCTCGGGATGGAATACCCTCGGCCCACAACCATCTGGTTGGAATGCCCACATACAACGAGTCCAATCATCCTCAGGATGGAATACTCATGGCCCACAACCATCGGGTTGGAATGCCCAGGTCTATTGGCTCTCGCACAAAGCAGATAAGCCTCAACCACTAATCAACCATGTGCACATATATCAGATAATCACATAACAATCTATAGACAGACAAACCGATCTAACAGATCCTAACAGCATAATAACATCTTATCTACCAGGATACCGATCTAACTGATCATAATAGCATACTCAAATATCAGAACACAAATCTAATAGATCACTACAGCATAACATCATACTAAATATCAACAATCCAAGGAATGCATAATTATATATACTCAGAGGTGAGATAGTCACCCGGACAGGTGATCCTACTCTAAAACCACAACCAACAAGGAACAGGTAAGAGAGCTGTAACACCCCGTTTTGAAAAGTACTTTGGTGGCGGGCTCGGAGGCTAGGGTATAAGCGATTCGATTGTTTATGGATCTCGGGTTCTATTCTAAAGGTTTTAAGACTCGAGTGTATAGATAGGAGCGTAGGGATTCTCACCACCTTTGGGTAGATATAAAGTTCGTCGGAAACGGACTTAGAATGAATGAGTTATAGCACTTTGAAGTTATTGGCAGAATTAGTCCCTGAATGGGAAAACTTGCATTTCATCCATGCATGCAAAGGTGATAACTGGGTGAGTACGCCCAACGTAAGCTGGGGTACGCCCAGCGTATAAGATTAAATGATCACGGGTGCTGGAGACGTACGCCCAGCGTACGTCCAGTGACACTAAACCGTAATTTTAGGGCATGTCACTATATAAAGAACATGATGCCCTGGATGTTAGCCTCCCTCTCATCTTTATACAGCCACCACTAAACCCTAACCCTACCTTGAGTGTTCTTGGAGCTTTCATTAGAGAGCATTTTGATGATTGTGAAGCCATTTTGTAATGCCCCGATTTCCCGAGTATCAATTTATGGTTATAAATTCTCATGATTTCAAGGTCTACTCGACGAATTGGTTGCCCGACTCGTCGAGTAGCAGCGGGTTGGCCCACGTGTTTAAGTGACCTAGTCGACGAGTCCAAGAAGGGACTCGACGAGTAGGAGCTAGAAGAGGGAAAACCCTAATTTCGGGGTTTTGCACCCTATTTAAAGGATCATTGGCCTCCCCAACCTCCCCTTTACAGCTCCTTGTCACTCTTAAACCCTAAATCGTGTGTGTGTGTGTGTGTGTGTTTCTTTGGTGTGTTAAAGCTTGGAAGAGGGATCTTAGTGAGGGAACACTTGGGGAAACAAGTAAATTGAAGCAAGAACTCGTGGGAATCAAAGATCTACTTCAGTTGACACTCTCTTGAAGGTATTAGGCTGTTTCCTTGACTCATTTCATCTTTAATCTCTTTTGGGTGGGTTTTAGGAAAGGCTTCTTGTGTTTGAGCCAAGATCTGAAGTTGCAACTTCAGATCTGGACTCCCTTTGGCCTCTAGATTCATACAGTTATCAGCTTTGACAAGTATGAGCCTTCCCACAAGTGTGAGACTTCTTTACAAGTTTGGTGTTGTCATTTTAAGACTTTAGAGCCTTGCATGCACGTAAAGTTTGCAACTTTATGTGATAAACATGCCTTGGGAAGCTGGATCTACAATTTGGAGCCTTAGCATGGCTTAAAAAGCCTCTTTATGGATGAAGGACTGAAGGGACTCGGTGAGTCGCATGTTCAACTCGATGAGTCCGATGAAGATGGTCGTGGGCTTGGCGAGTCGGATGGGTGATTCGGCGAGTCCGATGAAGATGGTCGTGGGCTCGACGAGTCAGATGAGTGACTCGGCGAGTCGGCTAGGGTTTTCCCAACCATTAGACATGTATGAACGCGGCGATTTGTAAGGGGAAAACTCGATGAGTTGGCCAAGGAGTTGCGGCCACTGACATTAGGAACTCGACGAGTCACTCTAGTGACTCGGAAAGTTGGCGAGTTATTCAAGGAACTCGGTGAGTAGCTGAGGGTACTCGACGAGTTTAGGTCAACATGGACTGTTGACCTTGACCATTGACTTTGACTTTGACCAAGGGTTGACCAGTTTGACTCCTGAGGGTATTTTAGTAATTCAGGAATTTACAGACTTGGTCATATGGTGGTTATAGGTGGTGGAGTTCGGGACTGTGACTCGGGGGTTTGATCTTATCTCTACGGTTCAGCATTGCGAGGTGAGTTATCCTCACTATATCAACAAGGTCTAAGGCACCAAGGCCGGCCCTTTCTCGGATTGTATGCTGATATTTGTTTGATATGTTTATTGATCTGTTAGATCTGCATCCTGGTAGTTAGGATGGTATTATGTTTAGTGACCTGGTTAGGTCGGTATCCTGGTATATAGGATGGTGCTATGTTAGTGACCGGTTAGGTCGGTATCATGGTTAGGATGTTGCTATGCTATATGATCTGCTAAATCGGTTTGTTATCTATGGACTGTTATGTGATTATCTGTTATATGTGGACATGGTTGTTTGATTGGGGGTTGGGTTGAGGCGGGTCCTGCTTTGTGCTGTAGGCAAACATACCCAGGGCGGACCGGATAGACTGCAGACTCGGGAGGGCGCATAGTCAGGCCGAAGGCCCAGCGAGCGGTCCGGATAGGCCGAAGGCCCCGAGAGGGCGGTCCAGACGTGCCGAGGCTCGGAGAGTGGGCCAGATAGACTGAAGGCCCGACGTGGGCGGTCCAGTCAGACTGTAGACTCAGAGAGTGGACCAGGTGGACTGAAGGCCCAGTGCCGGCGGACCAGTCACACTGTAGACTTGAGATGCATGGTTGTTCTATGTTTGTTATATGATATGGTTATGGTATTATTGAGGTTGGTATTTTGGGGGTAACTCACTAAGCTTCGGGCTTATAGTTTCAGTTTATTGTTTCAGGTTCAGCGGATGGCCGCGGGAAGGCGAAGGCGTGACCGTACACTTCCTCGATCGATAATTATGATTTCTGGGAACTCTGATGTTTAAACTATTTTGAAAACTAATTCTAATAATTGGATGGTTTTAAATGATTTAAAAAGTTTTAAATTGGCTCGAATTTTATGGGTGTTACAAGTTGGTATTAGAGCCTTGGTTTGAGTGAATTGGAGGAACACTCGTGTGAATCCAGTCTCAAATCAAGGAAAGGATTTTAAAATGATTTTTTTAATGGTGTTCAAAATAAGTAAAGGTGGATGCAAGTGTACGATCAGCCGGAGCCAGTAAGTAGACCCCAAAATACCATACATTTATTTGATATTGTAATATGATAGAACAACATGCTAGTACTAGGCTAGGGATCTTCAGGAATTGCATGATAGAATTGCCTGATTACATGATGCCTGCTTGTAACGACCCAAAATACGACCCAATTTTTTTTTTTGTTTTAATGTTACTAAGAATCACATCATCGAATGTCATACATAATAGGAACCATGAAATGAGTAACTCAAAAGTCATAGTAACCGTGTCAAAACAAAACTGTATCAATCATAACAAAAGATCTGAATAAAACTCCCAGGATAAAACTGAAGCTGTGGTGTGTGCGATGCCATCAACTCGAGCTCTTCCCTTTGCTAGCGGAAGTACCTGAAACCAAAACTGAAACTGTAAGCACGAAGCTTAGTGAGCTCCCCCAAACTACCACACACCATACAAATATACAAGCAACTAAGAGATACGGGCCCCGCCCACTCTCATGGAGGTTCGGGCCCCGCCCACGCTCCGCTGTCTAGGAGATTCGGGCCCCGCCCACACTCCGTTGTCTAGGAGATTCGTGCCCCGCCCACACTCCGCTGTAGGAGGTTCGGGCCCCGCCCACACTCCGCTTTCTAGGAGATTCGGGCCCCGCCCACACTCCACTGTCTAGCAAACATACAGGTATCACACAGACATCAAGTATATCATCAAGCAATCATTAAGTCTAACTACCATAGTAAGATTCGGGCCCCGCCCACTACAATGCTAATTTACTACGGGCCGGTGTTGGTGCCTTAGACCCGTTCCTACTGAAGGGAAACTCACCTCGTAACTCTGGCTGCTGAGATGCTAAATCTGAAACTGGCTGACTGCTGCTCCGAAACTCCCCGGCTACAATTCCCATAAACACTAAATCAGATACCGATAACTGAACTGAGGGTAAAATGACTATTTTACCCCTGGTCAAAGCCAACCTTCTGGTCAAAGTCAACATTTAGTTGACCAGACTCGCCGAGTTGGGCCGCCAACTCGTCGAGTCCCTATACTCTCTTCTCATCCTCCACTCGCTACTACTCGTCGAGTTTAGCAAAGACTCGACGAGTTCTTCTTCGATACTATCATCCAGTCTAACTTCATCCGACTCGCCGAGTTGTATGAACAACTCATCGAGTTTACCTTCATTTCATGAACACGTCTAGTATGTGACTCGCTGAGTTGTATGAACAACTCGTCGAGTCTGTTCTTGAGGCAAGAAGATTGCCTTGGACTCGCCGAGTCAGGGCGTAGACTCGCCGAGTCCTTCTATTACTGAGTTTGTGTCCCAACTCACTGAGTCCACCTCCTACTCACTGATTCCACTCGTAATCTCTCAAAGGGATAAATTGGGGACTCGCGACTCGACTCGTCGAGTCTGATGAACAACTCGCCGACTCGCTTGGATGACATAACTATACAGTTGATTTTGATCGATTCCAAGGCATTCAATTCATAGATCTGGGTTCCTAGGGTTGGTTTTACACGTAAAGTTTCCAACTTTACGTGCATGCATGATCAAATGGGGATTAAAAGCCCTAAATAAGCCAAAAGTGTAAATCTAGGGCTTGCATGAGCGTTAGGCCTAATAAAGCTGGTAAATATGAGCTTCTGGAGCTCAAACATGACTAGATCTGTTGTTCTTCTATCTCTACATGCCCCCATTCACTATTAATTCTAGAAATGGCCCAAAAAGTGACTAGCTTAAGCTTTTATGGTGATTCAAAAGAAGGAACAGCAAAGGTTCGAGTTTTAATACCTCTATATGCTCTGAATTGACCCCCACAAGCTTGGATCTTTTCTTCTCCTTTGGATCCTCCTTCCTTCTCCTTCCAAAACTTCAAAGAACACAAAACACTCAAGGTTGCTTAAAGAATTGCTACGGTTTCGTATGGGACTCTTTGTGGGTGAGGGAGGCTAGTCCTGGGGCACATAAGTTGTTTAAATAGGGTGCAAACCCTTGAGATTAGGGTTTCATCCAGACTGGCAGACTCGCCGAGTCCCGAAATATGGACTCGTCGAGTCACCCACTTAAAACGTGTGAAAATCCCGACTCTACTCGACGAGTCAAGCTTCTGACTCATCGAGTATCCCTTAAGAATGAAAATTACTTAATTAAATTACATACCGGAATTTGGGGCGTTACACTGCTAGCCTAGGGTTTCCTTTATATGAGATTGACATCATTACTGTAGTTATTTAGTGTATGCATCACGGTTATACATAATTAAGATCCTATAGCCTGAGAATGTTTGATTTGGCCTTATGTTCTGTTCTTGTCTGATTGGGGGCTTAGGGTAGGATTGGATATTCGAAAGTCTATAGGGTCCAGCGTTATGTATGGCTAGCATACACTAGTGCTACAGGGTTGGTGGAAGTTTCATGGATGGGTGAGTTATGTGGGACCGGTAGGTCAGTTGTGAGACAGTTAGCCTTCCTCTAGGAGTGAGGATTGAGCGCTCGCTATGTTTATGTATTTTGTAGGGTGTTGTGATGATACTTGAGACAAATATGGGTAGGTGTGGAAGGTAGTATGGGCCCGTACTACTGAAAGCACATAACCCATATGCGTAGCAAGGAAGTCACAACCCCTAGGATTGGTCGGAAGTTAGTCCCCAGTTATTCATGTGGATTATCGGATATATTCGTGTTATATTTTCAGTATGGTGGTTACGAGGCGTGTTGTGTCGGCATCTGGATCGGGATCAGGGCAAGGCGATCAGGAGGCCCCAGTAGCCCCTGAGGTTATCGGCCAGGAGGGGCCAGTGTTGACAGAGGATCGAGTCAGGGAGATCATCCGCGATGAGGTGGTCGAGATTGTCCGGGGTCAGATCCCGGAATTGTTTGGGACTATTAAGTCCGCCATGACGGAGTACTTTGATGACAGATATGCAGCCCTAGCTGAGACGGCTGCCGTGGCAGCTACAGAGGCTGTAACAGCGGCAGGGGGAGGAGCCGGGCGGGGCTTCCAGTACCGGGACTTCGACAACATGAAGCCCCCGATGAGGTGGCTATCGGACATCGAGGGGTGCTTTTCTCACATGTTCCTGCCCGACTGACCAGAAGGTCAGGTGTGCCCTGAACATGTTGAGGTCCGGGGCGAAGGACTGGTGGAGGTTGATGACATGGTGTTATTCAGATAAGCGGAGAGCTATAATTTCTTGGGATCAGTTTAGGGAGATGTTCCGCTCCCGCTACATTCCACGGGTCGAGCATAAGCGGCTAGCTCAGGACTTCTTGGAGTTGAAGCAGGATTCGGAGTCGGTGACAGAGATCACCCGTATGTTCACTGAGAGGGCGATGTTTTACCCAGAGTTTGCTTCCGAGCAGGCTCAGATGACCCGATATCTGAGCATGCTCAAGACTGACATTAGACAGTTTGTTGCTACCCAACGATGTGATACGTTGCTAGATTTATAGGAGGCCGCTAGGCGGTATGAGCTGGAGATTGAGTTACAGTTGAGAGAGCAGAGGCAGGCCCCGGTGCAGTCGCAGTCGGTGCCAAAGCGGTCCAAGACCATTGATTCTAGGGATGGAGGACAGAGCGGCCGCACTTGTGAGAAGTGTGCAAAAGGTCATTCCGGAGTTTGTAGGCCCGGTGGTGTATGCCGCAAGTGCGGAAAGGAGGGGCACTATGCGAGGGATTGTCACCAGTTGGCCCCAGTTCAAGATGTGAGGATTTGTTATCATTGCCATCAGGTTGGTCACATGAAGGCCAACTGTCCACAGCTTGTTGTGAGACCGGTGCAGGCTCCAGTGCCGTCTACATTGAGGATTACTGGAGGGGGTCCAGGTAGATCAGAGCCCCCGAGGGCTCAGAGTCGTGCCTTCCAGCTTATAGCAAAGGAGCCCAGGGCAACGCCAGATGCAACTGCTGATATGTTTCTATCTCTTATCTTATTGTTTATGATTACATTGTGAAGTTTCCATTCCTTTCTGCATATGGACATAGGAGGGTTTGAGGAATTCTGTATCAAGGGTTGTAGACGGTTAGTATCCAGGGGTGTTGGTGATTGGGAGGTTAGGATATAGGATCGCTATTCTGATGGGTTTTAAGCATTCTAACACTCCTAGGTGTACATCCAACCCTAGAAAACCTTGGATCTATGTTTGTCTAAAATACATGCAAAATATGATTTCCAAGGTTCATAATCCTATCTAGCATACATGGGGAACTTTTAACATAAAAGTTGGCTAGAATTACATACCTTGTAGTTGATTTGATTCCTTGAAAACCTTGAGAGCCTAGCACCCCAAGTGTGATGCCTCAAATGCTTCACACAACACCAAATGCTTTGGAATAACTTTGAGAGAATGTATAACACTCTAAAAATCGGCCTAGCCCTCTTGCAACTTCATGTAGCCGATTTTGGTGAGTATGATGTCCTTTATATAGTGTGTCACATCTAGGGTTACACCATGTAAACCCTAATGTGTCATGACTCTTCATTTCCATGACCCATGGGTTTGTAACTCCCATGGAGCATCCTATGGGTTTAACCCAACTTGATAATCCATGGAGCCTTTAGCCCACTATACAAGTTATGGATGATTTACATAATCAACCCATATATTTAATTAGTTAACTTTTGATCACTTAATTAATTCCAAATTAATTCTTGATCAATACTAATTAAATAATACTATTAATATATTAGAACTTATAATATATTAATAAACCACAAGTGTTATTTCTCTCATTAAGTCTATCCAAATGCATGATGCCATGCAACCCAAATGGACCATGCCGGGTCGGGTCAAGTACATACCAAATATAGTTATGGACTTAGACACCTTATCCAACAGTCTCCCACTTGGATAAGTCTAATAACTATGTCTGTAAGTATGACTTCAGGAACCGATCAACAATCGTAGCTCTTTCAAGGTCTCTCGGAACTGAGAAGATAATGATGCGCCATTTAAGATAAGTGATCATATAATCCTCTGTTCTAGATATCAGTCGGACAAATACATGGAACCATGTCTTTCTTATTGTCCAACAGTTTGTTTCCCGATTTCCGATTTGTTTGACATAGAACTAAATTGAACATATCAATTTGGTTCTGACCGGGCCCGGTACATAGGTCAAAAAAATATCATCGAGGGGCCTAGATATCGCTGCTAATCCAAGAAGGAATAGATAAACTTCGACTCATACGCTTGTCCTACTACTTGTTGAATCACACACAAAAGTACGTTTTATAACATCGAGTTACCAATGCGGTTTCGTACGATCAATGCATAACCAACTCATAGGCAACAAGTCATATCTGTAGGTTTGAAGACTTATATGATATTACCGTCTCACGATCACTCGAGATAAATTCCATGAAGTGATACCAGTGAGTGTGGGTTGTGTCCAATGCTCAGAACTTTTGAGCACTCATGAGTGTTGTAGCCATGTCCAACAGCTTAGACCTCTGCAACCATCTCATGACAGTCTTGATTCATACCTACTTCCAACATATGACCGACTGTGGAGATTCGAATAATATGATATACCAAACATAATTATTCTGGAAGTCAAAACATGCAAAAGAAATATAGTAAACGATTGACAAGAGATAGCAACACTTTACTCATAAATAAACACAAATTTTATTCATCATCAAATGTCAATTACACTTTACAAATTTCAAAATTATCTAACTACTAAAACTAATATCATCCTTCAGCCCTATGATCCGAGCATGCTGGAGATGCTTAACCCGACTCAGTCCCTTCGTGAGGGGATCTGCTGGGTTCTCATCCGATGATACCCTCTTTGCCACGAGGAGTCCTTCTTCTATTCGATGTCTGATGAAATGGTATTTTCTGTCGATGTGTCTGGATCTCCCATGATCCCTTGGTTCCTTGGCTAAGGCAACTGCACTTTCACTATCACAGAAAAATTCCATTGGCTCCTTTATAGCTGGTACAACTCCAAGGTCTCCAATGAAGTTCTTCAGCCATATCGCCTCCTTTGCTGCCTCGCTTGCTGCTATATACTCTGATTCGCAAGTTGAATCAGCCACTGTCTCTTGCTTGGAACTCTTCCAAGTAATTGCTCCTCCGTTTAAGGTAAAGACCCAGCCTGACTGAGAGCGGAAATTATCCCTATCAGTCTGAAAGCTAGCATCACTATACCCTACAACTCTCAAGTCATCACTCCCACGGAGGGTAAGGACCCAATCCTTAGTCCTTCGCAGGTACTTGAGGATATTCTTTACCGCAGTCCAGTGAGCCTTGTCAGGGTTCCCCTGATATCTGCTAACCATGCTCAAAGCAAAGGCTACATCAGGTCGAGTGCAGGTCATAGCATACATGATCGATCCTACTGCAGAAGCATAAAGTACTCGACTTATTTTTGCTATCTCAGCCTCAGTACTCGGGCTCTGAGTTTTACTCAGTCTGGCGTTACTCTGGATGGGTAACTCTCCTTTCTTGGAGTCCTGCATGCTGAACCTCTTCAGCACCTTGTCCAAGTAGGTACTCTGACTAAGTCCAATCAGTCTTTTACTCTGGTCTCTCAGAATCCTTAT
This sequence comes from Lactuca virosa, assembly GCF_052849685.1. Lineage (NCBI taxonomy): Eukaryota > Viridiplantae > Streptophyta > Magnoliopsida > Asterales > Asteraceae > Lactuca > Lactuca virosa. Next base: position 8,707,709 of record NC_136430.1, on the reverse strand, counting down.
CCCCAGAATATAGGCAGCTTCTCCTAGGTCTTTCATAGAGAAACACTTCCCAAGCTAGGACTTCACTTCCTGCAGGGTTGGGATGTCATTTCCTATGAGTAGTATGTCATCCACATAAAGTACCAAAAAGATGACTATACTCCCACTATCCTTGACATAGACACAAGATTCATCTTCACTCCTCGAAAAGCCAAATTCTTTGACTTTCTCATCAAAGCAAAGATTCCATCTGCGAGGTGCCTGTTTCAATCCATAAATGGATTTCTCGAGCTTACACACTCTATTAGGGTATTCTGTACTGACAAAACCCTCTGGCTGACTCATGTAAACATCTTCAGCCAAACTTCCATTAAGGAAGGCGGTTTTGACATCCATTTGCCATATTTCATAATCATGAAATGCAGCGATGGCTAACAGAACCCTAATGGACTTAATCTTTGCAACTGGTGAAAAGGTCTCATCATAATCAACTCCCGGAGTTTGTGAATAGCCCTTTGCAACCAGTCGCGCCTTATATGTGTGTACATTACCATCCATGTCGGTCTTCTTCTTGAAGATCCATTTGCACCCAACTGTCTTACGACCTGGTACATTGTCAACCAAGTTCCAAACTTGATTGTTATACATGGACTGTATCTCGCTGTCCATTTCCTCTTTCCATTTGTCAGACTCGGGGCCTGCCATGGCTTCCGTGTAACTGTTAGGTTCATCCAGACTTACCAATGTCTCATCACTGATAAGTGTCTCACCTTCCGCAGTAATATGGAAACCATAATAATGCTCAGGTGCATTCCTAACCCTTATGGAACACCTCAGAGATTCAGACTTGTCAATTGGCTCAACAGGAGTTTCCTCCTCAGGTTGAGTGCTAGGGTTTGAAGTTCCTTCACCACTTGACTCTTGAATTTCTTCAAGGTCAATCTGCCTCCCACTATTTCCTTGGCTTATGAACTCTCTTTCTTGAAAGACACCCCTTCTTGCTACAAAGACCACATTCTCAATGGGTCTGTAGAAAAGGTAACCAAAGGATTTTTATGGGTAGCCGATGAAAATACACCTCTCACTTCGAGGTTCGAGCTTATCATGAGTCTCGCGTCTCACAAAAACCTCGCAACCCCAAATCTTGATGTGGTCTAGTTTGGGAACTTTAGCAGTCCACATCTCATGAGGAGTTTTGGCAACTTTCTTTGTAGGGACCAGATTAAGGATATGGGCGGCAGTCTCTAAGGCATACCCCCAAAAATGAGGTTGGTAGCGAAGTTCGACTCATCATGGAACGAACCATATCCAACAAGGTTCGATTGCGCCTCTCAGCCACACCATTCAATCGTGGTGTCCTGGGAGGTGTCAATTGTGAGATAATCCCACATTCCTTAAGATAGTCGATGAACTCTGTACTAAGACACTCACCACCACGATCGGATCGAAGCATCTTAATGTTCCTGCCCAATTGATTCTCGACTTCCTGTTTAAACTCTTTAAACCTTTCAAAAGTCTCTGACTTATGCTTGATTAAATAGACATATCCATATTTACTATAATCATCAGTAAAAGTCAGATAATAACGATTAGCATCCCTTGTGGCAGATTTGAAGGGTCCACACACATCCGTGTGTACCAGATCCAACAAACCTTCACCCCTAGCACAAGAACCAGTGACGGGTGACTTTGTTATTTTTCCAAGTAAGCATGATTCACAACTATCATCTGACTTTAGGTCAAATGACTCCAAGACTCCATCCTTTTGGAGTTGGCCTATGCGTTTCTTGCTCACATGTCCAAGATGACAATGCCATAATGATGCTTTATCCAAGGTATTATTACTCGAAGAATCAATACACAACACATTATTTCCTAGATTATCTACAACAGATACAACTTCATACACACCATCACAAGGTAATGCACTAAAATAAAGAACATTATTAAAGAAAGCATTTATTCCACCATTTTCATTATCAAAAGAAAAGGTAAACCCTTGTTTGTACAAAGCATGAAAGGAAATAATATTTCTTGCCATTTCTGGCGAATAACAACATTTATTCAAATCTAAAGTAAACCCACTACTTAGCAACAAAGAATAAACTCCAATCTTGGTGACAGGTGAAGCTTTCCTATTCCCCATGATTAAGTTTATCTTTCCATGCTCCACATTCTCACTTCTTCTTAGTCCCTGCAAATCAGAACATATATGAATACCATAACCGGTATCAAGGACCCAAGAGTTAGAATAGGGTGAGTTATTAGATAGAATAGTGTAAATACCTGCATGGTTGGGTTTGACTTTCCCATCCTTCACATCTTGTTGGTACTTTGGGCAGTTCCGCTTCCAATGAGACTTCTCATGGCAATAGAAGCATTCAGCCTCTTTCAGAAGAAGGAGTGACGAAACCTTTCTTGGTTCCACTTGAAGATGAGCCATCAAGGGTCTTACCCTTGGTACCCTTCGAAGGGTTCTTCCTCTTCTTCCCTCTACTTTTCCCAATTGCCAAGAAAGGGGCAGAGTTTGGAGTAGGAGTAGGAGTGGTAACAACCGACTTACCCTTAAGACCACTTCCGGCGGTCTTCAAGAGTCCTTGAAGTTTGCTGAGTGTGACTTCTTCCTTATTCATGTGGTATGTCATGCAGAATTGATCATAACACGAGGGTAAGGAGTGCAAAATGACATCTATTGCAAGCTCCTCTAGGAAGTTCACATTAAGCTTCAGCAAACGGTCCACATACCTTTGCATTTTCTGTACGTGGCCCGTGATGGGTTCACCATTCTTCATACGGGTTGTTATCATGGAGGAGATGATTTCATATCTCTCTTGACGGGCACCTTGATGGTATCTTTCCATCAAATCTTGGTGCATTTCAAAAGGGTAGTAGTCCTCATAGGACTTTTGGAGTTCAGCTGTCATGGTGGCCATCATGATGCATGCCACTTTGGTGGCATCTCTTTCATGAGTTCGGAAGTCAGTGATCTCCTAGGGAGTAGCGGTGGACTCATCGATCTCCTTTAGCTCCTTATCGAGGACATATTCCTTGTCCTCGTAGCGATTCACCATCCTGATGTTCCGGATCCAATCCATAAAGTTGGAACCATCGAAGATGACCCTCCCACATAGGTTCATGAGGGAAAAGGTGCCAGTAGGGTTTGAGCCAGAAGCAGTGTTGTTGGAAGACATCTGAAAAGAAGAGAACAAGCTTAGTTTAGATATAAAGATAGTCCTTAATAAAACACCCAAATGTAATATTAAGGCTAGGATCCAATCACAATATATCATAACTTAGAAGAGGTATGTCATAATCTAAGCTATAACATATTTGAAAGGTAGGTGAATGACGATTCACCAATTTCCACCAAAAACCGAAATATAAATTATTAGGTTTTAATTGGTTCTTAGAAATTCCTAGATTCTTTTGAGATTCAATGAACTTTTCAAAGGCATGTTTCAATCTCGAGTGTGCCCTCCAAGTTTTGTGACTGGGATACCGAGGATCATAAAACTAGGTGTGAAGTAACCATGCAAATCACTTGGTACCCTTAAAGTTTATCACTCAATCGATGTGCCGGTTAACCACACGCGCTCCGCCGACCTATAATAAACTTTAAGTCACTCTTTACCTACCTTGTTAAGTCCAGGTTAGTGTGCCGGTTAACCACACACGCTCCACTAACGACTTAATCAAAGTGTAAAGTGTAATTTCATGGATTAGCACCTTATTCACATTTTCCTAAAGTAACTAAGATTAGGAATTTAATAAAACATTTAGTTACTTTATAATATTCATCATACCTTTAATGAGAATTTATAAGTCCTTGTCTTACCCATTCGGCTAACAACCTTTCACCGATCAAGGAAGTGGTGGGTGAGAGTGGACACCCATTAAGCTGCCATTTTATAGGCAACAACCTTATACCCCCCTTATAGAACGGCTTCGTGAATGAGGCCTACTAATGGTAAGACGACTTGCTCTTATATATATATATATATATATATATATATATATATATATATATATTATTAACTTACAATATTATAAAGTATAAGGGTTGATTTTTAACTTTTAAAAATCTAGGGGTTGGAACTAAAGTTTATTAAGTGACTTTACATGTTCCAAAACTTGAGGGCAAGTTTTGTAACTTTACAAAACCTTTCAAATTCATAACTTATGAGTTATTAAAATGAAGACTCTTCATTTTTGTAACTTATGTGTTCTTTTAATGGTTTTAACACAAATAGACTTTTGGTTATCCATAACTTGAGGACAAGTTATGGCCTCCATTAAAACACATAAAGATCATGAATTAAACATTTAAACAAGTAATTCCTTTGATCTATCAAAAACTCATAAGAACATGAATATTCATATCAAAGTTTCAAGAACATATGAACACATAAGATCATGAAAATTTGATATTAGCCATTGTAAATGGATTAGAACAACCATTACACCATCTAAAACAAGTTTTACAACACCAAAACAGTTTAGGGTAATGTTTCTAGTCCATTTCCAGCAGCAAAAATCGAAATTCTGCACCCTGCCTGGCCAACTCGTTGAGTGCACGAACTGACTCGCCGAGTTGGATGCATTTTCACTTGGACGCGTCGAGTCCCCCCATGGAATCGTCGAGTCCCCTGTGCAGACAACTAAAAAATCGATTTTTTCACTATTTTGCATTAAGTATTTAACAAACAAGCCTATGCTCTGATACCACTGATGGGTTTTAAGCATTCTAACACTCCTAGGTGTACATGCAACCCTAGAAAACCTTGGATCTATGTTTGTCTAAAATACATGCAAAATATGATTTCCAAGGTTCATAATCCTATATAGCATACATGGGGAACTTTTAACATAAAAGTTAACTAGAATTACATACATTATAGTTGATTTGATTCCTTGAAAACCTTGAGAGCCTAGCACCCCAAGTGTGACGCCTCAAATGCTTCACACAACACCAAATGCTTTGGAATAACTTTGAGAGAATGTATAACACTCTAAAAATCGGCCTAGCCCTCTTGCAACTTCATGTAGCCGATTTTGGTGAGTATGATGTCCTTTATATAGTGTGTCACATCTAGGGTTACACCATGTAAACCCTAATGTGTCATGACTCTTCATTTCCATGACCCATGGGTTTGTAACTCCCATGGAGCATCCATGGAGCATCCTATGGGTTTAACCCAACTTGATAATCCATGGAGCCTTTAGCCCACTATACAAGTTATGGATGATTTACATAATCAAGTCAGGGATCAGACCACGGTTTTCCGAGAGGGTGGACGATGAACATGAGGCCTAGGGTTAGGCCGGGGTTATAATCCACATGATGGGTCAGGAGTTCGAAGCCCAAGTGGGTGAGAACTGGATGTATAGAAGAGAGGGAGCACCAGGAGGGGGTGGCCCCGAGTGATGCTTAACAGTTCAGAGAGGTCCGGATAGATTGAAGGCCGGTGGGACATACCAGTCAGGCCGAAGGCTCGGAGAACGATCCAAACAGGTTGAAGGCCCAGAGAGGCGGTCCAGACATGCTGAAGGTTCTGAGAGTGGTCCAGATAGGCTGAATGCCTGGTGAGGCGTTCCAGTCATGCTAAAGACTCTGTATGTGTTTGTAGATCCATGTGCGGGTATTGAGTATGTTGTTATGCTATAGCAATTAGTAGGTCTGTCCCCAAGTATTGAACATGATGGTGGGGTATGCTGAAGGCATTGTGTGGGTTTTGATAGTTATATGGGCAGGTTTTGAGTTTATATGTGTTATGGGATAGCAACTTGTTCTACAAGTGGATAATGTGAGGTTTCAGTACTGTGACGCTTGTTGGTGTTATGAAGGACATTGATTAGGCCCTCTTGGGCGATGGAGGATGTGAGGATCTCCAGGATGGAGCGTTGGGACAGCTGAAGTGACAACAACAGTGTCGATAGGTTATTCCTACCGGATAGTTGAACTGATTAGACATGATGGTATTCCTACCCGAAGGGGGGTGATTTGCGTTAGACTTGAGTGCCATTCTGGTTGGCCGGTAGTGATAGGTATTTTGATGTTGCTTTGAGCTATTGTGATGTGTCTTGGGTGGGCTAATCTGTGGAATAGCCATAACGTGTCTGAAGTGAGGAGATGATGGGTCGCTGAAGATCAGGAAGGAGGTGAGGCTGCATTGGGTCATGTAGCGTTCATTATGTTAGCAGCAGGGCGTGGAAGCAAGTCCAACCAGTCGGTTTTCTTTTCAAGAGGCGCGTAGGTCTGCTGTTGTGTGGGTCTTTCGGTTCAGTAATCGGTGCGACGTCCAGTGTTTCAGGTAGTGGACAGACAAGTTCGGACTAGAGAGGTTTCCACTTCATCTGGGAAACATCACATTGTAGCAGGAAGAGTTGAAGTCGGTGTAAGACTTGGGATTCTTGTGAAGGATGTGAGGGTATTCCATCCAAGGGATGACTGGACCCGTCGTAGGCATGCCTGGTATTCCAGCCCAAGGCCGAGTGGGCCAGGCATGAGTGCTCGTGTTTTAGTGGATTGATTTTATATGATAGTGTGGGACTAATGTCCTGCCAGCAAAGGGTTCGCCTCAGGAAGAGCGAAAGAGGGGTTTACGATACTTTGGATCATCAGGATTTTCTCAAGATGGAAATATGGCAGGAAGGATAGTGTTGGGTTTTGAGCATTCTAACACTCCTATGGTGTACATGCAACCCTATAAACCTTGGATCTATGTTTTCTCTATTATACATGCAAATATTAACTATTCCAAGGTTTCATCCTAACTAGCATATTATGAAGCACCTATACTACAAAGTTCTAGTTAGATGACATACCTTTTGATGTAGCTTGATGTCTTCAAGCTTTAAGAGCTTAGCCCCAATAGTGTAGAAGCCTCAAATGGAATCACAAATCACCAAAACACATTGGAAGAACTTGAGAGAATATGTATGCACACTAAAATCGGCCCACTCTTATTTTCACACACTTGTGCCAATTTTGTGAGCCAAGGATCCCTTTATATATTATGGAGGATTAGGGTTACATCCATGTAAACCCTAATACCCATGACCTTTCATTTACATAGGATCCATGGGTTAAAAGCTCCATGGACCATCCATGAAAGCTTAGCCCAACCTAAATGAACTTGGCCCATTCCATATATATAAGAGCCCATATTTAATTAGTTCTTTTTGATCACTTAATTAATTCTAAATTAATTCTTGATCAATACTAATTAAATAATATGATTCCATATTAATATATTAGAACTTATAATATATTAATATAAATCATAAATATACTATTCTCAAAAGACTATCCATATAAATTGTGCCAGTGAAGTGCAACCCAAATGGACCATGTCGGGTCGGGTCAACTACATACCAAATATAGTTATGGACTTAGACATTAATCCAACAGTCTCCCACTTGGATAAGTCTAAAACTATTATTGAGTATGACTTCAAAACCTAACTGGCAATCATAGCTCTTAAAGCCCCTGTCGAACTCTGACCTTGTCAATGACTTGTCCATTAGATAAGGGATCATATATTCCTCCATTCTAGATATCATATGGACTGAGACATGGATTATAATCATTCGCTCTGTCCATTTGTTGTTTTCCGTTTTCCGATTTATGATGACTGACTGATTGAACAAATCAAACCAGTCCTGGCTTGGCCAAGCACTCACATGTGTCATCGCTAAATCATCGAGGGGCCCACATATATCGCTTTTATCCCGAAGGTAAAAGGAATGGATAAACTTCGACTCATATGGCTTGTTCTACTACTTGTTGAATCATACACAAAGGCACGTTTTATAACATCGAGTTACCAAATGCGTTTTCGTGCAATCAATGTATAACCAACTCATAGTAACAACTCATATCTCTAGGTTTGAAGAATATAAGATATTATCGTCTCATGATCACTCGTGATAAAATCCGTGAAGTGATTCAAATGAGCGCGGGTTGAATCCAATACTCAGAACTTATGAGCACTTATGAGTGTTGTAGCACCACTTTGTCCACCAACTTGGACCTCTACAAACCAACCCATGACAGTCTTGATTCATATCTACTTCCAACATATGACCGACTGTGGATGGTTTGAATAACTTAATCGTTCAGGAAGAGCGACTTAGTTATTCTGGAAGTCAAAACATGCAAAGTGAAACACAAGAATAAATGAATCAAATATGGTATCAAACCCTATGAATATAAATAAACACTTTTATTTATCACCATACTGATTACTCATTATTCATTGTTTCGGTTTTATCAACTTTATACTTGAATTAAAAACACTAGTTGTCCCATGCTCCAAGCATGTACACTATGTTTTTCTTAAACAATAGCTTTGCCATACACCAAGTATGCACTCTATGTTTGTCTATGATCCTTACTTTGTGAAATAAACCAATTGAACATAATTTCAATGATTCTAATTTCACACTCCCAAATCCTTATCGAAAAATGTGAGAATTTCAAATTCCTATCATTTATCGAAATCTGTTTAGATTTTAAACTTATATGCACTGACCCTCCTGTAATGAATATGTACAAAGTCACAAAGACTTGTCAACAATCATTATAAGGTATTCCAATGGAGATCAACTCCATGGAAACTAAGTCTCATATTCAAAGTACATTGCTTTGGACATGCTTCTTGCATTAAGTTTTCTAATCTTACACAGATAACTTCCACCTATGGAGACAACTCCATATTCTCATTTTGACTATCACTTCTGAATAAGAGATGCCTCTTTTCAGAATATGTCAATATGGTCCTTCCAAAATTAGCACTATACTTCCAACTGTCCCTGAGCAACCAATCTTTGGTAAACCTCAGATTGTCCTCGACAATTGCTTAATCATTTTAGTCATTCCAATTCTAGACCTTTTCCCTTCTTAATGCCTCTGGGCATTTGGAAAAATTTAGAAATGACAAATATTATAGCACATGCAATCGATCCTGTACCCAAAGCAAATGGTACACAATTCATGATGTCTCACATAAAGACATGATTCTAGACCAGTCTTTTGCTACAATATTTTTATTTGCCATGTTTTCAAAATTTGACTATGAAGAGGGATGCCGTAATCATAATCGAATTTTGAGAACGCAATATATAGGATTTCCTTTAAGTTGAACCAATCCAACATGAAATTCATATATATATTCTTGACTAAAGATGATTAAGGTCTCAATCTAAGCCTTTAGAACTGAAATGAAGTATATCCTCTCCCTTAATTATAGCAAAACAACTTTTTCAATCCCTGCAGCCTCACGAATTGAAACTTTTGTTTTCTATAATTAACATTGCTAACTTGCAACACTAACAATAATTATCATGCTCCCACTAACATGATGATTATTAGCATACCACTTATGCTCCCACTAGCTTTGACATGTACTCAGAAATCAGCTGGACTTCTAGAAATCAATACTTTATTGACTTTCTTACCAAAGTTCAGATTTCTGATACGAGATGCTTTGATAAAACTTTATCAAAATCATACACCTTTCCTTAGATAGCATGCATGTGTGTCTAAACAATTTCAGAACTATGAAAAGGGATGTCGTAATCATAGTCTCAATTGTTTAGACCTTTTGCCATCTGCTTCAAATCTACTTGGTGGAAGTGTTTCCTCACCATCATTTTCATGAATCGGAGAGAAACCTTATGACCCTTAGGTTTTATGGTGTATGTGTTCTTATCCATGTGAATCGTCAAAACCATAGTCACAAGACAAGGATAATGACAAATCCAAACTCATATGGACTGAACTTATGCAATCTTAACTTCTTGCTACCTGGCAGTACAAGGCCCGCCATTGCTTCCAAGTTGTTATGCAACCAATTGAGAACTTTCAGAACTCCTATGCAAAGCCAACTTTAACTGGAATGGGCACAGAATATGTCAACACGATAGGTTATAAACTTCAAGTCGTGTGCTAGTGAAGAACCTCGGGTTTTATTCTTGATTAGTTCTTGAAATTCTTTTTAGGATCTTTAAGACTCCCACTATCCTCTTGACATATAAGACTATCTTGCCAAATATTCAAGAGATGGTGCGGATTCTTTATCAAGACAAACACTTCACACAATTGGCCTTAGTTGGTCTTTGTTTTATCCAAAACATCACAACTTACCAATTTCAAATGTACAAGAGTAGGACACTTTTACTCTTACATTTGACAAGTGTTTTAAACCTTTCTTTAAGATATGTCACTCAAGTTACAATCTTGGAGTATGACTCTAAGAATTGTTTTGGAACGAAGTATGACTCATCTTCCTGATCTAACCATTTCAACAATTCATGACTCCTCTTCTTAGTCATAAGAATGCACTAAGATGACCTTTAGAGGACTAATTGTGATATGATTTCTAAATCATTAAGATGATCACAAACATGATACTAAAGTACTCTCCCATCTTTTCAGATTTGAGAAAGTTTTATCTTTCTGCCTAATTTGATTCTTCCCATTCGTTCTGCCATACATTGAGACTTTTCCAATGTTTCAGAATTATACTTAAACTTGTAAGTATAACCATATTTACTAAACTTTAGTAAATCAAATAGTCTTAACGAGCTTTGTGGTGGATATGACCAGTGCACAAGAATGTGTACTCGATCCCTTTAGTCCTTCACTTGACTCACACATCCATGTGAACAAGTAATTAGTCTTGATTTTCCAATGCTTGAAAGTTCTCATTCATCATACTATTCAACTTGCATGATTCCAAGTTTCGGTCCAATTGAAACTTGGGCGATGAGAAACTTTCCTGATTTGGTAAATTTAGACACTACCACAAATGAAAGAATCAAATCCATTTTCCAATATTGCTGTCAGTGGAATCATATAAGCAACAATTTTCCACAAATGCCATTGTAAGGATAATTCAAATAAATAAAATTAAACAATTTTCTTTTATTGTAAAACTTTGCGGAAAAACTTATCCTTACAATCCACATGGAAAATTGTTGTTATCTATTCCTTAGCAATATATCATAACTTCTTAAGCAACTGCTCAAAATTCTGATGCGATCGAAATCCACCTTCGCGATCAGAATCAACATATACTTCCTTTAAGATTTCTCTCTATTCTTTGATTCTTAAAACATCAACATGTGACCCAGTCACATCATGTAATGAGGATCTCAGAATAGAACTTAACAGAGTTAGATAATGGGCTCTACCTGATGTAGAGTCAAACTTATTGACTTTAACATCCTTAGGTAAATTTGGCAGCTTTGCAATCAACGCCCCTTCCTTTGGCAAAATAAACATATGGACCCTATGGTAATGGGACTATCTCAGACTTAGCCTTTCTCTTTACCATTTGGTCAACCGGGTTGACTAGGGCCAATCCCTTTCCATTGGGAAGAGAATGCTTTTTCTGGATTTCCAGTGTCACCATTGTCACTGTCCATAAAGTTTTTGGGAAGTTGATCTTCTAATCAAATTTGCTTTACTATCGTTCCAAATCATTGCTGATTCAGCAGCACCAAGCAAATAGATATGATCATTAAGGTTCATGTCATAGTCTGTTTCATAGTAGTCCCAAAGGAACTCACTATGTGACTTAGAAAGTGATTGAACATCCAACTTTCTCAAGACTTTGACACCCAACTCTCCCGGCTTGTCAATATGTGACTTCATCTCTAAGATGTGATCACACATAGACCTTGCTTGCCATTAGGGCTTGAGTGACCTTGAACTTGTGGGTTAGGGAGAATAATTGGAGGAGGTGGAGGAAGAGAAGTATGACTTCCATGAGCCAAACTCGGGAAGTCATATTCATTAGGAAAGCTTGGTTTGGGAAGATCATTGTTGTCTAAACCAGACATCAACAATGGGAGAAATTCACGTAAAGTTGATTTAAGTCCTTAATATAACACCCAATATGATATATTAAGGCTAGGACCCAACAAACTATTTTATAACTTGGAAGAGGGATGCCGTAATCCAAGCTATAAAATATTTGAAGGTAGGTGAATGACGATTCATCAATTTCCACCAAGATAAACGAAATGTATTATTAGGTTTTAATTGGTTTTGAAACTCCTAGATTCTTTTGAGATTCATTGAACTTTTCAATGGCATGTTTCAATCTCGAGTGTGCCCTTCAGGTTTTGTGACTGGGATGCCGAGGATCACAAAACAAGGTGTGAAGTAACCATGCAAATATACTTGGTACCCTTAATATTTACCCCTCAATCGATGTGCCGGTTAACCACACACGCTCCAACGATACTATGATAAACATTAAGTTACCCTTTGCCTACCTTGGTAAGTCTAGGTTAGTGTGCCGGTTAACCACACACGCTCCACTAACAGCTTAAACAAAGTGCAAAGTGTAATTTCATGGATTAGCACCTTATTCACATTTTCCTAAGTAACTAAGATTGGAAATTTATAAGTGTTTAGTTACTTAGTATTTATCATTATACTTATAATGAAGGGAGAATTATAGTCCTTGTCCTAACTGTTCGGCTAACGACCCTCCACCGGTCAAGGAAGCGGTGAGTGAGAGTGGACACCCATTAAACTGCCATTTTATAGGTAGTAACCTTATACCCCCTTATAGACCGGCTTCGTGAATGAGGCCTACTAATGGTAAGACGACTTGCTCTTATACATATAATATATTAAACTTTTAATATTATAATAGTATAAGGGTGCATTTTAGACATTTAAAATACTTGGTGGTTTAATCTATTAATTAAAGTAGACTTTTAATTTAATTAAACTCAAACCATATATTTATGGATTTAATAATACTCTTTTAATTAAACGCTTTAATTAACTATTAATAAAGTCCATAAGAGTTAATTTGAACTATTCAACAAAACATCATAATTCCAATTATTAAACTCAAAACTAAAACCATTTAATTAATTGTTTAAGTTATGAACCCAAGAGTTTTAGAATTCAATTCTTTTTTTCATAAAAAACTTTTCTCAAATTCCAAAACTTGAGGGCAAGTTTTGTAATTCTTTTCAAGAGGCGCGTAGGTCTGCTGTTGTGTGGGTCTTTCGGTTCAGTAATCGGTGCGGCGTCCGGTGTTTCGGGTAGTGGACAGACAAGTTCGAACCAGAGAGGTTTCCACTTCGTCTGGGAAACATCACATTGTAGCAGGAAGAGTTGAAGTCGGTGTAAGACTTGGGATTCTTGTGAAGGATGTGAGGGTATTCCATCCTAGGGATGACTGGACCCGTCGTAGGCATGCCTGGTATTCCAGCCCAAGGCCGAGTGGGCCAGGCATGAGTGCTCGTGTTTTAGTGGATTGATTTTGTATGATAGTGTGGGACTAATGTCCTGCCAGCAAAGGGTTCGCCTCAGGAAGAGCGAAAGAGGGGTTTACGATACTTTGGATCATCAGGATTTTCTCAAGATGGAAATATGGCAGGAAGGATAGTGTTGGGTTTTGAGCATTCTAACACTCCTATGGTGTACATGCAACCCTATAAACCTTGGATCTATGTTTTCTCTATTATACATGCAAATATTAACTATTCCAAGGTTTCATCCTAACTAGCATATTATGAAGCACCTATACTACAAAGTTCTAGTTAGATGACATACCTTTTGATGTAGCTTGATGTCTTCAAGCTTTAAGAGCTTAGCCCCAATAGTGTGGAAGCCTCAAATGGAATCACAAATCACCAAAACACCTTGGAAGAACTTGAGAGAATATGTATGCACACTAAAATCAGCCCACTCTTATTTTCACACACTTGTGCCAATTTTGTGAGCCAAGGACCCCTTTATATATTATGGAGGATTAGGGTGACATCCATGTAAACCCTAATACCCATGACCTTTCATTTACATAGGATCCATGGGTTAAAAGCTCCATGGATCATCCATGAAAGCTTAGCCCAACCTAAATGAACTTGGCCCATTCCATATATATAAGAGTCCATATTTAATTAGTTCTTTTTGATCACTAATTAATTCTAAATTAATTCTTGATCAATACTAATTAAATAATATGATTCCATATTAATATATTAGAACTTATAATATATTAATATAAATCATAAATATACTATTCTCAAAAGACTATCCATATAAATTGTGTCGGTGAAGTGCAACCCAAATGGACCATGCCGGGTCGGGTCAAGTACATACCAAATATAGTTATGGACTTAGACATTAATCCAACAGATAGACCTTATGGAAAGGTTCGATTGGGATTTACATCACCTTTCACGGTTCGCAGTTGCAAAAGTGTATCATGGATCAAGAGGCGATAGTGTCGTTAGATGACATTCAGGTCGGTGAGCGCCTGGATTCTGTTGAGAGGCCTATAGCCATACCGGAAAGAAGGGTGAAGGTTCTGTAGAACAAGGAGGTACCTTTGGTAATGGTACAGTGGGAGCACCATACAGGGTCCGAGTGGACGTGGGAGCCGAAGGCAGAGATGCGGGAGCACTATCCGGGGATGTTCACCGCAGCAGACTTCGAGGACGAAATCTAGTTCAAGTGGGCGAGAATTGTAACGCCCCGATTTCCCAAGTATCAGTTTATGGTTATAAATTCTCATGATTTCAAGGTCTACTCGACGAGTTGGTTGCCCGACTCGCCGAGTAGAAGCGGGTTGGCCCACGTGTTTAAGTGACCTACCCGCCGAGTCTAAGAAGGGACTCGACGAGTAGGAGCTGGAGGAGGGAAAACCCTAATTTCGAGGTTTTGCACCCTATTTAAAGGTCCATTGGCCTCCCCAGCCTCCCCTTTACAGCTCCTTGTCACTCTTAGACCCTAAATCGTGTGTGTATGTGTGTTTCTTTTGTGTGTTAAAGCTTGGAAGAGGGATCTTGGTGAGGGAACACTTGGGGAAACAAGTAAATTGAAGCAAGAACTCATGGGAATCAAAGATCTACTTCAGTTGACACTCTCTTGAAGGTATTAGGTTGTTTCCTTGACTCATTTCATCTTTAATCTCTTTTGGGTGGGTTTTAGGAAAGGCTTCTTGTGTTTGAGCCAAGATCTGAAGTTGCAACTTCAGATCTGGACACCCTTTAGCCTTTAGATTCATAAAGTTATCATCTTTGACAAGTATGAGCCTTCCCACAAGTGTGAGACTTCTTTACAAGTTTGGTGTTGTCATTTTAAGACTTTAGAGCTTTACATGCACGTAAAGTTTGCAACTTTACGTGATAAACATGCCTTGGGAAGCTGGATCTACAATTTGGAGCCTTAGCATGGCTTAAAAAGCCTATGTATGGATGAAGGACTGAAGGGACTCGGCGAGTCGCATGTTCAACTCGACGAGTCCGATGAAGATGGCCGTGGGCTCGGCGAGTCGGATGGGTGACTCGGCGAGTCTGATGAAGATTATCGTGGGCTCGACGAGTCAGATGAGTGACTCGACGAGTCGGCTAGGGTTTTCCCAACCATTAGACACGTATGAACGCGGCGATTTGTAAGGGGAAAACTCGATGAGTTGGCCAAGGAGTTGCGGCCACTGACATTAGGAACTCGACGAGTCACTCTAGTGACTCGGAAAGTTGGCGAGTTATTCAAGGAACTCGGCGAGTAGCTGAGGGTACTCGACGAGTTTAGGTCAACATGGACTGTTGACCTTGACCATTGACTTTGACTTTGACCAAGGGTTAACCAGTTTGACTCCTGAGGGTATTTTAGTAATTCGGGAATTTCACAGACTTGGTCATATGGTGGTTATAGGTGGTGGAGTTCGGGACTGTGACTCGGGGGTTTGATCTTATCTCTACGGTTCAGCATTGCGAGGTGAGTTATCCTCACTATATCAACAGGGTCTAAGGCACCAAGGCCGACCCTTTCTCGGATTGTATGCTGATATTTGTTTGATATGTTTATTGATCTGTTAGATCTGCATCCTGGTAGTTAGGATGGTATTATGTTTAGTGACCTGGTTAGGTCGGTATCCTGGTATATAGGATGATGCTATGTTAGTGACCGGTTAGGTCGGTATCATGGTTAGGATGTTGCTATGCTATATGATCTGCTAGATCGGTTTGTTATCTATGGACTGTTATGTGATTATCTGTTATATGTGCACATGGTTGTTTGATTGGGGGTTGGGTTGAGGCGAGTCCTGCTTTGTGTTGTAGGCAAACATACCCAGGGCGGACCGGATAGACTGCAGACTCGGGAGGGCGCATAGTCAGGCCGAAGGCCCGGCGAGCGGTCCGGATAGGCCGAAGGCCCCGAGAGGGCGGTCCAGACGTGCCGAGGCTCGGAGAGTGGGCCAGATAGACTGAAGGCCCGACGCGGGCGGTCCAGTCAGACTGTAGACTCAGAGAGTGGACCAGGTGGACTGAAGGCCCGGTGCCGGCGGACCAGTCACACTGTAGACTTGAGATGCATGGTTGTTCTATGTTTGTTATATGATATGGTTATGGTATTATTGAGGTTGGTATTTTGGGGGTAACTCACTAAGCTTTCGGTCTTACAGTTTCAGTTTATTGTTTCAGGTTCAGCGGATGGCCGCAGGAAGGCGAAGACGTGACCGTACACTTCCTCGATCGATAATTATGTTTTTCTGGGAACTCTGGTGTTTAAACTATTTTGAAAATTAATTGTAATAACTGGATGGTTTTAAATGATTTAAAAAGTTTTAAATTGGCTCGAATTTTACGGGTGTTACACATTTTCAAGCAAATAAAGAGTATAGCAAGGTGGTGGATCAAAAGGGGAGCAGTAGATCCGAGTTTGGAGTTCCATTTCAGATCACTTGGAGGTATAAAGCTATAAACTTTACCTAAGAGTGCTTAGATCTAGTGTGGTTTAGTTTTGAAGTCATTTTGATCCAAAGGTTGAAGCTCTATAGTCCAAATCCGATTTCTATGCTAAGGATTGCCGCCCTTGGTGCTAAATGACTCCCTAGGAACGAAAGTTGTCATCCTGGTGGTCTTAATGGGTTCATGCAAGAGTTGAGACCACTTTCATGGAAGAAGAATATCATTTTTGGAGTTTGGACATGTTTGGGGCATGCAAAGTCACCAAGTCAGTGACTTTATGGATTAAGATGTTGAAAAGGACTTGGATCTGTGATTTTAGCTTCTGGATCAGAGTATTAAGCACTTAATGGGAAATTGACTTAACAGGGGAGTACTTTGAGCGAACATGCAGGTACGCCCAGCGTACATATCATTTGGCTAGTACTCTTAGCGTACATAGGAGTACGCCCAGCGTACTCATCAAATTTGGGTCTTGCGAGTTTTGGGCCTCGGTTTGAGCCATGCAGTGGACCTTGGTTCTTTGGGCCTTAGTGGGCCATCAGAAGTCAGATAATGTGGGCCAAGAAGATGTTTGGGCTTAGGGTAAGGCCCATTAGAGGGATTGGGTCCAATTTAGCAAATTGGGCCATTAGTGGGCCACTAGTGGGTTTAGGAAGCGCATCTGGTGTTGGGCCTTTTATTATATGACTTTGAGCCTTAGATATGGACCAAGTTAGACTAGAGGGTAAAATGGTCAATTTACCCTAAGGAGGATTATTGTTTTGGACTAAGTGATATTTTGGTATTGATAGCTCAGGAATCGAGAGATCAACAGTTCGGGGATCTGCCAGCTAACAGCGAGGGGTTATTTGCAGGATTCCACAGTCAGCTTTGCGAGGTGAGTTTTCCTCCAGTAGGAACGGGTCTAAGGTGCGACATTCCCATTTTCACGGCCAGAAAAGACCGATTTTGTTTATGCTTTATAAAAATCAGAGTACCTTTTTTAGTGAAAATGTTGCGGAATTTGTTCCCAGTAAAACATGATAAATACGTTATCAAAGCATTTCCGAAGAAATGTATTTTTATTCATTTTAAAACATTTGGGATGTCATCGTCAATACAGAAACATAAGCATAAACAGAACTTACATTCATTTACACTAATTATCTACATCTCTTTAATCTCTCAGTGTAATGTAACTTCGTTTCGACACCTGTGATACAAATAAGCTTGAGTGGGTCAGGTTGGAAAACCTGGTGAGTACATAAGGATTTCAATCCCACAATGTTATATCATATATATAATTTAGAACTCACAAAATATACAATTTCACCATATATATAAGCAACTCTTACCCCACCCCGTTAATCCTTACAACGAGACTATCCATACTCTCGGACCTTAAATTTTACCTCTTACTTAACCCATACTCTCAGATCTAATTCATGCTCTCGGATCAATAATTGTGCCCATTCCATACTCTCGGATTAGGGACAATTGTCTATGTGTAAATCCATTCTCCCGGATTAACGACGGATGACTATGTCCTATCCATACTCCCAGACTGAGGACAACTGACTATGTCTTAATCCATACTCCCGGACTAAGGACAACTGACTATGTCTTAATCCATACTCCCAGATTAATGACAGTTAACTATGTCCAATCCATACTCTCGGACTAGGGACAATGACTATGTCTAATCCATGCTCCCGGATCAATGACATATACTAAAGTTCTATTCTTTGAGTATAACTCACTCGTACTCGTAAGAAAATACTACCCAATATTCCTCATAATTAATTTAGGTTTACACTTTATCCTAAATCATCATATATAATCAGGTATGTTCCTTAACACGTATTTCAAGTAACATCAATTAACTCGCACATAAACATATAATTAATACTTCAATCAATACTTGTATTAAAGTCATGTTCATGAAAAGGACTATGCACTCACCTGATAAGGTGGTGACTCGGTACTCGGACGACACTTCGTTTACTTTAAACAACTCCTTTGACAGAACCTAGTATCATTACCACTAGAGTTTAGTCTAATGCTCGATGAGACTAATTAATAGTCTAACTATTATTATTATTATATAAGCGTTAACACAATACTTTTCACCCACTATGTACAGACAGGGGCGAGACATGGAACACCGGAGGGCAGGATCATTTTGGCATATAGCACTTCAGAAATCCAGCAACCCAAGCGGCCCTCCAAACCAGATTCCCCGTACCGCGAGTGGTTAAAAAGATATTATAACGGCACTTATATAACTCATAATAATAGCCCAAATATTTATTATAAGGTCCTAATAACATTACTATATTTAAATAAAAACTATATTTAAAATAGCGTAGGCGTATCTTACCTACGATGGGGTTTGGCTAGAAGTCAGGCTCTGCAGGGGCAGAACTTACGAGCTGAAAGCTCTTCTTCTCGGAGCTGTTTAGCGCTCCGGGGGTTTATTCTAGCGCTAGGGGAGTTTTGGGAGGTTTAGAGAGAGTGTAGAGAGAAGAAAGAATGAGAAAGGTGTGAAGAAAATGAGGGTGTGTGTAACACCCGGTTCCAGGTATGCATTTAAGTTAATTTAATTTTATAATTTTACCCTTGGACTCGACGAGTGAAGGCCCAACTCGTCGAGTAAGAACGAATCCAGGTCGGGGACTAAGTAGCCTACTCGACGAGTCGGAAGATTGACTCGACGAGTAGGCGTTGTTTGATGGAAACCCTAATTGCAAGGGTTTGCCTCCCTATTTAAAGAACATAACGCCCCTGTGGCCTCCCTTATCACTCCCTCAACGTCCAGAAAGCCCTAAACCTCCACCTTTGAGATTTGTGAGTATTTGGGTGCCATTTCTTAAGTTGTCTTGTGTGTTTGAAGTTGGGTGAAGAAGAAGAAGAAGAGGGAGGACTTCAAGAGGAGATTTCAGATCCAGAATCAGCAACATCTTCTCCTCATTTTCTGGTAATAAAGCTTCACACTTGACTTATGATTTCCTATATCTTCTTGTTGTTATTTTGGGATTTGAAGCTTGATTCTTGGGATTTGGACGTCCCAAGTTGATACACCTTCAGATCTGGACATTGAAGGGTCCTCATGGCATAAAGGTGCCATCTTTATGGCCATGAGAACCCCCATGCATGCTATCAACCCCCATCTTGACCTTTTAAGCTCAAATGTTTCATGCAAGCATGTAAAGTTTATGACTTTACGTGTTATATCGGCCTTAGGAGCCCAGATCTACCTTTTGGTTAAGTATTGCACATCCGAAATTGACTTCCGGGCTTGGTCATTCGTAGACTCGACGAGTCAGTTTTGGGACTCGGCGAGTCGTGGGTTGATTCTCCAAATCAGTTCGGGGTTCAAAGGAACCCAGTTGAGTTTTAGAAGAGATTTAGATGAGTCCAGAGGAGTGACTCAACGTATTAAGACATAGCCATGGACTGGAAACCATGGGACTCGGCGAGTGGAAGAACACACTCGGCGAGTCCAAGGCAATCTCCCAACCCATGAAGATAGACTCCACGAGTTGTTCATACAACTCTGCGAGTCATAGACTGGACATGTTTATATGATGAAGATAGACTCGACGAGTTGTTCATACAACTCGGCGAGTCGGTTAAAGGTTGTCCCGATGTCATGAATAAAGGAGAACTCGTCGAGTTCTTGCTAAACTCGGCGAGCCGAATCAGATTGAGGACAAATGAAGGACTAGGGGACTCGACGAGTTGGCGGGCCAACTCGGCGATTCAGGTCAACTGGAAGTTGACTTTGACCAGGATGTTGACTCTAGCCAGGGGTAAAATGGTCATTTTACCTTGATAATAGTTATCAGTATTTTGACTAAGTGTCATTGTGGAAATTATAGTCGGGGAGTCGCCAGAGCAGCAGTCAGACATTTCCCGCTCAATATTTCAGCAGTCAGCTACGTGAGGTGAGTTTCCTTCTAGTAGGAACGGGTCTACGGCCACAATGTCGGCCCGTTTATATGATAGTAGTTCCGGACTGTGGTCCGATGCCGGGGTAGTCCCGAGAAGTAGTTTTGTATGCTTGATGTCTTTATGATTCATGCATGTATATGTGATTATGTTATATGTTTACGATCATGTTATGCTATGTTCAGTTTATTCCAGACTTCGGTCCGATGCAGCGGGCAAGGCCCTAGTTTTTCCGGACCTCGGTCCGATGCAGTGGGCGAGGCCCTAGTTTTTCCAGACCTCGGTCCGATGCAGTGGGCGAGGCCCTAGTTAGTCTGGACTTCGGTCCGATGCAGTGGGCGAGGCCCTAGTTACTCCGGACTTCGGTCCGATGCAGGGGGCGAGGCCCTAGTTAGTCCGGACTTCGGTACGATACAGTGGGCGAGGCCCTAGTTATTCCGGACTTCGGTCCGATGCAGTGGGCAAGGCCCAGTATTTGCTTTATATGTTATTGTATGGTATGTGGTAGTTTGGGGGAGCTCAGTAAGCTTCGTGCTTATAGTTTCAGTTTTGGTTTCAGGTACTTCAACGAACAAAGGGAAGGGCTCGAGTTGATGGCATGACACACACCACAGTTTTCAGCCTGGGATTGATTGACTCTGATATTTTCTCATTTTGTTTTGATACAATATTTGATATGAGATTTTGAGATACATGATACATGATACATGATACTTGGTTTTCTTTTATTGATCATGGATGATTATGTTTTGATAGTGTTTTGCAAACGAAAATTTTAGACTGTATTTTTGGGATGTTACAAGTTGGTATCAGAGCCTTGGTTTGAGGGATTCGGGCACACTCCCGGGTGTGTCTGAACTCAAACTATGGGATTGTTATAGAAATTTTCAAAAAGGAAAATCATTAAAAAAAAGAAAAGGAGTTTTAAGAAAAAGCCAAAAAGAACTTTTTTTGAAAGAAAAGAGCTTTGAAAAGAGAAAAGGGTGTGGTGCATGCAATCAGCCGAGCTCAAGTAAGTACTCCAAAATTATCCATACAAGTTTATGATATGTTATGAATATCAGCTTTATTAGAACTGCATGCTAGATTAGGACTAAGGATCTAGGAGGGATGCCTTATGTGTCTGCTATATGTGTTTCAGCTCTATGAGAATTGCATGCTAGTACATAATTGTCAGTATGGTAACCAGATTATGATATGCTTGATTATGTGTACTCAATGCCCAAATGCTGCTTGCTTTGTACTTTTAGGAGTTCTAGTTGTCTTCCACTAACTAGTAAACGAATATGTTAAGTTACATATTGCGAAGATTAAATAATTTCAGAAGGTTAGGTCTAGCTCTATTGCACAGCTCTTCTTTGAGTCCAACCGTTGTAGGGTAGGATCTCTCATTCGAAAAATTATCTAGTCTGAGTAATATGTGATAGTATTCACGAGTTAGTTAGGGGAAGAAAGTAGGGACTTATTATGCAGCTGATGGCGAAGAGTGGGTTGTTGATTACCATAGGGCAAGCCTAGGATGAGAGTAGCAGAGAGCGATAGCAGTAGAAGCGACTTGGTAGAGTCAAGGCAGTCCTTGAGGAGAGTACGGGTAGATATGGAAGGTAGTATGGGCCCGTACTACTGAAAGTAAAGGATCCGTACTCGATTCGAGGAAGGCTGAGCCAAGACTGGGGAACTTGTAGTAGACGTGATCCCTTGAGTTATGTTAGTAATCTGACGTTTGTTATGATGTGTTTTCAGAATGGTGGGTCTACGCCCTAGACCAGGAGGTGGCAGTTCAGGTGAGGGATCAGGTTCAGGCTCAAGGGCCGAGCAGCTAGATGAGCAGACTATGTAGTTCCTCTCCTCAGAGATCACACACACTATTCTCGAGCAGACTCCTGTGATCTCCGGTTCAATCAAGGAGGGTATATTGGAGCTTATGGATAAGAGTTTGAGCGCGTTCCATGCTGAGGTGGTGGCCATAATGGGGTCGTGCACGCTCACCTTCAGGGAGTTCAGAGCATGTAGAGCTCCCGATTACCATGGGGCCTGAGACCCCATTGTTAGTACCAGGTGGTTGGCAGATGTTACCAACGCGTTCCGCACCAGCAGATGTCCCAAGGGGGATAAGGTCAGATTGGCATCCTGTCTTCTGAAGGACATGGCACGAGACTGGTGGGAGGAGGTCGGGAGAGCCATTGGTGATGACGTAGTTTTGGATGTGATGACCTGGGGTGATTTCACGACCAGGTTCAGGGTCGAGTTCGCACCCGTCATTGAGGTGCAGCAGCTTGCTAGGGAGTTTCAGGACCTTCAGCAGACGACAGAGACTGTAGCGGAGATTACCGCAAAGTTTAGGGAGAGGGCTCTTCTTGTTCCGCAGTATGCTGCGGATGAGGAAATGAAAAAGGCCCAATATCATGAGATGTTGCAGAGTGATATCCGCCAGTTTATGAGCCGATCCAGCTATAAAACGCTGGAGGATATGATAGCACGGGCTCGGGAGAGGGAGATCAATCTGGAGATGGAGAGAAAGCGGAAGCCGGAGTTGACATCTGGCGCAGCGAGTTCGGGCAAAAAGCCCAAGGTGTCTGATCACATGTCGAGAGGACAGCAGAGCCACAATCGGTGTGGCAAGTGTGGCAGGTTGCACGATGGGGTGTGCAAGGCAGGGAGTTCCGGTTGCTACAAGTGCGGTCGGACCGAGCACATGAGTAGGGATTGTACAACTACTACCACTGCGACCCCCACCCCAGCATCTGATCTGATTTGCTTTCATTGCAATCAGAGGGGACACAGAAGGTACCAGTGTCCGAGTTTAGCATCAGCAGGACAGGTGGTGGCACCCGTTCCTGCTACCCTGAGGATTACCGACGGCCGAAAGGGTCGGGCCGAGACGCCAGTGGCGAAGAGCAGAGCATTCCAGTTGACAGCTGAGGAGGCTCGGACGACTCCTGATGTGGTTACGGGTATGTATCTTCTCCATCATCTCTTTATTATTATTGTTTATTGGTTATGGTTATGTGTTTGTCTATAGGATCGTTCCTAGTGAACGACATCTCAGCTCTAGTATTGTTTGATTCGGGGGCTACCCGATCATTCGTGTCGCTCGCACTTAGCAAGCGATTTAGCAGAGCTCCAGGGGAGCTGGATTGTCCACTCGATGTTGAGATAGCTGATGACAGGACCATCAGGGTCACGAGAGTTTATAGAGGATGTACGTTGCGGTTATTTGATGAGCAGTTCTCAGTGGATTTGGCTCCTATTCCCCCGCGAGGGAATAAGGTTATAGTGGGTATGGATTAGCTGAGCCCCAATGGGGCAGTGATTGATTGCAAGCTGCAGTTAGGGTGGGTTCGCACTCCTAGCGGGCGAGAGTTAGTGATTCAGGGCGAGATGCCACATCGCGGGCCAATTCTTTGTTCAGCAGCAAGAGCGAGGCACTGCTTTCAGCAGGGTTGCGCGGGGTATGTCACCTATGTTGTGGATACCCATGATAAGGGCAATGTGACGGTTGATGATGTACCGGTGGCACGTGAGTACCCGGATGTATTCCCAGAGGATTTACCTGGGATACCTCCTGAGAGGCAGGTTGAGTTCCGGATTGACCTGGTCTCTGGTGCAGCTCCGATAGCCAGGGCACCGTACCGGTTGGCTCCTCCAGAGATGCAGGAGTTGTCTATGCAGCTGCAGGAGCTGCTAGACAAGGGTTTTATTAGACCTAGCAGTTTGCCATGGGGAGCCCCGATCCTATTTGTGAAAAAGAAGGACTCGCATCGCATGTGTATAGACTACCGGGAGCTGAATAAGGTGACGGTGAAGAACCGTTACCCACTCCCGAGGATAGATGATTTGTTCGACCGGCTTCAGGGAGCATCTTGGTTTTCCAAGATTGATCTACGGTCCGGATATCACCAGATGCGGGTCCGAGACGAGGATATGCAGAAGACCGCTTTTAGGACCCGCTATGGTCATTACGAGTTTGTGGTGATGTTGTTTGGGCTCACCAATGCTCCAGCCGCGTTCATGGATCTCATGAACCGTGTGTGCAGACCGATGCTAGACCGATCGATTATAGTGTTCATTGATGACATCTTGGTTTACTCCAAGACTGAGGAACAGCCCGAGGAGCACCTGAGGGAGGTGCTAGAGACCCTGAGGAGGGAGAGACTCTTCGCAAAGTTCTCCAAGCGTGAGTTCTGGTTGTGCGAGGTGCAGTTTCTGGGGCATCTTGTCAACCAGAAGGGTATACTGGTTGATCCGGCCAATATTGAGGCCGTGATGCAGTGGGAAGTCCCGAGGTCTCCATCCGAGATTCGGAGCTTCCTGGGTTTGGCAAGGTATTACAGGAGATTTATTCAGGACTTCTCCAAGATAGCAGTACCATTGACCCGACTGACCAAGAAGTCGGTGGTGTTTTGTTGGGGTCCTGAGCAGCAGACACCTTTGAGACGTTCAGGCAGCGGCTGTGCGAGGCACCGATTCTCACTCTGCCAGAGGGGGTAGATGATTTCGTAGTATGTTGTGATGCTTCGATTACAGGACTGGGAGCAGTACTGATGCAGCGAGGTCACGTGATAGCTTATGCTTCGAGGCAATTGAAGCCTCACGAGGCTAACTATCTGACTCATGACTTGGAGCTGGGGGTGGTGGTTTTTGCCCTCAAGATTTGGCGACACTACCTCTATGGGGTCTGGTGTACTATCTACACGGATCGCAGGAGTTTGAGGTACCTCATGGATCAGTCGAATCTGAACATGAGGCACCGTCGGTGGTTAGATGTGGTAAAGGATTACGACTGTGAGATCCTTTACCACCCGGGCAAGGCCAACGTGGTGGCCGACGCCCTGAGCCGCAAGGCGGTAGCGGCTTCGATCCGAGATATCTGTCTGAGGATGACAGTGATTACTCCACTGCTGGAGCAGATTAGGGAGGCGCAGGTGGAGGGCCTGAAGGAGGAGCGCCAGAAGTGCGAGAGGATAGTGGGCCGAGTAGCTTCGTTCGATTACGATAGCCGAGGATTGTTGACCCTTCATGGGAGGGTCTGGGTACCGTACTGGGGTGGAGTACGGCAGGTGTTGATGGATGAGGCCCACAAGTCTCGGTTCTCCATCCACCCAGGGGAGACGAAGATGTACAGAGATCTTCGACCCGATTACTGGTGGCCCTGCATGAAGCGGGACATAGTTTGGTATTGGATAAGGTGTCTAAGTCCATAACTATTTCTGGTATGTACTTGACCCGACCCGGCATGGTCCATTTGGGTTGCATGGCACCATGCATTTGGATAAACTAAATGAGAGAAATAACACTTATGGTTTATTAATATATTATAAGTTCTAATATATTAATAATATTATTTAATTAGTTTGATCAAGAATTAATTTAGAATTAATTAAGTGATCAAAAGATAACTAATTAAATATATGGATTGATTATGTAAATCATCCATAACTTATATAGTGGGCTAAGAGGCTCCATGGATTATCAAGTTGGGTTTCACCCATAGGATGCTCCATGGATGCTCCATGGAGTTAACCCATGGATCATGGAAATGAAGAGTCATGTTACATTAGGGTTTACATGGTGTAACCCTAATGCAACACACTATATAAAGCTCATGTTTCTCCCAAAATCGGCTACCCATGCATACTTGAGGGCTAGAGCCGATTTTTGAGTGCTAAGATTCTCTCCAAGTTTACTCCATAGCATTTGGTGTTGTGTGAAGCATTTGAGGCATCACACTTGGGGTGCTAGGCTCACAAGGTTTCAAGGAATCAAAGCAACAACAAGGTATGTTATTCTATCTTACATTTAAAGTTAAAATGTTCCCCAAGTATGCTAGATAGGATCATAACCTTGGAAATCAACTTTGCATGAATTTTAGACAAACATAGATCCAAGGTTATTAGGGTTGCATGTACACTTAGAAAGTGTTAGAATGCTCAAAACCCATCATTTGGTACGTAGAGAGATGCCTGACCTGCAGGAAGGTCAAGGCAGAGAACCAGAGGCCCCACGGCAAGATGCAGCCGTTAGACATCCCTGTGTGGAAATGGGAGGATATCACTATGGACTTTATTACTAAGCTTCTCAGGACCGCACATGGGGTTGATTCGATATGGGTCATCGTGGATCGGTTGACCAAGAGCGCCCATTTTATACTGATCCAGGAGAGCATCTCGGCCGAGAAGTTGGCTGAGATTTATGTGTGAGAGGTAGTGGCACGTCATGGAGTGCCTATCTCGGTGGTGTCAGACCGAGACGTCCGGTTTACTTCCATGTTTTGGAAGCGGTTTCATGACGAAATGGGTACTCGTCTCCATTTCAACACCGCTTTCCACCCTTAGACGGACGGGCGGAGCGAGAGGACGATTCAGACTCTCGAGGACATGCTTCGGGCATGTGTGCTAGATTTCGGTGGCAGTTGGGATACGTATCTTTCGTTAGCGGAATTTTCGTATAACAACAGTTATCACTCCAGTATAGACCGGCCTCCCTTCGAGATGCTCTACGGGAGGAAGTGTAGGACCCCAATCTGTTGGGGTGAGGTCGGTCAGAGGTTCATGGGGAGTATGTAGGTAGTACTCAAGACCACAGAGCGAATCCAGCAAGTCCGGAGCAGGCTCCAGACTGCTCAGAGTCGGCAGAAGAGTTACGCCAACAAGCGGCGTTCGGACTTGGAGTTTCAGGTGGGCGATATGGTCCTCCTGAAAGTGTCACCCTGGAAGGGTGTTATTAGGTTTCGGAAGCGGGGCAAGTTGGGCCCCAGGTTCATTGGTCCATTTAGGGTTTTGGCCCGGGTGGGTCGGGTTGCTTATCGGCTAGATCTTCCAGCAGAGCTCAGCCAGATCCACAACACGTTCCATGTTTCGTAGTTGCGGAAGTGTCTAGTGGACGAGTCAGCGGTGGTACCCCTCGAGGACATTCAGGTTGATGATAGCCTGAACTATATCGAGAGGCCGGTGGCGATTTTGGAACGTAAGACGAAGGAGCTGAGGAACAAAAGGGTAGAGATAGTTAAGGTGCAGTGGTAGCACCGTAAGGGTTCAGAGTGGATTTGGGAGCCCGAGGAAGATATGAGGAGGCACTACCCCAAGTTATTTTCAGAGACAGCAGACTTCGAGGACGAAATCTAAGACAAGTGGCGGAGAATTGTAACACCCGGTTCCAGGTATGCATTTAAGTTAAGTTAATTTTATAATTTTACCCACGAACTCGACGAGTGAAGGCCCAACTCGTCGAGTAAGAATGAATCTGGGTCGGGGACTAAGTAGCCTACTCGACGAGTCGGAAGATTGACTCGGCGAGTAGGCGCTGTTTGATGGAAACCCTAATTGCAAGGGTTTGCCTCCCTATTTAAAGAACATAACGCCCCTGTGGCCTCCCTTATCACTCCCCAACGTCCAGAATGCCCTAAACCACCACCTTTGAGCTTTGTGAGTATTTGGGTGCCATTTCTTAAGTTATCTTGTGTGTTTGAAGTTGGGTGAAGAAGAAGAAGAGGGAGGACTTCAAGAAGAGATTTCAGATCCAGAATGAACACCATCTTCTCCTCATTTTCTGGTAATAAAGCTTCACACTTGACTTATGATTTCCTAGATCTTCTTATTGTTATTTTGGGATTTGAAGCTTGATTCTTGGGATTTGGACGTCCCAAGTTGATACACCTTCAGATCTGGACATTAAAGGGTCCTCATGGCATAAAGGTGCCATCTTTATGGCCATGAGAACCCCCATGCATGCTATCAACCCCCATCTTGACCTTTTAAGCTCAAATGTTTCATGCAAGCACGTAAAGTTTATGACTTTACGTGTGATATCGGCCTTAGGAGCCCATATCTACCTTTTGGTTAAGTTTTGCACATCCGAAATTGACTTCCGGGCTTGGTCATTCGTAGACTCGACGAGTCAGTTTTGGGACTCGGCGAGTCGTGGGTTGATTCTCCAAATCAGTTCGGGGTTCAAAGGAACCCAGTTGAGTTTTAGAAGAGATTTAGATGAGTCCAGAGGAGTGACTCAACGTATTAAGACATAGCCATGGCCTGGAAACCATGGGACTCGGCGAGTGGAAGAACACACTCGGCGAGTCCAAGGCAATCTCCCAACCCATGAAGATAGACTCCACGAGTTGTTCATACAACTCGGCGAGTCATAGACTGGACATGTTCATATGATGAAGATAGACTCGACGAGTTGTTCATACAACTCGGCGAGTCAGTTAAAGGTTTTCCCGATGTCATGAATAAAGGAGAACTCGTCGAGTTCTTGCTAAACTCGGCGAGCCGAATCGGGTTGAGAACAAATGAAGGACTAGGGGACTCGACGAGTTGGCGGGCCAACTCGGCGAGTCAGGTCAACTGGAAGTTGACTTTGACCAGGATGTTGACTTTAGCCAGGGGTAAAATGGTCATTTTACCCTGATAATAGTTATCAGTATTTTGACTAAGTGTCATTGTGGAAATTATAGCCAGGGAGTCGCCGGAGCAGCAGTCAGACATTTCCCTCTTAGTATTTCAGCAGTCAGCTACGCGAGGTGAGTTTCCTTCTAGTAGGAACGGGTCTACGGCCACAATGTCGGCCCGTTTATATGATAGTAGTTCCGGACTGTGGTCCGATGCCGGGGTAGTCCCGAGAAGTAGTTTTGTATGCATGATGTCTTTGTGGTTCATGCATGTATATGTGATTATGTTATATGTTTAAGATCATGTTATGCTATGTTCAGTTTATTCCGGACTTCGGTCCGATGCAGTGGGCGAGGCCCTAGTTTTTCCGGACCTCAGTCTGATGCAGTGGGCGAGGCCTTA
This sequence comes from Lactuca virosa, assembly GCF_052849685.1. Taxonomy (NCBI): domain Eukaryota; kingdom Viridiplantae; phylum Streptophyta; class Magnoliopsida; order Asterales; family Asteraceae; genus Lactuca; species Lactuca virosa. The sequence goes on along the minus strand of NC_136430.1, from coordinate 8,678,280 downwards.
GTTAGTCCGGACTTCGGTCCGATGCAGTGGGTGAGGCCTTAGTTAGTCCAGACTTCGGTCCGATGCAGGGGGCAAGGCCCTAGTTAGTCCGGACTTCGGTCCGATGCAGTGGGCGAGGCCCTAGTTATTCCGGACTTCGGTCATGGATACATGATACTTGGTTTTCTTTTATTGATCATGGATGATTATGTTTTGATAGTGTTTTGCAAACGAAATTTTTAGACTGTATTTTAGGGATGTTACAGTGTGAGAGGTTCTATTTATAGGGTGAAATATGGCTGAACTTTATGCCACATGTCACCATCTGTTGCAAGACTTGGGGAGAAAGCAATGACCAAGATTGTGCCACGTCACCCATTTTCGCACAGCATACTTCCGACTTCTAAAATCCGTAACTTTCGCATACGAGCTCCGTTTTTGACGTTATTTATATCCACGCGTAGGTAAAAATAAGATCTACAACTTTCATTTTGACTCCGTCAGCTAATCCTCGACCGATCTTAAATTTAATAGTAGGATGAGATTATACTGTTAAATGACCGCGAAAAATTCGTAACTCTTTCATACGGACTCCGTTTTTGTCTGTATTTTTATCGTTGAATTCCAGTTAATGAGATCTTCAACTCTCATTTAGGTTGCGTAGGCCAAAACCGCTTGATCTGAAATTCGAGTTTCGGGTTGTGCACTGCTCTGCCAAATCTTAGAAAATTCATAACTTCCTCATACGAAGTCAGATTTGGGCGTTCTTTTTATGCACGCTCTCGGTTTTACATATACTACAATTTTTGTTTAGATCACTAAGTCCAAAAAGTCCTCGTAAATTCACTATTTACGTCTCCCGGTGTCGTGCCGGTTTTGCCGTAAAACTTCGACGGGCCATAACTTCTTCGTTATAACTCGGATTTCGGCGTTCTTTATATGTACGGAACCCTTGTAAAATATACTACCACTTGGTTAAGATTAATCCTTCTAAATAATATTCCATCAATAACTAATTTTTGATGCTTATTGTCTCTAAATTGACTAGCCTGAATCTGCGGGCGTTACATAAAGCACTAATGCCGGCCCATTTATGTAGTTATAGTATGTCGGGGTAAGCCCGATGTCGGGGTTAGCCCGAAGCAGTTTATATGTTTCCATACTTTGGTCTGATGTCGGGGCGGTCCCGAGAAGTAGTTATGTATGTGTGATGTCTTTGTGATTCATGCATGTTATATGTTATGTGCTATGTGTTATGTGTTCCAGGGCAAGCCCGGTGTATGTTAGTTGATATGTTATGTGTTATGTGTTCTGGGGCAAGCCCGATGTATGCTAGTTCGTATGTTATATGTTCCGGGCTTCGGTCCGATGTTGGGGCAAGCCCGATGCAGATTATGTGATTATGTTATGTGTTTATGATATATGTTATGTTGTGTATGTGCCGAGGTAAGCTCGATGTTGGGGTAAGCCCGATGCCGGGCAGGAGTCCGATGCCGAGTAAGCCGATGTCGGGATTCGTCCCGATGCAGTTGGGAGTAGTCCCAGAGTTATGTTAATTGTTATATGTTATGTGTATGGTATGTGGTATTTTGGGGGAGCTCACTAAGCTTCGTGCTTACAGTTGTAGTTTTGGTTTCAGGTACTTCAGCTAGCAAAGAGAAGGGCTCGGGATGATCGCATGGCACACAACACAGTTTTCTTAGCCTGGGAGTTTACTCTGATATTTGATATGAGATTTGATATGATGACAGATATTACTTTATTTTAAGATACATGGTTTATGATTTTTATATGGTGATGATAGTTATGGTTTCATTAATGATTTAAAAACGAATTTTTTGGACTGTGTTTTTGGGATGTTTCAAGTTGGTATCAGAGCCTTGGTTTGAGGGATTCGGGCACACTTGCGGGTGTGTCTGAACTCAAACTAAGGAATTGGTATAGAATTTTCAAAAGAAAAACCATTTTTATAGAAAGGATTTTTGAGAAAAGAAAACAATTTTAGAAAAAGTCTAAAGAAAAGAACTTTGAAAAGAGGAAAGGGTGTTGTGCATGCAATCAGCTAAGTACTCCCGAATTACCCATACAAGTTTATGTTATGTTATGATATGAATATGAGAACTGCATGCTAGATTAGAGTTGAGGATCTAGGAAGAGATGCCTTTGTATGCTTTTATGAGCTAGTAGACTTGCATGCTAGAATTGATCAGCCAGTGGTAGGATAGCCTGTTCAGGTTATGCCTGATGTATGTGTATGAACATTACGAATTGCATGTTAGTATAGATTTCTGATAAGAGGATATAATTGTTTGATTGAAGTATGTTGGTTAGATTTTCCGTTTGTCTGAATGCTGCTTGCTTTGTATTTTGTGGGACTTCGAGTGATGGGAGTTAATTACTAGATGAATACGTTAAGTCACATGTGACCATGGTTGAATAATCTCAGAGTGCTGGATTTGACCCTATTGCGCAACTCTTGTCTGAGTCTAACCATTGTAGGGATGAGTCCTTTACTCGAAGGATTATCCAAGCCTCACCACATGGGATGATATTCATGTAGTGGTTAGTTGGCATCATGAAGAGTCTTTCAGCAGCTAAGGACTGGGTGGGTTCGGGAACCTAGGAAAGCCTAGGATGAGAGTAGCAGAGAGCAGTACCAGTTTGAGGATGTGACTTAGAGGATTTGGGAGGATTGTTGAGGAAAGTATGGATTGGGGTGGAAGGTAGTATTGGGCCCGTACTACTGAAAGCACAGGATCCATACTCAAATCAGTGAGAGTCTTGAAGAATCTGAGAAGCTTCGGAGAGGACAAAATTTTTAGTATATCTGACTAGAGGTTTTGTGGTTTTTCAGTTTAGAGATGAGCACTCAGAGAGATGATTCAGGTTCAGGATCCAGTCACAGCTCGGCATGATTGTACACACACACCAACGTTGATGTATATATATCAAATCCAGGATCCCCTCAAATAATAACTCAACGCTGGTGTGTGTGTGTACAATCATGCCTGCGCCTTCCCGCGATCCTGAGAAGTACCTGAAACACATAACACATAATACAGTAAGCACGAAGCTTAGTGAGTTCCCCAAAATACCATACATAACACATTAGCCACTCTAGGCTATAACTCGATAAGACCCTCCGGTCAATATGTCTTAGTGGGACCCTCCGGTCCCAGCTCCATAAGCTCATAATAATAATACTCAGCATAAATCACAAAGACATAATGCAGAATATTAAGATACACAGGTAAGCACATAAAACATCTCAGTCACACAAAGATACCACACATGGTAAGTATAGTGAGAAGACTCACCTCGTAAGCTATTAAGTACAGGTCTCGTGCTCGGAAATATCGAACTAGCCTCCGCCTAAAACATAGGATAAACATCTCTAATTAATACTCTATTCAAACTCAATTACACTAAGGTTATTCTCTTTTTCTCTCAAATACCTGAAATGGGTAAAAGACCATTTTACCCCTCCATGATCCTCATTACTCATGTTGGCCAACCCTAAAGTCAACAGTAGTCAAACTCGAGTCAACAACCCAAGTTTGACTTGACTCGTCGAGTGCACCCATGTGACTCGTCGAGTGCAGTCGTCCCTCAGAAGTCTTCGTGAAGGTCCAGTTCGTCGAGTTAACCCCTAACTCGCCGAGTTATAGCACCACCAGCTTATCGGGACAAACCCTAACTGACTCGTCGAGTTGGCTCCTCGACTTGGCGAGTCCATTCAGACTCTCTTCTCTTTCAGACGATTTCGAGGTAGAACGCCCTACCAAACTCTAGATCTACTATATTAAGGCTCGTTTATCACATAAAGTCACAAGCTTTACGTCCATGCATGACACTTAGGTCTAGAAATGCCAAAAAATACTTTATTAAGGGTTTTCACTCAAGAACATTATCATGGCTGAATAAAGCAGGGACTTTTGGACTCTAGGGACCTCACATGGTCCAGATCTGAAGTTCAAACCTCTATATGAACTCAAAACACTCAAGGTCCTCACATTTGACAAAAAAAGTCCTAGATTCCCAAAATCATAAGATCTATTCAACAAAATGAGAAAGGTGCAAGCTTTATACCTTTCCCAGGATCTCTAAAGTGAAACAACCACAGATTTAGCAGCTCCTTCTTGTCCCTTGGCTTGGAATTCTTCCCTTCTTTTCACAAGATGCACCAAACACTCAAAGTTAGCTCCACACACTCTCTCTAAGCTCAATGGCCAATTAGGGTTTACTCTCAGTGAAGGTGAGCCACAAATGAGGCTATAAGTGCCCTTAAATAGGCCCCAAACCCAGGGATTTAGGGTTTCATCTCACAGCGCCTACTCGACGAGTCAACTCTCGGACTCGTCGAGTAGGTCATTAATCCCACGTGGCCATACCTGATTCTACTCGATGAGTTGTAGCACCAACTCGTCGAGTTGCTCAATAATCCTCAAAATAAATAAATAAAATAATATACTTGGGAATCCGAATGTTACAAGTTTGTGACCCGGTTTAGGGCAGATGATGTTCCAGTTGTTACATCCCAGTCATTGACAAGTAGGCAAGCTTATGTGACGGGGTGTTGGACCCTGAGGGACATGAATTTCGGGGGTCGGGGATACGAGACTGTTTTGGAGCACATTGAGAAGAGGAGGTCAGATCGGGAACATGCTTTGGAGGGTCCCAGTAAGAGGCCCAAGACATCAGGTTCTAGTTCTAGAGGACATCAGGAGCGTAGCCGTTGTGGCAAGTGCGGCAGGACACACGTGGGGGCATATAGGAGTGACAGTGGGGGAAATTTTGGATGTTTCAAGTGCAGCCAGTTCGGACATTATAGCAGGGATTGTACTGCTACCATCCAGGAAGCAGACCCGGTCTGCTTCCATTGCAGTCAGAGGGGCCACAAGAAGGCCCAATGCCCGAGTTTGGTTACATCAGGATAGATGATATCACTTGCCCCTGGGGCTTTGAGGATCACCAGCGGCATCCAGGTCCGAGCAGAGGCGACCACGGTGAGGAGCAGGGTATTCCAGTTGATTTCAGAGGAGACGCGAGCAGCCCCTGATGTGGCAGGTGTGTATCTTTCACTTTCCTATTAACTTGTATTTATGATTTATTTGCTATGGTACTGCATCGATGTTAGAAAGTGTATTTCAGAATATTATGATTCCTGCTTATGATTAAGTTATATGCCATCTGCATACCATGGATGTTAGAGTAGTAGTTCGAAGATGTTTCCCTTCAGGGCAGGCCCTCGGGATGCAGTCACTGTAGCAAGTCTGAGTAGGACTCGAGAGGTGTTCTGTTAGTCTTCTAGAGTGGTTCATATTTGGAATTGGTTAGTTTTAGGGGGCATTAGCAGTGGTAAGTGTTGGTTGTCAGCAGATCGACCATTAGATGGAATGAAGGATTGAGAATCCTTTCCAAGAATGAGGAGCAGCACGAGGAGCACCTGAGGGAGGTGCTAGAGACTCTGAGGAGGGAGAGACTTTTGCAAAGTTCTCCAAATGTGAGTTCTGGTTGCACCAGGTGCAATCTCTTGGGCACCTTGTCAACCAGAAGGGTATACTAGTCGATCCAGCCAAGATAGAGGTCGTGATGCAGTGGGAGATTCCGAGGTCTCCAACTGAGATTCAGAGTTTCCTGGGTCTAGCGGGTTGTTACTAGAGATTTATACGGGACTTCTCCGAGATTGCAGTTCCTTGGACCCGACTGACCAAGAAGTCGGTGACCTTTTGCTAAGGGCCTGATAAACAGGCAGTCTTCGAGACTCTAGGCAACGGTTGTGCGAGACCCCAGTTCTCACCCTGCCAGAGGGTGTAGATGATTTCGTGGGTTATTATGACATTTTGATCACAGAAACGGGTGTGGTACTGATGCAGTGGGGTCACGTGATAGTAGGCCTTAGGGAATCAGGTTGGGAATTCCAGTCAGGACATGAGTTCAATAGAGTGTTAGGTCAAGCACGCGTTCGACCCAGATAGTATTAGAGTGTTGTAAGTCTGCGGTGTAGACGTAGCATTCACGAACAGTCAGATAGTATTAGAGTGTTCTAAGTCTGCGGGTGTAGACGTAGCATTCACGAACAGTCAGATAATGCTACAATGTTGTAAGTCTGCGGGTGTAGCCGTAGCATTCACTAGCAGTCAGAGAGTGTTAGAGTGTTGTAAGTTTGTGGGTGTAGCCGCAGCAGTCACTAGTAGCCAGAGAGTGTTAGAGTGTTATAAGTCTGCGGGTATAGCCGTAGCATTCACTAGCATTAAGATAGTGTTAGAGTGTTGTAAGTCTACGGGTGTAGCCGTAGCATTTGATGGGTTTTGAGCATTCTAACACTTCCTAAGTGTACATGCAACCCTAATAACCTTGGATCTATGTTTCTCTAATAATCATGCAAAGTTGAATTCCAAGGTTATATTCCTATCTAGCATACATGGGGAACATTTTTAACTTGAATGAAAGATAGAATAACTTACCTTGTTGTTGATTATGATCCTTGAAACCTTGTGAGCCTAGCACCCCAAGTGTGATGCCTCAAATGCTTCACACAACACCAAATGCAAAGGAGTAAACTTTGAGAGAATCTTACACTTGCAAAATCGGCTCTAGCCCTCTTGTTTCTTAGTGTCGCCGATTTTGGTGGAGAACATGTTGCTTATATAGTGTGTCACATCTAGGGTTACACCATGTAAACCCTAATGTGGCATGACTCTTCATTTCCATGACCCATGGGTTTGTAACTCCCATGGAGCCTCCATGGAGCATCCTATGGGTGGAACCCAACTTGATAATCCATGGAGCCTCTTAGCCCACTATATAAGATATGGAAGATTTACATAATCTACCCATATATTTAATTAGTTATCTTTTGATCACTTAATTAATTCTAAATTAATTCTTGATCAAACTAATTAAATAATATTATTAATATATTAGAACTTATAATATATTAATAAACCATAAGTGTTATTTCTCTCATTTTAGTTTATCCAATTGCATCGTGCCATGCAACCCAAATGGACCATGCCGGGTCGGGTCAAGTACATACCAGAAATAGTTATGGACTTATACACCTTATCCAACAGTCTCCCACTTGGATAAGTTTAATAACTATAACTGCAATACTTCAGGAACCGATCGGCAATCGTAGCTCTTTCAAGGTCTCTCGGAACTGAGAAGATGATGATACGCCATTTAAGATAAGTGATCATATAATCCTCTGTTCTAGATATCAGTCGGACAAATACATGGAACAATGTCTTACTTATTGTCCAGCAGTTTCTTTCCCGATTTCCGATTTGTTTGACAAAGAACTTAATTGAACACATCAACTTAGTTCTAACCGGGCCCGGTACATAGGTCAAAACAAAATCATCGAGGGGCCCATATATCAGCTTCTAATCCAAGAAGGAACAGATAAACTTCGACTCATATGTTTGTTCTACCACTCATTGAATTATACATAAAAGCACGTTTTATAACATCGAGTTACCAATGCGTTAATGTACAATCAATGCATAACCAACTCATCAAAGCAAAGATTTCATCTGCGAGGTGCTTGCTTTAACCCATAAATGGATTTCTCAAGCTTACACACTCTATTAGGGTACTCTGTGTTGACAAAACCCTCTGGCTGACTCATGTAAACATCCTCAGCCAACTTTCCATTAAGGAAAGCGGTTTTGACATCCATTTGCCATATTTCATAGTCATGAAATGCGGCTATGGCTAACAGAACCCTAATAGACTTAATCTTGGCCACTGGAGAAAAGGTCTCATCATAATCAACTCCCGGAGTTTGTGAGAAACCCTTTGCAACCAATCGTGCCTTATAAGTGTGTACATTACCATCCATGTCGGTCTTCTTCTTGAAGATCCATTTGCACCCTACAGTCTTACGACCTGGTACATTCTCAACCAAGTTCCAAACTTGATTGTCATACATGGACTGTATCTCGCTGTCCATTGCCTCTTTCCACTTGGCTGGCTCAGGGCCTGCCATGGCTTCCGCGTAACTATTAGGTTCATCCAGACCTATCAGTGTCTCATCACTGATAAGTGTATCACCTTCCGCAGTAATATGGAATCCATAGTAATGCTCAGGTGCATTCCAAACCCTTGTGGAACGCCTCAGAGGTACAGACTTGTCAATTGGCTCAACAGAAGTTTCCTCTTCAAGTTGAGTGCTAGGGTTTGAAGTTCCTTCACCACTTGACTCTTGAATTTCTTCAAGGTCAACTTGCCTCCCACTGTCTCCTTGGCTTATGAACTCTCTCTCTCGAAAGAAAGCCCTCCTAGCTACAAAGACCACATTCTCACTAGGTCTGTAGAAGAGGTAACCAAAGGATTTATGTGGGTAGCCGATGAAAATACACCTCTCACTTCGAGGTTCGAGCTTATCATGAGTCTCGCGTCTCACGAAAGCCTCGCAAACCCAAATCTTAATGTGGTCTAGTTTGGGTACTTTACCAGTCCACGTCTCATGCGGAGTTTTGGCAACTTTCTTTGTGGGAACTAGATTAAGGATATGGGCGGCAGTCTCTAAGACATACCCCCAAAATGAGATTGGTAGCGAAGCTCGACTCATCATGGAACGAACCATATCCAACAAGGTTCGATTACGCCTCTCAGCTACACCATTCAACTGCGGTGTCCTGGGAGGTGTCAATTGTGAGACAATCCCACATTCCCTAAGATAGTCGAGGAACTCTGAACTAAAATACTCACCACCTCGATCGGATCGAAGCATCTTAATGTTCCTGCCCAATTGATTCTCGACTTCCTGTTTAAACTCTTTAAACCTCTCAAAAGTCTCTGACTTATGCTTGATTAAGTAGACATATCCATATCTACTGTAATCATCAGTAAAAGTCAAATAATAACGATTAGCATCCCTTGTGGCATGTTTGAAGGGCCCACACACATCCGTGTGTATAAGATCCAACAAACCTTCACCCCTCTCACAAGAACCTATGAAGGGTGACTTTGTCATTTTTCCAAGTAAGCATGATTCGCAACTATCATCTGACTTTAGGTCAAATGACTCCAATACTCCATCCTTTTGGAGTTGGCCTATGCGTTTCTTGCTTATATGTCCAAGACGACAATGCCATAATGATGCTTTATCCAAGTTATTATCATTAACAGAATCAATACACAATACATTATTTCCTAAGTTATCAACCACAGATACAGTTTCATACACACCATCACAAGGTAATGCTTTAAAATAAAGAACATTATTAAAGAAAGCATTAATCGAACCAACTTCATTATCAAATGAAAAGGTGAAACCTTGTTTATACAATGCATGAAAGGAAATAATATTTCTTGCCATTTCTGGCGAATAACAACATTTATTCAAATCTAAACTAAACCCACTACTTAGCGATAAAGTATAAACTCCAATCTTGGTGACAGGTAAAGCTTTCCTATTCCCCATGATTAAGTTTATTCTTCCATGCTCCACATTCTCACTTCTTCTTAGTCCCTGCAAATCAAAACAGATATGAATACCACAACCGGTATCAAGGACCCAAGAGTTAGAATGGGGTGAGTTATTAGATAAGATAGTGTAAATACCTGCATGGTTGGGTTTAACTTTCCCATCCTTCACATCTTGCTGGTACTTTGGGAAGTTCCGCTTCCAATGTGACTTTTCATGGCAATAGAAGCATTCAGCCTCTTTAGGGTCAGAAGAAAGAGTGACAAAACCTTTCTTGGTTCCACTTGAAGAAGAGCCATCAAGGGTCCTAGCCTTGGTACCCTTCGAAGAGCTCTTTCTCTTCTTCCCTCTACCTTTCCCGATTGCCAAAACCGGGGCGGATTTTGGAGTAGGAGTGTTAACAACTGACTTACCCTTAAGACCTGTTTCTGCGGTCTTGAGGAGTCCCTGAAGTTTGCTGAGTGTGACCTCTTCCTTATTCATGTGATATGTCATGCGGAATTGATCATAGCACGATGGTAAGGAGTGCAAAATGATATCTATTGCAAGCTCCTCAGGGAAGTTCACATTAAGCTTCAGCAACCGATCCACATACCTTTGCATTTTCTGCATGTGGCTCGTGACGGATTCCCTGTCCTTCATCATGGTTGTTATGATAGAGCATATGATTTCATACCTCTCTTGTCGTGCACTTTGATGGTATCTTTCCATCAGATCTTGGTGCATTTCAAAAGGGTAGAAGTCCTCATAGGACTTTTGGAGTTCCGCTGTCATGGTGGCCAACATGATGCATGCAACTTTTGTAGCATTCCTTTCATGTGCCCGGAAGTCAGCGATCACCTGGGGAGTTGCAGTGGTCTCATCAATCTCCTTAAGCTCCTTGTCAAGGACATATTCTTTGTCCTCGTAGCGGGTAATCATCCTGATGTTTCTGATCCATTCATTGAAGTTGGATCCATCAAAAGTGACTTTCCCACACAAGTTCATAAGGGTAAAGGAGCCATTAGGGTTAGAGCCAGAAGCAGCATTGTTTGAAGACATCTGAAAGAAGAGAACAAGATTAGTTTAGATATTAAGAGAGTCCTTAATAAAACACCCAAATGTAATATTAAGGCTAGGATCCAATCACAATATATTATAACTTAGAAGAGGTATGCCGTAATCCAAGCTATAACATATTTGAAAGGTAGGTGAATGACGATTCACCAATTTCCACCATGAAAAACGAAATATAAATATTAGGTTTTTAATTGGTTCTTAGAAATTCCTAGATTCTTTTGAGATTCAATGAACTTTTCAAAGGCATGTTTCAATCTCGAGTGTGCCCTCCAAGTTTTGTGACTGGGATACCGATGATCACAAAACGAGGTGTGAAGTAACCATGCAAATCACTTGGTACCCTCAAGGTTTATCACTCAATCGATGTGCCGGTAAACCACACACGCTCCACCGATGCTATGGTAAACCTTAAGTCACCCTTTACCTACCTTGTTAAGTCCAAGTTAGTGTGCCGGTTAACCACACACGCTCCACCAACGACTTAAACAAAGTGTAAAGTGTAATTTCATGGATTAGCACCTTATTCACATTTTCCTAAAGTAACTAAGATTGAGAATTTAATAAAAGCATTTAGTTACTTTATAATATTCATCATACTTTTAATGAGAATTTATAAGTCCTTGTCTTACCCGTTCGGCTAACGACCCTCCACCGATCAAGGAAGCGGTGGGTGAGAGTGGACACCCATTAAGTTGCCATTTTATAGGCAACAACCTTATACCCCCCTTATAGACCGGCTTCGTGAATGAGGCATACTAGCGGTAAGACGACTTGTTGTTATACATATATATATTAGTAACTTATAATATTATAAAGTATAAGGGTTGAATTTTAACTTTTAAAATTCTAAGGGTTGGAACTAAAGTTTTAATCAAGACTTTACATGTTCCAAAACTTGAGGGCAAGTTTTGTAAACTTCCAAAACTTTTCATTTCTTATAACTTATGAATTAATTGAGTAATAAAAATGAAGACTCTTCATTTTTATAACTCTTGTGTTCTTTTAATGGCTTTAATAAAAGTGAGACTTTTGGTTTTCCATAACTTGAGGACAAGTTATGGACTCCATTAAAACACATTATGATCATGAATTAAACTACCATGAAGGTTACAAACAATTCCTATGATCATCTAATCTTCATAAGTTCAAGAACATGAATATGAACACTTTCAAGAATCAAAAATTACACTTAAAAAAAAACTTGTAATTTAACGATTTTTTTTTTCAAGCTGTTTACACACAAAAAAAAAAACAACAAACAAACCTAGTCTCTGATACCACTGATGGGTTTTGAGCATTCTAACACTTCCTAAGTGTACATGCAACCCTAATAACCTTGGATCTATGTTTGTCTAATAATCATGCAAAGTTGAATTCCAAGGTTATATTCCTATCTAGCATACATGGGGAACATTTTTAACTTGAATGAAAGATAGAATAACTTACCTTGTTGTTGATTATGATCCTTGAAACCTTGTGAGCCTAGCACCCCAAGTGTGATGCCTCAAATGCTTCACACAGCACCAAATGCAAAGGAGTAAACTTTGAGAGAATCTTACACTTGCAAAATCAGCTCTAGCCCTCTTGTTTCTTAGTGTTGCCGATTTTGGTGGAGAACATGTTGCTTATATAGTGTGTCACATCTAGGGTTACACCATGTAAACCCTAATGTGGCATGACTCTTCATTTCCATGACCCATGGGTTTGTAACTCCCATGGAGCCTCCATGGAGCATCCTATGGGTGGAACCCAACTTGATAATCCATGGAGTCTCTTAGCCCACTATATAAGATATGGAAGATTTACATAATCTACCCATATATTTAATTAGTTATCTTTTGATCACTTAATTAATTCTAAATTAATTCTTGATCAAACTAATTAAATAATATTATTAATATATTAGAACTTATAATATATTAATAAACCATAAGTGTTATTTCTCTCATTTTAGTTTATCCAATTGCATGGTGCCATGCAACCCAAATGGACCATGCCGGGTCGGGTCAAGTACATACCATAAATAGTTATGGACTTATACACCTTATCCAACAGCGTTCACTAGCAGCCAGAAAGTGTTAGGGTGTTGTAAGTCTGCGGGTGTAGCTGTAGCATTCACTAGTAGTCAGAGAGTGTTAGAGTGTTGTAAGACTACGGGTGTAGCCATAGCATTCACTAAGTTGTCAGATAACATTAGAGTGATGTAAGCCTGCGATGGTTGGCATAAGATCTCACTAAGTTGACAGGTAGTATGGGAGTGATGGCAGATCACGGGGAGAACAGTAGTACCCACTGGTTCGGGTGCAGCAGCAGGGATATGGAAAACCACGTATTGGAGTTCGGTTTCCCCCAAATGAATTAGACTTGTTTGATCCAGTGATGAGACCGTGGGAATGCCACCACAATCATGAGATTAAAGAGGCAAGGAACCGCTTAAGGTCAATTGTGATAGAAGGCTACCAATGGTCATGTAGCAATCACTTATAGCCTAGGGTTTGGTGACGTCAGGACTCGACGTATGGACCCGATCAGTTAGATCAGATGATCCTTAGAGCCACAATGGCAAGATATTTAGTGCCAACTGTTGACAGACAAGGATTTCGTTTGAAAGTCACGTGGGACGACAGTGAGATTGCTCTTGGCTCGGCAACCAGGCAGGACTTCAGCATTTCAGATAAGATGGGACCAGGGAGGTATCGCTGGATTTTGGGAAGTAGCCATGTGGCTGCATACTGTTTCAGACAGTTCATTGTCTCAGGAAGTTCAGGGTTTCAGGCAGTTCAGTGATTCAGACAGCTCGATGTTTCAGGCAGCTCGGTGTTTCAAACAGTTCAATGTTTTAGGCAGATCAGTTCTTCGGGCAGTCCAACATTTCAGGCAATCCTGTGTTGCGGGTAGTTTCAGAGTATCGGAACACCGTGAGAAGTTTTGGGGTAGTTGGCCGTAGCGGACTTCGAGGACGAAGTCCAATTTAAGTGGGAGAGAGTTGTAACACCACGTTTTGAAAAGTACTTTGGTGGCGGGCTCGGAGGTCAGGGTATAAGCGATTCGGTTGTTTGTGGATCTCAGGTTCTATTTGAAAGGTTTTAAGACTCGGGTGTGTAGATAGGAGCGTAGGGATTCTCGCCACCTTTGCATGGATATAAAGTTCGTCGAAAACGGACTTAGAATGAATAAGTTATAGCACTTTGAAGTTATTGGCAGAATTGGTCCATGAATGGGAAAACTTTCATTTCAGCCATGCATGCAAAGGTGATAACTGGCTGAGTACGCCCAGCGTAGAAGATTAAATGATCGCGGGTGCTGGAGACGTACGCCCAGCGTACGAGATGTACGCCCAGCGTACGTCCAGGGACACTAAACCCTAATTTTAGGGCATGTCACTATATAAAGAACATGATGCCCTGGATGTTAGCCTCCCTATCATCTTTACACATCCACCACGAAACCCTAACCCTCCCGTGAGTGTTCTTGGAGCTTTGGAGGTCATTAGAGAGCATTTTGGTGACTGTGAAGCCATTTTCAAGCAAGTGAAGAGTATAGGAAGGTGGTGGATCAAAGAAGAAGCAGTAGATCCGAGTTTGGGGTTCCATTTCAGATCACTTGGAGGTATAAAGCTATAAACTTTACCTAAGAGTGCTTAGATCTAGTTTGGTTTAGTTTTGAAGTCATTTTGGTCCAAAGGATGAAGCTTTATAGTCCAAATATGATTTCTAGGTTAAGGATTGCCACCCTTGGTGCTAAATGACTCCCTAGGACAGAAAGTTGTCATCCTGGTGGTCTTAATGGGTTCATGCAAGAGTTGAGACCATTTTCATGGAAGAAGAATATCATTTTTGGAGTTTGGACATGTTTGGGGCATGCAAAGTCACCAAGTCAGTGACTTTATGGATTAAGATGTTGAAAAGGACTTGGATATGTGATTTTAGCTTCTGGATCAGAGTATTAAGCACTTAATGGGAAATTGACTTAACAGGGGAGTACTTTGAGCGAAAATGCAGGTACGCCCAGCGTACATATCATTTGGCTAGTACGCTTAGCGTACATAGGAGTACGCCCAACGTACTCATCAAATTTGGGTCTTGCGAGTTTTGGGCCTCGGTTTGGGCCATGCAGTGGACCTTGGTTCTTTGGGCCTTAGTGGGCCATCAGAAGTCAGATAATGTGGGCCAAGAAGATGTTTGGGCTTAGGGTAAGGCCCATTAGAGGGATTGGGTCCAATTTAGCAAATTGGGCCATTAGTGGGTTTAGGAAGCGCATCTGGTGTTGGGCCTTTTATTATATGACTTTGAGCCTTAGATATGGACCAAGTTGGACTAGAGGGTAAAATGGTCAATTTACCCTAAGGAGGATTATTGTTTTGGACTAAGTGATATTTTGGTATTGATAGCTCGGGAATCGAGAGATCAGCAGTTCGGGGATCTGCCAGCTAACAGCGAGGGGTTATTCGCAGGATTCCACAGTCAACTTTGTGAGGTGAGTTTTCCTACAGTAGGAACGAGTCTATGGCACCAATGCCGGCTCGTTTATGTAGTTATAGTATGCCGGAGTAAGCCCGATGTCGGGGTTAGCCCGATGCAGTTTATATGTTTCCCGACTTCGGTCTGATGCCGGGGCGGTCCCGAGAAGTAGTTATGTATGTGTGATGTCTTTGTGATTCATGCATGTTATATGTTATGTGTTATGTGTTCCGGGTCAAGCCCGATGCCTAGGCAAGCCCGATGTATGTTAGTTGATATGTTATGTGTTATGTGTTACGGGGCAAGCCCGATGTATGTTAGTTTGTATGCTATATGTTATGGGCTTCGGTTCGATTCCAGGGCAAGCTCGATGCAGATTATGTGATTATGTTATATTTTTATGATATATGTTATGCTGTGTATGTGTCGGGGTAAGCCCGATGCCGGGGTGAGCCCGATGCCCGATGCAGTCGGATGTCGGGGTGAGCCCGATGCCGGGAAGGAGTTCGATGCGGGGATTCGTCCCGATGCAGTTGGGAGTAATCCCAGAGTTATGTTACATTTTATATGTTATGTGTATGGTATGTGGTATTTTCGGGGAGATCACTAAGCTTCCTGCTTACAGTTTCAGTTTTGGTTTCAGGTACTTCAACTAGCAAAGAGAAGGCTCAGGATGATCGCATGACACACACCACAGTTTTCTTAGCATTGGAGTTTACTATGATATTTGATATGATGACAGATATTACTTTATTTTAAGATACATGGATTATGATTTTTATATGGTGATGATAGTTATGGTTTCATTAATGATTTAAAAACGAAAATTTTGGACTATGTTTTTGGGATGTTTCAAGAGCTTAAATACGTCTGTGGATGGCGACATGAGTCGAGAGAAGAAGAAGGCACGGAGGAAGGAAAAATGCAACAGCAATAGCGGTACCATCCTTCAAGCTTGTCGTCGGAGTCGCGAGGAGTCGTCGGTGGTTAGTTTGAGACCTCAACAATGGTGGTGACGGACAGAAAAAGACACGAAGAGGGTCACAGCTTCCACCGGAAATAGCACCAGCGACGCCCTGGGGTGAGTTCCTTCCGATCTCCCGCTGCCGTGATGTCCAAAGGTGGCATTCGTATTCAACGGGTTGGCACAACGGTGGCTCGGTGGTCGGAAACACGAGAGGAACGGAGTGGGGGTGCGGCGCCGGAATGAGGAAGTGAAGGTGGCGGCTGGGAGGTACATGGGGTGTCCATCTGACGGGTATGGGGGCATCGGGTCTTAAATCCCTTCTCCATGCAAACTTATAACGAAAATGGTAGAACTGGTCCCTCCCATTCCTAATCTCTTCAAACAAAGTCCAGTATTTACCATTTATACCCTGCCTTCTGAATTTCCTTTCAGATCAAGTCCGAAATTTACCTAATAGCCCTCCGTTTTCAAAATCCTTTCATGGTAAGTCCAAATGATACCAAACACCCCCCTGACTACTAAAAATATTTACAAAATAAGTCTCGAAATTACACTTTAACCCCCGAAGGTTCAATTCTTGTCATTTGGCTTCCCGAAACCAACACCCCGCTAATTATTATTTGATTTTGGCTATAATAACATAAAATAATAATAAAAATTACTTCTCGGGGCTCCGGGTTTATTATTTAATTATTCTATTTTAAACGGGATGTTACAGTATACCTTATAAACCCCTGTTCTTTTGGTAATTGTCAAGATTAACCCTTATTGAGAAAAAGGTGGTAAATGAGTACGCGGGGCGTACGCGTGTGTACGCTCAGCATACTCATGTGCGTGTTTTTGACGCGGAAGCCACCTAGTATGTTGGGTGTACCAGAGGGTACGCTGGGCGTATTAGGCCCAGAGTGAAAACCCTAATTTGAGGTGTGTCCCTATATAAAGGATATGATGGCCTCATTCCTGGCCACCATCCTCAGACAAACAACCCTCTCAAACCCTAATCCTTGTTCATTGAGCTTGTGTGCGTCCATTTGATAGCATTTAAGTGATCTTGTGTGTTCTTGGAGTGAAGAAGGAGATTTGAAGAAGAAGGAGTGGGAGTCCAGGCTGTGAATCTGAGCATGTATGTGTTGGGAGCTTCATTTATAGGTATAAAGCTTAAAGCTTTCTCACTCTCTTGATTTGTGCATCATGTTAGATCATTTTAGGGTTTTGGTCCCAAAGTTGGATGCTTTATGAGATAATGAGCTCCAGAGACTATGATAAGCTCCTTTGAGTGTCTTTAGTGGTGTATTGTCATAAAAATCGAGACTTGGACGTTTGAATCAACCCATGCATGAGATATGAGCATTTTGAGATAAGAGAATGAGAGTTTTTGGGTGTTTGTGACTTTATCAACCATGCAAAGCCTTAAAGTCACATACTTTATGGAGTAAGAGCCTTTAGGGAGTCCAGATATCTGATATGAGCTAAGGTCTTAACTGATTAAGACCAAACGAGTAGGAAGAGCAAAACTGGGGCGTCCGCCGAGCGTAATCCCAGTACGTGCAGCGTAGGGTCGAGAATCCCCGATGCATGTGTGGCATCGGAGTATGCCCAGCGTAGAGAGCTTGTACGTACAACGTACGCGCCGCCGTTGACTTTTGGTTGACTTTTAGGGTTTGGTCAATTTGTGGACTATTAAGGCCATGGAGGGGTAAAATGGTCTTTTACCCTCCTGTGAGTTTGTAGAAGGGTTAGTTTAGCTTATTGAGAGTCGTTATTAATTAGGGATAATTATCGTATGTGTTAGGCGGAGGCTAGACCGGTGATTTGAGTTCGAGGTTATCTGATTCCTTACGAGGTGAGTCTTCTCACTATACATACCTTGAGTAGGTAATCTATGTGTGACCACAGGGTCTTATGTGTTTATATTGAGTATTGTGATATCCTGCATTATGTCTATGCGATTTATGTTGTGTATTATTCTGAGCTTACTGAGTTAGGACCGGAGGGTCCACCCGAGTTGTGGGACCGGAGGGTCCCACTGAGACACATTGACCGGAGGGTTTTATTCGTGTATAGCCATGAGAGGCTAATGAGATGAGTGTGGTATTTTGGGGAACTCACTAAGCTTCGTGTTTACCGTGTTATGTGTTATGTGTTTCAAGTACCTCTCAGGATCACAGGAAGGCACCGACTTGATTGTACACACACACGAGTTAAAGATATGTTTTTGGAGGATCCTGGATTTGTGATATATATATATATATATATATATATATATATATATATATATATATATATATATATATATATATATATATACAGTTTTGGAACATGTGTTTTGATAACTTGGTATTTGTGGGATTTTGTGATTTTGTGATGAGATAATCGTGTTTTTAAATGAAAATTTTGTTTAAAAATTTACGGTATTACAAGTTGGTATCAGAGCCTTGGTTTGAGGGATTCGGATGCACCTTCGGGTGTGTCTGAACTCAAACTGAGGATTTGAGAAAAAAATTCAAAAATAAATGATTTTTCTAAAATGAGAAAGAGTTTAAGAGAAAACGAGTTGGAGCAGTGTGTACAATCAGCCAAAGCCCGAACGGTGATTTCCCAAAATACCCTTACTTTTTATGTTATGAGATATCTATGAGATATTAGTTATGCATGCTAGAGGATAGGCTAGGTATTTCATATTTTAGGACTAGAGTTGCCTGATTTGTGATGCCTTAGTCTAAGAGTTGTTGCTATCTGTTATGTGCTTTGAGTATGAGCTGAGTGAGAGTATCAAGCAGAAATCACCTAGAGAGAGCTTTGAGTCGAGAGAAAATATAGGGGAGATACCTAGATGATCTTGTGAGGGGTTTACTGAGAGAGAAGTCTATTATTCGTGAAAGATAGAGTACTTGTGAATTGGGATTCTAGGAGGAGAACTTGGGGTGACTACAGGTTGGTGTGGAAGGTAGTATTGGGCCCATACTACTGAAAGCACCAGATCTGTAGGCAACCCAAGTAAGAATCTTTAGAATGCCATGAAGTAAGTATGGATGAGTATTCGAGTGTGAGTATACTCGAGCGAGTCTCCGATGATTTTGTGTTGTGTTTCAGAGACATCATAGTGGGTACACGCCACAACCCAGGGAGCAGTGAAACTAGCGATGATGAGATTCGTAGGATGATTCATGATGAGGTGGCCGCAGCCATACGAGAGGTGATACCGGAGATGTTTGGGTCTATCAAGACCACCCTGATCGAGACTTTTGATGAGCGGTACGACGCTATTACTGAGGCTGCTACTGCTGCAGCCACTGCAGCTGTCGCCGGTGCCAGACAACATGGAGGTGACTCGTTGTTGCTACGGGAGTTTAGCAACACAAAGCCACCAGATTTTGACGGGACACAAGATCCGATTGCTGCGATAAGGTAGATTTCTGATATTGAGGGTTGTTTTTACACGTGTTCATGCCCAGAGCCTTTGAGAGTTCGATTTGCACTGAACTAGCTTCGCTTGGGAGCGAAGGACTGGTGGAAGTTTGTGACTACCAGTTTTACTCCGGCTGATCATGCGGCGGTGACATGGGAGAGGTTCACATAGTTGTCCAGAGACGAGTATGTTCCCCGGTGGAGAGGGAACGTTTGGCATAGGAGTTTCTGTCTCTCAAGCAGAAGACAAAGTTAGTGACTGAGATTACGAGGATGTTTCATGAGAGGGCGTTGTTCTGCCCTGAGCACGTGTCTACTGAGCCGGAACGTGTGAGCCGATATATGAGCATACTGAGGAGGGATATACGGGAGTTCATGGCGAAATCATTATACTGGACATTGGTTGAGCTTCATACTAATGCCAGGCGCAGGGAGATTGAGCTAGAGTTACAGACCAGGGAGGAGGAGGAGTCCCAAGGAAGGGACCGGAGACCAGTACAATCACAGCCGGCGACGAAGCGAGCTAAGCTCGCTGATACGAGAGCTGGGGGCCAGAAGGGCCGCACTTGCGGAAAGTGCGGCAAGAGTCATGAGGAATCGTGTCGGGCAGGGATTTACTACAAATATGGCAAGAGGAGCACCTGGCGAAGGATTTCCCCAAGGGGTTTGCAGTTTGCTTTCACTGCAACCAGACCGGCCATCGGAAGGCCGAGTGCCCTCAACTCATTCATGGATCAGCATAGGGGTCTGCACCTACTGCTTTGCGTGCTATTGAGAGTCGGCCAGCGAAGGTCGAGACACCGAGGGTTCGCGGGAGAGCCTTTCAGCTGACAACGAAGGTGGTCCGCGCAACACCAGACGTCGTGGCCGGTATGTGTTCTTTTACTTATGCTATTTTGAGTTATGTTGTACTTATATTGTGATGTGTATAGGTGCTTTTCTTGTGAGTTTTGTACCTGCTTTGATGTTATTTGACTCGGTTGCGAATCGGTCCTTCGTGTCTTTAGCTTTTATTCGTCACATCCGTATTCGACGCGAGGCGTTGAGTCGACCTCTGAGAGTTTCTATAGCCGGTAAGCATGTGGTTTTTGCTACTAATGTGATCTGGGGATGTGTGCTAGAGATTTTTGGTGTTGAGTTTCTGATAGACCTGGTACCGATCGCGATGGGTGATGTATGTGTCATAGTGGGCATGGACTGGTTGAGTCGGTTTGGAGCTATGATCGACTGTTAGCGTCAGATGGTGACTATACGAGACCCTGGTGGGGGAGTGCTTACGGTGTATGGCGAGGGTACCAGATCAGGATCAACTTTTTGCTCTGCTGCCAGATCGAGATAGAGTTTACAGCAGGGTTGTATGGGCTTTTTGGCGTATGTGATGGATATGTGGGTTGCTACAGAGAGGCCGAGTTCTATCTCTGAGGTTCCGATAGTGTGCGAGTTTCCGGATGTTTTTCCCGAGGAGTTGTCGGGTGTGCCTCCCGAGAGGCAGGTGGAGTTCCGGATTGATTTGGTTCCGGGAGCGGCGCCTATCACCAAGGCACCTTATCGCCTTGCGCCACCAGAGATGCAGGGGTTATCCTCACAGCTCCAGGAGCTGTTGGGGAAGGGTTTTATCAGACCGAGTAGCTCGCCGTGGGGAGCGCCGATCCTTTTTGTCAAAAAAAAAAGGATGGTTCACACCGGATGTGCATTGATTACCGGGAGTTGAACAAGCTGACAGTCAATAACCGTTATCTACTTCCGAGGATCGACGATTTGTTCGATCAGTTGCAGGGGGCGTCTTGGTTTTCCAAGATCGATTTGAGGTCTGGATATCATCAGATGATAGTCTGCGAGGAGGATATCCAGAAGACGGCCTTTAGGACTCGTTATGGGCACTACGAGTTTGTGGTGATGCCTTTTGGGCTCACCAACGCACCGGCATCGTTAATGGACCTCTTGAACCGGGTGTGCAGGCCTATGTTGGATCGATCGGTGATCGTGTTCATCGACGATATTTTGGTGTATTCGAGATCCAGAGAGCAGCACGAGGAGCATCTTAAAGAGATTCTTGGGGTATTGAGGATGGAGAGGCTTTATGCCAAATCATTCGTATTAAAAAAGTTATTCTTTTAACAAGATTTCATATAAAGAAGTGAATGAAAACTTACAAATGTTGCACGTTTTTTAGAAACTGAAACACAAAATGGATGATTGTGTTCCTTTACAAATTTTCTAACAACTCAATTCCCAGGTTTCTCTCTCTTGACTAAAATCATTGTTGTGCAACTTTCTCGACTTTTTTTTATTCCTTTTTTTTTTGGATCATATTCATAGTGCTCTTCTTGTTGTTATGATGTTTAGAATCACCTCTACATCCAAGGCCACGTGAAATTACACTTCCGTCTCTCTCCGACTTACGAGAAGATAAAACATGGGTAATAAAACCAACTCATGTTTGCATACTCGTCATAAAATGTTCTTGCTGCTTCTTCTGATTCAAATAGCATACCCTCACATGGTTCTTGATTACTTTGATTCTTGATCCAGAGTGTACAGAGGCATACCACCGTTGAATAGAGTGAGAGAGGAGAGCGAGATGGGCGCAAAATAGAGATCGTGACTTTTGTTCCCCGTCCTTCACATATTTGTTGAGGACCGAATCAACAAACTTTAATGGACTAAGTCCCTATTTTGGACCGAATCCAAAGTTTTAAATGAGAAATCAAACATGCTAATTGAAAATTTAGAACCAAATCCAACTTTGTACCCGATTAGAATGCAAAACAAACGACCAATTAATCCATCGGCGATTTTGGTGGCTAAAAATGCAATTTTGGTTTTTTCTTTTTTCTTTTTTTTTTGTGCTATTTTACATAAATAATTAATATTTTTGGCTAAATTTGTAATTTTCTTAATATGTTATATAATTTTAATAATATGACGTAATTTTTTTTTCTTTTATAGGTTAACATTGTACATCGGTCGGAGATGCCCTTCTCAACCGGATTCAGGACCCGGAAAGCGAAGCGAAACAGTTTTCTTCTCTAACTCCGTCGATCCGTTTCCTCCCGACCCACATCCCTCTCGTTATCTCCTCCTCACGTCGACTCTCCCCTGCTCGTCGTTGCCTCCCCTGTGAAACCATCGGCCTGAGACCTTCAATAGACACAGCTACACCGTCGCACCCCACCCCAGGTTTCATTTTTTTTCTGCTTTTTTTTTTTTTTTTTTTTTTTTTCTGAAATCGCCAATTGATGTTGGTTGATTTCTTTTTATCCAAAAGGTTTTCTTTTCCCGTGATTTCCTTCTTCACTTTATACGAAATTTCTGTAGTATATATATTTTTATTAATATCAATCGGCAAGTTCAAGTTTTACTTTGGAATTCTGTTAGGTGATTTCTTACATTGGTTCATTATTGATTTGCTACTTGTTTTCTTTCACTGATTTGCTACTTGTTTGTTGTTCATATATGATTATGAAATCTGATGTGTCCAGTGATCTATAAAAAAGGGAATGTGTTTGGAGGCAAGCTGTTTGATCAAATGCCTGATAGGGATAGTACTTTCTTAATATGCATGTTTTCACTTATCAGTTGTAATATACATGTTTTAATGTTTAACTTTTGAATTTTGATGTTGGTAACTTGGGAACGAACAATAGATGCATGTTTTCTATTAGGTGTTTTTGAATGCTGTTCTTAAGATGATTATATCTTTCTTTGAATGTAATTTAGACACTAAAAAGTGCTTATCAAGTTATAGCTTTTTGACATCGGATAGCTAATCCAAATAGTTTTTAAAAAAAGTAGTTACCATATTAAATGAGCTTTGCCTAGCCAAATACCCTGTTAGTAACAGTGCCTGTTCCATGTTTTAAACATTTAAATTATTATTCCAACAATGACATAAAGATTTTTCAGTTACAAGGATGGCGGGAATAGCTTTGCTTATGGATCTAGTGAGGAAAAATCCAAACGTGAATGGTCAAACCCTACATTCTACCAGTTTATACTCAGCCACGCTTGCTGCCTCCTCCGCCGCCGCTTATGCCGCCACCACCACCCCCTTTGCATCTAGGGCTATATTCGGGTACGCGACCTAATCTAGTTCTGTTTTTCCTTCTGGTAATTTGATCTTAATAAGTAGTATATATATATGGAATTTTCAAGAAATTCACTAGTAATTCCAGTGATTCAGTTAGTTTGTTAATAATGATTGTTGATGTGAGTGAAACAGGTTTGGTGGAAGAAGAGTTGCTTATTGTGATGCTGGTGCTACTTCTCCTCTTCTGACTGAAGATTACCTTACCAGTTTAAGAACAGCATCTGAAACCATCTTTCGACACGATACTTTGAACTACAGAACCAAAGAGTATTACATCGAGCTAAAACCATTGTGGTCTGCTTTTCAGGCGAGATCACTCGCGCTAACATCATTGAGGTCTTTCTTACTTTTTTATTTGCCACTTTTGGCGCCTAATGTTGAAGATGATGATGATTTCTTACCGGGTTCTTCGGACGAGCATCATGTGGACTTGGTTGTACCCTTCAAGAAATCAGTAAAGCAGATCCTTCGTGAAGTAAGCATGAAATTGATGATTTTCACTATTTTTATATTTAGAAACAATAAGTTGATATTTTCAATTTTCATCATCACAGACTAGTGTTGTTACTACTAGACGGGTTCTGGAACGACTTGCTGTTCACCATTTCTCACAGCGTGCAGCATGGAAGCTTCTTAAAGGTACAATCAATCAAATCAATGTCCCCATAACTCTTCTCTTTTCATCCAATTCACTCGCTGATTCTTTTTCTTTCCATGCTTAGATGTTCCCAAGTCTGCTGTGCGCAAAGCTAACAGGGGGATGCCATTTTATACTTACTTTTTTTGTGTCGGTAGGACCACATTTAGAGGTCAGTTTTTAACTTCAATTTTTTTTTGGCTATACAAATATACTATATAATATTATTATAATTGTATATATTGCTATAGATATGGTCTGTGCACGTTTTCATAAAATAAAAAAAAAATTCAGCATGTAGTTTTTAACTTCAGCTCTATGTTGATTCTATTAAATCTTCTTGTGCTTTGTAACCTGCAGATTGCTTCTGTAGAAAAGCTTAATTCAACTCAAAAATCAATAGTATCAGATGAAATTACTATTCTATCCATCATAGATATCATTTTGATGCAAACTGCCATTATGCTTATATGCTTTGCTATGACACCCAAAAAACACACCAAGTTATCTTTAAGCAAGAGATATTTAGCAGTTTTTTAGTGCTATGAACTATTGATAGGATGGTTAGTGTGCAACAAAACTATAACATGATGGTCAGAAAACTTGGTTTCTGAAGTTTCAGGAATTTATGTGCACCATTGGCTTTGTTTTTCAGTTTTTGATGGTTGATTTTTTTTGGTAGCTAGTCAATAACTAAACACATTGATTGGTGTGAGCAGGCCATTTTCTAGGAGTTGCAGCATCATGGGTTGTTCAAGTTGGAATAGAAAGTTACCGGTTTGTGCGTGACATTTCAAAATCTGATGATGATGGTGTTGACCGGGTAGAACAAGTGAAAGGTCTTGGGAAGAAGGTGTATGGTGTTACAGTTCGATGTGGTGCCTCGCTACTTTTTGCATCCATAGGAGCTGGGATCGGTGCCACCCTTTTCCGCCCATCAACCGGTCAATCAGTTGGTAAGCACCAACCTTCATTACAACATTGTATTCTCAAAAATCTACCCATAAAAAACCACTATAACTTTTTAATTGCAACCTACTTTACTGTTTCCACCGATATACCCAATGTACTTTATTTTTTGCCCATATAACAACATGCTTTCATTTGTTTTTTTTTTACTTTATCTTTATGTTTCAACCCATAATAACAACATAAATACATTTCGCTACCACTACGGGTAAAATGTACTTTCTATGCTAGTGCTACATATTTTTGTTAAGTAGGTTGCTATTATCGGTAATGAATTGTACGTGCCTGCTAATATGTGTAAAGAATTCACTTATGGGTACACATTGCTACTATCAATAAAAACTGTAAGCATGATGCTCTATCATTCATCGCTAAAGAAACGTAATTAAATTGCCTATTATGGGTTCATCATTGTCTAAATTGATAAAATGAGTAAAGTACATTGCTATCTTCCGCAATTTAATGTGCTTATAAGAAAAAAGTATAATGTTATAGTTGGAGTGGATAGATTTTATAAAGTAGAACGTCTTTACAGTTGGGTAGGTTGTTTCAAATAGTGTCTTGCTAAGGAAAAAAAAGTATGTTATAACATGACAAAAGGAAACAAAAGTAAGATGCTGCCTATAATAAATATAGAATTAATGAAGTACATTGCTAATTCTTGCATTCAATTGTCATGCTTAATTTAGAAAAAAAAAAATCTTGTTTTTGGAGTTGGGGTTGTTGAGTGATATTGCTGTGTTGTTTGTTTTACAGGGTGTTTGATCGGGGACTTGGCAGGGCCTATTATTGTATCGATTTGTTTAGGCAACGGTTCTCCTTTGGAAGTTTAGATGCTATTTGTTTTTTTGTCAACAGTTGATTGAAGCTCGACTCTTGAGAGAGGTTGAACCTGAATGAATGAATCTTAAAACAAAGGTTTTACTTGTAAAACAATATTGGGAGATGTATCAGTATCTTTGTGAGCATTGCTATGTGCAGCCAACCATTGTAACGAATAATATATATTTTATTTTATTTTTCTTTTCGAGAAGGGATGCGACCTTCAAAATAAGATATACTCTTTGAATTTCTTACAAATTGATAAAATTTGATTTACTATTATTGTTTCGCTGCTTCACTTTTTTTGGCAATGGTCAAAAACAGTGTACGTTCTTTTTTTTTTTTTTTTTTTTTAAACTCATTTCCTATAATAATTAACGTGGGCATTTATAAGATGCTATTTTGGATAAAGTATTTAGCTTTGTCTCATGGTTATTGTGTTGTATTCTTGTATGCATTGGCATTTTAAACATTTTAAATGTTTAAGCTTATGACTTTTTCTACAAATTGTTTTACTTAAATGATGTTAGCCATGAATTTCATTTCACATTTTTTTAAATTCTTATTAAATATTATTATTTAAAATAGCTCTTACGACGTTCAAAATGAATATGGAGTGACAATAACAACACATGATTTTGAACATGGAGTGACAATGACAATACATGACACCACATCTAGACCTAGTGTCGTTGGTGAGGATCAAGGAGTTTTGATTTTTATCCCACCGACTCAATAAAAAATATTAAACTTTAGTTATGTATGTGTAGGTGTATATTACATTATTAATATTTGCCTCAAATAGCTTGGTCCCCTTAAGATTTTTGAAGAGATCCTCTCGGTCACATTTGACATTCACTGAGATTGATCCTCCAAGGCCAGGATCCTGAAAAAGAAAATGGAACCACTCCCATCCCAACCATACATACAACCATGCTGTGATCAAATGAACAACTAATACGTTCACCTTACGTCCAACTGTCCAAGGAGGGCATCAGGTCCATGTGATTGCCCTCCCTATCCATACAATATTTACAAAGGGGGGCAACACATATAGATCAACCACTTCATTCATAAACAAAAATAACATCAATATTAAATTAATTATAGTTAAACAAACAATCAACAACCCATTGTATCTAAATATTAACATGTTGGTTTTATGAAGAGGTGGATGGATGCCCACACTGATTGCCCCACGATCTTGAAATGTAAAGGTAAAGATAAATTTTAAGAAAGCTAGTTGGAAGTTTTGTTGAAGCAATTATTGGTATGCATATTTCGGTATATGTTACAAAGTTGCCGTTGCTCATGGATGTAACATTTCTTTTATGTAGGAAAACGTTTTCCAAAATTAATAGCATCAAGTCAAGTCAGAACAGGTAGCAAAGCTTTTGAGAACTATTGTAATGTAAGTAACATTCACCAAACAGTTATACCATTTTTACACCAAAATAGTATTACTTTTAGTGCAAGTGTAATTCATCTCCAACATATTAGAGCCTCCATAATAGTATTAGTAGAGCTTGTTTTCTTAAACTTTTTCAATACATATAAGCACCAACTCATCAATTTAAAAAGCTCCAAGAAAACTACTCTATATGATATCAGCTTATTTATGGAGCCACCAATTCGTATGAGAGTTTTTTCATCAACTTATGTATGGGAACCACCAATTGTTTAATTGTCTTTTGTATAAGGTGAATATTAACACTTGATTGTACCATAATTTGTTAAAAATAAATGAGGTTAATCAAGATGAAAAAAATCAATTATAATAAACAATAATAAGAAACTATAAATAAAAAAAACAAAGTCTTCACCATTAAATTGATTAAGCTGTTGATAACTTAAGTATTTGTTGAAGCAGCAACTCTATGGTTTTGATTTTTTCCCTTTGGTTTCTTTAGTAGGAGGAGGAGCTTGGAAAGGGATGAACGTCTTCCCACCCATGAATGGCTGTAGCACTTGAGGCACTTCAACACCATCTTCCCTCTGGTAATTCTCAAGAATGCAACACATAGTCCTCTCCGTTGCTGTGAGTGTGGAATTCAATAAATGGCAGTATTGTTTTGTTTGTTCATTGCTCTGCACATCCCAGAATCACCACTTAATAATGAAATAAACAAATACGATTGAAAAAATAAACCCAAACCTTTTTCTGCCCAAATCTGATCTCCAACTTTCTCGACTGGTAATCAGTGCAATTTGAACAAGACACAAGTTCTCTGTAAGTGCTGGATGCAGGAAACCATGCTTCCAAGTCATACTTCTTTGCTGCAGCATCATTTAGTGCACCAGAGAGACTATATGATACGGCAATTTCAACTGCAGTTCAAAATTAAAATATATCATATCATATATTTAAAGGTGAAGAAAATAATAATTAGTAACTACCATTTGGTAAAACTCCTCGGAGTTTTTGATCATCTCCTCGTGCATGTCCCATGAGTCATTGCCATTAGGACTGGTGATACAAAACTGTTCAACTTTCTCAAACTGATGAACACGGAAGATTCCAAGAGTGTCACGGCCATGTGACCCAGCTTCTTTCCGGAAGCAGGACGAATATCCAGCATATCTGATCATTTTTCCAACCAAAAACAGGATATGTTTTTCTTTACTTAAAAAAATTAAGACAGTAAATTTTTTCTGCAAATTAAAGGGTATTATTATTACCTTAGTGGTAGCTGTGTTGGATGAATCCAGTCATCTATGTGATAAGCACAAAGTGGTTGTTCAGCAGTAGCAATCAGATACTTGTCATCTCCCTCACCTGTTACCTATCAAAGAAATTCATGACTTTTTAATCTTGAATATTTTCCACAAGTATTTAGTTATTTACCTTGTAAAGTTCTTCATCGAATTGGGCTAATTGAGCACACTTTCCCATTATATCTTTCCTCATAAAGAATGGAGTTTGCAATGATGTGAAGCCCCTTTTCTCGAGAAAATCAAGACCAAAGTTTATAAGAGCTTGATTTAGACGCACACCATCTCCTTTCAAATAAAATCTTCTACCACCAGCTACATTAGCACCTGAATATAACAAAAAAAGATTTCAATTTGCTTAGAAGACATGTTAAAAGAACCCAACTCAGGTGAATCAAATAAACTGTAATATAAAACACCTCTTTTCAGATCTGCAATTCCAAGAAGTTCCACAAGCTCGACATGATTTTTTAGTTTTGGCTCCGTTCTTTTCTCCCCCCAAGTGCGGACAACAGCATTATTTGCCTACCATGTACAAAATGCATAATGGAAAAGAGATACACACATATTTATTATTTAAAGAAACAAGAAAGGAAAAAATGTCCACCTCATCATTGCTAACAGGAACAGAATCATGCACAAGATTCCCAACCACCTCCAATTTTGAATATAATGCTGCACGGGCTTCCTGAACCTCTGCATCTTTTTTTGCAGTTGAGTCCTTGTTTTCCTCTGTATTTTTTATCATGGAACTGGCATCTTCCCCAGCCTTCAGATGAATTTAGTGTTAATAAATACTGTAAGTTCATCATATGGCATATGCTAATGAAAGACAAGATTTTCAAAGATAGAAAGACTTACAATTCTAAGTTTAGCCACTTCTTTGTTAATCCTGTTAAAGTCTTTGCCCAGCTGTTCAAGCTCAAACTGACCTGTAAATCAAAAAATGAAAAGAATAAATAAACCAAATGGTTCCTGAGTTATGTAATATATAAACACAAAGATGAATCAATCAAATTCAAAATGAAGCTTACGTTGTCGCCACTCCTTGTCAAGATGAATAATTTCATCAATAATCTCTACATTTGCAAACCTGCGGCGTTGAGACTCGCGTATAATTTCTGGGTTGTTGCCCTTTTCCTCCCTAAATAGATTTATGTCCAACATGTTTTCTCCTTCTTTCTTGCTTTCTGGTATAAAGGTTGACATGGTTTAAGAGTTAAAAACATACATATTTACACCAAACCCAACCCACACATAAAATCAAACAACCAACTCATCCTCTTACAACTAAAACAAAAACAGCCTATGTAGTTTGTAGTGTGCATCTCCAATTCTCATTTGTAACTAAGATTTCATATCTAAACATGACACTTCTCTAAAAAAAATAAAATTCTGTTGGGGTATATCATATATGTAGGCTGTAGCTAATATACACAAAATAAGCAGACCAGTCACTCAAATGACCAGACAGATTGACCAACATTGTGTATGTGTATATGCATCATATGTATGCGCAACAATATGAATTAACGTATATGTACCGGATTCAGCCATAACGAAAATAAAAAATACATTACATTATTATATTAAACCATGATGGACATTTAAAAAAAAATGGTAGATAATCAAACAATCTTCTAGCATGATGCTTAGTTGCTTACTGCATCTTTCCATGGACAGAATTACCTATCTAAGAATATTTTTGTACTCCAAAGTCTAAAGTGTATCAACCAATATAAGGCCAACAAGTAAAATTAGGCACATGACATTCAACCTATATAATACTATCACTTGCATAACCAACATATAGTTCTGGAATGTTTTTGATTTGTAGATAGAGAATAGCGGTGAATATATACGCTATGTAGCCATAGCGATGAAAAAAAAATACTAAGTTTAAATTATAATCAATAAATAAGCAAACAAACCATGATACTAGCTAAAATACTTGATCATTTTAGTTTTAAGGACATGTTTTGATGCAAACTATGATCAATGGAATTAACTTCAGTTAAAACTTATAACTTAAAATGATCAATTGAGTCAATTCATACTTATACAATCAATGAAACTTATACTTGCTCAATTGAGTCAATTTTCGGTTACTTTCAATAGGGAAAATTACAAGAAAAATCTTAGGAAAAAAAATGAAAATAACATTAAATAATCAATTGGAAGTTAATATGTGTGAATGGCATACTTGCAAGTACTTCAAGAGTTCAAATGATCAATTTGATTTAATAGAAGAGTGAATCAGAGAAGCTTAGAAAAATATAATAATCATAAATATAAGAGTGAGAAATAGTGAAAGCATTTACATGAAACATGATCAATAAAACATGTATACATATTATAGAAAGATCAAGCCTGAACTACGTGTCTCATGATACCTTCCACGTGTCTCAGTTGAGGAAGTGTATAGCCGATGAGTCGGCAGTGGTACCATTGGAGGATATTCAGGTGGATGCAAGCCTGAACTACGTGGAGAGACCAGTTGCGATCGTGGATCGAAAGATCAAGGTTCTGAGGAACAAAGAGGTGCCCCTGGTGCAGGTTCAGTGGCAACATCGGAGAAGGTCCGAGCTGACTTGGGAACCGGAGCTATTGATGCGTGAGCAACATCCAGAGTTGTTTGCAGAGTAAGACTTCGAGGGCGAAGTCTGATTCTAGTGGGGGAGAATTGTAACATCCGGATTTCCAGGTATTATATTTTATCATTTATTTTGGAAGTTTAAGGAGAGACTCGACGAGTTGATGCGTAGACTCGTCGAGTAGGGTCGCGATTTGCTGACTGGGTAAATGAGGGGACTCGACGAGTCGCTAAGGTGGACTCGGCGAGTCCGCGCTGTGGATTGAAACCCTAATTCCCCGGGTCTGAGCCCTATTTAAAGGGCTTTATAGCCTCCATTTGCGGCTACCTGTACAGAGAGAGTATCCCTTTCGATCTTGAGCGTGTTGTGAGAGAATTAGAGCTCTTTTGTTCATTTTGGGTGTGATTTAGCTAAGGAGGAAGGGTTTCCATCAAGAAGGGGGCAAGAGGACTTCATTCTAGAGAGCTTTCAGCTTGAATCTTCATCTTTGAGGTATATATTCGAGTCTATTCTCGTATTTTGTTATTATAGTTGAATCTAGGGTTTCTTCATGCTTTATTTAGCTTGGATCTAGAGTAAGAGAGGTCCCATGGTGAAATGATTCATAGATCTGGACCCTAAGAGGTCCAGAGGGTCCCTTCCATTCGGCTTTATGCCTTCCCCTTGGAGTAATGAACTAGAGTTGTCATGAAATGAAGGATTTCACCCAAATGAGCATAGAGAACCTTGCATGAGTGCCCAAGATTCGACCTTTACGAGATTATGGGCTATAGGGAAGCTAGATCTATGGATTGGAGGAACAGATCTGACCTCAGAAGGTCAGATGAATGTTGTCATGGGAGCAACTCGCCGAGTCCATAAGTAGACTCGACGAGTCGAGTCGGGGTTGCCCCGCGATTCGTTGCCGAGTAACTCGACGAGTGAAGAGGGAACTCGTCGTGTCTGAGAGGTTTAAAAGGATTCAGAGAACCCGCATGGACTCGCCGAGTCACTCGTGTGAACTCGACGAGTCTGGTCAAAGTTGACCGTTGACTGGAGTTGACTTCGTTGACTTTTAGAGTTTGGTCAATGATTGGTCTTATGAGCCATTAGAAGGGTAGAATGGTCTTTTACCCTTCTTAGAGAAATTATAGAGGAGGATTAGCCTAGCCTTTAGAAGTGTATTAATTAGAGTAATTATTTATGTGATTAGGCGGAGGCTAGTGCAGTATTTCAGAGTACGAGGTCTTCCGAGTATCCGAGGTGAGTCTTCTCACTATACTTTACCTAGAGTGGTAATCAGAGTTAGGTGTCAGTGTATTTGCATGCTATTTATGTGTTGTAATTTGATGTGATTTGTGATATGCATGATTCAGAGTTTACAGAGTTAGGACCAGTGGGTCCACAGAGTTAGGGCCAGAGGGCCCATAGAGAGTTACACATTGACCAGAGGGTCAAACAGAGTTATAGCCTTGAGTGGCTAATATGTGTTAGAGTGGTATTTTGGGGAACTCACTAAGCAATCATGCTTACAGTGTTATGTGTTATGTGTTTCAGGTACTAGTGACGATCGCGGGAAGGCGCCGGCATGATTCGTACACACACGCGGAGTTTTATATGTTTTGATCTTGAGATTTTTATAATAATTATGAATGGAAACGTGTTTTGAAAATGTGAAAAATTGTTTAAATTTTTACGGTGTTACAAGTTGGTATCAGAGCCTTGGTTTGAGGGATTCAGATGCACCTTCGGGCGTATCTGAACTCAAACTGAGGATTTGAGGAAAATTTTTGATAATAAAATAATTTTCAAAGAGTAAGAGAGTTTTGAGACAAACAGAGCAGAGCCGTGTGTATGATCAGCCAGCGCCCGAACGGTGATTTCCCAAAAATACCCTTACAATAAGTGTTATGAGATATGTTATGCTATGATATATGATGAGTTATGTTATGCATGCTAGAGTAGACTAGGTATTCTTATTAGGACTAGAGTGGCCTGATTTGTGATGCCTTAGTCTAGGAGTTTTGCTGCTAGGGAATCTTGAGAGTGATTAGATAGCAGCGAGGAGTTTATGAGAGATCTGCTAGAGAATGGCCTATGATTATTGAGAGTAGAGTACTTGGGATTTGGGACTCTGGGAGGAGGACTTGGGGTGAATGCTGATGCGGTGTGGACAGTAGTATTGGGCCCGTACTACTGGAGACACCGGATCAGTGCGCAGTCCAAGTAAGAATCTTTGGGGTACCAGAGGTCAAGTAGGGTTGAGTTATCGAGTGTGAGTATACTCGAGCGAGTCCCTGATATTTCTTATGTTGTATTTCAGAGACATCATGGTTGGGATACGCCACACACTAGAGAGCAGCGGTGCTAGTGATGAGGACATCCGTAGGATCATTCATAAGGAAGTGGCTGCGGCCATCAGGGCAGAGATACCAGAGATGTTTGAGTCTATCAAGACCGCGCTGATAGAGACTTTTGACGAGCGATATGCTGCTCTTTCTGATGCTGCTGTTGCTGCGGCCACCGCAGCTGTAGCTGCGGTTAGACCGCAGGGTGGTGATGCGTTGCTGTTCCGGGAGTTCAGCAACACAAAACCACCAGAGTTTGATGGGACGCAGGATCCGATTGCGACGATGAGGTGGATTTCGGACATTGAGGGGTGTCTCTTTACGTGCTCATGTCCAGAGCATTTGAGGGTCCGGTTCGCGCTGAACCAGCTTCGCTTGGGAGCGAAGGACTGGTGGAAGTTTGTGACGGCACATTATTCGCCTGCTGAGCTTGCTGCGGTGACCTGGGAGAGGTTCACCGCTATGTTCCTAGATGAGTACGTTCCCCAGGTGGAGAGGGCGCGTTTGGCCCAGGAGTTTCTGACCCTCAAGCAGGATACCGAGTCTGTTACAGTGATTACGAGGATGTTCCATGAGAGGGCGATGTTCTGCCCAGAGCATGTGTCTTCCGAGCAGGCACGTATGAGCCGATATCTGAGTGTTTTGAGGAAGGATATACGAGAGTTCGCGGCGAACTCGTCGTACCGGACATTTGCCGAGCTTCAGGCAAATGCTCGGAAGAGGGAGATAGAGCTGGAGACTCAGACGAGGGAGGAAGCAGAGTCTCAAGGGAGGGATCGGCGACCGGCACAGTCTCAGCCGGCAGCCAAGCGGGCCAAGCCCGCCGATTCGAGATCAGGGAGCCAGAAGGGTCGCACTTGTGGCAAGTGCGGCAAGAGTCATGATGGGGTGTGCAGAGCAGGGTCTTGCTACAAATGTGGCAAGGAGGGGCATATGGCCAAGGATTGCCCCAAGGGCTTTGCAGTCTGTTTTCACTACAACCAGACCGGACACCGGAAGGCAGAGTGTCCGCAGTTGCGAGGGTCAGCACAGGGAGCATCTCCGGGATCTGCCCCTGCTGCAGTGAGAGCTACTGATAGTCGGCCAGTGAAGGCCGAGGCACCGAAGGCACGGGGGAGAGCCTTCCAGTTGACCGCGGAGGAGGTCCGCGCAGCGCCCGATGTTGTGGCTGGTATGTATTCTTTCATGTATTATTTTGATGTTGAGATATTGTGCTTATATTATGTTATGCGTAGGTACTTTTCTTGTGAATTCTGTACCTGCCTTGGTGTTATTTGACTCGGGTGCGAGTCGGTCTTTTGTATCTTTGGCTTTTAGTCAGCACATCAGTATTAGTCGAGAGGCATTGAGTCGACCTCTGAGAGTTTCCATAGCTGACGAGAGGGCGGTGTATGCCACAGAGGTGATCCGAGGATGTGTACTCGAGATTTTCGGCGTTGAGTTTCCGATTGATTTAGTTCCTATTGCGATGGGAGATGTTTGTGTCATTGTGGGCATGGACTGGTTGAGCAGATTTGGAGCGGTTATCGACTGCGAGCGGCAGCTGGTGACCATACGAGACCCTAGTGGGGGAGTTCTTAAGGTGTACGGCGAGGGTACGCGTTCTGGGTCAGCATTTTGTTCGGCCGCTAGAGCGAGGCAGAGTCTACAACGGGGCTGCAGTGGGTTTGTGGCGTATGTGATGGATACGAGGGTTGATTCAGAGAGACCGAGGTCAGTTGATGAGGTTCCGATAGTGCGAGAGTTCCCGGATGTTTTTCCTGAGGAGTTGCCGGGTGTGCCTCCCGAGAGGCAGGTAGAGTTCCGTATCGATTTGGTTCCGGGGGCAGCGCCCTATCGCCTTGCACCTCCAGAGATGCAGGAGTTATCCTCGCAGCTTCAGGAGCTGCTGGGGAAGGGGTTTATTCGGCTGAGCAGTTCGCCGTGGGGAGTGTCTATCCTTTTTGTCAAGAAAAAGGATGGTTCACACCGGATGTGCATTGATTACCGGGAGTTGAACAAGCTGACGGTCAAGAACCGTTACCCTTTACCGAGGATCGACGATTTGTTCGATCAGTTGCAGGGAGCATCTTGGTTTTCCAAGATTGATTTGAGATCTGGATATCATCAGGTGAGGGTGCGTGATGAGGATATCCAGAAGACAGCGTTCAGGACTCGTTACGGGCACTACGAGTTCGTAGTGATGCCTTTCGGGCTCACCAATGCACCGGCGGCATTCATGGATCTCATGAACAGAGTGTGCAGGCCGATGTTGGATCGTTCGGTGATCGTGTTCATCGATGATATATTGGTGTATTCGAGATCCAGAGAGCAGCATGAGGAGCATTTGAGGGAGATCCTCGGAGTTCTGAGATCGGAGAGGCTTTATGCCAAATTCTCCAAGTGTGATTTCTGGTTACGAGAGGTCCAGTTCCTAGGGCACCTCGTTAACCAGAATGGGATATTGGTCGATCTGGCCAAAATTGAGGCAGTGATGAGTTGGGAGGTGCCGAGATCACCCACCGAGATCAGGAGTTTCTTAGGGTTGGCTGGCTATTATCGGAGATTTATCAGGGATTTCTCCAAGATCGTCGTGCCACTCACCAGGTTGACCCGGAAGGGTGTTGCTTTTTCATGGGGCCCAGAGCAGCATGCCTCCTTCGAGACACTTCGCCAGAGATTATGTGAAGCCCCGGTGTTAGCCCTTCCGGAAGGAATGGAGGATTTCGTGGTATATTGTGACGCATCGATATCGGGGCTGGGAGCGGTGCTTATGTGGTGCTTATGCAGAAGGGGCATGTGATAGCATATGCATCGAGGCAGCTGAAGCCTCATGAGACGAAGTATCCCACCCACGATCTGGAGCTAGGGGCAGTAGTGTTCGCCCTCAAGATCTGGCGTCACTATCTGTATGGAGTTCGGTGTACCATATACACGGACCATAAGAGCTTGAAGTATTTGATGGGTCAGCCCAATCTGAACATGCGCCAGAGGAGATGGTTGGATGTGGTAAAGGATTACGATTGTGAGATCATGTACCACCCGGGCAAGGCTAATGTTGTAGCTGATGCCCTGAGCCGTAGGGCGGAGAGCGCCCCGATACGAGACATTTATATAAGATTGACAGTGATGACTCCGGTGTTGGACACCATTCGAGGGGCCCAGGCTGAGGCTGCGAGACCGGAGAACCGCAAGGGGGAGCGGGTGATTGGACAGGTATCGGAGTTCGTTACCGATAGCCGAGGGCTTATGACTTTTCAGGGTCGGATTTGGGTACCATTTGTGGACGGAGCGCGTACCATTTTGATGGAGGAGGCTCACCGATCGAGGTTCTCGATACATCCCGGGGCCACTAAGATGTATTTGGACCTGAAGAGAGAGTATTGGTGGCCTTGTATGAAGAGGGATGTCGCGTGGTTTGTTAAGAGGTGCTTGACCTGTCGCAAGGTTAAAACCGAGCATCAGCGTCCGCATGGCTTGTTGCAGCCACTCGAGGTTCCCCAGTGGAAGTGGGAACAAATCTCTATGGATTTTATCACCAAATTGCCGAGGACTGCGAGGGGTGTCGACGCAATTTGGATGATTGTTGACTGGTTGACGAAGAGCGCTCATTTCCTTGCAATCAGTGAGAGCTCTTCTGCGGAGAGGCTGGCAGAGTTGTATGTGAGAGAGGTGGTATCGCGACATGGAGTACCGATGTCGATTGTATCAGATCGAGATGTGCGTTTCACTTCCATATTCTGGAAGAAATTCCATGAGGAGTTGGGCACGAGGTTGCATTTTAGTACCGCCTACCACCCACAGACCGATGGGCAGAGTGAGCAGACGATTCAGACGCTCGAGGACATGCTTCGGACGTGTGTTTTGGATTTCGGAGGGAGTTGGGACACGTATTTACCCTTGGCTGAGTTTTCCTATAACAACAACCATCATTCGAGCATTGGTATGCCACCCTTTGAGCTGTTGTATGGGAGGAGGTGTCGGACTCCCATTTGCTGGGGTGAGGTAGGGCAACGTGTGATGGGTAGTACGAAGATAGTACTTCAAACGACTGAGCAGATACAGCAGGTCAGACAGAGGTTGCTGACAGCTCAGAGTCGCCAGAAGAGTTATGCGGACAGGCAACAGTCCGAGCTCGAGTTTCATGTCGGAGATTTTGTGCTCCTGAAGGTATCTCCTTGGAAATGAGTGATCCGATTCAGGAAGAGGGGCAAGTTGGGGCCCCGGTACATTGGTCCATTCAGGGTAGTCGCGAGGGTAGGCAGGGTAGCATATCGGTTGGAGCTACCTGCGGAGTTGGGCCAGATTCATGATACCTTCCACATGTCTCAGTTGAGGAAGTGTATAGCCGATGAGTCGGCAGTGGTACCATTGGAGGATATTCAGGTGGATGCAAGCCTGAACTACGTGGAGAGACCAGTTGCGATCGTGGATCGAAAGATCAAGGTTCTGAGGAACAAAGAGGTGCCCCTGGTGCAGGTTCAGTGGCAACATCGGAGAGGGTCCGAGCTGACTTGGGAACCGGAGCTATTGATGCGTGAGCAACATCCAGAGTTGTTTGCAGAGTAAGACTTCGAGGGCGAAGTCTGATTCTAGTGGGGGAGAATTGTAACATCCAGATTTCCAGGTATTATATTTTATCATTTATTTTGGAAGTTTAAGGAGAGACTCGATGAGTTGATGCGTAGACTCGTCGAGTAGGGTCGCGATTTGCTGACTGGGTAAATGAGGGGACTCGACGAGTCGCTAAGGTGGACTCGGCGAGTCCGCGCTGTGGATTGAAACCCTAATTCCCCGGGTCTGAGCCCTATTTAAAGGGCTTTATAGCCTCCATTTGTGGCTACCTGTACAGAGAGAGTATCCCTTTCGATCTTGAGCGTGTTGTGAGAGAATTAGAGCTCTTTTGTTCATTTTGGGTGTGATTTAGCTAAGGAGGAAGGGTTTCCATCAAGAAGGGGGCAAGAGGACTTCATTCTAGAGAGCTTTCAGCTTGAATCTTCATCTTTGAGGTATATATTCGAGTCTATTCTCGTATTTTGTTATTATAGTTGAATCTAGGGTTTCTTCATGCTTTATTTAGCTTGGATCTAGAGTAAGAGAGGTCCCATGGTGAAATGATTCATAGATCTGGACCCTAAGAGGTCCAGAGGGTCCCTTCCATTCGGCTTTATGCCTTCCCCTTGGAGTAATGAACTAGAGTTGTCATGAAATGAAGGATTTCACCCAAATGAGCATAGAGAACCTTGCATGAGTGCCCAAGATTCGACCTTTACGAGATTATGGGCTATAGGGAAGCTAGATCTATGGATTGGAGGAACAGATCTGACCTCAGAAGGTCAGATGAATATTGTCATGGGAGCAACTCGCCGAGTCCATAAGTAGACTCGACGAGTCGAGTCGGGGTTGCCCCGCGATTCGTTGCCGAGTAACTCGACGAGTGAAGAGGGAACTCGTCGTGTCTGAGAGGTTTAAAAGGATTCAGAGAACCCGCATGGACTCGCCGAGTCACTCGTGTGAACTCGACGAGTCTGGTCAAAGTTGACCGTTGACTGGAGTTGACTTCGTTGACTTTTAGAGTTTGGTCAATGATTGGTCTTATGAGCCATTAGAAGGGTAGAATGGTCTTTTACCCTTCTTAGAGAAATTATAGAGGAGGATTAGCCTAGCCTTTAGAAGTGTATTAATTAGAGTAATTATTTATGTGATTAGGCGGAGGCTAGTGCAGTATTTCAGAGTACGAGGTCTTCCGAGTATCCGAGGTGAGTCTTCTCACTATACTTTACCTAGAGTGGTAATCAGAGTTAGGTGTCAGTGTATTTGCATGCTATTTATGTGTTGTAATTTGATGTGATTTGTGATATGCATGATTCAGAGTTTACAGAGTTAGGACCAGTGGGTCCATAGAGTTAGGGCCAGAGGGCCCACAGAGAGTTACACATTGACCAGAGGGTCAAACAGAGTTATAGCCTTGAGTGGCTAATATGTGTTAGAGTGGTATTTTGGGGAACTCACTAAGCAATCATGCTTACAGTGTTATGTGTTATGTGTTTCAGGTACTAGTGACGATCGCGGGAAGGCGCCGGCATGATTCGTACACACACGCGGAGTTTTATATGTTTTGATCTTGGGATATGTTTTATGAATTGAGATGTGATACATTGAGATTTTTATAATAATTATGAATGGAAACGTGTTTTGAAAATGTGAAAAATTGTTTAAATTTTTATGGTGTTACAGCATTCATGGATGTTTTCTGAAAACTTTTGATGACTGCATGGAATTGTTTGAAAATGGAAATCCATAAGGGTAATTTAGTCAGTTTTTCCCAAATGTTTCATAATAAGAAAAAAACAAAGTACAATGGTACAATCAGATATATTCAACAATTATAATAAGTAATGCATAGAGTTAAAAGAAAAAGTAAACTATAATAATTGGTTAATCTAATAAGCAGCATTAAAATACCTTGAGGTTTCTG
This sequence comes from Lactuca virosa, assembly GCF_052849685.1. NCBI lineage: Eukaryota > Viridiplantae > Streptophyta > Magnoliopsida > Asterales > Asteraceae > Lactuca > Lactuca virosa. The sequence goes on along the minus strand of NC_136430.1, from coordinate 8,638,363 downwards.
TAAGTAGGCTTTCTCTCTCACACCATCATGCCCTGAAGTGAAATTAGAAAAAATATTAGAAAAGAAAAAAACATAACATCACATCATCATTGTATGAAAAAGGGCAAATATGGAAAATCAAGTCAGATATACGTAAACTCACATAATCATTCAGTAACCGACACATAACTATTTTATATTTAACAAAATCAAAATACATTGAGAAATAGAATAAACAAAAGTGAGTTAAAAATTATTTTAGCTTACCACCATCATAAACTTGTCTTCTTTAATGCCAAATCTATTTGAAGGCAACCATAGTTTAAATGTTAAAAGAAGTTTTTTCGAATTCATAACGTTTGCAAATTTAAGTATTATATGTTGTGTTAACGGAGGTTTATGTTGAGACCTAATGTGTTGTCTGAACAAAAGTTATATATGTTAGATAAATGAAGATAAATCGTAACTACAAAGTATCAAAGAATGGGCTAATACCATATTGGAATGAAAATTCAAAACCTGGTTGAAGCATTTCATCGAGTAGTTGTCGTGTTGTATGAAACTTTCTTTCCAATGTCAACCTTAAACGTAAACAAAACTGTAGAACCTGAAACCTGTGTTGGAGAAAGAGAAGATCAAACCAAAATCAAACACAACCAAGAGGAACATCACTCAACCTATAAAGATCTGTTTTGGCGCTTTTTTTTTTCAATAAATAATTAAATATCCATTTATTTATTATGGCATTCATCACTCTTTTTCAACCACTGAAGTGAATTTTACTGTTCATTTATTTCTGTACTCATATTATTAATTTCTTATGAATAAAATATAGGAAAACATTACATATTTCACTACTTATCGATTTAAATCATTCAGACAAACATGGACATTAAAAAACAGAAAAAAAAAAACAATAGAAGTATAGAGCTGACCTTTGCGTATGAATTTACAAATATACCCTCGTCACTATGAGAACGAAGGCGCCTCTGAAAGTGAAAACTCCTGAAGAACTCCTAAAATAAGGTTGAGTGATGAATCCCCAAACTCCACTTATGATATATATATAGAAGTCAATCGGGTACAGACCTACAGAAGGAATTAAGAATCCCAATCACTGTCGACAAATATATTCTGAAATCATCTATATGTTGATAAATATTCTCCACTGCAACAAAAACGAAGCAAGTTATGAGAAAGTATGACCCTGCGAGAAAGGTAAGGTCAACCTTACTTTCACTGTTTCTCTTGAATGATATCTTTTGCGAAAGATTATCAGCACGATCGTCAATGGTACCAAACTGATCACCGAACAAATGACAACAATTAGAATCCATAAAACTTTACCTCAGTTTCAGTCAAATATGGCTGATGACCTGATTGGAGAAAAAAATGTACATACCTTCAAAATCGAAGCCAAGCAAGAATTCACCTTCAATTTCTTCCTGTTTTTGTTTGAAAGCGTTTGGGAGAAGTGAAATCGATTTAGGGCTTTTGTTGGCCACCAACAGGAACACCAGCAAAATAGAAATTTCAAGCACAGAGGATCGTTTTGTGATTTAGAGGATTTAAAACAGACGTCAGTGCCATCTATAAACGAAACAACACACAATTGTTGATTCTTCATCAACCATTCGGTCAATAGAATCCTCAAATAAATTAAAAGAAAACAAAAAAATTAGGGCTCAGATAAGGGAAAACAAAAAATGAAGCCTTCAACCACCTTCGTGATGGTTACCGTCGGCCTCACCAAGTCCGTCGGACACCCATTGTTGTCGGACAGAGAGCCACCGGTTAGCCCAATCGGACAAAGAAACAACAAATACTTGCGAAGAAGTAGTAACCAAAATCCAACCTCGACATACTTTAGATGCAACACAACTACATGAAAAAGGTCATAGTTTATTGAAGCCGATCATGTGCCGGAAAACAGATCGACTTTGTGATGTTTACACTCTGAAAGAGAAGGCGATGAGTTTAGAGAGAGATGGAAGGTTAGAGGCGTTGGGAAGCATCTAGAGAAAAAGCGGGTAAGAAGAGGCGGTGGGCGGTGGATTATCTGAGTCTATAACACGTGTAAACCACTAAAACGGAAAAGGGAAGAAGAAACCAAAGGAAAGCCACAAAAGAAAAAAGAAAATAAAAAATAAATACATTTATGTTGGTCCAATCACAGCCAAGTACTGTTCAAGTGCACCTTTAGAATTAGTAAGTATATATAATAAATAAATAAATAAATAAATAAATAAATAAAAATAAAAATAAATAGAGGTAATTGTCTTTGTACAGACCAAAAGCCGTCTCCTACTATCTTTAACGTGTTTTATGTCGCCGATCGGCGTCGCACACCACCAACCCGTTGGTTTAAAGCCGCAACCACCAACGTCAGTGAAACCTAACCGTAAATCTGCGAACCTATATAATTAAATTAAACGAGTTGTGTGGGTTGGTTGGGTTGATGTTTTTGACCCGTGACCCACCAACCCGAATGCAAATATAGGTTGGGTTGGGTTGATGTATTCTGACATGCTGTAACATCTCAAAAATTCAACAAATTTAAAAATTTTCAGAACAACCCTTTTGTCTAATAGAAGTGTTACAAAACCATTATTTCAAAACATTATTTAAAATCAGAGTTTCCCAAGATCCAATTAGTTGAAAAACCAAGGATGTGTACGGTCACGTCTTCGCCTTTTCACAGTCCACTGAAGTACCTGAGACCATAAACCAAAATTGTAAGCACGAAGCTTAGTGAGTTCCCCCCAAAATACCAACACACAAATAAATAACATAATCAAAATAACAGCATGTATTGGGTCCGCAGCTAAAAGACTAGATTACCCCTGAGCCCACAGTATGAGTCTGGTTTGCCTATCGGCCCACAACTCATATTTGGCTTGCTCCTAAGCCCAAAGCATGTAACACCCCGACTCCCAGGTATATTTTTAAAAGCTTTATATTCATTTTATTGAAGGAACTCGACGAGTTGGAGGCCCCAACTCATCATGTCGAACCTAGTCAACCTGCGTGATTTTATGACTTCTACTCGACGAGTCGGAGGACCCCGACTCCAAAAGTAGAGGTTGTGCATGGAAACCCTAAATTTTAGGGTTTGCACCCTATTTAAAGAACTTATGGGTCGTTTCTAGCCTCCCTCATCGTCATTACAGCCAGAGGAAACCCTAGATCGAGTCCTAAACCCCCATAGTGTGTGTTGAGAGCTTGAAAGGTGTTATTTGTTGATCTTGGAAGGGAAACTTGAAGAGTGAGGAGCTTGGATCGAAAAGGAGGAAGTGGATTTGTCGTCTACTTCGTTTTGGTAACCAATCTGAGGTAAAAAGCTAGCACCTTGACCCTTTCATGCTTAAATCTTCTTCTATGGATATTTATGGTCGTTTTTGGTAGGCCTGTCGAAAAAACCCGAAACCCGTTCTACCCACCCGACCCGTTCCGAATTCGGGTAGAATGGGTCGGGTAGAACGGGTAACGGGTATGAACATTCGGGTAATAGGTTAACCCGATAATAATATAGGTCGGGTTTTAGGTATGATTATTTATTTTCGGGTATACCCGAATTCGTTTTTTAACTAATACCAAATATACAATGCAGTCATGTACTCACACTTCAAATACAACAAAACCTTTCATAACATATTATAATGATTTGTATTGTTATTATATATGTATTTGTTAATTGTATGGAGTATTTTCCTAACCAATTCTTTATTAAACCAACCAACATGTAAAAAAAATATCAATAAGTGTCACTTAATAAATTTTCGGGTATACCCGAAACTTACCCGACCCGACCTCAAACCCGAATACCCGAAACCCGAAAACCCGAATTACAATATAGGTCGGGTATTGGGTATTATTTTCTTAAGGAAATACCCGTTCTACCCGAAACCCGGAAATTTTACCCGTTCGACACCCCTAGTTTTTGGGGTTTAAGGGAGCCACTCTTGGGTTTGAGCTTGTCACAAGGACATGGTCTCAGATATGGACGCCTCTAGGCCCCAAATTCATAAAGCTATCAACTTTATCTTGCATTGGGCTCTCACCATGCCCTAAACCTCATTCTAGACTTGGTTTTGGTGTTTTAAGCCTTTAAGACCTTGCATGTACGTAAAGTTTACAACTTTACATGATAACTCTGCCTTAGGTGATGGGTTTTGAGCATTCTAACACTCCTATGGTGTACATGCAACCCTAGAAACCTTGGATCTATGTTTTCTCTAAAATACATGCAAATAATCATTTTCCAAGGTTCTCAACCTAACTAGCATGTTATGGGGTACTTGTAATATAAAACCTTAGTAGAATAACATACATTTTCTTTGTGGTTGATTGCTTGGGGTTATGAGAGCCTAGCACAAATAATGTGGATGCCTAAAGAGGAATCACAAATCACCAAAACACCTTGGAAAGCTTGAGAGAATATGAAGCACTTATAGAAATCGGCCCACCTTTGTTCTCACACACACTAGTGCCATTTCATGTGCCAAGGACCCCTTTATATAGTGTGCTGGATTAGGGTTACATCCATGTAAACCCTAACACCCATGACCTTTCATTTCCATAAGATCCATGGGTTAAAGCTCCATGGGCTATCCATGCAAGCCTAGCCCATTCTAAATAAGCATTGGCCCACTTTATATAAATATAAGAGTCCATATTTAATTAGTTGCCTTTTGATCACTAAATTAATTCCAAATTAATTCTAGATCAATAGTAATTAAATAATATGATTTCATATTCTCAAAAGACTATCCAAATTGTTATGGTGAAGTGCAACCCAAATGGACCATGTCGGTTCGGGTCAAGTGCATCCCAAATATAGTTATAGACTTAGACACCTTATCCAACAGTCTCCCACTTGGATAAGTCTAGTAACTATAGTTGCAAGCATGACTTCAGGAACCGACCAGCAATCGTAGCTCTTAAAACTCTGTTGAACTATGAAGTGTCATTTTAGATAAGTGATCATATAATCCTCTGCTCTAGATATCAGCCGGACAAATACATGGAACAATGTCGTACTTATTGTCCATCATTGTGTTTCCCGATTTCCGATTTGTTTGACATAGAACTAAACTAAACACGTCAATTTGGTTCTGACCGGGCCCGGTACATAGGTCAAAACAAAATCATCGAGGGGCCCATATATCGCTTTTAATCCTCCAAGGATTAAAAGGAACAAATAAACTTCGACTCATATTCTTGTTCTACTATTGTTGAATCATACACAAAGGCATGTTTTATGACATCAAGTTACTGATGCGTTTTCGTACAATCAATGCATAACCAACTCATAGGCAACAACTCATATCTCTAGGTTTGAAGACTTATATGATATTACCGTCTCACGATCACTCGAGATAAATTCCATGAAGTGATACAAGTGAGCGTGGGTTTAATCCAATACTCAGAATTTATGAGCACTCATGAATGTTGTAGCAACTTTTGCTATGTCCAACACCTTAGACATCTACAAGCCAACTTCATGACAGTCTTGATTCATACCTACTTCCAACATATGACTGACTGTGGAGAATTTGAATAAAGTAATTATTCTAGAAGTCAAAACATGCAAAATTGAAACAATAGCAAACAATTGACACAGGATAGCAACACCTTACTTATAAATAAACAACAACTTTTATTCAATCATCAAATGTCAATTACATTTTACAAGTTTCAGAGCTATCTAACCCGTAAAACTAATATTGTCCTTCAGCCCAATGCGCCTCACATGCTGCAAATGCCTAACCCTAGTCAGTCCCTTCGTGAGGGGATCTGTTGGGTTCTCTTCTGACGATATCCTCTTTGCCACGAGGAGTCCTTCTTCTATCTTATGTCTTATGAAGTGATATTTTCTGTCAATGTGTTTGGATCTGCCATGATCTCTCGGTTCCTTGGCTAAGGCAACCACATTATTGCTGTCACAGAAAATCTCCATAGGCTCTTTTATAGTTGGTACAACTCCAAGGTCTCCGATGAAGTTCCTCAGCCATATCGCCTCCTTTGCCGCTTCACTCACTGCTATATACTCTGATTCACATGTCGAATCAGCTACTGTCTCCTGCTTGGAACTTTTCCAAGTAACTGCTCCTCCATTCATGGTAAAGGCCCAGCCCGACTGAGAGCAGAAATTATCCCTATCAGTCCGAAAGCTAGCGTCACTATACCCTACAACTCTCAAGTCATCACTCCCACCATGGGTAAGGACCCAGTCATTATCCTCCGTAGATACTTGAGAATGTTCTTCACCACAGTCCAGTGAGCCTTGCCAGGGTTCCCCTGATATCTGCTGACCATGCTCAAAGCAAAGGCCACATCAGGGCGAGTACAAGTCATAACATACATGATCGAGCCAACAACGGAAGCATATGGTAATCGACTCATCTTAACTATCTCACGAAAAGAATCACTAGCTGCTGGCTCGCAAGAATCCTCGCGTTATCAATCACAAGTTAAACATCCATCAATAATCGGATCCGACCCACACTAAGTCTCCAAAATAGGGTAAAAGAACTGTAACATCCCGACTCCCAGGTATAATATTTATATATTATTATTTTTGGGTTAATTGAGTGACTCGACGAGTTGTGTGCCCAACTCGTCGAGTAGAGTCGAATTGGCCACGTGGGTTTAATAACTAACTCGACGAGTCAGAGAGTCGACTCGCCGAGTTGGCGTTGTGTAAGGAAACCCTAATTTTCCGTGGTTGAGTCCTATTTAAAGGGCCTTAAGCCCTCATTTTCGCCTCCCTCATTACCCTTGAGCACTGTGAAGAACCCTAATCGAGTTTAGCTTGTTGTGTGAGAAGGAGAGTGAAGGGTCTAGTTAGTGGTTTGGTCTAGGCTTTCATTGTAATAAGTTCTTTTGAGTCTGTATGAGGTTTTGGTAGGTTAATTATGAGTTTACGGCCTAGTTGTGAGTTTACGGCCGTAAGCCTGTTTACGGCCGTAAGCCTGTTTACGGCCGTAAACCCAGTGTCCGGCCCATCCCACTATATATAGGGGTTTTGTAGGTCTTTTATGGTTGTTGATGCCACAAGAGTTCACGGTTGTTCAGAGCAAGTTGTACCAGACGTTTTGTGTAATCTAAGCGTGTGCAAGCTTGTTTCTAATCTGTTTCCTACTCCTATTCTTGTTGATTCGATTGTGTGTTTGTTTTGATTACTGGTAAGATCCGTTTCAGGTCCTTACAATCGGTGTCAAAGCATCATTCAGTCGAGTTTTCAGTCGTTTAAACTCATATTCTTCAGTTTTCGAGATTAGGGTTTGGTGTTTTCATAGCAAAGGGGGTCAAATCTGCATCAAACTTACGTTTACTGGGATTTTTGGGAGTTTACTGCCGAAGGATTACGACCGTAAACCCCTGTTTACGGCCGTAAACTCAATCACATTCAAGAAGCGTAAACTGTGTTCTTAAACCGTAATTAGTACATTTTAAATAACCGTAAACACCCCAACCGTAAACACCCCAACCGCAAACACCCGACCGTAAACACAGTTTACGACCGTAAACTACTAACGACCGTAAACTAAAAATTTGACAATTTAAAATTTATTTTTTAAACCTTCAAGTTTTTTTTTTTTAAAATCAGAATAAATGGATTCTCAAAGTCAAACACACCATCAAGAGCTAGATTCTGTCATGGGAACCACTACATGAATTCCAAGACTATTATCTGCAGAAGGTTTTCCTGAATGGAAATACCGGATCGAAAAATACATTAAAATGAAGGACTTCAAGATCTGGAGAAGCATCATCAAGAACCCTGTCAGAATTACCACCACTGTTGCAGGGAAAATAGTTGACAAGGCTATTGAAAATTACACAGATGAAGACTTTGAAAATGTGGAAGAGCAGGAAAAGGCATTGGCCACTCTAACCATGGCTCTATCTCCTGATATAGCTCAAGGTTTCAGAGAGTATACTTCAGCAAAAGCTTTGTGGGAAGCTTTGATTGAGGTATATGAGGGTAAAGAGGACATGAAGGAAATTCGCTAGGATATGCTGCGACAAAGGTTTAACATGTTCAACTACATTCCTGGGGAAACCCTAGAGGCGCAGCTGCAGCGATTCACATCTCTCACCACTGAGATGTCTATAGCTGGAATCTTCTTGACAAAGTCTAAAATAAATAAAAAGCTACTGAATGCTCTCCCAAAATCATGGGACATGAATGTAGCTGTCATCAAGAAGACCAAGGATCTAAATCGCCTTACTCTTGCTGAAGTGATGGCAATCATCAAGGCTTGCGATATTGATGATAAACAGCGGGAGATGAATCATGTGAATTCATATTAAACTGCAAACCTTGGGATTTCATCTAACAATGCTCTTTCATCTCTCACCTTTCCCTCTACAGGTCATTCTTTTGCTGCTCAGCAAGCTCAGACTCAATCCTTTTCCACTCCATCAGCTACTTCACTTCCTGCTACATCCTCCATGCCTTTTTCTCAGAACCAGCCATTTGCAGCCTCCCAAGTTGCTTCTTCCTCTAATGTGGCTTCTTCTTCAAATGCTAAGGAGTGTGATGAAAATCTAGCTTTCGCCACAGGACTGGTCAACTGCTATCATGCTCTTGTAGCTGGAGATCTTCCACCACAACTATCATTTGCTGATTTGGATCAGATCCATCCAGAAGACGTGGAAGAAATGGATATTACATGGCAAATTGCCATGGCAGTATTCAGGGCAAAGCAGTTCGTGAAGAAGACTGGAAAGAACAATTGGGGAATGAGTGCTGATAAGAAGGTGGGGTTCAGCAAAGGGAATTTGAGGTGTTTCAACTGTCACGAGCCGGGTCATTTTGCTCGTGAGTGCCTGAAGCTGGATAGAAGATTAAACAATGATCGGACAATGGTTGCAGTGGGAAACAATAGGGGAGGTGTTCATGTCAACAGTGAGAAAGCTATGATTGCTCAGTCATTTGACTGGGAGGACCAGATTCAGGCCCTGAACATTTCAAAGCCTGAAAATGCTCACCTGGCCCAAGTTCGTGATGAAGCTTCTGCAGAGAGTGTTGCAGCTGAAGATAAGGTGATGGAGCTTCAGTTTGCTTTGATGGTATCTTCTACTTCTGAACCGAAGAAAAATGAGGTAAGTCTGCCTTCCTGTTCTCAGGCTTGTGTTGATTATGTTAAGATTCTTCATGATGAAATAGATTCTTTACGTAGAGAAGTAGAGGACCTTAGATATGAGGGCTATCAACTTAGAAAAGGACAAAAACCCTTAAAAGCCCAATTAGAAACAAAAATAAAGGATTTTAGGAAACTTCAGGAGGACTACAGTAACAAATGTGAAAACTATGACTATATTAAGAGACAGAATGTTGAGTTACTCACTGAGCTCGATACATTAAAAGCCAAATTTGAAACTGCTGATTTTGATTTTAAGAAATTTGATGTGTCTAGCGAAGTAGTTGTAAATATGATAGATCATTGTTTACAATTCAAAAATAACCAGCAGAAAGGTCTAGGATATGACAAAGTGCCACCTCCCTTTAATCATACATATCAGTATAAACCTTTGTCCAAGGAGGAAATTGCCAATGAACCATTCATGGTTTATGGCAAGCCCTCTGGTTTTGTTTCGGGAGGATTTATTAATGTTGAAAGTACTAACATTTCTACTTCCCCTGCAGATCAATCCTTAGATCAGTCAAAGCACGAAGTTGAAGGATCTGTTTCTGATAACAAACCTGAGTCTGAACCTGAAGTTTTAGTTTCCAATAAAGATTTTTTTGTTTCTGATGTTCAAAAAGACAATGTTTTTCATGATACTTCTGCATTTGTTTCTTTTGATTTAAATACTTTTAAAGTGATTGATGAGATGTTTGATAATTCTGATGCTTGTAATGATGTAAATAAAAGTCAACCACCTCCACAAGTCAAACCATCACTTACGCCCTCACTTGTCTCACAACCTGTTTCTTGTTCATGTTCATGTGAGAAAAGTAAGGGTGTCAGTGTGGGAAATAAATCTAAAAAAGGCAGTACAGGTTTTATTAATAACAAACAAATTTGTTTTAATTGTGGTACTGGTGGTCATATAGCTAGGAATTGTTTAAATAGAATGTTTGTACATTATGCGTCACAAAGAGGAGAGAATGAATTTAGAGGAAGATCTTTAACTAGAAAGTCCTCTAGAACTCGCTCTCGGAATGATGATTGGAAGCATGACTGTAGTAGAAAAAGGGCAGTCCCTCAAAATATTAAAAAGGTTTTTCGTAACAAAGTCCCAAACAGTTTGCCAAAATCGAGCACGGCTCCGCCAAGATCGGTTTTGTCAAGAAGCAGCTCTGGTGTAACGACGTAAATTTCAAAACAATTTTTCACATTTTAAAAATTACACTTTCATTCCAAATTGTTATCAAAATATCATTGTATCACAAAATCAGTTCATAACATCACATCCCAAGATCATAAAAGTTTAAAACTCCTCATGTGTGTACGGATCATGCCGGCGCCTTCCCGCGATCCTCGCTGGTACCTGAAACACATAACACAACACTGTAACCATAAATGCTTAGTGAGTTCCACAAAATACCACATACCACACATACGCCTTTCCAGGCCATAACTCTGTAGGATCTTCCGACCCAAGTGTCTCAGGGGACTTCCGTCCCGAATCCCGGTAGACCTTCCGGTCCTACCCGTATCGACCTTCCGGTCCGTAACCTCCTGACCTTCCGGTCCGTATCATACATAACATACATAACACATATATATATCACATAACAGCATATAGCACATACATCTCATAGCATACAAGACCTTCCGGTCACACATAGGTACCCTTCCAGGTACAGTATAGTGAGAAGACTCACCTCGTATGATGTCTAGTAACTCACGTGCTCGATATCCCTGAATCTCGAAACAACGACCTAGCCCCGCTTAATCACATAAAGTCATTATTTCAAATCATTAACGGCTCTCAAGGCTAGACTACATCCCTTTCTACATCCCTTTCAGATCATTAATTGCATCGACACCTTGTTCATGAGATCCATGAACGCTGCCGGTGCATTGGTGAGCCCGAAAGGCATCACCACGAACTCGTAATGCCCATAACGAGTTCTGAACGTCGTCTTCTGGATATCTTCATCCCGAACCCTCATCTGATGATATCCCGACCTCAAGTCTATCTTGGAGAACCAAGACTCTCCCTGCAACTGATCGAATAGATCATCAATCCTCGGTAACGGATAACGGTTCTTGACCGTCAACTTGTTCAACTCCCGGTAATCAATGCACATCCGGTGTGAACCATCCTTTTTCTTAACAAAAAGGATCGGCGCTCCCCAAGGTGAGCTACTCGGTCTAATAAACCCTTTCCCCAGCAGCTCCTGAAGCTGCGAGGATAACTCCTGCATCTCTGGTGGCGCAAGGCGATATGGCGCCTTGGCGATAGGTGCCGCCCCCGGAACCAAATCGATACGGAACTCTACTTGCCTCTTGGAAGGCACACCCGGCAATTCCTCGGGAAAAACATCCGGAAACTCGCACACTATCGGAACCTCATCGATCGAACTTGGCCTCCCAGCGACCACTCGTGTGTCCATCACATAGGCTACAAACCCGCTGCAGCCCTGCTGCAAACTCTGTCTTGCTCTGGGAGCCGAACAAAACGCTGAACCGCATCGGGTACCCTCGCCGTACACCGTAAGTACTCCCCCACTAAGGTTTCGTATCGTCACCAACTGACGCTCGCAGTCTATAACAGCTCCAAATCGGCTCAACCAATCCATGCCCACTATGACACATACGTCCCCCATCGCAATCGGGACCAGATCTATCGGGAACTCCATACCGAAGATCTCAAGTATATATCCTCGAATCACATCCGTAGCATACACCGCTCGCTCGTTAGCTATAGAAACTCGCAGAGGCCGACTCAACGCCTCTCGCCGGATACTGATGTGCTGACTAAATGCCAAGGAAACAAATGACCGACTCGCACCCGAGTCAAATAACACCAAAGCAGGTACAGAATTTACAAGAAAAGTACCTACGCATATCATAATATAAGTACAACACCTCAATCTCAACATAAATAAATGAAAGAATTCATACCAGCCACGACATCGGGCGCTGCACGGACCTCCTCCGTTGTCAACTGGAAAGCTCTCCCACGAGCTTTCGGTGCCTCGGCCTTCACTGGCCGAACTTCAGTAACCTTAGCAGCAGGTGCAGATCCCTGTGCTGATCCCTGGTGTAACTGCAGGCACTCGGCCTTCCGATGGCCTGTCTGGTTGTAATGAAAGCAAACCATAAATCCCTTGGGGCAAGCCTTGGTGATATGCCCCTCCTTGCCACATTTGTAGCAAGCACCCGATCGACAGACTCCGTCATGTCCCTTGCCGCACTTCCCACAAGTGCGGCCCTTCTGGCCTCCAGATCTCGTATCGGCGGGCTTGGCCCGCTTGGCTGCCGGCTGAGACTGTGCCGGCCGCTGATCCATCCTCTGAGACTCGGCCTCCTCCCTGGCCCGAGTCTCCAACTCAATCTCCCTCTTCCGGGCATTTTCCTGAAGTTCGGCAAATGTCCGGTAAGTCGAGTTCGATACGAACTCCCGGATATCCCTCCTCAAAATGCCCAGATACCGGCTCATGCGTGCCTGCTCGGTAGATACCTGCTCAGGGCAGAACATCGCCCTCTCATGAAACTTCCTAGTAACCACAGTAACAGAATCAGTACCCTGCTTGAGGGTCAAGAACTCCTGAATCAACCGTTCCCTCTCCACCGGGGGAACATACTCGTCTCTGAACATGGCGGTGAACCTTTCCCAGGTCACCTCAGAAATCTCTGCTAGAGTGAAGCTCGCCGTCACGAACTTCCACCAATCCTTCGCTCCCAAACGAAGCTGGTTTAGCGCGAACCGTACCCTCAAATGCTCTGGACAAGAACACGTATAGAAACATCCTTCGATATCAGAAATCCATCTCATCGCAGCGGTCGGGTCCTGCGTCCCATCAAACTCTGGTGGCTTCGTGTTGCTGAACTCCCGAAACAACAACGAGTCACCTCCCTGAGGCCCGACAGCAGCAACAGCGGCAGTAGCTGCAGCAGCCGCAGCCTCAGTCACTGCTGCATACCGCTCATCAAAGGTCTCAATCAATGTGGTCTTGATAGACCCGAACATCTCTGGAATCTCGGCTCGGATGGCAGCAGCCACCTCCTCATGAATCAGCCTGCAGATCTCCTCCCCGCTAACACCACTGCTCCCAGGTGTGTGGCGTGTTCCAACCATGATGTCTCTCTGAAATACAACATAAAATATCAGAGACCCGCTCGAGCATACTCGCACTCGATAACACATCCCTACTTGTTCTCTAGTACCCTAAGGATTCTTACTTGGACTGCGCACTGATACGGTGTCTTCGGTAGTACGGGCCCTTATACTACCTCTCACACCGCATCAGTGTTCACCCCAAGCCCTCCTCCTTGGATCCCAGATCACAAGTACTCTACATCTCGTTAGCATAGGATACCCTTCGGTAGATCTCTCATAAGCTCCTCACTGCTACCTATTCGCTCTCAAGCATCACATAGCAATAAAATCCTTCCTAGGCTAAGGCATCACAAAATCAGGCCACTCTAGTCCTAATATGAATACCTAGCCAACTCTAGCATGCATATCATATCATAACATATCTCATAACACATAATGTAAGAGTATTTTGGGAAATCATCGTTCGGGCGCTGGCAGATCGTACACACTGTTCCGTTCTGTCTTCTTCAAAACCCTTTTACTCTTTTAGAAAAATTGTTTATTTTATGAAAAACTTCCTCAATTCCTCAGTTTGAGTTCAGATTCATCCGAAGATGCGCCCGAATCCCTCAAACCAAGGCTCTGATACCAACTTGTAACGACGTAAATTTCAAAACAATTTTTCACATTTTAAAAATTACACTTTCATTCCAAATTGTTATCAAAATATCATTGTATCACAAAATCAGTTCATAACATCACATCCCAAGATCATAAAAGTGTAAAACTCCTCATGTGTGTACGGATCATGCTGGCGCCTTCCCGCGATCCTCGCTGGTACCTGAAACACATAACACAACACTGTAAGCATAAATGCTTAGTGAGTTCCCCAAAATACCACATACCACACATACGCCTTTCCAGGCCATAACTCTGTAGGATCTTCCGACCCAAGTGTCTCAGGGGACTTCCGTCCCGAATCCCGGTAGACCTTCCGGTCCTACCCGTATCGACCTTCCGGTCCGTAACCTCCTGACCTTCTGGTCCGTATCATACATAACATACATAACACATATATATCACATAACAGCATATAGCACATACATCTCATAGCATACAAGACCTTCCGGTCACACATAGGTACCCTTCCAGGTACAGTATAGTGAGAAGACTCACCTCGTATGATGTCTAGTAACTCACGTGCTCGATATCCCTGAATCTCGAAACAACGACCTAGCCCCGCCTAATCACATAAAGTCATTATTTCAAATCATTAATGGCTCTCAAGGCTAGACTACATCCCTTTCTACAAATCCACGGTAGGGTAAAATACCATTTTACCCCTCCTTGACCCAAAAGTCGAAATGTTGACCAAAACCCTAGAAGTCAACGAAAGTCAATGGTCAACTTTGACCCGACTCGTCGAGTGCACAAAGGTGACTCGGCGAGTATATGCGGGTCCTCTGAATCCTTTCAGTCTCTCTTGGCTCGTCGAGTCTTTCTTCCACTCGACGAGTTACACCTGTCACGAATCGCGGGGCAACCCCGACTCGACTCGTCGAGTCCGCTCATGGACTCGGCGAGTTCATCCCATGCTCACACTCAAATGACCTTCTGAGGTCAGATCTGTTCCTCTAATCCATAGATCTAATCTTCCCAAGCTCAATAAACACATAAAGGTTCGAACTTGATACTCATGCAACGTCCAAATGACACTACTTGATGATTTAGCCCCAAATACAACATCCTAAGTCCATTTCTTCCATAACTCCTCATAAAGCAAGATGGAATAAGTCCTCTGGACCACTATGGATCCAGATCTGACATTTAAACATGATAAGGGACCATATTCCCAAGAAATCAACCCAATAAAGGGTATAGAAAACCCTAAATCCATGGATACTTTAACAAAACAGAGAAAGGATCGATGTGCTACCTCAAGGATGATGTCCTTTGCTTGCAATCCACGAATAAGCAACCTCCTTGACCTCCTCTAAGCTGGAATCAACTTCTTCTTGCAAAACAAACCCACAAAGGTCCAATAATGGCTTCTTCTCTCTCACAAACGCTCAAGCACTATAAGGGTTTCTCTCAAGGGTCTGGTAGCCGCAAATGGTGGCTATAAGGGCCCTTAAATAGGTCCCAAACCCGAGAGATTAGGGTTTCATTAAACAGCGTGGACTCGCCGAGTCCTCCATTAAATCAGACCAACTCATGCGCGATCCCACTCGGCGAGTTTGAGCGCCTACTCGCCGAGTTCATCTCTAATATTCAATATAAATACTTGAAATGAGATACCTGGGAATCCGAATGTTACATCTGGGTCTTCAACCTCTTCTGGTAAAAAACCCAAGTGCTCAATGCAAACTGATAAGAAATCTGTTTCAAAACCACTGGTGATTGTTAGAAAACCTAATTATCAATGGATGCCCAAAATAAATTCCAATTCATCATTTGCATCCTCTGAAAAGTTAGAAAGTAAAGATAAATTTGAAAAAGTAAAGGGTCAACCCGGGAAAGTGATGACCTGGGTTCCTAAATCCAAATGATCCCGCACATTTTGCAGGGACAGTTGCGGGGGAATGTCGTCAGACCTTGGTTCGTCGACATCGGCTGCTCCCGGCATATGATAGGAGATATATCTCAATTGAACGACATTCAATCTTTTAATGGGGGATATGTTTCCTTTGCGGGTGGAGAAGGTGGCAAGATCACTCAGAGAGGAAACGTTACTAATGGAGTGTTAAGTTTCGAGAATGTCAATTTTGCTCCCGAGTTAAAGCATAGTTTGTTGAGTGTGTCTCAGATATGCGACAAGGGATATTCTACACATTTCACCGACAAGGAATGTATGATTCTCAAGCCAGGCATTGTCATCCCGGAAGAATGGATTCTTGTCAAATCTAAAAGGGATGGAAATGCTTACATTATTGATATGAATAGCAATCTTCCCGACCAAGTTACTTGCCTCTTTTCAAAGGTCTCAGAACAAAATGCAATGCTGTGGCACCGAAGACTCGGTCATGCTAACACCAAAAACCTAAATCGTCTTGCGAAGAATGAGATGGTTTATGGTCTACCTGTCAGAGATTTTATAACGTTTGAGAAGTGTGTGTCATGTGCCCAAGGTAAACATCATAGAAAACCACACCTGCCAAAACAGGTTAACTCAATCAGTCAGGTGCTCCAATTATTACATATGGACTTGTTCGGCCCAGTCAACGCCTTAAGCATCAGCAGAAGTTCATACTGTCTAGTTGTGATTGATGATTTCTCTCGTTTTACGTGGGTTTTCTTCTTATCCAACAAAGCAGGAGTTGCTGAACTGATAAAGAAGTTTATAGTGTTGATTGAGAATCAAACCAATAATCGAGTGAAGGCGCTTCGTACCGACAACGGAACAGAGTTCAAGAATTCTATTCTAGATCATTTTTGCGCGAAAAAGGGGATTATGCGTCAATACAGCTCCGCTCACACACCTCAACAAAATGGTGTTGCTGAAAGGAGAAATAGAACTTTAAAAGACGCTGCAAGGACGATGCTGTGTGACTCCAAGTTACCCGTCTTCTTTTGGGCCGAGGCGATTAACACTGCATGCTATGTTCAGAATCGTGTGTTAATAAACAAAGCTCAGATGAAGACACCGTATGAGATTCTATATGGTCACAAGCCATCAGTCATTCATTTCTGTGTATTTGGCTGTCCTTGCACCCTTCTTCACCTGGAGTCCAACCCTAAATTTAATGCCAAAGCCGATGATTGTTACTTTGTAGGGTATGCTGCACGCACCGCATATAGGGTCTACAATAAGAAGATGAAACGGATTGTGGAATCCTATGACGTGCGATGGTTGGAGGAAAATGAAACGGATGCTCGAGTGGGTCTGGATTGGTTATTTGATTACACATCACTTTTCAAGTCTATAAATGTGTCTTCAGATAGTTCATCTGGATCTTTCTCTGGTTCGAAGAATGTTCCTAAAGACGAAGACGAAGAAGTTGTACACAGATCCCCAAGGGTATCCTCTTCACCATCTGAGGGGGAGTCCTCTGCTTCACTTGAGGGGGAGTCATATATACTACCTGATAGTCCAAAATCTCCAGTTCAGAATGATACTCATGATGCTGAAACTACACCGCTCACTCCTGTTGAAAGAGAGTTCATGTCTAGAGATGCTTCCGCTGCCACTTCAACTTTTATGGAACTCCTCTTTCCTGAAGACATTTCTAATGAGTTTATAGCAGAGTCATCTGGTGTGGAACAATCAGCAAATGAAGGAGGTGTCACTTTTCACAATCTTCCCGTTTCGCTTAATGATATCAGCCACGAGATACCCTCAAGAATTCAACGCGATCATCCGATCGAAAACATCATTGGTCAGCTGAGCGATGGAGTTCAAACTAGAAGTCAGAGTGGAGATGTTAATACATGTCTCTATTCTTGCTTCATTTCTCAAATAGAGCCAAAGAACATTGAAATGGATTTGAATGAACCCAACTGGGTAGACGCAATGCATGAAGAGCTGAATCAGTTTGAAAAGCTCGGGGTTTGGAATTTGGTTGAGTTACCAAAGGGCAAAAAGTCTCTTGACACACGCTGGGTCTATCGAAACAAGCAAGATGATTCAGGGGTTATAGTGCGAAATAAAGCTAAATTGGTGGTTCGCGGGTTTCGACAAGTCGAGGGTCTTGATTATACCGAGGTATATGCTCCAGTAGCTCGCTTGGAGGCTATTTGTTTCTTTCTTGCATATGCCTCCTACATGAACTTCACAGTTTATCAAATGGACGTCAAGACAGCCTTCTTGTATGGCAAGGTGAAGGAAGAAATCTACGTTGATCAGCCCCCTGGGTTCGTTAACTCGAAGTTTCCTAATCATGTCTACAAGTTGGACAAGGCTTTGTATGGGTTACATCAAGCTCCTCGAGCGTGGTATGCAACCCTAACAAAGCACTTGCTCGAGCATGGATACTCTCGTGGTACTATCGATCAAACTTTGTTTATCAAGCATGTTGGTGATGATCAGATTCTGGTTCAAATCTACGTTGACGACATTATCTTCGGGTCTACCAGTTCGCAGCTATGCAAGGAGTTTGAAGGCGTTATGAAAAAGTGATTCGAGATGAGTTCATTGGGAGAGATGACTATGTTTCTAGGGCTTCAGGTCAAACAAAATTCAACCGGAATCCTGCTACATCAAGCCAAGTATGTGGAGGATATTCTTGAGAAGTTCAGGTTTCAAGACGCTAAACCTGCATCGACGCCAATGGCCGAAAGACCTCTGCTGACTCCAGATACTGATGGCGAGTCCGTAGATCAGACACACTACAGATCGATGATCGGATCATTGATGTATCTTACTACAAGCCGTCCAGACATCATGTTTGCAGTTTGTCAATGCGCACGTTATCAGGCTAATCCTAAACTTTCACATCTTATTGCTGTCAAAAGAATTTTTCGGTATATCAAAGGCAGTCCAAAATTAGGTCTTTGGTATCCGAAGAATTCCGAATTTGATTTATATGCTTTTGCTGACAGTAATTATGGAGGCTATGAGCTTGACAGGAAATCTACTTCAGGAGGGTGTCAATACCTTGGTGACAGGCTAGTGTCATGGCAGTGCAAGAAACAACACACTGTCTCAACCTCAACAGCTGAAGCAGAATATGTTGCTGCATCTGCCTGTTGTTCTCAAGTTATATGGATCCAACATCAACTGTTGGATTACGGTTTGAATTATTTAGAAACTCCTATTTACTGTGATAATGAGGCTGTGATTCAAATTGCTAAAATTCCTGTCCAACATTCCAAAACCAAGCACATTGATATCAAAATTCATTTTATCAGAGATTGTTATGAACGTTCACTCATCCGGCTGGAACAGGTTCCCACTGCTAATAATGTGGCGGATCTGTTCACCAAGCCTTTTAACAAAGCTCGATTCGATGTGCTTGTGGGATTTTTGAAAATGATTCGTTTTGAGGATTAATTTTATTTTTTTTAATTTAATTTTATTTTCTTAATTCTTATTTTCTAGTTATTTTTGGTTAGGTTAGTTTAAATTTGCGCATTTTAGTGATTTCATTCTCACCCATGCACAAATTTAGGGGGAGAAATAAACAAAAACCAAACAAAAATTTTAAAAATTTCAAAAATCCAAAAACAATATAAAAACAGAAAATTAAAAAAAAATTATGGTGTTTGCTTGTAGGTGTTGTGACGGGAAGTGATATTACTAAGTGATAAAGGGCAATTTAAATCTGCGTAATGTGCCAAAGCTGAAGTGTCTATGCTCTGTGTTCGATGCGCTGGTAGGCACGAATTTTTTTTTTTTTTTTGGAGTTGACTAGGTAGATTTGAACTTAAGGAAATCAAGACTTGATAAAATTAACCTAGTTAGATCCGTTTAGCCTGACAATACGACGCTCGGATAGGTTGAGCAGGGAGATATACATGGGAATCTACTGGTCACATAAAAAGAACCCGTATCTAGAACCGTGGATTAACTTTTCCTCGATGTGCGGATTCTATCCTTAATTCCGGTATTGATGGGGTGACTGGGGAATTCCGATAAATTAGGTCTGTAGAAGATTATTTTCTTTCTCTCTGTCTGTTAGTCATATGTTGCATCCTTTGCGTGATCGGAAGATCCGGCCTTGAATGTAACATATGCAACTCTATCTCTTTGCATCTTCTATCTATGCAATTCTTTCTATCTGTTAGCCACATACTGTCTCCTATGCGTGATTTACAATCCGACCTGGTACATAGTATATGCAACCTTCTTATTCTCAATCCCTCTGTAACTTCAGTTAGTCATATGTTTCATCCTCTGCGTGATTGGAAGAGATCCGACCTGGATGTATAGCATATGCATTCTAAATCTATCTTCTCTCTTAATAATTGTCTGCTCACCCGATGTAAGGAGTATTCTGGAAGTTCTTGATTACTGGAGCATATCAGGAAGCGGTAAACATGTTCTAGTACAATTAAACACTTACAGATTGTCTGTAGATCTCGTTGCTCAATTTAGGTGGACAACAATATCCCTGGTTGTCGTCAGCTAAATGGTCCCTAGGAAATTTATCTTAAAAATTAGGGCTCAAAATCTATTGTCATTCATAGATTGTTCAATTTTGTCACAAATATTTCGTGTTTAAGTGGACCACAATACCGACGATCGACCAGACAAAGACATGAAAACAAAGGTATTGACAAGTGGATTAGGGTTGTCCAACAACTTTGATCCTAGCGTCACAAAATTTATTTTCAGTAACTACTGAGAAAAATTTAGTCTGTTTGTTTTATCTTATTTTATTTTTATTTTTATTTTTATTTTATTTTATTTTATTTATTTTTATAATTGTCAAAATTAGTTGTTAATTTTATTTTTGGAAATTATTTTTTTTGTTTTTTTTATTTTTATTTTTTAATTTTAATTTTAATTTTAATTTTAATTTTAATCCTCAAAATTTTATTTTTGAAAATTATTTGGAAATTGGATTATACCTTATACTGTGTGGAAGCCAGGTAAAAGTTTGTGGGGTATAAAATGTGAGTTTACCACCGGAAACTCATTTTCACTTCACTTTTCACTTTCCGGCCGTAAACTCTCTCAACTCTCTCTCATCACTGGAATTTTTTTCTCCGATTTTTGTGAAATTGATCCGTTCATCTCATAGGTAAGAAGATTCCGACCAAGGATATGTAGTTGCTTTACGAAATTGATGAGTTTTGAGGCCAAAATCGACGAAAAACCATCTGTCGGAGTTTACGACCCAAGCTTACGGCCCAAGCTTACGGCCAGGTGTTTACGGCCGTAAACTCCGTTTGCTGCCATTAGCTTACGGTCATGGGTTTACGGCCGCAAACACCAGTTTGACCGTAAACTCCATGTTGACCATAAATTTCACTTTGGTCAAAATGGCTTATTCTTTTGGGCTAAATTTAATAAAAATTAAAACATTATTTGCTCAATTATCATTGCTTTCTTACCTGACCTGTTTTAGTGCAGATCAAATGGCAACTCTAAAATTCGCAGATATGCACAATCTGGCCATTGTACTTGCAGATCCACCAGTTGCACACGGAGACTTCAAATCGATGATTCATGGTTTGAGAGAATGCTGCCTGGCCTCCGCTATCACCATGAACATTGTGGTCTATCAGAACATAATAAGGGAATTTTGGCAAACTGCTAAGATGACAAGAGACGACGATGGAGCAGTGACTGTGAATGCAATTGTTAAAGGACGCAAGGTTGTGATCAACGAGCAGTTCATTAGAGAAACATTGCTGATAAATGATTTACCTAGCTTTCCCACTGAGATCGGAATCGAAGACGCTCAGAAAATTCTGAGAAGAATGGGGTACGAAGGTGTTTCTCCTCCTACGATGAAGAAGCTTCTGCCGCCTTATTGGAGATTCCTAGCTCATGTTTTCGTGAGCTGCATCTCCGGCGGGAGATCTGGTGCGGATGAAATATCTCTGAGAGACACTGGAGCTATAGTTTCTCTTACTGCAGGAATTGGTTTCAATTTTTCAAGGTTTATCTTGGACGAGTTTGTAGTAAACATCAATGCTATCACACGGGATACCTTCTTGATGTATCCCAGGTTTATTCAGCTTTTCATCAACAGACAATTTCCTGATATGATCAAAGAAGGAGATTCACTTGATATGAAGTCATTGGGCCCTCACACTATTGGGCTCATCAAACAGAATCGCAAGGGAAAAGTTTTCTTTCAAGGACTTTATCCGCTTGTAAAATTCGGAAGATTTGCTGAGCCAAATGAGGCTTCCGAGTCTCATGGATCCTCTGATAAAATGTCTTCTGAGCCTACTTCATCAGAAAAGGTGATCTTGGAAGGCGATGTGATCACTGTGTCCGATCAGAAAGGAGAAGAGACTGTTGTTCCCAATGTCATTATAGCTGAGGAGCATAATCTGCAATCAGTCCAAGTTTAAGGTGACTATAATGAAGGGTCTTCTAAGCATACGATTGAGACTGATCAATATGAAGATCTTGACCTTACAGGCTTTGATAGAGATGCGATTACAACTAACTTTGGAAGTAACGAAGATTTTTTGTCTCACGTCAATCTCAACACAATACTTGACGATATCAGTGATGTTGCTCACCCAGCAACGGAGATAAGGGAATCTGATGACGTTCTTGAGTCAACACCTGTTACTACAGATCAAGTGGTTGATACAACAACTCCAATGGTGACAATATCCGGGATTCCTCCCCTTGATGTTGTTTCACCTACTACTGAACCACTTCAGAGTGATGATGCAACAATCCATACCTCACAACCTCCATTGAAAAGGAGAAGACGCGACCCAAGGCAAGGAACTCTTATTGTTGATCTGCTTCAAAACCTCACAGCTACACCATCTACCACTTCACCAATCATTTCAACTGAACCTTTCTCTGTAGGCCCCTCTTCTACATTCGAGGCCGGTGGTTCTTCCGTCCCACCTGGATTTTCTCCTCCTAGGGCAGATCATGATGCTGCCTCGATAAGGCTGGCTATGCATCTAGCTCATAATGAAAGTGTAGAGCCTTCTTCTCGCGCCAAAGGAGTTTCTTTCCGAGAAGGCCACCAAGGAGTAGATAATCCATCAGTTGATGAGCTTCAAAAGTGTTGGATTAGTGTCTAAGTCCATAACTATTTTGGTATGTACTTGACCCGATTATGAGCATGGTCCTTTTGGGTTGCCTTCACCATAGCAATATGTAGGATGAATTAAGGAGAGAAAGGTTTAATTATGATTTATTAATATATTATAAGAATAATATATTAAAGGAGAAATCATAATGTTTAATTAATATTAGTCAATAATTAATTAAGAATTAATTTTGTGGCTAAAGGAGATTAATTAAACTTAGGGGACTGGATTTGTAATTATAAGATAATTGCAATTGGGTTATGGATTACCTAATAATATATAGGTTGGAAGAATTCTATGGGGAAGCCCATTAGAAATCGTCCAAGGGATATGTTAAAGGAATCCATGGGCTGCTTAGGGCTTAAGCAGTCAGATTAGGGTTTCCTAGCTGTAAACCCTAATAGTCTACCTATATAAAGGACCCTTATGGCCCCAAAAACGTGGCTAAGACTTCCTTAGGGTTTCTGGACGTTTTTGGGTGCTCTTCCTCCTTCTCTCTTCATCCAAGTTGCTTAGTGGTGTTTGTGACTCCATTAGAGGTGCAACACTTGAGGCACTAAGCTTTCTGAAGCCAAGGATTAGATTTATATTGCTATATAACAATCAAAGGTAAGATCTAAACCCTATTTTATGTTAATATGATTAATTGTATGCTAGATCTAGGGTTTATAGCTTTGGATATTCAATTGCATGTTCATTAGACAAACTAGATCCAAAAGCTATTAGGGTTTGCATGTACACCATAGGAATGATGTATTGCTCAAATCCCATCAGTGGTATCAGAGCCTAGGGATGTTTGTTAATGAATTTGATGCTTATTTGATTGAATATTAACTGAAAATCGAAAATTTTGAGTTTTTAGGGCTGGACTCGCCGAGTCCACTGGGTACTCGACGAGTCCAGTGCTGACTCGCGAGTCAGCAAGTCTGCCAGCTGATTTTCGCGATTTTCTTGCCTATTTTGCTGTGGGATAATTACCAAAACGTTTTTTATTGATAGAAATCGGATTTTTATGATATTGGGTGATTATCCTTACCAAAATAGAAGATAATTGTCAAAATTTGGATAATCTTTTGTTTTATTAGATAAAGATTAATTATTTGTAATTTAGATTTGAATTATCTTGTGAAAAAGTTTCTATTTTCCCCTTTAGGTTTTATAGTTTAAATTTGAACTTAAAAATTTTGTTTTGAAATTTAAATAGTTAAATGTTTTGAAAAGTTTCAAAACTTGCCATCAAGTTTTGGAATTAAAATTTTTTGATTAAAAGTTTAATTTTGAAATATATTTAAATTCTAAACCCTAATGTTTTGAAATGTTTCAAAATTTGCCCTCAAGTTTTGGAATTTAAAAGTTGATTAAAAGTTTAATTTTGAAATGTTAAATTCTAAAACCCTAGTATTGTTTTGAAAAGTTCAAATCACACCCTTATGGTTTTATTAATTAATTAAAGTGTATAATTAAAAGAGATTTAAT
Source organism: Lactuca virosa (assembly GCF_052849685.1). Lineage (NCBI taxonomy): Eukaryota > Viridiplantae > Streptophyta > Magnoliopsida > Asterales > Asteraceae > Lactuca > Lactuca virosa. Next base: position 8,614,006 of record NC_136430.1, on the reverse strand, counting down.
AAACCCATAAAGTTTTGGTTTACATTTAATTAAATTAAAAGTATAATTTGTTAAATTAGACCACCTAGTATTTTAAAAGTGTAAAATACACCCTATACTATATATATGTAACATTAAAAGTCTAATATTATATATATATATATATATATATATATATATATATATATATATATATATATATATATATATATATATATAAGTAAAGAGTCAGTCTTACCGTTAGTAGGCCTCATTCACGAAGCTGGTCTATAAGGGGTGTTTAAGGAAATTGCCTATAAAATGGCGATTGAATGGGTATCCACTCTTACCCACCGCACTCTCGACTAGTGGAGGGTCGTTAGCCGAACGGGTAGGATAGGACAGAAACCTTCCATTATAAGTATAATGAAGTACAAAGTAACTAAATGCTTTTATAAATTCCCAAATCATAGTTACTTTAGGCAAAATGTGAAATTGTATGCTAATCCATGGAATTACACTTCGTACCCTTGTCAAACGTTAGTGGAGCGTGTGTGGTTAACCGGCACACTAATTTGGGGATGACATTGGTAGCGAAGGGTGGCTCGATGTTTATCATAGATCAATGGAGCGTGTGTGGCTAACCGGCACATTGATTGGGTGATAGTAGCATTGGGTGCACCACGTGATTCGTATGGTTATTCACACCTTATTTGTGATCCTCGGCATCCCAGTAACAAATAGAAGGGCATAATCGAGATTAAACATGCCATTGAAAAGTTCAATGAATCTCAAAAGATCTAGGAGTTTCAATTCATTTAAAACTTAAACCTGTTTTTCGTTTTTCATGGTGGAAATTGGTAAATCGTCATTTACCTACCTTCAAATATTCTGCAACTAGATTACGACATCCCTCTTCTAGGTTGTAGAGTATTGTGTTGGATCCTAGCCTTGATGTTTCATTTGGGTGTTACATCAAGGATTCTAATCAACTTAACTTGAATTTTCTCCCATTTAGTAGATGTCTAGTTCTGACAATCATGGTCTTCCCAAATCCCTTGGAACAAGTTTTCCAGATGAAGATGATATTCCACGATATGATCGAGGAACAAGAAATCATGCTTCACTTCCTCCACCTCCTCCAATTGTTATCCCTAACCCACAAGTTCGAAGGCTTGAAAAGTTCAAGCTCACTCAATCCCTTTTGACAAGTAAACACGAAGATGGGAAACCTGTGTGTGCACGCGTCTTAGAGATGAAGTCACACATTGATAGGTTAAGGATGTTGGGTGTCGAAATTTCAGGTGAGTTGGCTGTTGACTGGGTTCTTCAGTCACTTCCTGAATCATATTGTGAGTTCATTAGAGAGTACTATATGATGGACCACGACGTGACCCTCATTGATCTCACCTATTTGCTTATAGCTGCTGAATCAGCGATGATTTGGCGAGCTGGTCAAGCAAATTTGTCTGGTGAATCAAACTCCCAAACTTCGATGGACATTGAAAATGGTGACATTGGAGATCCAGAAAAGGTAAATTCTGAGATAGTTCCTTGTGTCATTCCAAAAGAGTCCATTTGCTTTTATTGCCAAGAGAAGGGGCATTGGAGACGAAGCTGCCTATTTACCTGAGAGATCTAAGAGATGGGAGAGTCAAGACGTATGGCTCTACTTCAGGTAAAATCCATTAACTAACTCTTTTAAGTTCCTATTCTAGATTCTTAATACATGATGTGATAAGATTACATTTTGATGTTTTGTAGGATCGAAGAAAAGAGAGGAAGCTTAAGGGAAGAAGTGAGCTGAATCTAATCGTGAAGAAATGGATTTCGATCGCATTGCTTGAAGATTGGATTCTTGAGCTACTACTTGGAGTTAGAATAGATTGCTTAGGAATATGTAACAACATAGTTTTTCAGTTGAATTGCATTGTAAGGACAAAGTTTTCCGCAGTAAAATAAATTTTGACTTTATATTATTTATTTATCCTTGCAATGGCGTGTATGAAAAATTGATGTTTGAATGTTTCTATTATTAGCAATAATGGATTTAATTCTTAATTATGTTATTTGTGGAAATGTCGAGAATTTACCAAATAGGGAGAGTTTCTAATCGCCCAAGTTTCAATTGGACAGAAACTTGGAATCATACAACTTGGTTGTATGATGGATGAGAGACTTCATATTTGGAAATTAGACTAATTCTTTGACAAAGTGTCAAGTGAAGGACTAGGAGATCGAGTACACTAGGTTGTGCGTTGATCAAGTCCACCACAAGAGTGATAAAGATATTCGTCATGATTTACTAAAGTTTGGTAAATATGATTATACTTATAAGATTGAGTATAATTCTGAGTTGATTGAAAAGGTTTCAATAAATAGCAGAACGAATAAGAAGAATCAAGTAGGCAGAAAGATAAAAGTTTCTCTATTCTAAGAAGAAGGGAGAGTACCTTTTATTGTGTTTTATGATAAGTCTTAATGATTAAGAACCATATCTCAATTGATCCTCTAAGTGAGTCTTAGTGCATTTGTATGTCTAAGAAGAGGAATCGAGAATTGTGGAAATGGTTAAAATCAAGAAGTCAATCATACTTCGTTCCAACATCAAGTCTTAGAGTTATACTCCAAGATTGTGAATTGAGTGACAAGTCTCAAGAAGGTTCATAACACTCATCAAATGTGGAATTTGGAACAGTTTTCTTATTCTTGCACATTTGAAATTGGTAAGTTGTGATGTCTTGGATAAGACAAAGACCAACTAGGACCAATTTTGTGAAGTGTTTTGTCTTGATAAGAACTACACCAACTCTTGAATATCTGTTTTGTCTAGGAAAGTTTCCTGACAAGAGAATCATATATGTCAAGATGTCAGTGGGAGTTTTAATGATCTTGAAAAAGTTTCAAGAACAAATCAAGAATAAACCTTATCGATCATCACTAGCACACGACTTGAGGTTTACAACCTATCGTGTTGACATTATTTTGTTTCTGTGCCATTCCAATTGAGTTAATTATGCATGTGAGTTCTATGAGTTATCATTTGAATGCATAAAGACAAAGCACCTTGATCGATGGAAAGTACATTGATATGTAAGGATAAGTTGCTAAACTACTTGGAAGACATGGTGGGCACTCGTGTTACCATAAGGCAAGAAATCAAGATTAAGAAAGTTCGGTCCATATGAGTTTAGATTTGTCGCAAACTTTGGTTTTGACAAATTCACATGGATAGGAACACATACACCATAAAATCTAAGTGTCATAAGATTCCCTCTTTCATGAAAATGACTATGAGGAAATGTTTTCACTAAGAAAGATTTTAAGAAGACAACAATTGTGAAAATTGTATTCTCAAATTCGATTATGGTTACGGCATCCCTTTCCATAGTTCAAATTGTGAGATTTGGCAATTAGTCTAAACATTTGGGACTTAGTAACATAAGTTCTGAATTTGTCTAGACACACATGTGAGCTTTCTAAGGCAAAGGTGTATAAGTTTAAGAAGCTTAGATAAAGGCTTATCGAAGCATCTGGTATTAGAAATATGAACTTCAGAAATTCAATAGGTATTGTTATGCTTCTGGAAGTTCAGCTGTTTTCTGAATACATGTCAAAGCTAGTGGGAGCATAAGTGTTATGCTTATATGATAATAATCATCATGATAGTTGGAGCATAAATGTTATGCTTGTATGATTATTAAGGCAAGTATTGCAAGTTAGCGATATTAATTATAGAAAACAAGAGTTATACTTTGCAAAGTCGCAAGGGTTGAAAAGTTGTTTTTGCTATAATTAAGGGAGAGAATATTATACTTCGTTTAAAAATCTAAAGCTTAGATTGAGAAATTTTAATAAATTTAGTCAAAGGATACATAGTGTGTTCTTAAATTTCGATTATGATTACGGCATCCCTCTTCATAGTTCGAATTGTAATGTAACATCCGGATTTCCAAGCATGACAATTTGAGTATTTCTTATTGAGATATGAGAAGTGACTCGACGAGTTGACGCCTCAACTCGTCGAGTAGGATCGTGACTCAGTGACCTGTTTAATGAAGGGACTTAACGAGTCGGGTATCTGACTCGCCGAGTCAGCACTGTTAAGGAAAACCCTAATTGTCCGTGTTTGGGACCTATTTAAAGGACCTTATGGCCTTCTGTGGAGGCCACCTGCACCTTGAGAGACTCCTTTCGAACCAGAGAGCTTAGAGAGTGGAGAAGAGCCATCTTGAGCCTTTTTGGTGTGACATTGCAAAGGAGAAGGAGAGTTCTAGCAAGAGGGACCAGAGGAGGTTGATGTTTTGAGACTTTGAAGCATGGAGCTTCACTTTGAGGTAACAATTCGGACCTTTCCTTCTGTATGGTGTTGATTGCATGAATCTAGGGTTTCTTGACCTTTTTCTTTAAAGGAATATGGAGTATATGAGGTCCAAATGTGGAATAAGCCTTAGATCTCGACCTTCAGAGGTCCAAAGAGTCCCAACCTTCCAGCTTTATGTAGTCCCTTTGGGGTTATTGTGACAATAGTCAACTTCGGGTCAAGTCAAAGTCAAACAAAGTCAACAAGTCAAACCGGTCGACTCAATTAACCCTTGTATATTAGGGTTTACGTTATGTAATTTCTGTACAACTCGCTATTTTAATGAGAAAATATCATTTGGAAATTCGTGTGTTTAATTTTCCTTAGCCTTAATAGTGTTAAACAATGAACCAAAGCGATGAAACACTATTACACACTCATCGGGAGTGTGTAGGACGCTAAAACACGGCTTAACGAGGTTTACGGACCTTACGTTGCGAAGCCGGACACTCAAAAAGGTCATAAACAGAACCTCTCTGAATCTCTTTCACCCTATCTCTCTCTATTTCATATCTCTCCAAAATCTCTCCAAGAATGTGGAATCTCTCCCAAATCTCTCTCCGTATGTGAAATCTCTCCAAGTATTTCAAATCTCTCCCAAATCTCTCTCAAAAACCTCTTTTGAGTTTTATAATCATTTGGGGCATCCCGACACTTGACTTGGTGAAAAACCACTCAAAAAGGGGTGCCTCTTAGGGCCGAAGCCTCTCTATAGGGGCCAAGTCCTCCTTGATCCGAGGCCACAAGAACCGAGACCGAGGTCCCCTTGAGTAGCCGCAGCCATCCGCAGCCACCAAACCGAAGCCTCCGAGCCGCAACCATCTGGCCGCAGCCACCGAGCCGAAGCCTCCTCGAACCGCAACCCTCTTCCCCTCGGACCGCAGTCAGCGACCAAGCCACTCCGGTTCTAAGGCTGCGGAGACCGAACCCTCGCCAGACTTCGGATTTTCCACCATTTTTCCCGGTTTTCGACCACGACTCCGTTTTAAGCCCGTTTTTAATTATTTTAACGGGGGATTTTCACCCAAACTTATATTTTGACATATAAGGTCCCATAAATTCAGCATATTTTTAAGGAAATCCTTATTTAAGAATAAAATCCATTAAATAAGATTTTGTGGTGGAGTGTTGACTCTTCCATAATGTTTGACACAAGCAACCACCCCATACCCACTCCATGACCAGCCATTGTCCTCCCCACCATCCCTAGTCACTTCATAGTCCTTTCCCACTCATTCCCCTCCATTCCCACGTCCAAAGAGCTGGAAAATCCACTCTCTCTCTTCACTTCACTCACTTTCATTCATTTCCACCAAAGATCAAACACCACTTTTCTCTCAAATTCTCTCTCACAAATTCGAGATTCCCAAGGCATTTTTCAGACTTTCCTTCTACATTTGGAAAGTATCATCACTCTCCTTATGGTTATTACATTTCCTTTTACACAAATCATTGATTCCTTACACAAACTCCATCAATATTGTGTTAGATTCTCGAATCTTCAAGCAATCCTCCAAGTGTTCTTGAGTTGAACACTCCATTTCCTCAACATCCATCCACTGAAATCACACAAAGTGAGTTCATACCCCTATATTTTCATTCTTTCTTAAGTTTTAAAGGGGGGGGGGGAGGGGAATACAAGTTAAAACACCAAGAACACAACTAAATTCTTCTAACAGCTTTCATCAGAAAAGTTGGACTCCATTCACGGACTGTTTTGGACAACTTAAACATTTTAGTTTTCAAAACTGTACTAGGTGCAAATAGTTCAAGTTCTTAGATTTAAAATGACTACTTGCACATCGCCATAAGATTTTTCTACAATTTATGGTGATTTTTACAAAACTGCCTATCATTTCAAGAACGAATCTGGACCAGTCTGTGATTATGGACTTTTTCACACGAGTTGGAGGTCACTAAAAATCATGAGAAAATTTATGAACAAACTAGACTCATTTTCCAAACTCTCAGAATTTACGGATTCTAATTTGGACTTGTGATGATTTTTCTATAAATTTTCTAAGAACAGTAATAGAAAATGTTAACAACAGAAAAATGCTATCAACTTCATTTCACCTTGTAACTTGTTGAGCAAGGTGTATATCTTTATGTGATTGATTGTTATTGCAACATATGATATTTTGTCTTAGTATATAGACATAAATCAGTTTAATAAATGGATTTTTGCTATATAAAGCATAGAAAATAACAAATAGTTATAATCAAAGTACATCCATTACATACAAACATTTGGATAAACTATGTTAAGTATAGTTTATGTACATTATTACTACTACCCTTGTTGTGACAAACTATAATAGGTATAGTTTGTGATACATTTACATAATGAACTCATTACTAAAGGGTACATTTATAAATAAAGGGGTTTTCATTACATTGCACGTAAATTTGTTAATGACTTTTGTGAGACATTTGCTTCAATTTATAAAAATAAGTCCCGTATTATAGCCAGAGTCTCCTGGAGGGAGAGCGTGATAGTTGTATATAGATCTATATTGGGTCTGACAAACCCACACCTTAGCTGCATGCAACAGCTAGACCGGCAGGTCTGAGGTGACAAATGTCATAACATTTCCGACGCCTGAATAACGTCGTTTCGGGCCAACTAGGTCATAGCATGGTTATAATAACTCACCCTAAGTATTAACAAACATAGAATTTACGGTGATTTCATTGAAATAAAACGAGTTTATGTCGATTTAAACTTGCATTGTTTTACTATAAATATGACAAATTATTTGTACATTCCGGTCTTTGGGTTTTAAGACTACATTTACACATTAAGGAAAATATTGGATTTTTCTAGAACGAACACTACTTTTATAAGAAAAGGTTTTCATAACTACGTACAAAAGCTTATGAACTCACCAACCTTGTGTTGACACTTTTTCAAACAACTTGTATTCTCAGGAAATCACTAAACAGGTAACCAAGTGCTTTTGAGGATGGGACGTTAAGGCGTCAAACATTTCGCATTTTGTCAAAATATTGTAATTGATTTGGAAACATGTAATTCATACAATGATGTAACTCTTTCAATTATATATATGTTGGTTGTGTTTACTTTAATCACTATTGCAATTGTTGTTATGATACTACACATGAAGTCCTCCACCCCCGGACGTTTCCGCCATCCTTGGTTTGGGGGTGTGACAGATTGGTATCAGAGCACGGTTTATAGTGAATTAAGTATATCAAACCACATAAGATATACAAACTATAAACACATTTGGGACTAAAAGTCTCTGATTTGAAACATTTTTCAATGGGTTATACTATTAGAAAATAAATAGTTTTCTTGTTTAAAGTATACATACATGCTCGCATAGTGTCATAACTAGGGAGAACATAAAGTGAAAGAAGAGGAGTTGAACACTATGAGTATGCCTTGGTATGTGTAATCAGTTCTGGGAAGGATATAGCCTGATCAACTATGTCCGTCCGAGAAGTGACTTACACATACTGGGGGATAGTCGCAATGGGCAATAAATCTAACAACCTAACTTCACTCTACAAAGAATGCTCTAAAAACCAAATCTAAACACTTAAAATACTATAGGAGTATTTTATGTTGCTATAGCGCAATATTATTATTATTATCCGTTACATGCTTCTTACACCCCTATTCTCGTACAGACGACATGGCAGGATTCCACCTACCTGGAGACCCTTACTTCCCTAACGATGGAAACGCTGGATGGCTCGAAGCAGAACCCGATGAAATGATCGAGGAGGATCCTGAGGAGGACCCTGAGGAGATTGACGAAGAAGAAGAACCCGAGGAGGAAGATGAAATGGAGGACGAAGAAGAAGAATCTGAAGAAGAAGAAGAAGAAGAAGAACCAGAGGAGGAAGTCATCAACCCTCCTTACCTCGCCAGGGTGCCTGCGAACCGTTTTGGCTACAACGGGCCCGAACCCCGTTGGGCAACAGTGATCGAGCGATGGAGCCGTCAGCAACGGCAACGATCACCTTTTGGTGATCAAAGAGGTTACTACGACCTCATCCACGGGGGACCAGCTGACAGAGCGCTTCCAGTCATGACCCAACAGATAACTAACATCGATGATCGCAGTAGAGCGACGACAGACCGAATCCGGGAGCTGGGGGCCAATATAGAAGCTACTACTACCCGCACCAGAGACCTAGAGAGAGACTCCTACTTTAGGGACCAAGTCATCAAGGACCTTCTCGCCGCTCGAGCAGAAGCAAGGGAGTATCAAGAAAAATATTTAGCGCTCGAGGAAAGGGTGATTGCAGCCGAGCGACGATTGGCCGAACTCCAGGGCGCATCGACCTCGTCCCAAGCACCACCAGGGACTGATCGTTGTGAGTAGAACTCATTACTGATGGGTTTTGCGCATTCTAACACTCGTAAGTGTACATGCAACCCTAAATACCTTGGATCTATGTTTTCTCTATTATACATGCAATTATGAACTTTCCAAGGTATTACCTTATCTAGCATACAATACTTGATACTTGGGTAATCAAATGGATAGAATACATACCTTTGTTTGATGTAGCTTGTCTCCATGAAGCTTGAGTGCCTAGTGCCTCAAGTGTGACACCTCAAATGGTTCACACAACACCAAATGCACATGGAATGACTTGAGAGAAATGGAACACTCCTTGAAATCGTCTAACCCTCATATTCACACATTAGTGCACGATTTCTTGAGCCATGGGATTTTTTTATATGGTGGCTATTAGGGTTGCACCATGTAACTCATAACTTTACCCATTCCTTATGCTCCATGGATTTTAACCTCCATGGAGTATCCATGGGTCACCCCATGGACTTAGTCCAACATAAGAAATCTTGGATCACAAGCCCACATATATAAGAATGAATGATTTACACAATCAACCCATATATTTAATTAGTCTCCTTTTGATCACTTAATTAATTCCAAATTAATTCTTGATCAATACTAATTAAATAACCTTATTAATATATTAGAACTTATAATATATTAACCAACCTTAAGTGTTATTTCTCTCATTATAGTCTATCCAAATGCATGATGCCATGCAACCCAAATGGACCATGCCGGGTCGGGTCAAGTCTTACCAATTATAGTTATGGACTTAGACATTAATCCAATAGTCTCCTACTTGGATAAGTCTAAAACTATTATTGCGTATGACTTCAGGAACCGATCAGCAATCGTAGCTCTTAAAAGCTTCTGTCGAACTCTGACCTTGTCGATGAACTCTGACCTTTGTCAATGACTTGTCCATTAGATAAGGGATCATATATTCCTCCATTCTAGATATCATATGGACTGAGACATGGATTGTCAATCATTCTCTCTGTCCATTTGTTGTTTCCCGATTTCCGATTCATGATGACTGACTGATTGAACAAATCAAATCAGTCATGGCTTGGCCAAGCACTCACATGTATCATCTTTAAATCATCGAGGGGCCCACAGATATCGCTTTTATCCCGAAGGTAAAAGGAATGGATAAACTTCTACTCATATGGCTTGTTCTACTACTTGTTGAATCATACACAAAGGCACGTTTTATAACATCGAGTTACCGAATGCGTTTTCGTGCAATCAATGTACAACCAACTCATAGTAACAACTCATATCTCTAGGTTTGAAGAATATAAGATATTATCGTCTCATGATCACTCGTGATAAAATCCATGAAGTGATTCAAATGAGCGCGGGTTGAATCCAATACTCAGAACTTATGAGCACTGATGAGTGTTGTAGCACCACTTTGTCCACCAACTTGGACCTCTACAAACCAACCCATGACAGTCTTGATTCATATCTACTTCCAACATATGACCGACTGTGGATGGTTTAAATAACTTAATCATTCAGGAAGAGCGACTTAGTTATTCTGGAAGTCAAAACATGCAAAGTGAAACACAAGAATAAATGAATCAAATATGGTATCAAACCCTATGAATATAAATAAACACTTTTATTTATCACCATACTGATTACTCATTATTCATTGTTTCGGTTTTATCAACTTTATACTTGAATTAAAAACACTAGTTGTCCCATGCTCCAAGCATGTACACTATGTTTTTCTTAAACAATAGCTTTGCCATACACCAAGTATGCACTCTATGTTTGTCTATGATCCTTACTTTGTGAAATAAACCAATTGAACATAATTTCAATGATTCTAATTTCACACTCCCAAATCCTTATCGAAAAATGTGAGAATTTCAAATTCCTATCATTTATCGAAATCTGTTTAGATTTTAAACTTATATGCACTGACCCTCCTGTAATGAATATGTACAAAGTCACAAAGACATGTCAACAGTCATTATAAGGTATTCCAATGGAGATCAACTCCATGGAAACTAAGTCTCATATTCAAAGTACATTGCTTTGGACATGCTTCTTGCATTAAGTTTTCTAATCTTACACAGATAACTTCCACCTATGGAGACAACTCCATATTCTCATTTTGACTATCACTTCTGAATAAGAGATGCCTCTTTTCAGAATATGTCAATATGGTCCTTTCAAAATTAGCACTATACTTCCAACTGTCCCTGAGCAACCAATCTTTGGTAAACCTCAGATTGTCCTCGACAATTGCTTAATCATTTTAGTCATATCCAATTCTAGACCTTTTCCCTTCTTAATGCCTCTGGGCATTTGGAAAAATTTAGAAATGACAAATATTATAGCACATGCAATCGATCCTGTACCCAAAGCAAATGGTACACGATTCATGATGTCTCACATAAAGACATGATTCTAGACCAGTCTTTTGCTACAATATTTTTATTTGCCATGTTTTCAAAATTTTACTATGAAGAGGGATGCCGTAATCATAATCGAATTTTGAGAACACAATATATAGAATTTCCTTAAGTTGAACCAATCCAACATGAAATTCATATATATATATATATATATTCTTGACTAAAGATGATTAAGGTCTCAATCTAAGCCTTTAGAACTGAAATGAAGTATATCCTCTCCCTTAATTATAGCAAAACAACTTTTTCAATCCCTGCAGCCTCACGAATTGAAACTTTTGTTTTCTATATACATTGCTAACTTGCAACACTAACAATAATTATCATGCTCCCACTAACATGATGATTATTAGCATAACACTTATGCTCCCACTAGCTTTGACATGTACTCAGAAATCAGCTGGACTTCTAGAAATCAATACTTTATTGACTTCCTTACCAGAGTTCAGATTTCTGATACGAGATGCTTTGATAAAACTTTATCAAAATCATACACCTTTCCTTAGATAGCATGCATGTGTGTCTAAACAATTTTAGAACTATGAAAAGGGATGCCGTAATCATAGTCTCAATTGTTTAGACCTTTTGCCATCTGCTTCAAATCTACTTGGTGGAAGTGTTTCCTCACCATCATTTTCATGAATCGGAGAGAAACCTTATGACCCTTAGATTTTATGGTGTATGTGTTCTTATCCATGTGAATCGTCAAAACCATAGTCACAAGACAAGGATAATGACAAGTCCAAACTCATATGGACTGAACTTATGCAATATTAACTTCTTGCCACCTGGCAGTACATGGCCTGCCATTGCTTCCAAGTTGTTATGCAACCAATTGAGAACTTTCAGAACTCCTATGCAAAGCCAACTTTAACTGGAATGGGCACAAAATATGTCAACATGATAGGTTATAAACCTCAAGTCGTGTGCTAGTGAAGAACCTCAGGTTTTATTCTTGATTAGTTCTTGAAATTCTTTTTAGGATCTTTAAGACTCCCACTGTCCTCTTGACATATAAGACTATCTTGCCAAATATTCAAGAGATAGTGCAGATTCTTTATCAAGACAAACACTTCACACAATTGGCCTTAGTTGGTCTTTGTTTAATCCAAAACATCACAACTTACCAACTTCAAATGTACAAGAGTAGGACACTTTTACTCTTACATTTGACAAGTGTTATAAACCTTTCTTTAAGATATGTCACTCAACTTATAGTCTTGGAGTATGACTCTAAGACTTGTTTTGAAACGAAGTATGACTCATCTTCTTGATTTAACCATTTCAACAATTCATGACTCCTCTTCTTAGTCATAAGAATGCACTAAGATGTCCTTAGAAGACCAATTGTGATGTGGTTCTTTAATCATTAAGATGATCACAAAACATGATACTAAAGTACTCTCCCATCTTTTCAGATTTGAGAAACTTTTATCTGTCTGCCTAATTTGATTCTTCCCATTCGTTCTGCCATACATTGAGACTTTTCCAATGTTTCAGAATTATACTTAAACTTGTAAGTATAACCATATTTACTAAAATTTAGTAAATCATGACGAATAGTCTTAACGAGCTTTGTGGTGGACTTGACCAGTGCACAAGAGTGTGTACTCGATCCCTTTAGTCCTTAACTTGACTCACACATCCATGTGAACAAGTCTTAATTTTCCAATGCTTGAAAGTTCTCATTCATCATACTATTCAACTTGCATGATTCCAAGTTTCTATCCAACTGAAGCCTTGGGAATGAGAATCTTTCCTTATTTGGTAAATTATGACACTACCACAAACGAAAGAAACAAGTCCATTTTTTTTCAAATATTGCTATCAATGGAATCATATAAACAACCATTTTTCACAAATGCCACTTGTAAGGATATTTAAAATAAATATAAAATTAAAAACTTTTATTTTATTTCAAAACTTTGCGGAAAAAACTTATCCTTATAGTGCAAATGCATACGGAAAAACTTGTTGTTATCTATTCCTAAGCAATATATCATAACTCCTAAGTAACAGCTTCAAAATTCTGATGCGATCGAAATCCACCTACGCGATCAGAATCAGCATATACTTCCTTTAAGCTTTCTCTCTATTCTTTGATTCTTAAAACATCAACATGTGACCCAGTCACATCATGTAATGAGGATCTTAGAATAGAAACTTAACAGAGTTAGATAATGGGCTCTACCTGAAGTAGAGTCAGACTTATTGACTTTAACATCCTTAGGTAAACTTAGCAGCTTTGCAATCAACGCCCCTTCCTTTGGCAAAATAAACATATGGACCCTTTGGTAATGGGACTATCTCAGACTTAGCCTTTCTCCTTACCATTTGGTCAACCGGGTTGACTATGGCCAATCCCTTTCCATTGGGAAGAGAATGCTTTTTCTGGATTTCCAGTGTGACCATTGTCACTGTCCATAAAGTTTTTGGGAAGTTGATCTTCTAATCAAATTTGCTTTACTATCGTTCCAAATCATTGCTGATTCAACAGCACCAAGCAAATAGATATGATCATTAAGGGTCATGTCATAGTCTGTTTCATAGTAGTCCCAAAGGAACTCACTATGTGACTTAGAAAGTGATTGAACATCCAACTTTCTCAAGACTTTGACACCCAACTCTCCCAGCTTGTCAATATGTGACTTCATCTCTAAGATGTGATCACACATAGACCTTGCTTGCCATTAGGGCTTGAGTGACCTTGAACTTGTGGGTTAGGGAGAATAATTGGAGGAGGTGGAGGAAGTAAAGTTCCAAGAGATTTGGGAAGATCATAGATGTCTGAACTAGACATCTTTTGGGAGATATTCAAGATAGTTCATCTAAAGTCCTTAATATAACACCCAATATGAAATATTAAGGCTAGGATCCAACAACCTATTTATAACTGGAAGAGGGATGCCGTAATCCGAGTTATAAAATAGTTGAAGGTAGGTAAATGACGATTTACCAATTTCCACCATGAAAAACGAAATAATGTAATTAGGTTTTTAATTGGATTTGAAACTCCTAGATCTTTTGAGATTCATTGAACTTTTCAATGGCATGTTTCAATCTCGAGTGTGCCCTTCAGGTTTTGTGACTGGTATGCCGAGGATCACAAAACAAGGTGTGAAGTAACCATGCAAATATACTTGGTACCCTTAATATTTACCCCTCAATCGATGTGCCGGTTAACCACACGAGCTCCACCGATACTATGATAAATATTAAGTTACCCTTTGCCTACTTTGTTAAATCCAGGTTAGTGTGCCGGTTAACCACACACGCTCCACTAACGGTTTAAACAAAGTGCAAAGTGTAATTTCATGGATTAGCACCTTATTCACATTTTCCTAAGTAACTAAGATTGGGAATTTATAAAAAGTTTAGTTACTTAGTATTTATCATTATACTTATAATGAAGGGAGAATTATAGTCCTTGTCCTACCTGTTCGGCTAACGACCCTCCACTGGTCAAGGAAGCGGTGAGTGAGAGTGGACACCCATTAAACTGCCATTTTATAGGCAGTAACCTTATACCCCCCTTATAGACCGACTTCGTGAATGAGGCCTACTAACGGTAAGACTGACTTGCTCTTATACATATATTTATTATTAACTTATAATACTATAAAGTATAAGGGTTGAATTTTAACTTTTAAAATTCTAAGGGCTAACTTGGAATTAAAGTATTCATGGGGAAAACTTTACAAATTCCAAAACTTGAGGGCAAGTTTTGAAAATATTCAAAACTAATTAATTCCATAACTTATGTGTTTAAAGTAGTTTTAATTAAAAAAAACTCTTCAAGTTCCATAACTTGAGGACAAGTTATGGAAGACTATAAACTAATAAAAGAATGTAACTTTTCTTTATTTTTGTAACTTATGGAACTAATTAAGGTTACACATTTTATCATTTAATGAAGTGACTCTTGAACCTCCATAACTTGAGGACAAGTTATGGAGTCATAAAACCATTTAATGAGGACAAGACTCTTCATTTTTGTAACCATTGCCAACTTTTTATGAGTTTTATGAAACTTAAATATGACTTTTCATATAACTTGAGGACAAGTTACAAAAACACATTTTAGAATCAACTATTAGATTAAAATGGATTGAAAACACATAATCAATTAACTTTTCTATTAATCTAATAAACTCATATGAACAAAGATAATTCACATCAAATTTTTTTTTCAAGTAATTAGCATAACTTTTAAACTAATACAATTCGATTTTTCAGCTAATTTTGCAAGTATAACAAGAAAACAAGCCTTGGCTCTGATACCACTGATGGGTTTTGCGCATTCTAACACTCCTAAGTGTACATGCAACCCTAAATACCTTGGATCTATGTTTTCTCTATTATACATGCAATTATGAACTTTCCAAGGTATTACCCTATCTAGCATACAATACTTGATACTTGGGTAATCAAATGGATAGAATACATACCTTTGTTTGATGTAGCTTGTCTCCATGAAGCTTGAGTGCCTAGTGCCCCAAGTGTGACACCTCAAATGGTTCACACAACACCAAATGCACACGGAATGACTTGAGAGAAATGGAACACTCCTTGAAATCGTCTAGCCCTCATATTCACACATTAGTGCACGATTTCTTGAGCCATGGGATTCTTTTATATGGTGGCTATTAGGGTTACACCATGTAACTCATAACTTTACCCATTCCTTATGCTCCATGGATTTTAACCTCCATGGAGTATCCATGGGTCACCCCATGGACTTAGTCCAACATAAGAAATCTTGGATCACAAGCCCACATATATAAGAATGAATGATTTACACAATCAACCCATATATTTAATTAGTCTCCTTTTGATCACTTAATTAATTCCAAATTAATTCTTGATCAATACTAATTAAATAACCTTATTAATATATTAGAACTTATAATATATTAACCAACCTTAAGTGTTATTTCTCTCATTATAGTCTATCCAAATGCATGATGCCATGCAACCCAAATGGACCATGCCGGGTCGGGTCAAGTCTTACCAATTATAGTTATGGACTTAGACATTAATCCAACAATTACTACTCACACATCTTCGTAGTATAGGTTTATGAGCATGTGTTGGTGCTACTCTTTTGTATGTAGGTTGACCCTACGATTAAGTGATTACACTACTTAAGGGGCTTTTGTGCTATCAAAACTATATGTTACATTGATGTAATGTAGACCCTTGTGAGGTCAAATTTTCTCCGAAACAATATGTACTAGAATTCTATCAATGAAATTGGCATGCATTTTATTTCATTGAATGTTTGGCATTTGACCTCATTACTTGACATTGAAAACTATTTGCAACTGATAGCTCTAAGATTTTAAGGTGTATCTCACTGTTATGTGTAGTTAAGAAATGACTGGCCTAGAAATGATGAGTCCGCCTTAGGACCTGTTCCTTGTTTGGTTGTGGACTTAGGACAGACTCATTAGGATCAACAGC
Organism: Lactuca virosa; assembly: GCF_052849685.1. Taxonomy (NCBI): domain Eukaryota; kingdom Viridiplantae; phylum Streptophyta; class Magnoliopsida; order Asterales; family Asteraceae; genus Lactuca; species Lactuca virosa. The sequence goes on along the minus strand of NC_136430.1, from coordinate 8,597,453 downwards.
TTATTAAAATTTTAAATTGCACATAACTGGGGCACATCGAGTGAATCTTAGGAGTGAGTCAGTTATGGAACAGAACACAAGACTCCGCTTGAGTCACCATTATTGAATTCATAGGGTTATCTGTATAGACTCTTATTATGAATTACTTGCAAAATGCAATAAAGTCGGGAAATAATACAAATGAGTTAGATCAAATAACACTCGACTCGTTATCACTATTGAAGTCTTACCGACTTGTCATCTTTAAAAATTTATGACAGAGCCATGCCGCCAAGGAAAAGACCAAGACCATCCGGCAGCGCAGCACCACCACCTCCTCCACCACCACCTCCGCAGTTTGATTCCGTGATGTTCTAGGTTGCAGTAACAGCAGCTGTGGCGGCCACAATGTCGCAGATAGGTACAAACGGCGCTGGTGGTTCTGGATCTGGTGCTACACACTCTAACCACGGGGACAATACAGGGCGAACAAAAGAGTGTTCTTACAAAGACTTCACAAATGGCAAACCCGATCCCTTCAATGGAAGCGGGGGCATCATCGCACTAATGCAATGGTTCGAGAGGACCGAAGCAGTCTTCGAAATCTGTGCTTGTCGCGAAACGAGCAAAGTCAAGTATGTGGCATTCACTTTCACCGGCAGAGCTCTCACTTGGTGTAACGGCCGAGTTAAGTCACTTACTCCTGCGGTGGCTAACTCTATAAGCTGGGAGGATTTAAAAGCTTTGATGCTAAAGGAGTATTGCCCGAGGGGCGAAGTGCAAAAACTTGAAGAAGAACTATGGAACCTCAGGATGTCGGGCACGGATCTTGAAACTTATACCGCCCGATTCAATGACCTGGCACTCCTCTGTCCAGCAATGGTCACTCCAGAGGAGAAAAAGGTGGAACGATACCTCTGGGGGCTATCATCCCAGATTCAAGATAGTGTACTGGCCTCGAAACCTACTACTTTCAAGAGTGCCAAGGAATTGGCCCAACAACTTGTCGATCACAGGGCCAGCCACGGTACTGCTACTGCCTCCCATGATCAAGCTAAAGGGGGGAACAATAAAAGAAAATTTTGGAACAATAAAAAGAAGCAGTTGGTCCCAGACGCCGCAAAGAAACAGCAAACTGTTGCCATTCATGCTGCCACTACTCCTTCCACTCCGGCGCCACTGAAGCAATATGCTGGAAATCTTCCCAAATGCAACAAGTGCAAATATCACCACACAGGTGCTTGTCGGGAAATGCACTGCAGAAACTGCGACAGGAAGGGGCATACTGCTCGTTTCTGTAAGGCGCCAGCATGACCAATCAGTCAAGTCGCCAATACAGGGGCAAGTCAAACCTGTTACGGCTGTGGAGAGGTAGGGCACTTCAAAAGGAACTGCCCAAAGGCACGAGCCCCTAATACTGGTGGCGTGGGAAGAGTCCTGGCTATAGGACATGGATAACCGGTCAAGGACCCCACGGTGGTTACTGGTACGTTCCTCCTAAATAACTCTTATGCATGCGTACTTTTCGATAGTGGGGCAGAAAGGAGTTTCATGAGCCACCAAATCAAACATTTGCTTAAACAAAAACCCCAGTCATTAAATGATCCATACGTCGTAGAAATGGCAAACGGAAAGGTTGAGCGCGCTAATGATATTTTCATAGGATGTACCCTCACTCTAGACAATCATTCGTTCAAAATCGATCTAATGCCCATCATAATAAAAAGTTTCGACATCATCATTGGTATGGATTGGTTAAGTTCTAATCATGCCGACATTTTATGTTACGAAAGGGCCGTCCGCCTTAATCTGCCAAATGGCGAAACCTTTCTCGTCTACGGCGATAAACCCAGTACGAATCTACAAATCATTTCTTACGTCGAAGCCCAAAAATATCTCCGAAAGGAACGCCTTTTTAGCCCACGTGATCGATAAGAAGCAAGAAGTAAAGGACATCAAGGACATTCCGGAGGTCTGTAACTTTCCCGACGTGTTCCCAGAAGACCTTCCTGGCGTACCTCTGGCTCGACAAGTCGAATTTCGAATCGACTTGGTTCCCGGAGCTACCCCCGTAGCCAAGGCTCCATATCGCCTAGCACTGGCAGAAATGCAAGAACTGTCGAGTCAACTGAACGAGCTACTGAGCAAAGGATTCATCAGACCGAGCTTTTCACCTTGGGGAGCACCAGTCCTGTTTGTAAAGAAGAAGGATGGATCCTTTCGCATGTGCATCGACTACCGGGATTTAAACAAACTCACCATCAAGAATCGATATCCCCTACCCCGAATCGACGACCTCTTCGACCAACTACAAGGAGCTAGTTACTTTTCAAAAATCGATTTGAGGTCAGGTTACCATCAACTGCGAGTTCAAGAGGATGATATTCCCAAGACAACTTTCAGAACGCACTACAGCCATTATGAATTTATGGTGATGCCCTTTGGTCTAACAAACGCACCTGCGGTGTTCATGGATCTGATGAACCGAGTGTGTCGACCCTTCTTAGACAAATTCGTGATCGTATTCATCGACGATATCCTGGTCTATTCGCGAAGCAAAGAAGAGCACAGCCAACATCTGCGACTAGTATTGGAGACTCTAAGAGCTGAGAAGCTTTATGCTAAATTTTCAAAGTGCGAATTCTGGCTCCGAGAAGTGGGATTCCTTGGCCACGTGGTTAGCAAGAAAGGAATATACGTGGATCCCTCGAAAATCAAAGCAATCGAAAACTGGTCAGCACTTACAACGCCAACATAAATCCGACAATTTTTAGGGCTCGCTGGATACTACCGAAGATTCATCCAAAACTTCTCCAAGATCGCTAAACCACTCACCACCTTGACTCAAAAAGGTGTGATGTTTAAGTGGGGAGATAAACAAGAAGCCGCCTTCCAAACGTTAAAACAAGCCCTATGCAGCGCGCCGGTCTTGTCTCTTCCAGAAGGAACCGACGACTTCGTGGTATATTGCGATGCTTCAAATCAAGGTCTCGGATGCGTGATCATGCAGAGAGGGAAGGTCATCGCTTACACGTCAAGGCAACTTAAGACACACGAAGTTAATTATACTACCCATGACCTTGAACTGGGAGCAGTAGTGTTCGCTTTAAAGATCTGGAGACATTACCTCTACGGCACAAAATGCACTATCTTCACCAATCACAAAAGTCTGCAGCATATCCTCAGTCAGAAAGAGCTCAATATGCGATAGAGGAGATGGGTAGAGCTGCTGAACGACTACGAGTGCGAAATTCGCTATCATCCGGGCAAGGCCAATGTAGTGGCCGATGCTCTAAGCAGAAAGGAATATTCGGGTCGCCGAGTAAAGTCCTTAACGATGACAATCCATTCACACCTGACCACGCAGATAAAGGAAGCTCAACTGGAAGCCCTGAAACCCGAAAATGTGGTAAGTGAGACATTATGAGGAATGGATAAGAACTTAGAAGTCAAGGATGATGGACCTCGTTATCTCATGAACCGAATCTGGACACCGAAGTTCGGTGGGTTCTGAGACATCGTCATGAATGAAGCACACAAGACTCGATACTCCATCCATCCAGGGTCAGATAAGATGTATCTAGACCTCAAAAAGTTATACTGGTGGCCAAACATGAAAGCTGAAATTGCTACCTATGTGAGCAAGTGCCTGACTTGTGCCAAGGTCAAAGTAGAGTACCAAAAGCCATCAGGACTACTACAACAGCCGGATATACCCGAGTGGAAGTGGGAACGGATAACCATGGACTTCGTAACCAAGCTGCCTAAGACGTCGGGTGGGCTTGATACCATATGGGTAATCGTAGACAGATTAACCAAGTTTGCACACTTCCTGCCGATAAAGAAAACCGACAAGATGGAGAAGTTAACCAGGACGTACCTCAAGGAGATTGTGCGACTGCATGGTGTACCAATATCCATTATCTCCGACCGAGATAGTAGATTCACCTCGCGGTTTTGGTAGTCCCTACAGAAATCTCTGGGAACTAGGCTTGACATGAGTACGGCCTACCATCCACAAACCGATGGGCAGAGCGAGCGAACCATACAAACATTGGAGGACATGTTGAGAGCCTGTGTGATAGACTTTGGTAAAGCATGGGATACCCATTTACCGCTTATCGAGTTCTCCTACAATAACAGTTATCACACTAGCATTAAAGTCGCTCCATTCGAAGCTCTCTACGGTCGCAAGTGCAGATCACCGCTGTGTTGGGCTGAAGTGGGGGATACACAGCTAGCTAGAGGGCAAGTCTCTAATAGCACCCTCACTGGTCCTGAAATCATAAGGGAGACCACGGAAAAGATAGTCCAAATTCGAGAAAGACTAAAAGCGTTTCGAGATCGACAAAAGAGTTACGCAGACAAACGACGCAAACCCTTGGAATTCCAAGTGGGTGGTCGTGTGCTACTAAAAGTTTCCCCTTGGAAAGGAATGATACGTTTCGGTAAACACGGGAAACTAAATCCAAGGTACATCGTTCCATTCGAAATCCTTGCCAGGATTGGGCCAGTAGCATACAAACTTCGATTACCTCAAGAACTCGATAAAATACATCCCACATTTCACGTATCAAACTTAAGGAAGTGTCTGTCTGATGAGACACTCGTAATACCACTCGACGAAATCGAAGTTAACGAAAATCTCTACTTCGTGGAGGAACCAGTCGAAATCATGGATCGAGAGATCAAAAGAACGAAACAAAGTCGTATACCCATCGTGAAGGTCCGTTGGAACGCTAAACGAGGACTGGAGTTCACCTGGGAACGCGAAGATCAGATGAAACAAAAATACCCACATCTTTTCCCAAACTCTTGAAGTCCCAGTTAGAATGTAAATTTCGGGACGAAATTCCCTCTAACGGGGGGATGATGTGACAATAGTCAACTTCGGGTCAAGTCAAAGTCAAACAAAGTCAACAAGTCAAACCGGTCGACTCAATTAACCCTTGTATATTAGGGTTTACGTTATGTAATTTCTGTACAACTCGCTATTTTAATGAGAAAACATCATTTGGAAATTCGTGTGTTTAATTTTCCTTAGCCTTGATAGTGCTAAACAATGAACCAAAGCGATGAAACACTATTACACACTCATCGGGAGTGTGTAGGACGCTAAAACACGGCTTAACGGGGTTTACGGATAGGAACACATACACCATAAAATCTAAGTGTCATAAGATTCCCTCCTTAATGAAAATGACTGTGAGGAAATGCTTTCACTAAGAAAGATTTTAAGAAGACAGCAATTGTGAAAATTGTATTCTCAAATTCGATTATGGTTACGACATCCCTTTCCATAGTTCAAATTGTGAGATTTGGCAATTAGTCTAAACATTTGGGACTTAGTAACATAAGTTCTGAATTTGTCTAGACACACATGTGAGCTTTCTAAGGCAAAGGTGTATAAGTTTAAGAAGCTTAGATAAAGGCTTATCGAAGCATCTGGTATTAGAAATATGAACTTCAGAAATTCAATAGGTATTGTTATGCTTCTGGAAGTTCAGCTGTTTTCTGAATACATGTCAAAGCTAGTGGGAGCATAAGTGTTATGCTTATATGATAATAATCATCATGATAGTTGGAGCATAAATGTTATGCTTGTATGATTATTAAGGTAAGTATTGAAAGTTAGCAATATTAATTATAGAAAACAAGAGTTATACTTTGCAAAGTCGCAAGGGTTGAAAAGTTGTTTTTGCTATAATTAAGGGAGAGAATATTATACTTCGTTTAAAAATCTAAAGCTTAGATTGAGAAATTTTAATAAATTTAGTCAAAGGATACATAGTGTGTTCTTAAATTTCGATTATGATTACGGCATCCCTCTTCATAGTTCGAATTGTAATGTAACATCCGGATTTCCAAGCATGAAAATTTGAGTATTTCTTATTGAGATATGAGAAGTGACTCGACGAGTTGACGCCTCAACTCGTCGAGTAGGATCGTGACTCGGTGACATATTTAATGAAGGAACTTGACGAGTCGGGTATCTGACTCGCCGAGTCAGCACTGTTAAGGAAAACCCTAATTGTCCGTGTTTGGGACCTATTTAAAGGACCTTATGGCCTTCTGTGGAGGCCACCTGCACCTTGAGAGACTCCTTTCGAACCAGAGAGCTTAGAGAGTGGAGAAGAGCCATCTTGAGCCTTTTTGGTGTGACATTGCAAAGGAGAAGGAGAGTTCTAGCAAGAGGGACCAGAGGAGGTTGATGTTTTGAGACTTTGAAGCATGGAGCTTCACTTTGAGGTAACAATTCGGACCTTTCCTTCTGTATGGTGTTGATTGCATGAATCTAGGGTTTCTTGACCTTTTTCTTTAAAGGAATATGGAGTATATGAGGTCCAAATGTGGAATAAGCCTTAGATCTCGACCTTCAGAGGTCCAAAGAGTCCCAACCTTCCAGCTTTATGTAGTCCCTTTGGGGTTATTGTGACAATAGTCAACTTCGGGTCAAGTCAAAGTCAAACAAAGTCAACAAGTCAAACCGGTCGACTCAGTTAACCCTTGTATATTAGGGTTTACGTTATGTAATTTCTGTACAACTCGCTATTTTAATGAGAAAATATCATTTGGAAATTCGTGTGTTTAATTTTCCTTAGCCTTGATAGTGTTAAACAATGAACCAAAGCGATGAAACACTATTACACACTCATCGGGAGTGTGTAGGACGCTAAAACACGGCTTAACGAGGTTTACGAACCTTACGTTGCGAAGCCGGACACTTAAAAAGGTCATAAACAGAACCTCTCTGAATCTCTTTCACCCTATCTCTCTCTATTTCATATCTCTCCAAAATCTCTCCAAGAATGTGGAATCTCTCCCAAATCTCTCTCCGTATGTGAAATCTCTCCAAGTATTTCAAATCTCTCCCAAATCTCTCTCAAAAACCTCTTTTGAGTTTTATAATCATTTGGGGCATCCCGACACTTGACTTGGTGAAAAACCACTCAAAAAGGGGTGCCTCTTAGGGCCGAAGCCTCTCTATAGGGGCCAAGTCCTCCTTGATCCGAGGCCACAAGAACCGAGACCGAGGTCCCCTTGAGTAGCCGCAGCCATCCGCAGCCACCAAACCGAAGCCTCCGAGCCGCAACCATCTGGCCGCAGCCACCGAGCCGAAGCCTCCTCGAACCGCAACCCTCTTCCCCTCGGACCGCAGTCAGCGACCAAGCCACTCCGGTTCTAAGGCTGCGGAGACCGAACCCTCGCCAGACTTCGGATTTTCCACCATTTTTCCCGGTTTTCGACCACGACTCCGTTTTAAGCCCGTTTTTAATTATTTTAACGGGGGATTTTCACCCAAACTTATATTTTGACATATAAGGTCCCATAAATTCAGCATATTTTTAAGGAAATCCTTATTTAAGAATAAAATCCATTAAATAAGATTTTGTGGTGGAGTGTTGACTCTTCCATAATGTTTGACACAAGCAACCACCCCATACCCACTCCATGACCAGCCATTGTCCTCCCCACCATCCCTAGTCACTTCATAGTCCTTTCCCACTCATTCCCCTCCATTCCCACGTCCAAAGAGCTGGAAAATCCACTCTCTCTTTTCACTTCACTCACTTTCATTCATTTCCACCAAAGATCAAACACCACTTTTCTCTCAAATTCTCTCTCACAAATTCGAGATTCCCAAGGCATTTTTCAGACTTTCCTTCTACATTTGGAAAGTATCATCACTCTCCTTATGGTTATTACATTTCCTTTTACACAAATCATTGATTCCTTACACAAACTCCATCAATATTGTGTTAGATTCTCGAATCTTCAAGCAATCCTCCAAGTGTTCTTGAGTTGAACACTTCATTTCCTCAACATCCATCCACTGAAATCACACAAAGTGAGTTCATACCCCTATATTTTCATTCTTTCTTAAGTTTTAAAGGGGGGGGGGGGAGGGGAATACAAGTTAAAACACCAAGAACACAACTAAATTCTTCTAACAGCTTTCATCAGAAAAGTTGGACTCCATTCACGGACTGTTTTGGACAACTTAAACATTTTAGTTTTCAAAACTGTACTAGGTGCAAATAGTTCACGTTCTTAGCTTTAAAATGACTACTTGCACGTCTCCATAAGATTTTTCTACAATTTATGGTGATTTTTACAAAACTGCCTATCATTTCAAGAACGAATCTGGACCAGTCTGTGATTATGGACTTTTTCACACGCGTTGGAGGTCACTAAAAATCATGAGTAAATTTATGAACAAACTAGACTCATTTTCCAAACTCTCAGAATTTACGGATTCTAATTTGGACTTGTGATGATTTTTCTACAATTTTTCTAAGAACAGTAATAGAAAATGTTAACAACAGAAAAATGTTATCAACTTCATTTCACCTTGTAACTTGTTGAGCAAGGTGTATATCTTTATGTGATTGATTGTTATTGCAACATATGATATTTTGTCTTAGTATATAGACATAAATTAGTTTAATAAATGGATTTTTGCTATATAAAGCATAGAAAATAACAAATAGTTATAATCAAAGTACATCCATTACATACAAACATTTGGATAAACTATGTTAAGTATAGTTTATGTACATTATTACTACTACCCTTGTTGTGACAAACTATAATAGGTATAGTTTGTGATACATTTACATAATGAACTCATTACTAAAGGGTACATTTATAAATAAAGGGGTTTTCATTACATTGCACGTAAATTCGTTACTGACTTTTGTGAGACATTTGCTTCAATTTATAAAAATAAGTCCCGTATTATAGCCAGAGTCTCCTGGAGGGAGAGCGTGATAGTTGTATATAGATCTATATTGGGTCTGACAAACCCACACCTTAGCTGCATGCAACAGCTAGACCGGCAGGTCTGAGGTGACAAATGTCACAACATTTCCGACGCCTGAAGAACGTCGTTTCGGGCCAACTAGGTCATAGCATGGTTATAATAACTCACCCTAAGAATTAACAAACATAGAATTTACGGGGATTTCATTGAAATAAAACGATTTTATGTCGATTTAAACTTGCATTGTTTTACTATAAATATGACAAATTATTGGTACATTCCGGTCTTTGGGTTTTAAGACTACATTTACACATTAAGGAAAATATTGGATTTTTCTGGAACGAACACTACTTTTATAAGAAAAGGTTTTCATAACTATGTACAAAAGCTTATGAACTCACCAACCTTGTGTTGACACTTTTTCAAACAACTTGTATTCTCAGGAAATCACTAAACAGGTAACCAAGTGCTTTTGAGGATGGGACGTTAAGGCGTCATACATTTCACATTTTGTCAACATATTGTAATTGATTTGGAAACATGTAATTCATACAATGATGTAACTCTTTCAATTATATATATGTTGGTTGTGTTTACTTTAATCACTATTGCAATTGTTGTTATGATACTACACATGAAGTCCTCCACCCCCGGACGTTTCCGCCATCCTTGGTTTGGGGGTGTGACAGTTATGGATCTAGGTTGCCATTTTAGGAGCTATTTCTTCATTTAAGGACATATGAGCGTTGCATGAGCTTAAAGATTGAGCCTTTACGTGATTATTGGGTGTTAGAAGGCTAGATCTATAAGTTAGAGAAGCAGATCTGACCTCAGAAGGTCATTTGAGTGTTGCCATGGAGGAAACTCGTCGAGTCCATATGGGGACTCAACGAGTCGAGTCGGGTTGCCCCGCGATTCGTGACCAGTGGTAACCCGTCGAGTAAAAGGCTAGCTCGACGAGTCGAGTGAGGCCTTAAGAGGATTCTGAGAACACTCTTGGACTCGCCGAGTCACCCGTGTGCACTCGACGAGTCTGGTCAAAGTTTGACCGTTGACTAATGTTGACTTCAGTTGACCTAAGGGTTTTGGTCAAGCTGATTTAAGAGAGGTCAGGGTAGGGTAGAATGGTCTTCTACCCATTCTTTAGAGATGAGGACAAGAGAAAGTATTGATTAGAGATGTTATCATTTTGATAGGAGGAGGCTAGGTCGGGTTATCGAGCACGAGAGGATATCCAACATCATCTGAGGTGAGTCTTCTCACTATACATTACTTAGAGTGGTATCTATGTGCAGACCGGAGGGTCTTATGTGTTATGTGTATGTTTTAGATTATGTGCCTTGTGATATATGTATGCTATATGTTATACAGACCGGATCGGAGGGTCCAACGATATAGACCGGACCGAAGGGTCCAACGATTCAGACCGGACCAGAGGGTCCAACGAGTTATGACCGGACCAGAGGGTCCAACGAGCTACGGGACTGGAGGGTCCCGCTGAGACACGCAGACCGGAGGGTCATACAGTGTTATAGTGTAACATCCCGAAACTCAGGTAAAGCTATTTAACCCTTCTATTTTTCCAAGTTGTCAAGATAAGTCCCTTAAGTAAAATGTTAGGCTTGTGAGTACGTTGGGCGTACTGAGGAGTACGCTGCGCGTACTCACGCGCTTGTTTTGGATGCGGACTCGCCTGGGTATGCTGGGCGTACCCAGGGTTACGCTGGGCATAATGTGTCCAGATGCAAACCCTAATTTGGGGCTTGAGCACTATAAAAGGAATGCTATGGCTTCGACCTCAGCCTCCATTCCAGAGAGAAAAACCCTAAAAGAGAGTCCCCTTTCGTTTTTAGCTGGTGTGTTGGTGTTCTAAGCTTCTAAGTGTCATTTCAAGGTGGTGGAAGGAAAGAAGAGGTCATTTTGGAGGCTAGAAGCTTGTGGGAAAGAGTAGATCCGAGCTTTTCAGAGGTTGGAGGTTCTTCCTGAGGTAAAAAGCTCAAAACTTGCCTTGTCATTTATGTTGTGTGCTTCTTGGACCAATTTCTAGGGTTTTTGGTCCCAAGATGGAGACTTTATGAGCAAATGGTCTCCATTGGCCTAGATCTATCATATTTCAGGACTATAAGTTTTGTATGTTCATAAAAATGCAATCGTGGACGTAAATATTGAGCCATGCATGAGATCTAGACCATTGGAGGAGGAAGGAAAGAGGTTTGAGGGTGTAGGGACCTTTACAGCCATGCAAAAGCTTAAAGGTTCCGACTTTGTGGAATAAGAGGTTGTAGGAGAGCCAGATCTAGAAGTTGGAGAAGTGTCTTAATCGTTTAAGACCAAAATCTAAGAAATGGCTGAACTGGGACTTACGCTGGGCGTAACTCTCAGTACGCGCAGCGTAAGGGGTTGAGGCCCCGATTGTGGTTCTCTGGCGTACGCCCCGCGTATAGAGAAGGTATGCGCCGCGTACTGCCCCTGTTGACTTTCGTTGACTTTTAGGGTTTTGGTCAACCTTTAGACTTTTGGGTCAGGGAGGGGTAAAATGGTCTTTTACCCTTCTGTGGAAATTGTAGAATGGATTTAATCTAGCCTTTAAGAGTCGTTATTTATTTGAGAGTATTGTTATGTGTTTAGGCGGGGGCTAGACCAGTGTGATTCGAGTGCGAGACTATCCGAGATACCGATGTGAGTCTTCTCACTATACTGTACCTGGAAGGGTACCTATGTGTGACCGGAAGGTCTTATATGTTATTAGAAGTATGTGTTGTATGCTGTTATGTGATATGTATGTGTTATGTATGTTATGTATGATATGGACCGGAAGGTCAAGATGATATGGACCGGAAGGTCAAGAGGTGACGGACCGGAAAGTCGATACGGGTAGGACCGGAAGGTCTACCGGGATTCGGGACGGAAGTCCCCTGAGACACTTGGGCCGGAAGATCCTACAGAGTTATGGCCTGGAAAGGCGTATGTGTTGTATGTGGTATTTTGGGGAACTCACTAAGCATTTATGCTTACAGTGTTGTGTTATGTGTTTCAGGTACCAGCGAGGATCGTGGGAAGGCGCCGGCATGATCCATACACACACAAGGAGTTTTACATATTATGATCTTGGGATGTAATGTTATGGGTTGTTATGTGATACAATGGCATTTTTATAACTACTATGAATGAAAGTGTGTTTTGAAAATGTGAAAAAAATTGTTTTGAAAATTTACGTTGTTACATATAGCCTTGAGTGGCGTATGTGTTGTATGTGGTATTTTGGGGAACTCACTAAGCTTCTTGCTTACCGTGTTATGTGTTATGTGTTTCAAGTTTTTCTCAGTATCTCGGGACGACACTGGCTTGATTGTACGCACCAGAGAATGAATTATATTTCGAGGATTCTGGATTATTGAGTAATTAATAAGGGATTGTGTTTTGTAAACCAATAATCGAGTTTTATGAAATGTGATATGATAGTTATATGATTTTAAATGAAAATTTTGTTTCGAAATTTACGTTGTTACATGTAAGAACGTGACACATAAAATATTATGGTAGAAGATTGATAGAGTATCGTATCTTTATGTAAGACATTATGCATCGTGTCCCATACGCTTCGGGTATAGGATCGATTGCAAATGCTATAATATTTGACCATTCTAAAATTTTCCAAATGTCTAGCGCATTAAGAGGAAAAAAGGACTAGAATCGGTTTTGACTAAAATAATTAAACAACTATCAAAGGATGATCCAAAGTTCGCTGAGGATTGGTCGCTTGTGAGTAGTTGGAAGTATGGTATTGGATGGACCATATCGACATTATTATGAATAGATAAGATTCTATTAAGAATGAGTTGTCATATGGCAAATATGGAAATGTTTCCATATTGGGAGGTGGATATTGAGAGTCTATGTCTAGATTAGAAACTTCTATGCAAGAAGGATGTTCAAAGGAATGTACTTTGAATGTGAGACTTCACGTCTATGGAATTTTCTTGTAACAATTTCCGATAGAATACCTTGTAATTTCATTAGCCGGGTCTTGGTGACTTTTGTGCTATGACATTACGAAAGGATCGTTGCATAAAATGTTAGAATCTAGCATATTCTAATAGTGGCAAGAACCTTGTGTTCTTACACTAATGATAAGGATTGGGAATTGTGAACTGAGCATCATTGGAAAAGTTTTTCAATTGATCTATTTTACAAAGCATGGACCGTAGGAAACAAAGTGTGCATGCTTGGAGCATGGGACAATTGGTGTTGTAATTCAAGTAATGCGTTGATTATCCAAAACATTAAATGACAAATAATGAGTAATCAATATGGTGGTTAAATAGAAGTGTTTTATTTACTCTCACAAGTTTGGGGCCATATAGGATTAAGTATTTTTGTTGTGTTTCAGTTTGCATGTTTTGACTTCCAGAATAACTGGGTTATTCGAACCTCCACATTCGGTCATACGTTGGAAGTAGGTATGAAGGAAGACTGTCATGAAGAGTCTGTAGATTGTCTGAAGAGTTTAGACATAGCACAAGTTTGCTGCAGAGTTCATGAGTGCTTTGATAAGATTAGAGTATTGGATTAAACCCACGCTCACGTGAATCACTTCATGGATTATATCGCGAGTGATTGTGAGTCGATAATATTGTATGTTCTTGAAACCGAGACGTGTGAGTTGTTATTTGTTGGTCGGTTGCACATTGATAATAATTAAACGCACCAGTAACTTGGTGTTATAAAAATTATTGTTGTGTGTGATTCGATCAGTAAATGCAAGCGAGCATTTGAGTCGAAGTTTATCCATTCCTTTTACCCAAAGTGGGATAAAAGTGATATTTGTGGTCCCCTCGATGATTTAGTGATGACACTTAAGCGCTTGGCCAAGCCGGGACTAAGTTGATGTGTTCAATTGTAGTCTGTTGTCAGTCGTCATAAATCAGAAGTCGGGAAACAGTATAGAGAGAATGATTAAAATTCATGTCTTATGTCTATACGATATCTTGAGAATGGAGGAATATATGACCCCTTATCTAAAGGACACGCGTATCTGATAAGATCAGAGTTGACAGCGGCTTTTGAAAGCTACGATTGCTGATCAGGTTCTGAAGTTATGCAGAATAGTTATTAGACTTATCCAAGTGGGAGACTATTGGATTAGTGTCTAAGTCCATAACTATTTTGGTATGTACTTGACCCGATTATGAGCATGGTCCTTTTGGGTTGCCTTCACCATAGCAATATGTAGGATGAATTAAGGAGAGAAAGGTTTAATTATGATTTATTAATATATTATAAGAATAATATATTAAAGGAGAAATCATAATGTTTAATTAATATTAGTCAAGAATTAATTAAGAATTAATTTTGTGGCTAAAGGAGATTAATTAAACTTAGGGGACTGGATTTGTAATTATAAGATAATTGCAATTGGGTTATGGATTACCTAATAATATATAGGTTGGACGAATTCTATGGGGAAGCCCATTAGAAATCGTCCAAGGGATATGTTAAAGGAATCCATGGGCTGCTTAGGGCTTAAGCAGTCAGATTAGGGTTTCCTAGCTGTAAACCCTAATAGCCTACCTATATAAAGGACCCTTATGGCCCCAAAAACGTGGCTAAGACTTCCTTAGGGTTTCTGGACGTTTTTGGGTGCTCTTCCTCCTTCTCTCTTCATCCAAGTTGCTTACTGGTGTTTGTGACTCCATTAGAGGTGCAACACTTGAGGCACTAAGCTTTCTGAAGCCAAGGATTAGATTGTTATTGCTATATAACAATCAAAGGTAAGATCTAAACCCTATTTTATGTTAATATGATTAATTGTATGCTAGATCTAGGGTTTATAGCTTTGGATATTCAATTGCATGTTCATTAGACAAACTAGATCCAAAAGCTATTAGGGTTTGCATGTACACCATAAGAATGATGTATTGCTCAAATCCCATCAAAAAGAGGATCAATGTCCTGGATCAGAGAAACATTGAACTTGACATTCAAGTCAATGATTTGTTAAATGAGAATGCCAAACTGAAATCTCAAGTCTCTGATCTCCAGGAAGATCGAGCGTTAAAGACAAAGCAAATATCTGATCTGCAAGACCATTTTAATCTCCTTACCTCCAGTTACTTTGAATTGAAGAAAAAGCTAGAAGGAGATCTTGGTGATAAATACCAAACATCTGCTGACGAGTACATAATCAATCTACATGTTCAAGCCCATCCTGTTACCATGCCAACTGTTCAGACTTCTAGAGTTGTAAACCGTTTTGATGAGGAGCCTGCTCAAGCTCCCCATGTTGCGGCACTTATACGTGATAGACAAGATCAAGCTGCTGAAAAAGGACAACTCTTGTTTAAGAGGAGTTCTGACAAAAATGCACCTGGGGATCAGCCAACAATCACGGTTACAGATCTTGAAGCTGTACACTTTAGAGACACGCATGGTGATAGGTATGGAATCATTTCTTGGGGATTTCATGATGCGATGAACATGTGGATTGTGCGGAGAAAAAGTGGCAACACTGAGCTATACAAAGACTGTCATGATTTCGATTCATGGACCAGGATGGATCTATCAGAGTTATCACAGTCTCCTTTTGCGAATCCCTCAAATAATCCAAGGGCAACTCAGTTCAAACACTTCCTAGAAGACCAGGTGAAAAGGGGTTTTCCTTCGATGAAGACTGCTGAGTCTATGATTAAGCAGTATCCAGATGTCATAGATTCTAAGACTGGTCTTCCACTTCAGGTGGTGATGTGGCCTGCAACCAAACAGGTCAAACAAATCCCGGTTCTTCAGAGTTATCCAGATGGATCCCTGGGCTCCATGCTTTACTGGGTCTTCGACGAGACTACAACTTCTGTTGTTATCAAACTTAAAGATGGATGCATCCGTCTTTATGATCGAAGGGATTTGTTTCAGTTCAGAAAGTGGGACATTCATCATCTGAGTAATCATCAAATAAAAGTTTCCGAGAGATTTTTGAGCAAGCAGCAAAAGAGTATACGACCATGGTTGCCGAAATCATCAATAAACGTATGTGGAACGGCGCAATGGGGCAGGCAGATGTGATGGTGGTAGACAAAGACTAAATCCAAGCTAGCACCAAACCAAGGGGGAGATTGAAGGGTCTAGTTAGTGGTTTGGTCTAGGCTTTCATTGTAATAAGTTCTTTTGAGTCTGTATGAGGTTTTGGTAGGTTAATTATGAGTTTACGGCCTAGTTGTGAGTTTACGGCCGTAAACCCAGTGTCCGGCCTAGCCCACTATATATAGGGGTTTTGTAGGTCTTTTATGGTTGTTGATGCCACAAGAGTTCATGGTTGTTCAGAGCAAGTTGTACCAGACGTTTTGTGTAATCTAAGCGTGTGCAAGCTTGTTTCTAATCTGTTTCCTACTCCTATTCTTGTTGATTCGATTGTGTGTTTGTTTTGATTACTGGTAAGATCCGTTTCAGGTCCTTACAAAGAGGTTATCTTGAGCATTTTGGTGCACCTTGAGAGAAGAAGAGGAAAGCATTAAGGCTTGGAGCAAGGAGGGACGTTTGGATCTAGAGGTTCTCAGTGGATAGCTTCTGTTTGAGGTAAAAATATG
This sequence comes from Lactuca virosa, assembly GCF_052849685.1. Classification (NCBI taxonomy): domain Eukaryota; kingdom Viridiplantae; phylum Streptophyta; class Magnoliopsida; order Asterales; family Asteraceae; genus Lactuca; species Lactuca virosa. Next base: position 8,581,130 of record NC_136430.1, on the reverse strand, counting down.
CTATCTTGATCATTTTCCTTGTGAGATCTTAGTTTGGGGAGTTTTGGGGCTTTTCCCCATCCTTCTTGTGTTATTGAGTCCCTTGAGCATATCTTGAGGTTGATGTAACATCCTAAAATTTAAGACCGGGTTCTTAAATTAATATGGATAAATAAATAATAGGAGAATTATTTAAATAAATAATCAAGGGATAATCATATCATTAGTCAATATGAAGCTTGCAAAGTTAAAGGCTGAGATGTTAACATTTCAAAGTTAAGGGACCCAAAGCGTCAATTTGGAAAAGTATGTTTGACCAAGAGTTGACTCACCAAGGTTAAATGGATGAGGAATGTTAAGAATTGGATGGTCAAGGACTCATTATGTCAACCATTTAAGCAAATGTGAAAGTAGTTGAAGTAATGGTAAATTTGACAAAATTCGTAAAGTTGAAGGACTAGTTTCAACAAATAGCAAAATTTGTGTCTAATGTTAACATAGTCGTTTGACTAATTAGATAAAAATGAATAACTTTGGGGTCAATGAAACGTCCCAAAAATACAGTCTAAAAATTTCGTTTTAATTTAATAATAAAACCATAGTCATCAAACATCATATAAAAATCATAAACAATGTATCTCAAGATATCGTAACAATTGTCAAAATATCAGAGTATATACATCCCAGGCTGAACAGATGGTGTGTGCACTGCAATCATCCCGAGCTCCTCTTTTGAAAACTGAGTACCTGAAACCAAAACTGAAAACCGTAAGCACGAAGCTTAGTGAGCTCCCCCAAACTACCACATACCATACAATAACATATAAAGCAACTACTGGGCCTTGCCCACTGCATCGGACCGAAGTCCGGAAACTGCATCGGACTGAAGTCCGGAACTAACCAGGGCCTTGCCCTCTGCATCGGACCGTAGTCCGGAAACTGCATCAGACCGAAGTCCGGAAATAACCAGGGCCTTGCCCTCTGCATCGGACCGAAGTCCGGAAACTGACTGGAACCTTGTCCCCTGCATCGGACCGAAGTCCGGAACTAACTGAATCGGACCGAAGTCCGGAAACTGACTGAACATAGCATAGCATAAACATATCAACTAACATGAACACACATACTGTATACTGCATCGGACCAGGGTCCGGAACACATAACACAAAACATGCTTGAATCACAAAGACACCAAGCATTCTAACTACTGCATCAGACCGAAGTCCGGAACTACTGCTGACTAGACGGGCCGGCATTATGGCGGTAGACCCGTTCCTACCGGAAGGAAACTCACCTGAACTGCTGAACTCGGCTGATAGCCCTCTGGCTGCTAACTGACAAATCTCCGGAATGCTGCTCCTCTAGCTCCCTAAGCAACCAATACCAATAGCACTCAATCCCAAACTGAACTCCAGAAGTCAAATTGAGTCAACCCTGGTCAAGGTCAAAGTCCTGGTCAAAGTCAACCTTCCTGATTGACCCTACTCGTCGAGTCAACCCGTAGACTCGCCGAGTTCTTAAACTCAGAAACTCTCAAAATACGACTCGACTCGCCGAGTCACCCCAAGACTCGTCGAGTTGAACGATCCCCGAGTCCCATCCTGTCCAACTCACTGAGTCACCACTCAACTCACTGATCTGCGTGTTAACCAGAAAAGGTTAGGGTTCTGCGACCATACTCGCCGAGTCCAAGAACAGACTCGTCGAGTCCAAGGCAATCTTCAACAGACTCGCCGAGTTGTTCTTCCAACTCACCGAGTCCAAGCTCATCATCATATGACTCGCCGAGTCACCTATGCGACTCGCCGAGTTACTACGCGACTCCAAGTCTGATCCTTAGCCCAACTCGTCGAGTCATCTCCCAGACTCGCCGAGTCCATTCGTGTATTCCCATAATCTCGAGTCACAGAGCTACTCCTTTGCTCCAAACAATAGATCTGGGTTTCTAGAGTCCATTAGCAACATAAAGTTGCTACCTTTACGTGCTTCTTGCCCCAATATACCAAAAACCAAGCTAGAAAGGGACTTAACTCTTGGGGAAAGGCTTTTGCATAACAATTAGGAAGGCTTTCTGCATCAATGATCCATATAGAACTCAGATCTGGAGTTTCAACTCCAGATCTAACTCATGCTTCAAGATCTCATCAATATTTCTCCAACCAAACCCTAAAACTCCATGAAAGTTGAAATAGAAGGGAGAAGGCCAAGGATAACGATTCCTTACCTCCAAAATGACCTTCCACTGAAGTATAATCTGGATTTCTTCAAGTCTCCTTGATCCAAGCTTCTTGGTCTTCAAGATCCCTTCACAAAGCACACCAATTTGCTTCCAAGTCTCTTCACAAACGAAGTTAGGGCTTCTGGATCTCAAAAGGGTAGCAAAGAGGCTGAGGGTGGGTTATAATCTGCTTTATATAGGGCTCAACCCCCGGGATTAGGGTTTTCTCCCTTCAGCACCAACTCGTCGAGTACAAGCCACCGACTCGGCGAGTTGGCCACTTAAACCTGCGATAAATCCCGCTCCGACTCGGCGAGTAAGCATACCTACGCGTCGAGTCCCTTCTTCAATTTACACTTTTAGCCCTTAACTCAACTTCTGAAATTTGGGATGTTACAGTCAAAGTGTGAAAAGTATAAGTTTCCTTTTGGTTATTGATCAAATGGTGTTAAATATGAGAACAAGGTAGGTTAGGGGTCATTTGTGCCAATTGTCGATTGTAGTCACTAGTTAGATGGGGTTCTCTTCACTTGAAGAGAGGAGAAACGTGATTGAGAGAAAGTAGCAAGGAAATGGCGATTTTTTATGAAACAAAGGAATATTTAGAGTGGTTATTGAGGACTCAAGCTAGGAATTGAAGATATGAAGCAACATCAAGCTTGAGAGGTATAATTTCTCATCCCCTAACTCTATATTTCGAATTCAAGGTTTGGGGAAAACCCAATGTCGAAATAAGTTTGCTTCATTGATTAGGGTTTGGTTTTCTACCCTCCCTTGAGTTGTTTTGATGATCCCAATCTCAATCCATTCATCCCATTGATGGATTTGAGGATTTGGGTGAAAACCCTTATGAACCCTAGAATTTAAAATTAGGGATTTCATGTTTATATGTTAGACTAGAATTGATTCAATGACCTAGATGTTGTTTGAAGGCAATGAATCTAAGTGGAATGCTCAAACACATCCATGATGGTAGAATCATGTATAAGCTTGGATTGATATGGATTTGGGGACAATATGATGAAAACAATGGAATCCATAGTTGTTGGACTTTTGAGGAGTAAAGGAAGTTCATAAGTATGAATGGATACTTTTAGAATGATTGAAATTAAAATCATAAGGTGATTTCTTGATTCCTTGATTGATATATTGAATTATTGGCCATAAGGGTATTTTGGGAAATCTATGGATAACTATAGGATGATTGACATATTGTAAGTGAATGACATTCATGAACATGAATTGACACTTTAGAGATGGAATTTGAACATAAACATGAAGGATATCTTGAGCTATAAGTGGTTCTAGTGGTTGTTTTAGCCTAAAGGGCAATTTGGGAAACATGGAATAGAATTGAGGATTCCATGGTTAGTTTTTGTACTTACAATGAGATTAATTAAGGTTTTATGTGATTGACAACATTTATTCGAATGTTCAATAAGTTGGGAATAAGCCTTGTGAGTTTTGGAATGTTCAACTAAAAAATGGACTAGTTTACCCTTCTTTTAAACACTTGAGGATCATCATGATCTAAAGGTTTCAATGAACACCTATTGGATTAAGCAGAGTGTTTTAAGATGATAAAACACCTCCTAAACATGTGTGAGAACCTAAATAAACGACACAAAGTGAATGGGAAAAGGGTCTTCAAGAACTATGCAAAGTAGGGTGTTATTTTGAGAAAAATCGAGTTTTGGGCGTGTCCAGACATGAAAACACGGCCCGTGTAAATGCATGCTTTAATTTACACGGCCCGTGTAAATCCCTGACTTGGAGACTTTCTTGTTTTCTTCATAACTTTTGCATACGAACTTGGATTTACGCACGGTTTTCGACTACATTCATATTTTTGGACGAGGAATGATATGAAGCAATAAAATTTAGTATTTGAACCTTTGAGGGGTATTTTGGTCATTTTAATGAATTGTGTCCATATATGGTGTAGGTAGTGTTTGAAGAGGATCGGTATAGGGAAAAGAAACTAGCAGAGCACTAGCTGACCTATGTGTGATTGAGGTGAGTACGTGTTGGCATTTTTCCCACTTTGGGGTACATGGCAAAATGATTTTATGATAATTAAATGCAATGCTTTGATATATGAAATGTTTTGGAACAAAAGCGTCAAATGTTTTTGAAAAGGGTATTTTGAAAGTGTGCTGAAAGGCAAGAATGTTTTTGAAAGAAAAGAACGTTTTGGAAGATTGAATGTTTTGAAAATATGATTGAAATGTTTTGAAATATAGATGCTTTACTTTTGAAATGATTTTATGATACTAATGTATGAAATTTGTAAAGCATGGAAAGTAATGAAAAGAAATGTAAAGTAATGAAAAGAAATGTAAAGGAATGAAAAGGAATTGGAAAGTAATGCAATGAAAACTGCTCGGGCCATGATACCTCGTAAGAGGCGCTGGAGGAATCTATCGGGCTGGTGCCTCCCCTTCGCGAGATAGATGTCCTATTATGATACCTTGGTGGATTGATTTGCTCTTTCCACCTTGGCCTTGGAAATGATGCCTTGGTGGATTGATTTGTTCTTTCCACCTTGGTCTAGGCTTGGGAGTGGTTCCTTTATTGGACGTAGACCCTAAGTATAAAAATGGAAACGGTTTAATACCGGAATTAGCCCTTAATGATAAAAGAAAATGAAATATGGAAATATGGCTCTTGAAATGAAATGATAAGATATGAATTGATATTTATGACATGTATGAAATGAGTTTTCCTTGAAAATGTTTTATGGTCTAAAACTATGTTTTGCAAAGATGAAATGTTTTTGATGAAAATATGATAAATGTTTTGGGTCTCAAACCCACGTAGCTCATGAGACATTATTGTCTTACGTACCTCTTTTTAATGCCATGTATCTCAGGTTACACTTTAAGGAGAGAGAATGATAGATGGAAGTTAGAAGTCAAGTGATAGAGAATGGAGTGGAACTTGTTAAGTTCCTTATTAATTGTATTGATGTAATTCTTATTTGCTTGCTATGGTTGTAATGATGCTTAATGGTAACACCCACTATTTTAAATTTGTAAATGTTTTTATGGGACCGGTTTTTTTGGTTAATGTGGGTTAACACCCGAATGTTTTTAAAACCATAGCATATTAAAGTTTGAAAAAGTTTTGAAAAAAATAGGGTGTTACAGTTGAAACCTCAGATCTGGATTGTGGGAGGTTTTGTGAGCCCAAAGACCCAAGCTTTATGGAGCTAGAGGCAAGTCTATGAGCACCAAACCCTTGTTGGAGCTTGTATTGGCATTATGGAGAAAATATGCCATGCATGAACGTAAAGATCGAAGCTTTACATGACATTCGAGCCTTGGGTTACTAGATCTAGAGTTTGGAGTGGTAGATCTGCCTTAAAACATCTGAATGAAAATACAGACTGAATGGACTCGCCGATTCAATGAGCTGACTCGACGAGTCAACTAGGGTTTTCCCCGATGAGTCTGGACATGGGTAACTTGGTGAGTTGATGAGACAACTCGAAAAGTTAAGTTGGATTTTCGCGATAATTCAGAGGAAACGAAGAGACTCGACGAGTCACATAGATGTACTCGGCGAGTCGGGTCAACATGGATTGTTAACTCGAATGTTGACTTCTGTGGACTTTAGGGTTTGGTCAAGATAGGGAGTATGGGGACCATGGAGGGGTAAAATGGTCTTTTACCCATTCCAAGAGTTAGAGAGAGAGAGAATAACCTTTATTCTATTTAGAGTTGTGAATAGAGTATTAATTAGAGATAATTATCCTATGTGTTAGGCGGAGGCTAGTTCGAGATTCGTGTACGAGGTTATTTGCTTACTTGCTTATGAGGTGAATCTTCTCACTATACTTACCTTGAGAGGTAATCTATGTGTGACGGGAGGGTCTTATGTGCTTATATTCAGTATTGTGATATCCTGCATTATGTCTTTGTGATTTATGTTGTGTATTATTCTGAGCTTACTTAGTTAGGACCGGAGGGTCCACCCGAGCTGTGGGACCGGAGGGTCCCACTGAGACACATTGACCGGAGGGTCTTATTTGAGTATAGCCATGAGAGGCTAATGAGACGAGTGTGGTATTTTGGGCAACTCACCAAGCTTCATGCTTATCGTGTTATGTGTTTCAGGTACCTCTCAGGATCACGGGAAGGCACCGGCATGATTGTACACACTTGTTTGAGACCATATTGAGGATTCTGGGATAGTGATTTTTACTTGTGGATTTTGATAACATTTGAGATATTTGTGGTTTTTGGGAAATGTAAAATGAGTTTACTGTGTTTATTTTTATGAAAATTTTGTTGAAATTTACGGTGTTACACTCGAGTGTATCTGGACTCAAACCGAGGGTTTGAGAGATTTTTACAGGAAAAATAAATTTTCTAAAATTAAAATTAAGGGTTTTTATAAAGAACAAGGAGTGTGATGTGTGCAATCAGTCGGGATCAAGTAAGTTTTCCCCAAGATACCCATACATGTTATATTATGATATGAAGTGTGAATATGTGAACTACATGCTAGATTAAGGCTAAGGATTTAGGAATGATGCCTTGTATGCCTACTGTATGTGCTTATTGAACTACATGCTAGTACTGATTAGTCAGTGATATGATGGCCTGTTTAGGATATGCCTGGTTTTGTTACTCAATGCTCGAATGTAGTTTGCTTTGTGTTTTTAGGAGTTATAGTTATCTTTAATTAATTAGTAAACGAATACGTTAAGTAACATATTACGAGGACTAAATAATTTCAGAAGATTAGTTCTAGCCTTATTTCACAGCTCTTGTCTGATTCCAACCGTTGTAGGGTAGGACCTCTCATTCGAAGAATTATCTGGTCTTAGTAATATGTAATGGTATTCAAGAGCTAGTTAAGGAGAGATAGCGGGGACTTCTTATGTAGCTGATGGCGGAGAGTGGGTCGAAGATTACCCTAGAGCAAGCCTAAGATGAGATTAGTATCAAAACTTATTCGATTTCGAATTGTATACATGGATAGGAAGCGAATTTAGTAAACCAAGGCAAACCAGGAGGAAAGTACGGATATATATGTGGAAGGTAGTATGGGCCTGTACTACTGAAAGCAGATGATCCGTACTTGACTCTTGGAGAGCTGCAGGGAACCAAGAGTGGCAGAGTGTGAGACCTCTCGATGTTATGTATGGCCATGACAATTGTGTGTTTTGTTTCAGAATGGTGGTAACGCGTCATGGATCAGGGGGCTCAGGATCTGGGTCAGGTTCGGGTATAGGTTCCTAACTAGTTGATGATGGATCGTGCGAGTTCATTGCATCCGAGATTACGAGAGGCATCCTTGAGTCGACCCCAGTGATTTTTGGGTCGATCAAGGAGGGTAACATCGACCCAAAAAATCCATACCAAAAATTTTGTTTTTAATTTAATAAACAAACCACAAGTGTCAACCATTCATACAAAACATATCACATTAGAGTATCATGCCCAAAACATTATTTTATTTTATCAGAGTAAAACATCCCAGGCTGGCTAAACAATGGTGTGTGCCATGCGATCACCCCGAGCTCTTCCCTTCGCTACCGGAAGTACCTGAAACCAAAACTGAAAACCGTAAGCACGAAGCTTAGTGAGCTCCCCACCCTACCATATACCATACTCATAATCACATACTGGGCCTCGCCCATGCTGCATCGGGACTAGCCCGGCATCGGACTCGCTCCGGCATCGGGCCCTGCCCGGCATCAGGCCTCGCCTGGCATCGAGCCTCGCTCGGTATACAGATCTGTCTCACTTAGGCCTCGCCTGTCTCCGGGCCTCGCCCGCTAAACATATACAAACATATAACATATCGCCTAACACATAAGCTATAGTACTTTACTGCATTACTGATCTAAGGCCTCGCATGTCTTGGGCCCCGCCCCTGTCTACTACTGATGAGTCATGGAACCCCATCCACACTCCTACTGATAATGAGATATGGGCCCCAACCCACACTCACTCTTTCCCTAACTCGGGCCTCGCCCCTGCTCTGCTACTAATGAGATACGGAACCCCGTCCATACTCTGCTGATGGTAAGATACGGGACCTCGCCCACACTCACCTCCCTACCATGCACATACAAGTATCACACAAACAACGAGTATAATCTAACATGCGACTTTCCTCAGGCTTACCCCGACATCGGATCTTGATCTGGAATAACAACACATAAACCTTCCTCAGGCACCCGCCTGGCATCGAACCTTGGTCCGGAAGAACATACTAGCATACAGTGCCTAGGGCTAACCCCCAGGTCTTCCTACTCATAACTACATGGGCCAAAATTGTGGCCGTAGACCCATACACACAAAAGGAAAACTCACCCGCACTGCTGAGCTCTGCTGATAACCCTCTGGCTGCTATCTGACAACTCTCTGAACCGCTGCTCCTCTAGCTCCCCGAGCTACCAATACCAATAATAACACTTAGCCTAACTGTCCTCCCGAAGTCAACTAGGTCAAGTCCTTCTCAAGGTCAAAGTCCCGGTCAAAGTCAACCTTCCAGTTGACTCGACTCGTCGAGTTGTTCTACCAACTCGCCGAGTCCATACTCCTCAAATCCCAAACAACCCCGACTCCACTCGTCGAGTCTAGCGAGAACTCGAAGGGTTCTCTTTCACTAACACTTCGGGACCATCTTCCACCGACTCGCCGAGTTCATCCTTGAACTCGTCGAGTTCATCATCATCGTATGAATGTCTAGGCCATGACTCGTCGAGTTGTATAAACAACTCATCGAGTTCATCTTCATAACTAAGGAGATTGTCTTGGACTCGCCGAGTTCCTCCTCGAACTCGTCGAGTACTATGATCTTCATGTCCATTATGAACCCAGTCTGGCTGAATCCTTTACTAACTCCACTCATTGATCCAAATCATAAAAAAGGGTTTGGGTTTGCGACCCGACTCGCTGATTCCATGAACGGGCTCGTCGAGTCCACTTTATGACATCTCTATTCTGTCGATTACAGTCCATTCCAACACTTCCAACTCATAGATCTGGACTCCTAATGCTAGCATTGCACGTAAAGTTGCTAACTTTACGTGCATGCAAGGTGTTATGAGACTAGAACACTTAATCCAAGCTACAATGAAGGCCTAGGTCATGAAATGGGACCTTAGCTGGATAAAGCCAACAACTTTGAGCTTCTAAAGCTCAAGAGTGTCCATCCTCAAAGGCTTAATACTCGGATTCTACTTGGAAATGATCCAATTGTGAAAAAAGGGCAAGCTAGAAAGGGAATCTATCAATTGAAAGCTCAAGGTTCAGACTTTTTACCTCCTAACAGTTGCCAAGTCGATATGGAGGCTGGATCTACTTTTCCTTCCTTGCTCCTTTCTCTCCAAGCTTCCAAGATACACTCTAAAGGCCCTTGATCTTCTCAAAAGCTCAAACAATGGGGTTGGGTGGCTAGGGTTTTGGGTTCTGGACGAGAGAGGCTGTAAATGTGATGGGTTTTGAGCATTCTAACACCCCTAAGTGTACATGCAACCCTAGAAAACCTTGGATCTATGTTTGTCTAAAATACATGCAAAATATGATTTCCAAGGTTCATAATCCTATCTAGCATACATGGGGAACTTTTAACATAAAAGTTGGCTAGAATTACATACCTTGTAGTTGATTTGATTCCTTGAAAACCTTGAGAGCCTAGCACCCCAAGTGTGATGCCTCAAATGCTTCACACAACACCAAATTCTTTGGAATGACTTTAAGAGAATGTATAACACTCTAAAAACCGACTTGCCCTTTCTTGTACTTAGTGTAGCCGATTTTGGTGTGTATCATGATCCTTATATAGTGTGTTGCATTAGGGTTACACCATGTAAACCCTAATGTAACATGACTCTTTATTTCCATGGCCCATAGGTTTAACCCAACTTGATAATCCATGGAGCCTTTTAGCCCACTATACAAGTTATGGATGATTTACATAATCAACCCATATATTTAATTAGTCATCTTTTGATCACTTAATTAATTCCAAATTAATTCTTCATCAATACTAATTAAATAATAATATTAATATATTAAAACTTATAATATATTAATAAACCACAAGTGTTTATTTCTCTCATTAAGTCTATCCAAATGCATGATGCCATGCAACCCAAATGAACCATGTCAGGTCGGATCAAGTACATAACAAATATAGTTATGGACTTAGACACCTTATCCAACAGTCTCACACTTGGATAAGTCTAATAACTATATTTGTAAGTATGACTTCAGGAACCGATCAGCAATCGTAGCTCTTTTCAAGGTCTCTCGGAACTGAGAAGAAGATGATGATGCGCCATTTAATATAAGTGATCATATAATCCTCTGTTCTAGATATCATCCGGACAAATACATGGAACAATGTCTTTCTTATTGTCCAACAGTTTGTTTCCCGATTTTCGATTTGTTTGACCAAGAACTTAATTGAACACATCAATTTAGTTCTGACCGGGCCCGGTACATAGGTCAAAAAAAATCATCGAGGGGCCCATATATCACTTCTAATCCAAGAAGGAACGGATAAACTTTGACTCATATGCTTGTTCTACTACTTGTTAAATCACACACAAAAGTACGTTTTATAACATCGAGTTACCAATGAGGTTTCGTACGATCAATGCATAACCAACTCATAGGCAACAAGTCATATCTCTAGGTTTGAAGACTTATATGATATTACCGTCTCACGATCACTCGAGATAAATTCCATGAAGTGATACTAGTGAGCGTGGGTTGAGTCCAATGCTCAGAACTTATGAGCACTCATGAGTGTTGTAGCCATGTCTAACAACTTAGACCTCTGCAACCATCTCATGACAGTCTTGATTCATACCTACTTCCAACATATGACCGACCGTGGAGATTCGAATAATACGATATGCCAAACATAATTATTCTGGAAGTCAAAACATGCAAAAGAAATATAGTAAACGATTGACAAGTGATAGCAACACTTTACTCATAAATAAACACAGCTTTTATTCATCATCAAATGTCAATTACACTTTACAAATTTCAAAATTATCTAACTACTAAAACTAATATCATCCTTCAGCCCTATGCTCCGAGCATGCTGGAGATGCTTAGCTCGACTCAGTCCCTTCATGAGGGGATCTGCTGGGTTCTCATCCGATGATACCCTCTTTGCCACGAGGAGTCCTTCTTCTATTCGATGTCTAATGAAATAGTATTTTCTGTCGATGTGTCTGGATCTCCCATGATCCCTTGGTTCCTTGGCTAAGGCAACTGCACTTTCACTATCACATAAAATTTCCATTGGCTCCTTTATAGCTGGTACAACTCCAAGGTCTCCAATGAAGTTCTTCAGCCATATAGCCTCCTTTGCTGCCTCGCTTGCTGCTATATACTATGATTCGCAAGTTGAATCAACAACTGTCTCCTGCTTGGAACTCTTCCAAGTAATTGCTCCTCCGTTTAAGGTAAAGACCCAGCCTGACTAAGAGCGGAAATTATCCCTATCAGTCTGGAAGCTAGCATCACTATACCCTACAACTCTCAAGTCATCACTCCCACCGAGGGTAAGGACCCAGTCCTTAGTCCTCCGGAGGTACTTGAGGATATTCTTTACCGCAGTCCAGTGAGCCTTGCCAGGGTTCCCCTGGTATCTGCTAACCATGCTCAAAGCAAAGGCTAAATCAGGTCGAGTGCAGGTCATAGCATACATGATCGATCCTACTGCAGAAGCATAAGGTATTCGACTCATTTCTGCTATCTCAACCTCAATACTCGGGCTCTGAGTTTTACTCAGTCTGGCGTTACTCTGGATGGGTAACTCTCCTTTCTTGGAGTCCTGCATGCTGAACCTCTTCAGCACCTTGTCCAAGTAGGTACTCTGACTAAGTCCAATTAGTCTTTTACTCCGGTCTCTCAGAATCCTTATCCCTAGAATATAGGCAGCTTCTCCTAGGTCCTTCATAGAGAAACACTTCCCAAGCCAGGACTTTACTTCCTGCAGAGTTGGGATGTCATTTCCTATGAGTAGTATGTCATCCACATACAGTACCAAAAAGCTGACTATACTCCCACTAGCCTTGACATATACACAAGATTCATCTTCACTCCTCGAAAAGCCAAATTCTTTGACTTTCTCATTGAAGCAAAGATTCCATCTGCGAGGTGCTTGCTTTAATCCATAGATGAATTTCTCAAGCTTACACACTCTATTAGGGTATTCTGTATTGACAAAACCCTCTGGCTGACTCATGTAAACATCTTCAGCCAAACTTCCATTAAGGAAGGCGGTTTTGACATCCATTTGCCAAATTTCATAATCATGAAATGCAGCGATGGCTAATAGTACCCTAATGGACTTAATCTTGGCTACTGGTGAAAAGGTCTCGTCATAATCAACTCCCGGAGTTTGTGAAAAGCCCTTTGCAACCCGTCGCGCCTTATAAGTGTGTACATTACCATCCATGTCGTCTTCTTCTTGAAGATCCATTTGCACCCAACTGTCTTACGACCTGGTACATTGTCAACCAAGTTCCAAACTTGATTGTCATACATGGACTGTATCTCGCTGTCCATTGCCTCTTTCCATTTGGCAGACTCGGGGCCTGCCATGGCTTCCGCGTAACTGTTAGGTTCATCCAGACTTACCAATGTCTCATCACTGATAAGTGTCTTACCTTCCGCAGTAATATGGAAACCATAATAATGCTCAGGCGCATTCCTAACCGTCGTGGAACGCCTCAGAGGTTCAGACTTGTCAATTGGCTCAACAGGAGTTTCCTCCTCAGGTTGAATGCTAGGGTTTGAAGTTCCTTCATCACTTGACTCTTGAATTTCTTCAAGGTCAATTTGCCTCCCACTGTTTCCTTGGCTTATGAACTCTCTTTCTCGAAAGACACCCCTCCTTGCTACAAAGACCACATTGTCACTAGGTCTGTAGAAGAGGTAACCAAAGGATTTCTGTGGGTAGCAGATGAAAATATACCTCTCACTTCAAGGTTCGAGCTTATCATGAGTCTCGCGTCTCACGAATACGTCACAACCCCAAATCTTGATGTGGTCTAGTTTAGGAACTTTACCAGTCCACATCTCATGAGGAGTTTTGGCAACTTTCTTTATAGGGACCAGATTAAGGATATGGGCGGCAGTCTCTAAGGCATACCCCCAAAATGAGATTGGTAGCGAAGCTCGATTCATCATGGAACGAACCATATCCAATAAGGTTCGATTGCGCCTCTCAGCCACACCATTCAACTGCGGTGTCCTGGGAGGTGTCAATTGTGAGATAATCCCACATTCCTTAAGATAGTCGAGGAACTCTATGCTAAGATACTCACCACCTCGATCGGATCGAAGCATCTTAATGTTCCTGCCCAATTGATTATCGACTTCCTGTTTAAACTCTTTAAACCTTTCAAAAGTCTCTGACTTATGCTTGATTAAATAGACATATCCATATCTACTATAATCATCAGTAAAAGTCAAATAATAACGATTAGCATCCCTTGTGGCAGTTTTGAAGGGTCCACACACATCCGTGTGTACGAGATCCAACAAACCTTCACCCCCATCACAAGAACCAGTGAAGGGTGACTTTGTCATTTTTCCAAGTAAGCATGATTCACAACTATCATCTGACTTTAGGTCAAATGACTCCAAGACTCCATCCTTTTGGAGTTGGCTTATGCGTTTCTTGCTCACATGTCCAAGACGACAATGCCATAATGATACCTTATCCAAGTTATTATTACTCGAAGAATCAATACACAACACATTATTTCCTAGATTATCTACAACAGATACAGCTTCATACACACCATCACAAGGTAATGCTTTAAAATAAAGAACATTATTAAAGAAAGCATTTATTCCACCATTTTCATTATCAGAAGAAAAGGTAAACCCTTGTTTGTACAAAGCATGAAAGGAAATAATATTTCTTGCCATTTCTGGCGAATAACAACATTTATTCAAATCTAAACTAAACCCACTACTTAGCAATAAAGTATAAACGCCAATCTTGGTGACAGGTGAAGCTTTCCTATTCCCCATGATCAAGTTTATCTTTCCATGCTCCACATTCTCACTTCTTCTTAGTCCCTGCAAATCAAAACAGATATGAATACCACAACCGGTATCAAGGACCCAAGAGTTAGAATAGGGTAAGTTATTAGATAGAATAGTGTAAATACCTGCATGGTTGGGTTTGACTTTCCCATCCTTCACATCTTGCTGGTACTTTGGGCAGTTCTGCTTCCAATGAGACTTCTCATGGCAATAGAAGCATTCAGCCTCTTTTGGGTCAGAAGAAGGAGTAACGAAACCTTTCTTGGTTCCACTTGAAGAAGAGCCATCAAGGGTCCTAGCCTTGGTACCCTTCAAAGAGCTCTTCCTCTTCCTCCCTCTACCTTTCCCGATTGCCAAGATAGGGGCGGAGTTTGGAGTAGGAGTAGGAGTGTTAACAACCGACTTACCCTTAAGACCACTTTCGGCGGTCTTCAAGAGTCCTTGAAGTTTGTTGAGTGTGACTTCTTCTTTATTCATGTGGTATGTCATGTGGAATTGATCATAACACGAGGGTAAGGATTGCAAAATGATATCTATTGCAAGCTCCTCTGGGAAGTTCACATTAAGTTTCAGCAAACGGTCCACATACCTTTGCATTTTCTGCAAGTGGCCCGTGATGGGTTCACCATCCTTCATACGGGTTGTTATCATGGAGCAGATGATGTCATACCTCTCTTGACGAGCACTTTGATGGTATCTTTCCATCAAATCTTGGTGCATTTCAAAAGCGTAGTAGTCCTCATAGGACTTTTGGAGCCCGGCTGTCATCGTGGCCATCATGATACAAGCCACTTTCGTGGCATCTCTTTCATGAGTCTGGAATTCAACGATCTCCTCAGGAGTAGCAGTTGACTCATCAATATCTTTTAGCTCCTTATCGAGGACATATTGCTTGTCCTCGTAGCGAGTGACCATCCTGATGTTCCGGATCCAATCCATAAAGTTGGTACCATCAAAGATGACCCTCCCACATAGGTTCATGAGGGAAAAGGAGCCAGTAGGGTTTGAGCCAGAAGCAGTGTTGTTGGAAGACATCTGAAAAGAAGAGAACAAGTTTAGTTTAGATATAAAGATAGTCCTTAATAAACACCCAAATGTAATATTAAGGCTAGGATCCAATCACAATATATCATAACTTAGAAGAGGTATGCCGTAATCTAAGCTATAATATATTTGAAAGGTTGGTGAATGACGATTCACCAATTTCCACCAAAAAACGAAATATAAATTATTAGGTTTTAATTGGTTTTTTGAAATTCCTAGATTCTTTTGAGATTCAATGAACTTTTCAAAGGCATGTTTCAATCTCGAGTGTGCCCTCCAAGTTTTGTGACTGGGATACCGAGGATCACAAAACGAGGTGTGAAGTAACCATGCAAATCACTTGGTACCTTTAAAGTTTATCACTTAATCGATGTGTCGGTTAACCACACGCGCTCCACCGACCTATAATAAACTTTAAGTCACCCTTTACCTACCTTGTTAAGTCCAGGTTAGTGTGCCGGTTAACCACACACGCTCCACTAACGACTTAATCAAAGTGTAAAGTGTAATTTCATGGATTCACACCTTATTCACATTTTTCCTAAAGTAACTAAGATTGGGAATTTAATAAAACATTTAGTTACTTTATAATATTCATCCTACTTTTAATGAGAATTTATAAGTCCTCGTCCTACCCGTTCGGCTAACGACCCTCCACCGATCAAGGAAGCGGTGGGTGAGAGTGGACACCCATTAAGCTGCCATTTTATAGGCAACAACTTTATACCCCCCTTATAGACCGACTTCGTAAATGAGGCCTACTAACGGTAAGACGACTTGATCTTATACACACACACACACACACACACACACATATATATATATATATATATATATATATATATATATATATATATATATATTATTAACTTATAATATAATAAAGTATAAGGGTTGAATTTTAACTTTTAAAATTCTAAGGGTTGGAACTAAAGTTTTAAAGAAGACTTTACATGTTCCAAAACTTGAGGGCAAGTTTTGTAACTTTACAAAACTCTTCAATTCATTACTTATGAGATTAATGGGTTTATTAAAATGAGTGTCTTTTCATTTTTCATAACCTATGTGTTTTAATGAACTTTAAAAGAAAGAGACTTTTGGTAATCCATAACTTGAGGACAAGTTATGGATTCCATTAAAACACATAATGATCAAGAATTAAAACTAGCAAGAAGTTACAAATAATTCCTATGATCATCTAATCTCATAAGAACATGAATATGAATATCAAAACTTCAAGAACACATAAAATCATGGAATTTTGATATTAGCCATTGTAAATGGATTAGAACAACCATTACACCATCTAAAACAAGTTTTAAAACACCAAAACACTTTAGGGTAATGTTTCTAGTCCATTTCCAGCAGCAAAAGTCGAAAATCTGCTGTCAGAGCCTCCTACTTGTCGAGTGCACGAGCCTGCTCGACGAGTAGGATGAATTTTGTCTTGGACTCGTCGAGTCCCCCCATGGACTCGGCGAGTCCACTGTTCAGACAGCAGCTAATTTCAAATTTTAACACTATTTTGCATCAAGTATTAACAAACAAGCCTAGGCTCTGATACCAATGATGGGTTTTGAGCATTCTAACACCCCTAAGTGTACATGCAACCCTAGAAAACCTTGGATCTATGTTTGTCTAAAATACATGCAAAATATGATTTCCAAGGTTCATAATCCTATCTAGCATACATGGGGAACTTTTAACATAAAAGTTGGCTAGAATTACATACCTTGTAGTTGATTTGATTCCTTGAAAACCTTGAGAGCCTAGCACCCCAAGTGTGATGCCTCAAATGCTTCACACAACACCAAATGCTTTGGAATAACTTTGAGAGAATGTATAACACTCTAAAAATCGACTTGCCCTCTCTTGTACTTAGTGTAGCCGATTTTGGTGTGTATCATGATCCTTATATAGTGTGTTGCATTAGGGTTACACCATGTAAACCCTAATGTAACATGACTCTTCATTTCCATGACCCATGGGTTTGTAACTCCCATGGAGCATCCATGGAGCATCCTATGGGTTTAACCCAACTTGATAATCCATGGAGCCTTTTAGCCCACTATACAAGTTATGGATGATTTACATAATCAACCCATATATTTAATTAGTCATCTTTTGATCACTTAATTAATTCCAAATTAATTCTTGATCAATACTAATTAAATAATACTATTAATATATTAGAATTTATAATATATTAATAAACCACAAGTGTTTATTTCTCTCATTAAGTCTATCCAAATGCATGATGCCATGCAACCCAAATGGACCATGTCGGGTCAGGTCAAGTACATACCAAATATAGTTATGGACTTAGACACCTTATCCAACAAAATGAACCTTAGGGAAGAGAATACGATGCTTAAATAGGGTACCAAGTCCCGGAATTAGGGCTTCCTAACCCAGACCTGACTCGCCGAGTCCACCCGCCGACTCGTCAAGTCGGTCACTTAATCTTGCACATGGGTCCCGCTCCAACTCGTCGAGTTCTTCCTTGGACTCGACGAGTTGAGCCCCCTTTGACTTAGGGTTTTCCTTTCCTTTCTTGGCCTTTCTGATACTGGGTGTTACAGTTCGGGTCGCGAGGGTTCATCGGGGATGTACATTGCAGTTGTTCAATGAGCAGTATTCCGTGGATTTAGTCCCTATTCTCCTGCGAGGGAATAAGGTCATCGTGGGTATGGACTTGTTGAGCTCTAATGGGGAAGTGATCGACTGCGAGCGGCAGCTAATGCGAGTTAGGACCCCAAGTGGGGGAGGGTTGGTGATTCGGGGCGAGAGACCGCAGTGTGGACTGACTTTGTGTTCAGCAGCGAGCGCGAGATGCTACCTTCAGTAGGGTTGCACAAGTTATGTCGCCTATGTCATGGATACCCGGGAGAAGGGTAAGGCGACCGTGCATGATGTACCTGTTGGATTAGTGTCTAAGTCCATAACTATTTTAGTATGTACTTGACCCGATTATGAGCACGGTCCTTTTGGGTTGCCTTTACCATAGCAACTTGTAGGATGAATTATGGAGAGAGAGGATTAAATATGATTTATTAATATATTATGAGAATAATATATTAAAGGAGAAATCATATCGTTTAATTAGTATTAGTCAAGAATTAATTAATAATTAATTTTGTGGCTAAAAGAGATTGATTAAACTTAGGGGACTGATATTGTAATTATAAGATAATTGCAATTGGGCTAATGGACTCCATAGAAGTTGGAGTGGATGAATTATATGGGGAAGCCCATAAGAATTCGTCCAAGGCTTCTAAAGAGAGAGTCCATGGGCTGCTTAGGGCTTAAGCAGTCAGATTAGGGTTTCCTAGCTATAAACCCTAATAGCCTACCTATATAAAGGACCCCTATGGCCCCAAAAACGTGGCTAACTGATTCCTTAGGGTTTCTAGACGTTTTTAGGTGCCTCTCCTCTTCTCCTCTTCATCTTTGTTGCTCTTGGTGTTTGTGACTCCATTAGAGGTGCAACACTTGAGGCACTAAGCTTTCTGAATCCAATCACAACAAGGAATAGATTGTTTTTGTTACATAACAATCAAAGGTATTCTCTACACCCTAATTCAGTTCATATTTTGATAGATCTAAGGTTATGGCTTTGGATGATTCAATTGCATGTTCATTAGACAAACTAGATCCAAAGCTATTAGGGTTTACATGTACACTATAGGAATAATGTAGTGCTCAAAACCCATCAGTATCGATCGTATGGGAGTACCCAAACGTGTTCCCGGAGGATTTGTCGAGGGTGCCTCCGGAGAGGCAGGTGGAGTTCAGGATTGACCTAGCTTCGGGTGCGGCTCCAATAGCCAAAGCACCGTATCGGTTAGCTCCCCCCAGATGCAGGAGTTGTCTACACAACTACATGAGCTGTTAGACAAGGGATTCATTAGACCGAGCAGTTCGCCCTGGGGAGCTCCGATTTTATTTGTGAAGAAGAAGGACGGATCCCACCGGATGTATATAGATTACCAGGAGCTGAATAAGGTAATGGTGAAGAACCGTTATCCCCTCCCGAGGATTGACGATTTATTTGACCAGCTTTAGGGTGCATCTAGGTTCTCTAAGATTGATCTATGATCGGGTTATCACCAGATGCGAGTCAGGGACGACGATGTGCAGAAGGTAGCCTTTCGAACTCGCTATGGTCATTACGAGTTCGTGGTGATGCCGTTTGGGCTCACCAATGCTCCTACCGCGTTCATGGATCTCATGAACCGCATATACAGACCGATTCTGGATCGGTCTGTGATAGTCTTTATTGATGACATCTTGGTTTACTCCAAGACTCAGGAGCAGCATGAGGAGCACTTGAGGGAGGCGCTGGAGATGTTGAGGAGGGAGAGACTTTTCACAAAGTTCTCCAAGTGTGAGTTTTGGTTGCACGAGGTGCAGTTTCTGGGGCACCTTGTCAATTAGAACGGTATTCTGGTCGACCCGGCCAAGGTAGAGGTCGTGATGAGATGGGAGGTTCCGAGGTCTCCGTCCGAGATTCGGATTTTTCTTGGTCTGGCGGGTTATTATCGGAGATTCATCCAGGATTTCTCCAAGATTGCTGTTCCACTGACCCGACTAACCAAGAAGTTGGTGACATTCCGTTGGGGGCCTGAGCAGCAGTCAACTTTTGAGACTTTGAGGCAGAAGTTATGCGAGGCACCGATATTGACCCTGCCATAGGGCGTTGAGGATTTCGTAGTGCATTGTGACATGTCGATCACGGTCTTGGGTGTAATGCTGATGCAGAGGGGGCATGTCATCGCTTACGCCTTGAGGCAGCTGAAGCCTCATGAGGCGAATTACCCGACACACGACCTGGAGTTGGGGTCAGTTCTTTTTTCCCTCAAGATTTGGAGACAATACCTCTATGGGGTCCGCTGTACTATCTACACAGACTACAAGAGCCTGGGGTACTTGATGGATCGGCCAAATCAGAACATGAGACAACGACATTGGCTGGATGTGGTGAAGGATTACGATTGCGAGATCCTCTACCACCTGGGGAAGGCCAATGTGGTGGCCGATGCACTCGGCCGCAAGGAGGTCACGGCTCCAATTCGGGAGTATTCGGTTGAAAGTGACCAAAGGGGTAGGCCAGCACCCAGATATGCTAGGTAGTATCCGGTTGAAAGAGAACGAAGGGGTAGGCTAACACCCAGATATGCTAGGTAGTATCCGGTTGAAAGAGACCGAAAGGGTAGGTCGGCACCCAGTTATGCTCGACAGTATCCGGTTGAAAGAGACCGAAGGGGTAGGTCAACACCCAGATATGCTAGGCAGTATCCGGTTAAAAGAGACCGAAGGGGTAGGCTGGCACCCAGATATGCTCAACAGTATCCGGTTGAAAGAGACCGAAGGGGTAGGCCAACACCTGGATATGCTAGGCAGTATGTTTACTGTATAGTATGTGGTATGATGGGGGAGCTCACTAACCTTCGTGCTTACGGTTTTTAGTTTTGGTTTCAGGTACTTCTTCTTCGAAAGGAAAGGAGCCGGCGTGATCGCAGGGCATTACACTATGGTTTTCCGCAATATGAGATCTTTGGGAGTTGTACTCTAATGTTGTTTTCTTATGACATGTTTTGGTTATTAACATATGGGTTTTGTTTATGATATGGGATGACACTATTGATGTTTTCAGACTATTGGTTTTTATAATCACGTAATTAAAAAAATGAAATTTTTGGTCATGATTTTTGGGTGGTTACACATTGACACCAGATAATTCTTCCAATGAAAGGTCTCACACTACAACGGTTGGACTCAGACAAGAGCTGTGCAATAGGCTTAAAACCTAACCTTATAAAATTATTTAGTTTCTGTAATATGTAACTTAGCATATTCGCGTACTAGTTAGCATAAGTTAGTGAGAACTCCTAAAAAGCACAAAGCAATTCGAGCATTGAGTAATCGAAACTAAGCATAACCTAATCAGCTCATCCTATCATTGACTGATCAGTACTAGCATGCAAGTCTACAAGCTCATACAATAGCCATATAAAGGCATCTCTCTTAGCATTCTATCACGCAAATCCTGAGAATATCCTTAGCCCTAACTAGCATGCGATTCACACATTCACAAATCAAAGCATATCATAAATCATGTATGGGTATTTTGGGAAAACTTACTTGAGCTCGGTCGATTGCATGCACTACACCCTTTTCTTTTATTAGAAATCATTTTTGTAAAACATTTATTTTTGAAAAATTCTACCAAACCCTTAGTTTGAGTCCAAACACACCCGAGAGTATGTCCGAATCCCTCAAACCAAGGCTTTGATACCAACTTTTAATGTCCCAAAAATTAAGACAAAAAAGATTATGTTTTAAACTAATACAACAGTAATCCAAAACATCATCATAAAACCAAGATGGAACAAAGTGTATCAAATACATCATGAAAAATCAGAGTAATCATAAAATGTGGAATGAGGTGGTGTGTACACTGCAATCATCCCGGGATCTTCCCTTTCGAAACAGAAGTACATGAAACATAAACTGAAAACCGTAAGCACAAAGCTTAGTGAGTTCCCCAAAATACCACATACCATACATAATAAACACATAATGGGCCCCGCCCGTCATCGGGCTCCGCCCGTCATTGAGCCCCGCCTTGTATACATATAATCATATAACAAATAAACACATAACACATGCAATAATCACAAAGATAAATAACACACACAATTGTCATCAGGCCTCGCCCGGCATCGGGCCCTACCTGATAAGCATATAAACACATAACGCATGCAAGAGTCATACAGACATCTGGCATCCTAATATAACAAACCATAGGACGACATTGGTGCATTCGACCCGCGAAACACATTGAGGAAACTCACTTCTAGCTGCTGAATCACTCGAATGAATCTCTGACTGTTGGTCCGGAAAATCCCCGTGCTATCAATATTAATAACATCCAGTTATTAATTGGATCTAGACCCATAACCAAAAGTCTAAACTACTTAGCCCATAACCAAGGTAAAAGACCATTTTACCCTTTAACTAACTTGGCCCAAAGCCACGGCCCAACCCATCCACTAAAAAGGCCTAAATCCTTCTTGGCAACCCAAAGCCCGAATATGGCCCAATCTTCCAAATTGGGCGGCCCAAAACCCATCATGGGCCTAAATCTAAAGGAGCCCAATATACTAGACAATAGACCAAAATAGAAGTCTAATGGCCTATAAGGCCCAAACTATGAAAGCCCAAACTATTGCCCAATACTGAGAATGACCAAGCCCAAAAGCCCATCTGCTGAGTACGTGGGGAGTACTCAGCTCGCGCTTAGCTTCCTCCATCTAGGGCTAGTACGCGCAACGTACCAACTGGGTACGCCCAACGTACTCCCTATTTTGCCAACCTACTCCATTAAGCACTTAATCGGTTGAGACCTCAAGCCAAACTCTCAGATCTAATCCTAAAGGGGAACTTATCACGTAAAGTTGGCAACTTTACACTCATGCATGGCTTAATGAGACTCAAAAGCTCAAAAAGAGCTTAATAAAGGTGTTAATACCTACATGGACCAAAAACATCCATAAAGTTGACATTTTTATGAACATAGGGACTAAATGGAGCTAAGATCTAGCATCCATTGCTTCTGGAGTAGATCAAAAGCTCACCGTTAACTTAAAAAGTCTCAAAAGTGCACAAAATACACCATAAACTAGATCTAACATAAAAGACCATCAAGGTGAGAGATTTTTACCTCAAAAGGCTTGCAAATGAGTAGAAAATCTTGGATCTACAAGCTCAAGTTATCCCCTCAAGTGTTCCTTTTCTTCTTCTCCTTCACAAACCACCAATAAACACTCTTTAAAGCTCAAAACTCACGAAATGCTCTAGGGTTTCGATTTCACAGCAAACAAAGATGGAGACTGGTCAATAAAGGTCCAAGAAGGAGTTTAAGTCGTTTAAATAGGGCACAAACTTTAAAAATTAGGGTTTGTCCCAGCCTTGTGTACGCCATGTGTACTCCACGTACGTCTTGTATATGGGGGTGGGAACCTGTGATCAACTAATAGCTAGTAGGCTAAGCGTACTCATAGAGTACCTCCCGAGTACTAGCCAAGGGACCAAAATGAAAGGAATTTTCATTAAAGGGGTTAAAAGGAAACTTACCAAAAAAAGCTTGAGTGTTATAGTGAGTACGCCCTGTGTTCCACCACTCTACATCCATCGTACTGTGCGTTTGAAGAAAAAGATAATGGCTAAAACCTGTTATGCATAGCGTACCAGGAGGGTGCGCCCAATGTACGCCACTGCTGCCCAAACTCAACTTTAAGCTTCTTAATTGTAACGACGTGAAAATTTAAAACAATTTTTCATTTTTCAGATAACATAAAATATCATTTAATATTCTCAAATCTCATGTTCAACAAATGTTATCAAAATAAACATATCCCAAGATCACAAAATACAATCCTCTGTCAGTGTGTATGGATCATGCTGGTGCCTTCCCGCGATCGTTACTAGTACCTGAAACACATAACACTGTAAGCATAAATGCTTAGTGAGTTCCCCAAAATACCACATACAACACATAATAGCCACTCGAGGCTACAACTCTGTATGACCCTCCGGTCAATGTGTCTCAGTGGGACCCTCCAGTCCCATAACTCTGTGGACCCTCAGGTCCTAACTCTGTGGACCCTCTGGTCCTAACTCTGTGGACCTTCAGGTCCTAACTCAGTAAACTATGAATCATACATAGCACAAATCACATCATACAGATAGCATACAAGATCCTCTATCACATAACTCTAATTACCACTCTAGGTAAAGTATAGTGAGAAGACTCACCTCGGATAGCTCGGATAATCTCGCACACGAATATACTGATCTAGCCCCCGCCTAATCACATAAACAATATCCTCCAATAAATTAAGGCTCTCAAAGGCTAGATTAAATCCCCTTCTAAATTTCCACAGAAGGGTAAAAGACCATTTTACCCCTCCCTGGCCCAAAAGTCCAAATGTTGACCAAAACCCTAAAAGTCAACGAAAGTCAACGGTCAAACTTGACCAGACTCGCCGAGTGCACTCGTGTGACTCGGCGAGTTCGTGCGTGTCCTCTGACTCCTCGTATGCCTCACTCGACTCGTCGAGTGAACCTTCCACTCGACGGGTTACCACTGGAAACGAATCGCGGGGCAACCCGACTCGACTCGTCGAGTTCTCTTATGGACTCGGCGAGTTTCTTCCATGGTTATGCTCATTCGACCTTCTGAGGTCAGATCTGCTTCTCTAACTAATAGATCTAACCTTCTAGCACCCAAAAGTCACGTAAAGGTTCAAACTTTACGTTCATGCAACACACATATAGCCATAAATGGGGAAATAACCCTCAAAATGGTAACCTACTCTCAAAACTCTTATGAAACAACATAAAGCTGGAAGGTTGGGACTCTTTGGACCTCTTATGGTCCAGATCTAATATCTACACCACCTTGGGACATCACATGCTTCATAATCCAACCCAAAATGATGTAAAGAAACCCTAGATTCAAACAATATATCAAATACACGAAATGGGAAAGGATTTGTACCTCCAGAAGCGAATCTCGGGCTGAATAACACAGATCCAAGCTCCACAATCGATCTAGCTTGGACTTTCCCACTCCTTCTTGCAAGAACACACCAAAAAGATGATGAATTAGCCTTTCCCTTGCTCTCTAAGCTCTCTTCGCTCTCTAGGGTTTCTCAGGGGTGTAAGTGGCCGCAAATGAAGCCATAAGGACCTTTAAATAGGTCCCAAACCCGAGAAATTAGGGTTTTCCTCGTCAGCACCAAGTCGTCGAGTCAGATACCCGACTCGTCGAGTCCAATCGCTAAAACGCCTCAAAATCACGACCCTACTCGACGAGTTGAGGCACCAACTCGTCGAGTCCCTCCAATAACTCAAAAAATTAAATGATTAAATAATTAAAAAATAGCATACCCGAAATTCCGGATGTTACAATTCTCCCCCACTAGAATCAGACTTCGCCCTCGAAGTCTCATGCCGTAAACAACTCCGGATGCTGCTCCCGCATCTCCGACTCCGGCTCCCAAGTCAGCTCGGACCCTCTCCGATGTTGCCACTGGACCTGAACCAGGGGAACCTCCTTGTTCCTCAGAACCTTGATCTTCCAATCCACAATGGCGACTGGCCTCTCAACGTAATTCAGGTTCGCATCAACCTGAATATCCTCCAGCGGCACTACTGCCGTCCCATCGGCTATACACTTCCTTAAATGCGACACGTGGAAGGTATCATGTATCTGACTCAACTCTGCGGGTAGCTCTAAACGATACGCTACCCTGCCCACCCTCGCGGTCACCCTGAATGGACCAATGTACCGGGGCCCCAACTTGCCCCTCTTCCTTAATCGGATCACTCCCTTCCAAGGAGATACCTTCAGGAGTACGAAGTCCCCAACCTGAAACTCAAGCTCGGATTGCCGCCTATCCGCATAACTCTTCTGCCGACTCTGAGCTGTCAGCAATCTCTGTCTGACCTGCTGTATCTGCTCAGTCGTCTGAAGCACTATCTCAGTGCTACCCATCACTCGCTGCCCCACCTCTCCCCAGCAGATGGGAGTCCGACACCTCCTCCCATACAACAACTCGAAGGGAGGCATACCAGTACTCGAATGGTGGCTGTTGTTATAGGAAAACTCAGCCAATGGTAGGTACGTATCCCAACTTCCTCCGAAGTCCAACACACATGCTCGAAGCATGTCCTCGAGCGTCTGAATCGTCCGCTCACTCTGTCCATCCGTCTGTGGGTGGTATGCGGTACTGAAATGCAACCTCGTACCCAACTCCCCATGGAATTTCTTCCAGAATCTGGAAGTGAAACGTACATCTCGATCTAACACAATCGAAATCGGTACTCCATGCCGTGATACCACCTCCATCACATACAACTCTGCCAGCCTCTCAGCAGAAGAGCTCTCACTGATAGCAAGGAAGTGAGCGCTCTTCGTCAGCCGGTCGAAGATCACCCAAATTGCATCGACACCCCTAGCGGTCATTGGCAATTTGGTGATAAAGTCCATAGAAATCTGTTCCCAATTCCACTGGGGAACCTCAAGTGGCTGCAACTTGCCATGCGGACGCTGGTGCTCGGCCTTCACCCTGCGACAGGTCAAGCACCTCTCAACGAACCACGCAACATCCCTCTTCATACAGGGCCACCAATAGTCTCTCTCCAGGTCCAAATACATCTTAGTGGCTTTAGGATGGATCGAGAACCTCGACCTGTGCGCCTCCTCCATCAGAATGGTACGTGCCCCACTCGCAAACGGCACCCAAATTCGACCCTGAAAGGTAATAAGGCATCGGCTATCGGTAACGAACTCAGATACCTGCCCGATCACCCACTCTTTCTTGCGGTTCTCCGGCCTCACGGCCTCTGCCTGGGCCTCCCGAATGGTGTCCAACACCGGAGTCATCACAGTCAACCTCATACACACGTCTCGTATCGGGGCACTCTCCGCCCTGCGGCTCAGGGCGTCGGCTACAACGTTAGCCTTGCCCGGGTGGTACAGGATCTCACAATCATAATCCTTTACCACATCCAACCATCTCCTCTGGCGCATATTCAGGTTGGGCTGATCCATCAAATACTTCAAGCTCTTGTGATCCGTGTATAAGCTACACCGAACCCCATACAAATAGTGACGCCAGATTTTGAGGGGGAACATCATTGCACCCAATTCCAGATCGTGGGTGGGATACCTCGTCACATGAGGCTTCAGCTGCCTCGATGCGTACGCTATCACATGCCCTCTCTGCATAAGCACCGCACCCAATCCCGATATCGATGTGTCAAAATACACCACAAAATCCTCCATCCCCTCCGGAAGGGCTAACACTAGGGCTTCGCATAATCTCTGGAGAAGAGTCTCGAATGAGGCCTGCTGCTCTGGACCCCAACTTGTAACGCCCCATTTCTGGTATGTAATTTAAATAAAGTATTTTCATTTCTTAAGGGGTACTCGACGAGTCTGTAGCCCGACTCGTCGAGTAGAAACGGGATGATCACGCAAATGGAGTTGGCTACTCGACGAGTCCATATGCTGGGACTCGACGAGTCCGCCTGTCTGGATGAAGCCCTAATTTCAAGGGTTTGTACCCTATTTAAACGTCATTATAGCCTCCCACCCTAGCCTCCAGCACCTTTAGAGCATTTCCCCTGTAAACCCTAGCCCCCATTGTTGAGTTTGAGTGTGTTTGTGCTAGCTTGGAAGCTTTGGAAGAGAAGGAAGGAAAGAAGGTCCATAGAAGAGGAGGGAGATCCAGGAGTTAGCTTCCATCTGTTTCTCTTTCAGGTAATGAAGTTATGATCTTGTGTATACCTCCATTAAAACCTCTTTTATGCTTGTTATGTCTTCTTTGGAGCCTTTTATGATTCAAAACTTGAGATATGGACTCTCCTTTGGATGGAAACCTTAGATCTGGACGTTATTGAACCCCAGGAGCTCATTGTAGCCACCTTTATGCAATCTTGGCCTTGTTCCAAACCCTAAGTGCTTAGTATTTGTTGATTTTGGGTATTTTAGCTTCATACTCTTGTGCATGCACGTAAAGTTGGAAACTTTACGTGTAAAACCAGTCCTAGAAGCTCAGATCTATGATTTGGAAGCACTGAAATCGATTAGAATCGACTGTGTAGTAATAGCATGCGTAGGACTCGGCGAGTTGTTCTTCAACTCGGCGAGTTGTTCTTCAGACTCGACGAGTTGTTCATCCGACTCGGCGAGTCACAGACTGGACGTGTTCATATGTTGAAGGAGAACTCGATGAGTTGTTCATACAACTCGGCGAGTCGGATGAAGTTATACTTGATGTTAGCATCGAAGAAGAACTCGTCGAGTCTTTGCCAAACTCGACGAGTAGAAGTGGGAAGAGGACTAGACTGGATGATAGGGACTCGGCGAGTTGACGGCCCAACTCGGTGAGTTCGGTCAACTGAAATTTGACTTTGACCAGGGAGTTGAATTTGACCAGGGAGTTGACTTTGACCAGGGGTAAAATAGTCATTTTACCCTGAGGGCATTTATAAGTACCTGACCTAGTGTTTTTGGGATTTGTAGCCGGATAGTTCCGGAGCAGCAGTCAGCCAGTGTTAGAGTTAGCATCTCAGCAGCCATCGTTACGAGGTGAGTTTTCCTTCCAGTAGGAACGGGTCTACGGCCACAATGCTGGCTCGTCTAGTTAGCAGCAGTTCCGGACTTTGGTTCGATGCAGTAGCTCAGTGTGCTTGATGTCTTTGTGATTCAAACACGTCTTTGTGTTATGTGTTCTGGACTTCGGTCCGATGCAGTATGCAGAATATGTGTTTATGCTAGTTGATATGTTTTTGCTATGCTATGTTATGCTCAGTCAGTTTCCGGACTTCGGTCCGATGCAGGGGACAAGGTCCCAGTCAGTTCCGGATTTCGGTCCGATGCAGTTAGTTCCGGACTTCGGTCCGATGCAGGGGACAAGGTCCCAGTCAGTTCCGGACTTTGGTCCGATGCAGAGGGCAAGGCCCTGGTTAGTTCCGGACTTCGGTCCGATGCAGTTTTCGGACTTCGGTCCGATGCAGTGGGCAAGGCCCAATAGTTGTTTATGTGTTATTGTATGGTATGTGGTAGTTTGGGGGAGCTCACTAAGCTTCGTGCTTACAGTTTCAGTTTTGGTTCCAGGTACTTCCGCTAGCAAAGGGAAGAGCTCGGGATGATGGCATCGCACACACCACAGCTTCAGTTTATCCTGGGAGTTTGTTTCAGATTTTGTTATGATTGATATAGTCTTGTTTTGACACAGTTACTATGACATTTGAGTTACTCATTCCATGGTTTTTATTTTATATGATACTCGATGATTGATTTTTAGTAATATTAAAACAAAAAAAAAATTTGGGTCGTATTTTGGGTCGTTTCAAGTTGGTATCAGAGCCTTGGTTTGAGGGATTCAGGCACACTTGCGGGTGTGACTGGACTCAAACTAAGGAAATAGTAAAAAGATTTTCAAAAGGAAAAATGTTTTCGAAAGAATTTTTGAAAAAGAGACTTAAAAAGAAAAGAGTTTTTGAAAACGAGAAAAAGGGTGTGGTGCATGCGATCAGCCGAGCTCAAGTAAGTACTCCCAAATTACCCATACAAGTTTATGTTATGATTATCTGTTTCAGTTTCAGTAGAACAACATGCTAGAATAGGACTAAGGATCTAGGAGGATGCCTTATATGCCTGCTATATGTGTTTCAGCTTTATGAGAATTGCATGCTAGTATTGAGTAGACAACAGTAGGATGGCCTGTTTAGGTTATGCCTGATATTATGAGCTTAACATTGTATGCTAGTATAGTTTCTTGTTATGAGAATAGAATTGCTTGAGTAGTTTCCTGTGTCCGAATGCTGCTTTCTTTGTGCTTTGTGGGACTCCGAGTGGTGGGAGTTAGCCATTAGGTGAATACGTCACATCACATGTGATCAGGGTTGAATAATCTCAGAGTACTGGATTTGGACGTACTGCGCAGCTCTTGTTTGAGTCCAACCGTTGTAGGAATGAGTTTTTTACTCGAAGGATTATCTGAGCCTCGTCACATGTGATGGTATTCAGGTGATGACTAATTGACATTACAAGGAGGCCTTCAGCAGCTGAGGACTGGTTTTGGTTGAGTCAGAGATTTCCCTAGGGCAAGCCTAGGATGAGAGTAGCAGAGATCAGTAGCAGTAGTAGTGACTTGGTGGAGTCGAGGCAGTTCTTGAGGAAAGTACGGATAGATGTGGAAGGTAGTATGGGCCCGTACTACTGAAAGCATAGGATCCGTACTTGAATCAAGGAAGGCTGAAATGAGACCAGGAAACCCCTAGTAGTAGCGATCCCTCGAGATATATCAGTGTTTCTGAAGTTTATCATGATGTGTGTTCAGAATGGTGGTTTTACGCCCTAGGCCAGCAGTCGGCAGTTCAGGAGCCGGTGAGGGATCGCGATCAGGCTCGGGGGTCGAGCATCTAGATGAGCAGACCAGAGAGTTCCTTACCTCAGAGGTTACTCGTATCATACTTGAGCAGACTCCTGTGATCTTCGGTTCGATCAAGGAGGGTATTCTAGAGCTGATGGACGAGAGGCTGAGCACATTCTGTGCTGAGGTGGCGGCCATGATGGGGTCGCGCACACTCACCTTCAGGGAGTTCCAGGCTTGTGGAGCTCCAGACTATCATGGGGCGCGGGACCCCATAGCGAGTACCAGGTGGTTGGCAGATGTCGCCAACGCATTCCGCACCAGCAGATGTCCCGATGGGGACAAGGTCAGATTAGCATCCTGTCTTCTGAAGGACAGGGCACGAGATTGGTGGGAGGAGGTTGGGCATGTCATCGGGGATGACGCAACACTTGATGCTATGACTTGGGCTGATTTTACTACCAGGTTCAGAGCCGAGTTTGCACCGGTTATCGAGGTGCAGCAGTTAGCCAGGGAGTTTCAGGATCTCACCCAGACTACAGAGACAGTGGCGGAGATTACCGCCAAGTTTAGGGAGAGGGCCCTCCTCGTTCCTCAGTATGCAGCCGATGAGGAAATGAAGAAGCCCGTTATTATGAGATGTTGCGGAGTGATATCCGCCAGTTTATTGAGCCGGTCCAGCTGTAAAACGTTGGACGACATGATTGCTAGGGCTCGTGAGAGAGATTGATTTAGAGATGGAGAAGAAGAGGAAGCCAGAGACAGTATCTGGCACAGGGAGTTCGGGCAAAAAGCCCAAGGTATCAGATCACAGATCTAGAGGACAGCAGAGCCACAGTCGGTGTGGAAAGTGTGGGAGATTGCACGATGGGGCGTGCAAGGCAGGTAGTCCCGGTTGCTACAAGTGCGGCTGGACCGGGCATATGAGCAGAGATTGTACAACTACTCCCACCGTTACCGCAACATCTGATCTGATTTGCTTCCATTGCAATCAGAGGGGACATAAAAAGTCCTAGTGTCCAAGATTGACAGCAGCAGCAGGGAAGGTGGTAGCACCTGCCCCTGCAACATTGAGGATTACAGACGGCCGTCAGGGCCGAAGTGAGGCGCCAGTGGCGAAGAGTAGAGCTTTTCAGATGACAGCAGAGGAGGTGCGAGTGACTCCTGATGTGGTGACGGGGTCGTTCTTAGTGAACGGCATATCAGCTACAGTCTTATTTGATTCGGGGGCTACCCGATCGTTTGTTTCGCTTGCGCATAGCAAGAGGTTTAGCAGAGCTCCGAGGGAGCTGGATTGTCCACTTGAGGTTGAGATAGCTAATGACAGGACCGTCAGGGTCGCGAGAGTGTATAAGGGGTGTTCGCTTCAGTTATTCGATGAGCAGTTTTCGGTAGACCTGGTTCCTATTCCCCTGCAAGGGAATAAGGTTATAGTGGGTATGGATTGGCTGAGCCCCAATGGGGCGGTGATTGATTGTGAGCTACAGCTAGTGAGGGTCCGCACCCCCAGTGGTGGAGAGTTAGTGATTCAGGGCGAAAGGCCACATCGCGGACCGATTCTTTGCTCAGCAGCGATAACGAGGTGCTACTTTCAGCAGGGTTGCGCAGGGTTCGTCGCCTACGTTTTAGATGCCCGGGAGAAGGGCAAGGCGACAATAGACGATGTGCCGGTAGTGTGAGACTACCCGGACGTATTCCCGGAGGATTTGCCTGGGATACCTCCGGAGAGACAGGTTGAGTTCAGGATTGACCTGGTTCCTGGTGCGGCTCCGATAGCCAAGGCACCGTATCGGTTGGCTCCTCCAGAGATGCAGGAGTTGTCTACGTAGCTGCAGGAGCTGCTAGACAAGGGTTTTATCAGACCGAGTAGTTCACCATGGGGAGCCCCGATCCTGTTTGTGAAAAAGAAGTATGGGTCGCACCGTATGTGCATAGATTACCGGGAGTTGAACAAGGTAACAGTGAAGAACCGTTACCCACTCCCGAGGATAGATGACTTATTCGATCAGCTTCAGGGAGCATCTTGGTTTTCCAAGATTGATCTGCACTCCGGTTATCATCAGATGCGGGTCAGGGGTGACGATGTTCAGAAGACAGCTTTTAGGACCCGTTATGGTCATTATGAGTTTGTGGTGATGCCTTTTGGGCTCACCAACGCTCCAGCCGCGTTCATGGATCTCATGAACCGCGTATGCAGGCCGATGTTGGATCGGTCTGTGATAGTATTCATTGATGACATCTTGGTTTACTCCAAGACTCAGGAGCAGCACGAGGAGCACTTGAGAGAGGTGTTAGAGACGCTGAGGAGGGAGAGACTTTTTGCAAAGTTCTCCAAGTGCGAGTTCTGGTTGCGTGAGGTGCAGTTCCTTGGTCACCTCGTCAACCAGAAGGGTATTCTAGTGGATCTGACCAAGATCGAGGCCGTGATGCAGTGGGAGGTCTCGAGGTCTCCATCAGAGATTCGGAGCTTCCTAGGTTTGGCAGGGTACTACAGGAGATTCATCCAGGATTTCTCCAAGATAGCAGTTCCACTCACCCGACTGACTAGGAAGTCGGTGGTGTTTTGCTGGGGACCTGAGCAGCAGACAGCATTTGAGACCCTCAGACAGCGTTTGTGCGAGGCACCGATTCTTACCCTGCCTGAGGGAGTGGATGACTTCGTAGTCTACTGTGATGCTTCGATCACAGGGATGGGAGCAGTGTTGATGCAGCGAGGGCATGTGATAGCATATGCCTCTAGACAGTTGAAGCCTCACGAGGCTAACTACCCGACTCACGATTTAGAGCTGGGGGCAGTGGTGTTTGCCCTCAAGATCTGCAGACATTACCTATATGGGGTCTGTTGTACCATTTACACGGATCACAAGAGTCTGAGGTACCTCATGGACCAGTCGAATTTGAACATGAGGCAGCGTCGATGGTTAGATGTGGTAAAGGATTACGATTGTGAGATCCTTTATCATCCGGGCAAGGCCAACGTCGTGGCCGACGCCCTGAGCCGCAAGGCGATGGCGGTACCAATTAGAGATATATGTCTGAGGATGACGGTGATTACTCCATTGTTGGAGCAGATTAGAGAGGCACAGGTCGAGGGTCTGAAGGAGGAGAGGCAAAAGTGTGAGAGGATTTTGGGCCGAGTAGCTTCTTTCGACTATGACAGTCGAGGATTGTTGACCCTTCATGGGAGAGTTTGGGTGCCGTATTGGGCAGGAGTACGGCAGGTGTTGATGGATGAGGCCCACAAGTCCCGGTTCTCCATCCATCCAGGGGCGACGAAGATGTATAGAGATCTTCGACCCGATTATTGGTGGCCCTGCATGAAGCGGGACGTAGCCTGGTACGTAGAGAGGTGCCTGACCTGTAGGAAGGTCAAGGCGGAGCACCAGAGAACCCACGGCAAGATGCAGCCGTTAGACATTCCTGTGTGGAAATGGGAGGATATCACCATGGATTTCATCACTAAGCTTCCCAGGACCGCACGGGGAGTTGATTCGATTTGGGTCATAGTGGATCGGCTGACCAAGAGCGCACATTTCATACCGATCCAGGAGAGTATATCAGCTGAGAAGCTAGCCGATATTTATGTGCGCGAGGTAGTAGCACGGCATGGAGTGCCTGTATCAGTAGTATCAGATCGAGATGTCTAGTTCACTTCCAGGTTTTGGAAGCGGTTTCATGACGAGATGGGGACTCTTCTTCATTTTAGCACCGCTTTCCACCCTCAGACGGACGGGCAGAGCGAGAGGACGATTCAGACTCTCGAGGACATGCTTCGGGCATGTGTCCTAGACTTCGGTGGTAGTTGGGATACGTATCTTCCACTAGCGGAATTTTCGTATAACAACAGTTACCACGCTAGCATTGACCGCCCTCCTTTCGAGATGCTCTACGGAAGGAAGTGCAGGACCCCGATTTGTTGGGGCGAGGTCGGTCAGCGAGTCATCGGGAGCACCGAGGTGGTGCTCAAGACCACAGAGTTGATCCAGCAGGTTCGTAGCAGACTGCAAACTGCGCAGAGTAGGCAGAAGAGTTATGCCGACAGGAGGCGTTCAGACTTGGAGTTTCAGGTGGGCGATATGGTCCTCCTGAAGGTATCACCCTGGAAGGGTGTTATCAGGTTTCGGAAGAGGGGCAAGCTGGGCCCCAGGTTCATTGGTCCTTTTAGGGTTTTGGCCCGGGTGGGTCAGGTTGCTTATCGGTTGGATCTTCCGGCGGAGCTTAGCCAGATCCACAACACTTTCCATGTTTCTCAGTTGAGGAAGTGTTTGGTGGACGAGTCAGCAGTTGTACCCTTGGAGGATATTCAGGTTGATAGCAGCCTGAATTATATCGAGAGACCAGTGGCGATCTTAGATCGGAAGACGAAGACCTTGAGGAACAAGGTGGTTCAGTTAGTGAAGGTGCAGTGGCAGCACTGAAAGGGTTCAGAGTAGACGTGGGAGACCGAGGGGGATATGAGGGAGCATTATCCAGAGTTATTTTCATATTCATCAGCAGCAGACTTCGAGGACGAAGTCTAAGATAAGTGGGGGAGAGTTCTAACGCCCCATTTCTGGTATGTAATTTAAATAAAGTATTTTCATTTCTTAAGGGGTACTCGACGAGTCTGTAGCCCGACTCGTCGAGTAGAGACAGGATTATCACGCAAATAGAGTTGGCTGCTCGACGAGTCCATATGCTGGGACTCGGCGAGTCCGCCTGTCTGGATGAAGCCCTAATTGCAAGGGTTTGTACTCTATTTAAACGTCATTATAGCCTCCCACCCCAGCCTCCAGCACCTTTAGAGAATTTCCCCTGTAAACCCTAGCCCCCATTGTTGAGTTTGAGTGTGTTTGTGCTAGCTTGGAAGCTTTGGAAGAGAAGGAAGGAAAGAAGGTCCATAGAAGAGGAGGCAGATCCAAGAGTTAGCTTCCATTTGTTTCTCTTTCAGGTAATGAAGTTATGATCTTGTGTATTCCTCCATTAAAACCTCTTTTATGCTTGTTATGTCTTCTTTGGAGCCTTTTATGATTCAAAACTTGAGATATGGACTCTCCTTTGGATGGAAACCTTAGATCTGGACGTTATTGAACCCCAGGAGCTCATTGTAGCCATCTTTATGCAATCTTGGCCTTGTTCCAAACCCTAAGTGCTTAGTATTTGTTGATTTTGGGTATTTTAGCTTCATACTCTTGTGCATGCACGTAAAGTTGGAAACTTTACGTGTAAAACCAGTCCTAGAAGCTTAGATCTATGATTTGGAAGCACTGAAATCGATTAGAATCGACTGTGTAGTAATAGCATACGTAGGACTCGGCGAGTTGTTCTTCTACTCGGCGAGTTGCTCTTCAGACTCGACGAGTTGTTCATCCGACTCGGCGAGTCACAGACTGGACGTGTTCATATGTTGAAGGAGAACTCGACGAGTTGTTCATACAACTCGGCGAGTCGGATGAAGTTAGACTTGATGTTAGCATCGAAGAAGAACTCGTCGAGTCTTTGCCAAACTCGACGAGTAGAAGCGGGAAGAGGACTAGAACGGATGATAGGGACTCGGCGAGTTGACGGCCCAACTCGGCGAGTCCGGTCAACTGAAAGTTGACTTTGACCAGGGAGTTGACTTTGACCAGGGGTAAAATAGTCATTTTACCATGAGGGCATTTATAAGTACCTGACCTAGTGTTTTTGGGATTTGTAGCCGGACAGTTCCGGAGCAGCAGTCAGCCAGTGTTACAGTTAGCATCTCAGCAGCCAGCGTTACGAGGTGAGTTTTCCTTCCAGTAGGAACGGGTCTACGGCCACAATGTCGGCCCGTCTAGTTAGCAGCAGTTTCGGACTTTGGTCTGATGCAGTAGTTCAGTGTGCTTGATGTCTTTGTGATTCAAGCACGTCTTTGTGTTATGTGTTCCGGACTTCGATCTGATGCAGTATGCAGAATATGTGTTTATGCTAGTTGATATGTTTTTGCTATGCTATGTTATGCTCAGTCAGTTTCCGGACTTCGGTCCGATGCAGGGG
The DNA here is from genome assembly GCF_052849685.1 of Lactuca virosa. Classification (NCBI taxonomy): domain Eukaryota; kingdom Viridiplantae; phylum Streptophyta; class Magnoliopsida; order Asterales; family Asteraceae; genus Lactuca; species Lactuca virosa. The sequence continues at coordinate 8,544,894 of NC_136430.1, read as the reverse complement.
ACAAGGTCCCAGTCAGTTCCGGATTTCGGTCCGATGCAGTTAGTTCCGGACTTCGGTCCGATGCAGGGGACAAGGTCCCAGTCAGTTCCGGACTTCGGTCCGATGCAGTTTCCAGACTTCGGTCCGATGCAGAGGGCAAGGCCCTGGTTAGTTCTGGACTTCGGTCCGATGCAGTTTCCGGACTTCGGTCCGATGCAGTGGGCAAGGCCCAATAGTTGTTTATGTGTTATTTTATGGTATGTGGTAGTTTGGGGGAGCTCACTAAGCTTCGTGCTTACAGTTTCAGTTTTGGTTCCAGGTACTTCCGCTAGCAAAGGGAAGAGCTCGGTATGATGGCATCGCACACACCACAGCTTCAGTTTATCGTGGGAGTTTGTTTCGGATTTTGTTATGATTGATACAGTCTTGTTTTGACACAGTTACTATGACATTTGAGTTACTCATTCCATGGTTTTTATTTTATATGATACTCGATGATTGATTTTTAGTAATATTAAAACAATTTTTTTTTTGGGTCGTTTCACAACTGAAAGTCACGCCCTTCCGGGTAGGGATGGAAATTTCACCTGACCCGGTGGGGAACCCGGTTGACCCGCCCTAATCGGGGACGGATATTCCCCGCCAAAACGGGTACCGGGTACAGGGCTGGGGATCCCCATTCTGCTAAAACCGGGGATGGGGCCGGGGCCGGGTATAACAATCCCCAACCCGCCCCGCCCCCGCTTTAATGACTATATATATATATATATATATATATATATATATATATATATATATATATATATATATATATATATATATATATATATATATATATATATATATATATATATATATATATAATATTAGTATATCGATCATTTATTGAATTTGAATTAAGTCCACTAAAATGAATTGATCTATATTAGACTATCAGAGATAGAGTCCATATACCAAATTATGTTCCCAATTACAAGAGTTCATCAATCATCACTTTGTTTGTCGATCTATATACGAAATCGTCACTTTTTGTTTTGATGTTTGTTAAACTTTATGATCGATGTAAACAGAATCTAATTATGGCATAGGGTTTTGATCATTTATTAAACTTGGTTTTTTTTAAAGTTGAGTTTATTATGTTGATAGATTGGGGATGGGCCGGGGAAAAGCCCAAAATACAAAGGGGAGGGGATTTTATTCCCCGCATCATCGTGGATGGGGATGGGGATGGGGACGAGGTTAGACACTCGGGGATGGGGACAGGGATGGCCAACCCCGCCCCAAACCCGCCCCATTTCCATCCCTACTTCCGGGTCAACCTGGTGAGAGGAACAGCAATCTTGGAGAAATCCCTGATAAATCTCCGATAATAGCCGGCCAACCCCAGAAAACTCCTGATCTCGGTGGGGGATCTCGGCACCTCCCAACTCATCACCGTCGCAATCTTGGCCGGATCGACCAATATCCCATTCTGATTAACAAGATGCCCCAAGAACTGGACCTCTCGTAACCAGAAATCACACTTGGAGAATTTGGTGTAAAGCCTCTCCGATCTCAAAACTCCGAGAATCTCTCTCAAATGCTCCTCATGCTGCTCTCTGGATCTCGAGTACACCAATATATCGTCAATGAACACGATCACCGATTGATCCAACATCGGCCGGCACACCCGGTTCATGAGATCCATGAACGCTGCCGGTGCATTGGTGAGCCCAAAAGGCATCACCACGAACTCGTAATGCCCATAACGAGTCCTGAACGTCGTCTTCTGGATATCCTCATCGCGCACTCTCATCTGATGATATCCAGACCTCAAGTCATGAACGAGCCCTATAATACCTTCCACACCACATCAGTATTCACCCCAAGTCCTCCTCCTAGGATCCCAGAGTACTCTATATCTCGCTAAACACAGGTTACCCTCCAGTAGACCTATCATAAGCTCCTCACTGCTACCTACTCACTCTCAAAGTAACTCATAGTAGCAGTAATCTCCTAGGCTAAGGCATCACAAATCAGGCCACTCTAGTCCTAAATATGAATACCTAACCTACACCAGCATGCATAACACATCACATAATATCTCATAACACATAATGTAAGGGTATTTTGGGAAATCATCGTTCGGGCGCTGGCTGATCGTAAACACTGCTCCTTTCTGCTTTTCTCAAAATCTTTTACTCTTTTAGAAAAATTGTTTCTTTTATGAAAAAATTTCTCAAATCCTCAGTTTGAGTTCAGATACGCCCAAAGGTGCATCTGAATCCCTCAACCAAGGCTCTGATACCAACTTGTAACGACGTGAAAATTTAAAACAATTTTTCATTTTTCAAACATAACATATCTCATATAAATCATCTCAAACTCAAGTATATCAATGTTATCGCGGTAAAACATATCCTAGAATCTCAAATACAAAATCCTTTGTCAGTGTGTACAAATCATGCCGGCGCCTTCCCGCGACCCTCGCTAGTACCTGAAACACATATCACATAACACAGTAAGCATAAATGCTTAGTGAGTTCCCCAATATACCACATACAACACATAAGCCACTCGAGGCTATAACGCAGTAAGACCCTCCGGTCAATGTGTCTCAGCGGGACCCTCCGGTCCCGTAGCTCGTTGGACCCTCCGGTCCGGTCTAGCTCGTTGGACCTTCCGGTCCGGTCTAGCTCGTTGGACCCTCTGGTCCGGTCTAAATTGTTGGACCCTCCGGCCCGGTCTAATACCACATAGCATACATAAATCACAATGCACGTAATCTCAAGCAAGCACATAACACATAAGACCCTTCGGTCTGCACATAGATACCACTCTAGGTAATGTATAGTGAGAAGACTCACCTCGTAAGATGTCTAGAAAACTCTCGTGCTCGAATCCCCGATCTAGCCTCCGCCTAACAAAATGATAACATCTCTAATCAATACACTCCTTACATCCTCCTCTCTAAGAATGGGTAGAAGACTATTCTACCCTTCCCTGACCTCTCTTAAATCAGTTTGACCAACCCAAAGGTCAACTAAAGTCAACTCATTCAACGGTCCAACTTTGACCAGACTCGCCAAGTGTACTTGGGTGACTCGGCGAGTCCATACGTGTCCTCTGACTCCTCCTAAGGCCTCACTCGACTCGTCGAGTTAACCTCTCAACTCAACGGGTTGCCACTGGTCATGAATCGCGGGGCAACCCGATCCGACTCGTCGAGTCCTCTCATGGACTCGGCGAGTTTCCTCCATGGCATTACTCATTTGACCTTCTGAGGTCAAATCCGTTTCTCTAACTTATAGATTTGGCCTTCTAACACCCAAAAATCACGTAAAGGTCTGAACTTGGTGTTCATACATGGCGTATCTTGCATTATATACCATAGAAACCCCATTATTGCTTCCTAGCTTCAAACCCTAAGGTTTACTCTACTAAAGCTTCATACTTACGGGCTCTCTGGACCTAGAAGGGTCCAGATCTATAACACAAACTTGCAAGAGGGGTTTGAGGCATTCCAAACCCCAAAAATGAAGTGATTCAAGCCCTAATCCCAAAAATGGAATCCACACAATAGGGAAGAAAAGGGGTTCGATTTGGTACCTCAGAATGAAGCTCCTTGCTTGAATAACTTAGAACAACAACCTCCTCTGGTCCCTCTTGCTGGAACTCTTCTCCTCTCTTGCAAAATCACACCAAATAGCTCAAGATAGCTCTTTCTCTCACTCTACACACTCAAGCTCGCTAGGGTTCTCTCTTCTGGAAAGGTAGCCGCAATTGAAGGCCATAAGTGCCTTTAAATAGTGCTCGGGCCCGAAGATTTAGGGTTTCTGCCAACAGCGCGGACTCGTCGAGTCCATTCATTAATCTGAGTCATCAGTCGCGACCTTACTCGACGAGTTGAGGCATCAACTCGTCGAGCCACTCCTCATATCTCAAAAATAAATACTCAAATTGTCATACCTGGAAATCCGGATGTTACAATCTCCAAGCTCTATGAACTTCTCCTTCTTCCACAAAGCACCAAGAACACTCCAAAATCACTAAAAGGGCTCAAGAATCTCACAAATGGGGCTAGGGTTTCGAGGGATTTGTTTTAGAGGATGGAGGCTGAAGATAAGAAGGGCTTCCAAAAGGTTAAGGCCTTTAAATAGGGTCCAAGACCAAAAAAATAGGGTTTGACTCTGCCATGGGTACACCCAACATACTCTAGGTACGCCCAACATAATATGTAGGATCATCGCGACCAGTTAAGCCTTGTACGCCCAACGTATAGGCCACACTCGTTCCCATTCTAACTTCCAATAGCCATAACTTATTCGTTCCAACTCCATTTTTGGTGTTCATTTGTAACATCCCAAAATACGACCCAAAAATTTTTGTTTAATAATGATAAAACCATAACTTAGAATGATATAACTAAAAGAAAACCATACGTCAATATCTGAAAAATCATAATAAAGTGTCATGATAAAACTGTTTCAAAACTGTATCAAATCAAAACAGAGTATCTGATCCAACTCCCAGGACAAAAACTGAAGTTGTGGTGTGTGCGATGCCATCATCCCGAGCCCTTCCCTTTACTTGCGGAAGTACCTGAAACCAAAACTGAAACTGTAAGCACAAAGCTTAGTGAGCTCCCCCAAACTACCACATACCATACAACCATATAACAACTACTGGGCCTTGCCCACTGCATCGGACCGAAGTCCGGAAACTGCATCGGACCGAAGTCCGGAACTAACCTGGGCCTTGCCCTCTGCATCGGACCGAAGTTCGGAAACTGCATCGGACCGAAGTCCGGAACTAACTGCATCGGACCGAAGTCCGAAACTATCTGGGACCTTGTCCCCTGCATCGGTCCGAAGTCCGGAACTAACTGCATCGGACCGAAGTCCGGAACTATCTGGGACCTTGTCCCCTGCATCGGACCGAAGTCCGGAACTACTAAACATGGCATAGCATAAACATATCAACTAACATATCAACATATACTGCATATTGCATCGGGCCGTGGCCCGGAACACATAGCACACAAACCCTGTCTGAGCCACGAAGGCATCAAACATACTACTACTGCATCAGACCGAAGTCCGGAAACTACTAATAACTAAACGTGCCGGCATTATGGCCTTAGACCCGTTCCTATTGGACGGAAACTCACCTCGTAATCTGGCTGTTGAACAAACTGCTCGGGAAACTGTCTGCTGCTGCTCCGGTATCTCCCCGAATATAATTTCCCATAAATACACTCAATCAAAATACTGATTACTATACTGAGGGTAACATGAATATTTTACCCATGGTTAAAGTCAACATATAGTTGACCCGACTCGTCGAGTTGGGCCGCCAACTCGTCGAGTTCCTACTCTCATTTCTCATTCCTGCCCGCTACTACTCGTCGAGTTTGGCATAGACTCGACGAGTTCCTCTTCGATACTAACACTCAGTCAATCTGCATCTGACTCGCCGAGTTGTATGAACAACTCGTCGAGTTCTCCTTCATCACATGAACACTCTGGCTGTGACTCGCCGAGTTGTATGAACAACTCGCCGAGTCTGTTCTTGAGGTATGAAGATTGCCTTGGACTCGCCGAGTCAGGGCATTGACTCGCCGAGTCCCTCCATGAATGAGTTTGATCTCCAACTCACTGAGTCCACCTATAACTTAATGGTTCCACTCGGCATAACTCACGAAGGGGAAAACATCGGGGACTCGCGACTCGACTCGCCGAGTCCGAAGAACGACTCGCCGAGTCAGTTGCATGCAAATCTTATATAACTGATTCTGCTCAAAACCATTGCACACAACTTATAGATCTGGGTTCCTAAGGCTTGATTATCACGTAAAGTTTCCAACTTTACGTGTACATATGCATAAAAAGGAATTAAAAGGCTTAGCAAGGACTAAAAGAGTAGATCTAGGGCTTATACACGAATTAGGCTCATAAAGGTGGTAGATCTGAGCTTTTGAAGCTCAAACCTAGCTAGATCCAATGGCTATTCAACTCAATATGATCTCTCCACTATAATCAATCTAGGAAGTGGATAAAAATGGCCTAAATGGGATTTCTAATGGAAGATCAACATAGAAACAGAAGAGATTCGAATTATACCTCAATAAACTCTGGATTGGGCTCTAGATCCTTGCTCTTCTCCTTCCCCTTTAGTCATTCCTTCTTTCTTTCTCCAAACTTCAAAAGATACACAAGATATGCTCAAAATGCTCAAATAATGGCTAGGGTTTGCTAAATGACGTTCTAAGGGTGAAGGGGGCGAGTTTGGGGCTCATAAGAGGGTTTAAATAGGGTGCAAAACCCTTGAAATTAGGGTTTCTGCCAGACTGGCGGACTCGCCGAGTCCCGAATATAGACTCGTCGAGTCGCCTACTTACACGTGCTCGAAATCCCGTCTCTACTCGACGAGTCGGGCTACTGACTCGTCGAGTCCCTCTTGAAAACTCGAAAAAAATAAACATTTAAATAACATACCAGAATTGGGGCGTTACAACTCTCCCCCACTTGTCTCAGACTTCGTCCTCGAAGTCTGCTGCTGCTGCATCTGGAAACAACTATGGGTAGTGCTCCCTCATCTCCTCCTCTGCCTTCCACGTCCACTCAGACCCCTTCTGGTGCTGCCACTGTACCTTCACCAACTGAACCACCTTGTTCCTCAAGGTCTTCGTTTTCCGATCCAAGATCGCTATGGGTCTCTCAATATAATTCAGGCTGCTATCAACGTGAATGTCCTCCAAGGGTACAACTGCTGACTCGTCCACCAAACACTTCCGCAACTGAGAAACATGGAAAGTGTTGTGGATCTGGCTGAGCTCTGCCGGAAGATCCAACCGGTAAGCAACCCGACCCACCCGGGCCAACACCCTAAAAGGACCGATGAACCTGGGGCCCAACTTGCCCCTCTTCCGGAACCTGATGACACCCTTCCAGGGTGATACCTTCAGGAGGACCATGTCGCCCACCTGAAACTCCAAGTCTGAACGCCTCCTGTCGGCGTAACTCTTCTGCCGACTCTAAGCAGTCTGCAGTCTACTACGAACTTGCTGTATCAACTCTGTCATTTTGAGCACCACTTCGGTGCTCCCAATGACTCTTTGACCGACCTCGCCCCAACAAATCGGGGTCCTGCACTTCCTCCCATAGAGCATCTCGAAGGGAGGGCGGTCAATACTCGCATGGTAACTGTTGTTATACGAAAATTCTGCTAACGGAAGATACGTATCCCAACTACCACCGAAATCTAGGACACATGCCCGGAGCATGTCCTCGAGAGTCTGAATCGTCCTCTCGCTCTGCCCGTCCGTCTGAGGGTGGAAAGCGGTGCTGAAATGGAGACGAGTACCCCTCTCTTCATGAAACCGCTTCCAGAATCTGGAAGTAAAACTGACATCTCGGTCTGACACCACCGAAACAGGCACTCCATGCCGTGCCACTACCTCGCGCACATAGATATCGGCGAGCTTCTCAGCCGATATGCTCTCCAGGATCAGTATAAAATGAGCACTCTTCGTCAACCGATCCACTATAACCCAAATCGAATCCACTCCGTGTGCGGTCCTAGGAAGCTTAGTGATAAAATCCATAGTGATATCCTCCCATTTCCACACCGGAATGTCTAACGGCTGCATCTTGTCGTGAGGCCTCTGGTGCTCTGCCTTGACCTTCCTGCAGGTCAGGCATCTCTCTACATACCAGGCGACATCCCGCTTCATACAGGGCCACCAATAATTGGGTCGAAGATCTCTATACATCTTCGTTGCCCCCGGGTGGATGGAAAATCGATACTTATGGGCCTCGTCCATCAACACCTGCCGTACTCCGCCCCAGTACGGTACCCAAACTCTCCCATGAAGAGTCAACAATCCTCGACTATCATAGTCAAAGGAGGCTACTCGGCCCACGATCCTCTCACACTTCTGCCTTTCCTCCTTGAGGCCCTCTACCTGTGCCTCCCTGATCTGCTCCAATAATGGAGTAATCACTGTCATCCTCAGACATATATCCCTGATCGAGGCCGCTGCCGCCTTGCGGCTCAGGGCGTCGGCCACTACGTTAGCCTTTCCCGGGTGATAAAGGATCTCATAATCGTAATCCTTCACCACATCTAACCACCGTCGCTGCCTCATGTTAAGATTCGGCTGATCCATGAGGTATCTCAAGCTCTTGTGATCCGTGTAGATGGTACAATGGACCCCATAGAGATAATGTCTCCAAATCTTGAGGGCAAACACCACTGCCCCCAGCTCTAAATCATGCGTCAGATAGTTAGTCTCGTGAGGCTTCAACTGTCTAGAGGCGTACGCTATCACATGGCCTCGCTGCATCAACACTGCTCCCAATCCCGTGATCGAAGCATCACAGTAGACTACAAAATCCTCTACTCCCTCTGGCAGGGTAAGAATCGGTGCCTCGCACAATCTCTGCCTGAGGGTCTCAAATGCTGCCTGCTGTTCAGACCCCCAGCAAAACACCACCGACTTCTTAGTCAGTCAGGTGAGCGGTACAGCTATCTTGGAGAAATCCTGGATGAATCTCCTGTAGTACCCTGCCAATCCCAGGAAGCTCCGAATCTCAGATGGAGATCTCGGGACCTCCCACTGCATCACGGCCTCTATCTTGGCAGGATCTACCAGAATACCCTTCTGGTTGACGAGATGTCCAAGGAACTGCACCACGCGCAACCAGAACTCGCTCTTGGAGAACTTCGCGAAAAGTCTCTCCCTTCTCAATATCTCTAGCACCTCTCTCAGGTGCTCCTCGTGCTGCTCCTGAGTCTTGGAATACACCAAGATATCATCTATGAATACTATCACAGACCGATCCAGCATCGGCCTGCATACGTGGTTCATGAGGTCCATGAACGCGGCTGGAGCGTTGGTGAGCCCAAACGGCATCACCACAAACTCATAATGACCATAACGGGTCCTGAAAGCAGTCTTTTGCACGTCCTCATCTCTGACCTGCATCTGATGATACCCGGAGCGCAAATCAATCTTGGAGAACCAAGACGCTCCCTGAAGCTGATCAAACAAATCATCTATCCTCGGAAGTGGGTAACGGTTCTTCACCGTTACCTTATTCAACTCCCGGTAATCTATACACATACGGTGCGACCCATCCTTCTTCTTCACGAATAAAATCGGTGCTCCCCAAGGCGAACTGCTCGGCCTGATAAAACCCTTGTCTAGCAGCTCTTGCAGCTACGTAGACAACTCCTGCATCTCTGGGGGAGCCAACCGATATGGTGCCTTGGCTATCGGAGCCGCACCAGGAATCAGGTCAATCCTAAACTCGACCTGCCTCTCGGGAGGTATTCCAGGCAAATCCTCTGGAAATACATCCGGGTAGTCTTGCACTACCGGAACATCATCAACTGTCGTCTTACCCTTCTCCCGGGCATCCAAAACATAGGCTATATAACCGGTGCAACCCTGCTGGAAATAGCGCCTCGCTCTCGCTGCGAAACAAAGAACTGGTCCGCGCTGTGGCCTCTCGCCCTGAATCACTAACTCTCCCCCACTGGGAGTGCGAACCCTCACTAACTGCAGCTCACAATCTATCACCGTCCCATTGGGGCTCAGCCAATCCATGCCTACTATGACCTTATTCCCTTGTAGGGGAATAGGGACCAAGTCCACCGGAAACTGCTCATCGAATAACTGTAGAGAACATCCTATGTGTACTCTCGCAACCCTAACGGTCCTGTCAGCTGCTATCTCAACCTCAAGTGGACAATCTAGCTCCCCTGGAGCTCTGCTAAACCTCTTGCTAAGCGCAAGTGAGACGAATGATCGGGTAGCCCCCGAATCAAACAATATTGTGGCTGAAATGCCGTTCACTGAGAACGACCCTATACAAAACATATAACCATAAGAAACAATCAATAATAAATACAGAGATAAGGGAAAAATACATACCCATCACCACATCAGGAGTCGCTCGCGCCTCCTCTGTTGTCAGCTGAAAAGCCCTACTCTTCGCCACCGGCGTCTCAACTCGGCCCTGACGGCCATCTGTAATCCTCAAAGTAGCAGGGGCAGGTGCTGCCACCTTCCCTGCTGCAGCTAAACTCGGACACTGGGACATTTTATGTCCCCTCTGATTGCAATGGAAGCAAATCAGATCTGATGTCGCGGCGGCGGTAGTAGTAGTTGTATAATCTCTGCTCATGTGCCCAGTCCGACCGCACTTGTAGCAGCCGGAACTCCCTGCCTTGCACGCCCCGTCGTGCACTCTCCCACACTTGCCACACCGACCGTGGCTCTGCTAACTCCTGGATCTGTGATCTGAAACCTTGGGCTTTTTGCCCGAACTCCCTGTACCCGAAGCCGCCTCCGAATTCCTCTTCCTCTCCATCTCAAGATCAATCTCTCTCTCCCGAGCCCTAGCAATCATGTCCTCCAGCGTTTTACAGCTGGACCGGCTCACAAACTGGCGAATATCACTCTGCAACATCTCATGATAACGGACCTTCTTCATTTCCTCATCAGCGGCGTACTGAGGAACGAGAAGTGCCCTCTCCCTGAACTTGGTGGTAATCTCCGCCACTGACTCTGTAGTCTGGGTGAGGTCCTGAAACTCCCTGGCTAACTGTTGCACCTCAATAACCGGTGCGAACTCAGCTCTGAACCTGGCAGTAAAGTCAGCCCAGGTCATAGCATCCAAAGCTGCGTCATCCCCAATGGCATGTCCAACCTCCTCCTACCAATCTCGTGCCCTGTCCTTCAGAAGACAGGACGCTAATCTGACCTTGTCCCCCTCGGGACACCTGCTAGTGCGGAATGTGTTGGCCACATCTGCCAACCATCTGGTACTCGCTATGGGGTCCCGCTCCTCATGATAATCTGGAGCTCCACATGCCCGGAACTCCCTGAAAGTAAGCGTGCGCGACCCCATCATGGCCGCCACCTCAGCACGAAATGTGCCCAGCTTCTCCTCCATCAACTCTAGTATACCCTCCTTGATCGAACCAAAGATCACGGGAGTCTGCTCAAGAATGATACGGGTCACCTCTGAGGTGAAGAACTCTCTAGTCTGCTCATCCATATGCTCGGTCCCCGAGCCTGATCCTGATCCCTCGCTGGCTCCAGAACTGCCGACTGCTGGCCTAGGTCGCAAAACCACCATTCTGAAAACACATCATGACAAACGTCAGTACACTGAAATATCTCAAGGGATCGCTGCTACTACCAGCTTCCTGGTCTCATCTCAACCTTCCTTGATTCGAGTACGGATCCTCTGCTTTCAGTAGTACAGGCCCATACTACCTTCCACATCTATCCGTACTTTCCTCAAGAACTGCCTTGACTCCACCAAGTCACTCTACTGCTACTGACTTCTGCTACTCTCATCCTAGGCTTGCCCTAGGGAAATATCTGACTCCACCCAAACCAGTCCTCAGCTGCTGAAAGCCTCCTTGTAATGCCAATTAGACATTACCTGAATACCATCACATGTGACGAGGCTCAGATAATCCTTCGAGTAAAAGACTCGTTCCTACAACGGTTAGACTCAAACAAGAGCTGCGCAGTAGGGCCAAATCCAGCACTCTGAGATTATTCAATCCTGATCACATGTGATGTAACGTATTCACCTAATGGCTAACTCCCATCACTCGGAGTCCCACAAAGCACAAAGCAAGCAACATTCGGACACAGGAAACTACTCAATCAATTCTATCCTCATAACGAGAAACTGTACTAGCATACAATGCTAAGCTCATACTATCAGGCATAACCTAAACAGGCTATCCTACTGCTGTCTACTCAGTACTAGCATGCAATTTTCATAAAGCTGAAACACATATAGCAGGCACATAAGGCATCCTCCTAGATCCTTAGTCCTATTCTAGCATGCTGTTCTACTGAAACTGATACAGATAATCATAATATAAACTTGTATGGGTAATTTGGGAGTACTTACTTGAGCTCGGCTGATCGCATGCACCACACCTTTTTCTCTTTATCAAAACTCTTTTTCTTTCTAAGTTCTTTTTCAAAAATCCTTTTCGAAAATGTTTTTCTTTTGAAAATCTTTTACTGTTTCCTTAGTTTGAGTTCAGACACACCCGAAAGTGTATCTGAATCCCTCAAACCAAGGCTCTGATACCAACTTGTAACATCCCAAAATACGACCCAAAAATTTTTGTTTAATAATGATAAAACCATAACTTAGAATGATATAACTAAAAGAAAACCATACGTCAATATCTGAAAAATCATAATAAAGTGTCATGATAAAACTGTTTCAAAACTGTATCAAACTGTATCAAATCAAAACAGAGTATCTGATCCAACTCCCAGGACAAAAACTGAAGCTGTGGTGTGTGCGATGCCATCATCCCGAGCCCTTCCCTTTACTTGCGGAAGTACCGGAAACCAAAACTGAAACTGTAAGCACAAAGCTTAGTGAGCTCCCCCAAACTACCACATACCATACGACCATATAACAACTACTGGGCCTTGCCCACTGCATCGGACCGAAGTCCGGAAACTGCATCGGACCGAAGTCCGGAACTAACCTGGGGCTTGCCCTCTGCATCAGACCGAAGTCCGGAAACTGCATCGGACCGAAGTCCGGAACTAACTGCATCGGACCGAAGTACGGAACTATCTGGGACCTTGTCCCCTGCATCGGTCCGAAGTCCGGAACTAACTGCATCGGACCGAAGTCCGGAACTATTTGGGACCTTGTCCCCTGCATCGGACCGAAGTCCGGAACTACTAAACATGGCATAGCATAAACATATCAACTAACATATCAACATATACCGCATACTGCATCGGGCCGTGGCCCGGAACACATAGCACACAAACCCTGTCTGAGCCACGAAGGCATCAAACATACTACTATTGCATCAGACCGAAGTCCGGAAACTACTAATAACTAAACGGGCCGGCATTGTGGCCTTAGACCCGTTCCTATTGGACGGAAACTCACCTCGTAATCTGGTTGCTGAACAAACTGCTCGGGAAACTATCTGCTGCTGCTCCGGTATCTCCCCGGCTACAATTTCCCATAAATACACTCAATCAAAATACTGATTACTATACTGAGGGTAACATGAATATTTTACCCATGGTTAAAGTCAACATATAGTTGACCCGACTCGTCGAGTTGGGCCGCCAACTCGTCGAGTTCCTACTCTCATTTCTCATTCCTGCCCGCTACTACTCGTCGAGTTTGGCATAGACTCGACGAGTTCCTCTTCGATACTAACACTCAGTCAATCTGCATCTGACTCGCCGAGTTGTATGAACAACTCGTCGAGTTCTCCTTCATCACATGAACACTCTGGCTGTGACTCGCCGAGTTGTATGAACAACTCGCCGAGTCTGTTCTTGAGGTATGAAGATTGCCTTGGACTCGCCGAGTCAGGGCATTGACTCGCCGAGTCCCTCCATGAATGAGTTTGATCTCCGACTCACTGAGTCCACCTATAACTTAATGGTTCCACTCGGCATAACTCACGAAGGGGAAAACATCGGGGACTCGCGACTCGACTCGCCGAGTCCGAAGAACGACTCGCCGAGTCAGTTGCATGCAAATCTTATATAACTGATTCTGCTCAAAACCATTGCACACAACTTATAGATCTGGGTTCCTAAGGCTTGATTATCACGTAAAGTTTCCAACTTTACGTGTACATATGCATAAAAAGGAATTAAAAGGCTTAGCAAGGACTAAAAGAGTAGATCTAGGGCTTATACACGAATTAGGCTCATAAAGGTGGTAGATCTGAGCTTTTGAAGCTCAAACCTAGCTAGATCCAATGGCTATTCAACTCAATATGATCTCTCCACTATAATCAATCTAGGAAGTGGATAAAAATGGCCTAAATGGGATTTCTAATGGAAGATCAACATAGAAACAGAAGAGATTCGAATTATACCTCAATAAACTCTGGATTGGGCTCTAGATCCTTGCTCTTCTCCTTCCCCTTTAGTCATTCCTTCTTTCTTTCTCCAAACTTCAAAAGATACACAAGATATGCTCAAAATGCTCAAATAATGGCTAGGGTTTGCTAAATGACGTTCTAAGGGTGAAGGGGGCGAGTTTGGGGCTCATAAGAGGGTTTAAATAGGGTGCAAAACCCTTGAAATTAGGGTTTCTGCCAGACTGGCGGACTCGCCGAGTCCCGAATATAGACTCGTCGAGTCGCCTACTTACACGTGCTCGAAATCCCGTCTCTACTCTACGAGTCGGGCTACTGACTCGTCGAGTCCCTCTTGAAAACTCGAAAAAAATAAACATTTAAATAACATACCAGAATTGGGGCGTTACATCATTATATGTTTGAAAAGGTAATGAAAGCCCTACAATCCCACCTAATCTCCTTTGACTTTAAACATTCCGAACTAGAATCCTTAATTCAAGAAAAGGTCTGAAACATCACTTTTACCATTATACCCATTGGACTCGAAAGCACAAATCAAAAGCTTGGATCACACAACCTATATAATCCACACCCAATTGGGTCTAAAACCCAAGCCCTTTGAAGTCCACGACCCTAACTTGATCCATTTAATGCCTATAGTTCCTGAAACATGAAGCTTCTCGAAATCCAGTTAAACTGATTTCGAAAGGGTAAAATGGTATTTTACCCTAGGAGTTGGACAATTGAATGAGATTCATAGTTTTGGTTTATGACCCAACTTATTAATTTGGTTTATTTGATTGGTTAGCACGGGGATTTTCATGATCAACAGTCCGAACTTTTATCCGAGATATTCAGCAGCTTGAGATGAGTTTTCTCATTGTGCTTGGCGGGTTGAAGGCACCAATGTCGACCTATGACTTATTATGGTTAGGATGCTAGTTGTCTGTGTGACTCTTGCATGTGATGTATGTGATATGTATACCGTACGAGACCCGACGCCAGGCGGGGCCTGATGAGTGTATTGTATACTATTTATCTTAGTGATTATTGCATGTGTTTATGTGTCTATATGTATACCAGGCGGGGCAATATGAATGTGATGAGGCGGAGTCCATCTCATATTATCGATAGATCTGTTTCGAGCGGGGCTCGATGTCGGGCGGGGCCCGATGGTTGTTAGGCATGGCCCATTATATGTTTGTTATGTATGGTATGAGGTATTTTGGGGAACTCGGTAAGCTTCATGCTTACGGTTTTCAATTTATGTATCAGGTACTTCCGAATCGAAGGGGAAGAGCTCGGGATGATCGCGTCGCACACACCACATTGTTCCACATTTTATTTGACTCCGATTAAATGGATGATTGTTGATATACTCTGATTTCATTATGGTTTTTATGAAACGTTTTGGATAATGGTTTATTTATTATAAAAATGAAATCTTTGGTCTTAAATTTTGGACGTTACATT
Source organism: Lactuca virosa (assembly GCF_052849685.1). Lineage (NCBI taxonomy): Eukaryota > Viridiplantae > Streptophyta > Magnoliopsida > Asterales > Asteraceae > Lactuca > Lactuca virosa. The sequence continues at coordinate 8,529,564 of NC_136430.1, read as the reverse complement.
AGCCCCCTCATTCCATTAAATACCCAAAAACATTAGGGTTTTAACCATCAGACAGTTCTAACATCGTGACCAACAATGGCTCACGCCGTGAGACTCGAGAAACGCAAGTCAACGGGTCAACGCTGATTCATGACGTGATTGGGCATAGCTCACGTCGTGACCCACTTCCAAAAGGCTAAAATCCTCAAAATTTATTACCTTAAAGACATGAATGTTAGACGATAGAACAATATGAGCAAATCATTTTCTTCTTTAATTATGATATTCCATTTTTCTGGAATCGGCTTTAACAAAATCGTTGTTTTCTTAAGTAAATCGCATATTCAACGAATAGATTAATTATACAAGTTCGAGCTTATGGTCATAACAAGCAATCATAATAATAATATAAAGTTTGATATCTTAATTATTAAAACCATTAGGCTTAGATTTTAGTTTTATTTGAAAAAAATAAGCCAACCGACTCTAATATTGTCCATATATATATATATATATATATATATATATATATATATATATATATATATATATATATATATATATATATATATATATATATATATATATATATATATATATATATATACCATTTTCTTGGATAAATTGCATGAACTCAAACAATTTTTTTGAATAGTCGATTAACCCTCTTTAAAATACAAAGTTAAGAATCTTTAATAATATACTGGTGTATGACTTTATATCGTTTGAATGAATGGGATAATGGATCCACAATGCATTTATTGGCGATCTTGATGCTTGCACTCAATCTATTCAATTACCGGTGGGAGTTGACTGCAATAATATAGTTAAAAATTAAAAAATTGCTGAATGTGGAAACATTAATCGTCCTGCCGACGGGATCTCCGACACCACTACGTGAATCCGACGGTTGAGATTCAGTAAACGAAAGCAAGTCGGTGTTTCTTTCTCTTAAAATACAGGTGCGGCGACTTCCTGACATTTTCGAAGCTTGCTATAATATTACTACAATGGACTTCCACTTCGTGTTCAATTTACAACTGACTGCAATTAGAAACCATGGATGACTGCTGCTGCTGCTAACAAGTTACGGAAAGGAACCCTACGATTCACGAAGGTAGCTAGTTTACTTTAACTGTTTCTCAGAGCATTATTGTATTAGCATTTGTTTATTTGTTAGCGACTGTTGAGATCTGTTGAATTCGAGTCTCTGATTTTTGTTTTTGATCGATCGTAATTGTTAGTTTAATGGAAAATGTACAATTAAGTTTGAAGTCTAGTAAAAAACAACGAAATAGCAAAATCTATATTACAGCATGCAAAGATAGAACTTGAAAACGGAAAGTTAGTTTTGAAAAGTTGAAGGCGGTTTTAACTGGCCGAAAGTGTTATGTAGCTTCCTGCTTACTCCATGCTTGTACTGTAAGATCCATACATCCGATTCACTTTCCTGCATCGGCTTCCATATTTCTTCAAATTCTAAGCTACTACTTTGATAATAATAAGTCCCCTAATCTAAATGGTTTGGATATCTGTTAGTCTACTATAAGTGACACAAGAATTGCATCAAGTATCGTTGGCATTATTAATGTTTGAAATATTGCTTCTTAGGACTGAAGAAAAGTGGTGCATTGCATGCGATTTGTGAATTGTGATGGCATCTAAGGGTGGAAAGCAACCAATACCAAAAGACCAAATAGCTTCCATCAAAAGAAAAAGATTCAGACGCATTAAAAGTGCCCCAATAGCAGATTCGTTTCCTTCACAATCCAAAACTGCCGATTCCTCTTTTGCACGGCCTAAGTCTGTATTTAATTACCTCCACCCAAGCTACCGAAAAGTAGCCATCATCTTGTCTATTTACTTGGGTGCAGGCACGCTTTGCTTCTATCTGGTTAGACACCAAATTAATGGAAGGAAAACAAACGCAGTCCTCGATGCTCTGTATTTCACAGTTGTCACAATGACTTCTGTTGGGTATGGAGACCTTTTCCCTGGTAGCACTCTCACAACACTACTAGCCTGTCTTTTCGTCGTCTTGGGAATGCTTCTCATCGGGCTAGTCCTCAGCAAAGCTGCAGATTTTCTAGTCGAGAAACAGGAGCTACTGCTAGCAAGAGCGTTACACTTGAATCAAACCCTTGGCACTGCTGAAACCCTAAAACAAATGGAAACCAACAAACTTAGGAACAAGTGTATAATACTAGTGGCCTTGCTTGTGGTTCTTATGGCTGCCGGGACAACCGTGTTGGTTGCTGTTGAAGATTTGGACTTTATTCATGCTTTTTATTGTGTGGTTGCCACAATTACAAGCTTAGGTTACATCGATAAATGCTTCTCAACAAAAGGAGGGCGTGTTTTCGCGCTATTTTGGATTCTGTCTGGTACTATTTACTTGGGTCAGTTGCTGTTTACTTTTGCTATGCTACACACTCAAAGAAGACAGAGGTCATTAGTGAAATGGGCTCTTAAGAGAAAGACCACGCCTGCAGACTTGGAGGCAGCTGATCTTGATGACGATGGTGTTGTAGTGTAAGTAGCTAGCTATGAAACATCCAATCCTACATATGTGTTAAAAAATTAATTAATTAATTTATGTTTTTTTTTATATATATAGGGCTGCTGAATTCATCCTTTATAAGCTAAAAGAGATGGGGAAAATCAGCCAAGAAGACATGGCACCTATCATGGAAGAGTTTGAAAGACTCGACTTTGATAAAACTGGTACGCTGACGGCTTCAGATGTTCTGCTTTCACAGTCGTCGTGGTATGCCTCAGAATTTCTACTTACGCAAACATCCGTGTAATAAATTGTAACCGTACGACGTACGTACATGAGGACGCCAATTCACGTTAGTGTTGTGTTGTAGATGGTATTTACTAATTTCTTACTTGTATTTTTGATTTGGTTAAATTATTACCAATTTAACTAGAACCCGTTAAAATTACAATATTGTTGCTAATTTTTATTTTTATTTTTCCTATCTAAATTTTGTATAAAGCGATAAGCTTTCAAAATTTGAGGGTTTAGTTAGTGAACTTGATTAATGATAAAAGGATTATTGATAAAAGAGCTAATGTTAATTTCTAAATGTTAGATAAAATATCAGTAAATAAAATGTACGGAATCATAGTCAACGCGTACAAAATCATTGTCAAAATGTTGGGGAGTTCTAATTGTTGAAAAGTTCTGAGAGATTCCTGAGACTAAGCAAAAATCTTCCAGATAAGAGTTTTTGAATTCAGTTCCATTATCACTACATAATTGTTTTACTTTGTGATCATAGAAGACTTCTCATTGCTTAATGAGAGCAATGATTTCATCAGCGGCATAACTCTTCTTTCTTAAAAAGACTATCCACGTAAACCTTGAAAATCCATCTACAATGACAAGAGTATATTTCTTCCCGGCTTTTGACTTGATCAGAACTGGTCCAAAAAGGTCCATATTAAGGAGATGAAGAGGTTTGATGATTGAAGAACATGACTTTGGCTTGAACGAAGACTTGGTTTTCTTCCCTTTTTCACACGTTGAGCACAATTTGTCATTGACAAATTGCATCTTAGGAATTCCTCTCACAAGCTGATTCCCTGCAATCCTCGAGATGTTCTTGAAGTTCAGATGCGATAGCCTTTTGTGCCACAACCAATTTAGATGAGAATGAGCACGAGAGAAGAAGCAACGACGAAGTGACTTGTTAGCAGAAAACATATCTAGAACATAGATGTCATTTTGTCGATTTGCAGTAAGAACAGTGATGTTCTTTTGATCAACAACTTTTCCTTCTTTCTTGTTAAAGAGAACTTCATAGCCAGCGTCACACAGTTGACTGATAGAAATGAGATTATGCTGAAGACCTTTCACATAAGAGACATTCTTGAAAATAACAGAATTGCACTTGATGGATCCATATCCCTTTGTAGCTCCCTTGCCATTATCTCCATATGTGACTGACGGACCATCCTTCTTTATGAAATCTTCCAGGAGAGACTTGAATCCTATCATATGTCTTGCGCAGCGGCTGTCTAAATACCAAATATGCTCTTTACCCTGAAACTAAGATGTACAGTAAGTCCAAAAAAAATACATTAAATATACACCGACCCACTTGCAAAGGATCACTAAGAAAAGATGTTATAACACTCATTAGGGAGACAGTTCAACGAGTTTTCCTTTTTGATCCACTTATCATTTCGAGTCATGATATTATCAGCGCGAACGGTGTTCTTTTCAAAAGTGCATTCGCTGACTTTGTGAGAGGCATCACCACATCGATAACAAAATTTAATTCCAAGATGTTTTCCTTTAACATTAGATTTTGATTTCTTTTCAACTGCTGAATCTGAAGAACTTTGTTTATTTGATTTAAGAGTTTTTTATTTAGCTTTTGGAACAAGGAATCTTATCAATGGTATGCCCATATGCTACATTGTTATGAGACTCATGAACCTTTGAAGAGTTATCAGGAGTAGAAGGCTTTGATTGATATTCAGGTTCATAATTGCTAACTAAGCATTGAGGAAACATGCTAAGAATTTCGTTTATAGAATAAACTCCACCATTGCATATAGGAAACTTTAGCAAAGTCTTAGTGAAGGGAGGAACATACTCACGATGAGAAGATTGGAGAGAAGGATCAAGAGCAGTGAGTATTAATTAAGGTTTGATTTATAAAGTAAGAACTCACAAATCTACTTTTAAAGTCTTCTTTTAAGCATTCAGCTTTATAAAATGTTTGTTTAGTTTCAAATTTGGTTAAAGAAACAATACCTTCTATATCACCTCCAAGAATTTTCTTACACTGGTCTAGAATCCGAGCATTAATGATTCTTGTGACATAAAGTGAGAGGATGCCCAGAAATTCAAAATAAGTTGAGTGTAATTAGCATGATCAACAATTTTTTCTTTTTCAAAGTGAAGAAAATTATTAGTAAGCGAGAACCAAGTGTTTTCCTTTTTTAAAACAGAAAGAGATTTTTCTAGAGAAATGAGTTTTTCTTTGAGAATCTTTAGCTCAAGACTGAAAGAAGATTTTTCTTTATTTGAGATCTGACAACGCACAGTTTATATGACTAGTTCCAGTCCGATGCCATTGGCCGCGTACCAATAACATCAGACTGGGGGGACTTGATGATATATGATTCATTAGCATGACCTAGACTGATCTAGAGCGCCAGCCTGGCCTGGCGCGCTCCTGCTAGCCCTGTCTGGCGCTCCCCTGACAGCCCGGCCTGGCGTTCCCTTGCCTGGCGCCCCCTTGCTAGCCTTTCCTGGTGCGCGTCCGCCAGCCTTGCCTGGGGCGCGCTCGCCAGCCCTGTCCGGCGCCTCCGGGCGGCCTTGCCCAGCTCTTTGCTAGTTGGGCTTGAATTGGGTTGGCCCAAGGCTTGACCTAATTCCCTTTGACCTAATTGTCCCATATATAATGAATAGTATCTCTTCCATAGAGGGGGATCCTTCCCTTTGGCTCAGCCGCCACTATACTCCGGTCGGGTGGCTCAGCCGCCACCCGCCGCCGTCAGCCACCATACACCACCACTAGCACCAAGATGGTTCTCTCCAGCTATGGAGGACCATCTCAGATCTTCTAGCTGATCTAACTTGACCGTCGGAGTCCGCTCCCGGGGCACAGTCCCTGGGGTGGCTCTAACGACTTTGCACTGTGATGTCCAGATCTCCGCCGCAACAGAAAACCAGAAGACTCGTCGGAGGTCGATGTCGCATCAAGATCAATAACTTGAAACGTAAGAGATCGATCGTGTCATATTTTTCGATATTATCAACAGAGGAAAGATTAATATGAATTTTTACCTGATACGCTGATGCATCGTCCCGTTCTAACTTGAGGTCATCAGCAGTGTGAGGAGAATTAGCGTTAAGGATCCCAACGTTGTCATGTGAAGTGTCAGCGTGAGATTCAACAACCTGAGCCATAAGACACTTAGCTTCATCGTCTAAAGAGTTTTCCTTTTCAAAAGCAGATGATAGATTGGTCATCATCTCTTAATCAGTGGAGCAGTTTTGGACCAAATGATAGACATAAAAAGGAAGTGAGTTTCCAATAGCAATTCTAGCCTTTACATCAAGATTCAACATCCTTTTCTCTTCCTTGTTATAACAGGGAACAAATTTCACTTTCAGCTTACTTCCAGATGCACCATTATTGGATGACTGATGCATAGCAGCTATAGGACCTTTGTTGACGACGTCGAGCATATCGAAATCCATGAACTCTAGAACTTTCGTGGCCTTTGATTTCCAATCAGAGAAGTTGTATTTGTCAAACTGAGGGATCTTGTTACAGATAGATGACGTAGGAACGAAAGAGGCCGACATGATTACTTGAGTGTATCACAAACCTGCTCTGATACCAATTGAAGGTTTGTGATGATCGGATACACTTCAAATATGAATGAAAAATGTAAAACTAATCTAAGCAAAATAATCAACAGGGAGAAAATAACAAATAAGTTCTCCAAATTGTTCCTTTCACTAAGAAAAGAAGTTTTGTCTTCACCAAGAAGACGGGTTTGTCACAAAGACGGATGACACAAAGCCACAATCACAACTACCACGACCATAACATTAGGGTTTGCCCTTATGTTGTATATATACTAATCTATACATGTATATCCCACGATTGACGGGATTGTATCTAATCTATATTGAGAGCCGATTTTATCATAAAGATACCGAATCTGTGATCTATTTTATACTTATCTATATCATTAACTAATATACAAAGAATTACAATCGAATAACTAAACTGTAAGCTGACGCTGATAAACTTGATATGTTGGCGCTTCAATGTGCAGATGTTGACGCTGATAGATCAACGTGTCATATGTTAGACTCGTCAGATCATAAGGTGTAACCTTACAATAAGATTATTGAGATGCTAATACTAACTAGATACTAATATTGAATGGAGTATCTAACATTGCATTAAAACTTTTAAGACGTGTTCGACAAAACTAGTTGGTAGCGGGTAGTTTGTAGATGGTAGTGTTTTATTAAACGTTACGTGAAGTTGCTTTGGATTTGTGGCGTTTTGTTTAAACTAAACACTAGAAGCTTGTAATACCAAAACGAGACTTTCTGTTTAAAACGAAGCTTTTTGTCAAACGCTAGAAGCTAGAAGCTCTCAAACGCTTCGTGCTAAACACACTTAATGCAATAATAATTTTGTATTCTTTATTAATATAAATTACGTGTAAATAAAAAAATATTAACAAGAGATTGAACATATCAATTGGAATATAATTTTGTTAATTATATTATTTTATTATCATATTTGCTATAAAGTTATCACTTACCAATTTAACATATGGTTAAAAACAATGTTAACAACTTACAACTTATATCAATTATTTATTTTACCATAATTTAGATATTCATATTTAATTACATAATTATTTCGCTGACATTCGCCTAATAGAATTTCATAAAGGAAGTACATATTTTATTTGCAACACACAATTGCGCTTATAAAGATTTGATTGACAAAATTAAGACTTAAAGACTTACACCCCGATCCCGAGTTCAACTTAAGGAGAAAAAAGAAAGGAAATGGGTGGAAATGAGAGGAAAGTAAGAGAGATTGATGCTCCCGAGTAATTAAAGGAAGGAAGTGAAAGGAAATGGAAGGATCACTTTCCCTCCTAACTTTCCTTTCGATTTGGGAGGATTTGAAAAGAAAGAATAAAATGTTTAATTTTCCTTCCATTTCTCTCCAACTCGGGAGCACAAAAGACAAATTTGTTTTCTTTTCTTTTCTCTTCTTTTCTTTACTTACTTTCTTTTTCTTTTCTTTCTCTTCTCTTTCTTTTCTTTGCTTTCAACTGGGGAGCGGGTGTTAAGCGTTAAGACATATAGCAGTTTGGGTTGGGCTCTAGTCTTCTTTTGGTAATAGTTTACACCCGCCGCCCGGTAACCCGGTTACACAACTCCACCGTGCCGTCTACTTCTCTGAAGCTCCGACCACCGCGAGATGCCCCCATCGCCAAAACCAATCGCAATTATAGGAGTAGTCTCAGTTGTCCTATGTTCTCTCTACGTTATATCCAATAAACGCCGTGCTACGTCTCATTCGAGAGGCAAAACCCTAACCAAGAACAAGCTTAAGAGAAATGGAATCGTCGGTGCGATTGGCAACACCCCTCTCATTCGGATTACTAGCCTCTCCGATGCGACTGGATGTGAAGTAACCTCTTCCATTTTTCATTTTACATACATTAGTTTGTGTTATGGTTTTTGCCGATGGTAATCATGTCTTTGTAATTCCATGTTAATCAGATTCTTGCGAAAGCAGAGTTTTTGAATCCTGGAGGAAGTGTTAAAGACAGAGTCGCTGTTAAAATAATTGAAGAGGTTAACTCGATCTTCTCTATTAATTCTAGGGGTTCTAACATAACATGTCTCTTTCTTTAATTTGGTTATAGTAATATATGCTGATGAATAAGAAAATAATCCACAGGCCTTAGAATCTGGACAACTATCCATAGGCGGTGTAGTTACAGAGGGAAGTGCCGGAAGCACTGCAATTAGTCTTGCAACAGTTGCTCCTGCTTATGGATGCAAATGTCATGTAGTTATCCCAGATGATGCTGCGATGGAGAAGGTAGGTTTGTGAAAATTTCATAACTAGAAAAGAAAGTTGATTATATTATGTTACTGAAATTGTTTGAAGTTATTCAGTCTAAAATACTAGAGGCCCTTGGGGCAACAGTTGAAAGGGTTAGGCCAGTGTCAATAACTCACAAAGATCACTATGTGAATATTGCAAGGAGAAGGGCATGTGAAGCAAATAAGGTAGCAGTGAATGGATATAAAGGTGGATTCTTTGCAGATCAATTTGAGAACCTGGCAAACTACAGAGCGCATTATGAAGGAACCGGGCCTGAGATATGGGAGCAGACTGGTGGCAAGTTACATGCTTTTGTTGCAGCTGCAGGGACAGGTGGCACTGTGGCTGGTGTTTCTTGCTTTTTAAAGGAAAATGATCCAGGGATAAAGTGTTATCTTGTGGATCCTCCTGGTTCTGGTTTGTTTAACAAAGTTACAAGAGGAGTGATGTATACAAGAGAAGAGGCTGAAGGGAAGAGGTTAAAGAACCCATTTGATACTGTGACTGAAGGAATAGGGATCAACAGATTGACTGAGAATTTCAAAATGGCTCAACTTGATGGAGCTTTCAGGGGTACTGATATTGAGGCTGTGGAAATGTCAAGGTAGGATTGAGAGTTGTCAACATTATTTTGTTTTTGTTTTTGTGAGTTGTAAGTACTTATTTGTTTGTTCCTTTTATCATCAGATTCCTTTTGAAGAATGATGGACTATTTATTGGAAGTTCTTCAGCAATGAACTGTGTTGGAGCTGTGAGAGTGGCTAAATTGTTGGGTCCTGGTCATACGATTGTAACGATTTTGTGCGATAGTGGGATGAGGCATTTAAGCAAGTTTTGTAACCCAGAGTACCTCTCTCAACATGGCTTGACACCTTCTGCAAAAGGATTAGAATTTCTTGATTGTGAATGAATATATTTCACTAAAATCCATACACATTGTTAAGCACTGAATTTCACAACATGTACACTCAGCCATACACCATTCAGTAGGCAATGACCAACATACATTCAGGAGTAGCTTTTGTTTCTTAAAGATCTCAATTTTTTAGTTTTTTAAGTTTTGCTTTAGTTTAGTTTTTATGTCTTTATGTTGTAAGCTTAAGCTGTGTGCTTTGTAAGTTATAGAGAATGGTGCCAGGTTGCCAACCTACTTTTTAAATGTGGTTTCTGATTTTGAGACGAGAATCTTGATCGACTTACATAAAATGTACAAGTGCATCAATATGACTAATAATTGATAGATCAAATGGGTCAATGGTATACATACAATAAACCACCTTCATTGCACTATCATGCACACCACCACGTGTGCATTGTGGTGTGCTCCATCGTTGTCCCATCACGATCTATCATGACCAATGAGAAAGCATTTAACCTTTGACGAAGCAATGATAAACTTTTTATTGTTTAAATTTAAGAAAAATGATGTGCAGTGGTAGGTATACTAAGTTTATGTGGTGATGAGGTGACAACGATATGACACCCCATCGCATTCGTTGTAGTGGTGTGTATACCATATGGCCTAATGTCATTCAAAATGGATAACTAATCTAAATTATCTTAATGAAAAAATAGACTATTATTTTTAAAGGTTTCGTTTTTGTAATTGTAAATATAACTATTATCACAGTCAATACATTAATAATTCAAATAACAAATTTCAGATTCCGGACTTGATTATTTTGGATTCCAAACATGATTTTCAGATGTATCTGTTGAACTTCTAAAGATTGGATACGAGTGCAAAGAACTCCTTGATTGGCTAGTGAGGGTACCGACGGTTAAACCCCTTTTCTAATATGTACAACATACACACTCGGACCACATCATCGTCCAATAACTTATCAAAGGAATTTTCAAATACCTCGTCTACATGTCACAACTTCACAAAATCGTTCATTTTAACCAAAGGAAACACCTGAGAATATACAACCATCTATCAAACCATGACTGTCGGAAAAGAGCCCCCTCCTGCCGGGAGAGGATGAAGCTTACGAAGAATAATTGCATAAAATTTAGGTTTGCATGACATCAGAGAAGCATTGTACACTTCGTCGTACTAAAATATATCCACCAAAGTTAGTTTCATCAATAATCGGTGTCCTGTGACACCATTCTAGAGTACAATGTTATGGATAGTTCATTGCGTTCCAACCTGTTTATTGCATTCTTGATTGTTTTTGTATTTCAGATTGTTCACATTCCGGAAACAAGAAATCCACTTCGGAAGGTGTGTTTAATAGAAGGGACAAGTAATCCTAACACCATGTTACTAGTTTTCGGAGACTTCTAAGGCTAACTAATGACCCACAATAGCCTTTTAATTATTCAGATTTGAAAAAATAGGACGTTCCTGACTCGTTCATCATACTTTGGAGTCGTTTAATACGTTATGGAGTACATTTTTTAGTAGCTAACATCATAACAATAGAAGAAACAAGTAAAAGAAGAAAGAAAATACTCGTAAGGTCTCAATATCTTCAACAATTTTTCCCACTGCAAAGAGTAGGAAAGGCTATTCCAGAAATACAATGGTTATCACATTCCAGATTTTCTTTAAATAGGGGAGGCCACCATTAACCGGGTCATGAATATTGTGGGTTATTTTCATTAACGTTAATTTAAATTATGGTTAGTTTTGTTAACATTCCGATTATAACTTTAGCAAGGTTACATAATGTCCTAACCCAAGTCATTGTTTAGTTTGTTTAATTTGCTTGTTTATTCTTCATTGTGAAAAGGCACGTTTCATTTGTAGAATATAATCTAATATGTACTTGTGTTATTATTTTTCCTTTTTATGTCCTACCCTTAGTTGGAGGGGCCGCCCATATCTTACCGTAGCTTAGGCAATCCATAACACTCGACACACATTAGAGTTATATGAAAAGCCACCTAAGATATAGAAAGGGAACAAATGTAATTTGATTTAACAAAAAAAAAACTAAAATGGCCCATCAGTCACCGCTGAGGAAGTGGTAACATCTTTAACATGCTACCACAAATGATTTTTTGAAGCCACATAAGATTTTTTTTATGCCACATTTAAGCCACATAGGATGGAGAGAATGGTAGCATCTAAATAAAGTCAGTCAATCACAACCTTTTCTTTCCTCTCGGTGCCCGGCCAACGAGCCATTCTTAGTGAGTGAGGCAGGTAGCGAGTTTAATGGGAGTGGTGGAGGCGAGTTTGGCCAGCGAGCCACTCCCTCCGGCCTAACCTCATACCAATGATACAGTTGTATGGAGATACTACTCGACTATCCATGTCATTCTCTCACAATCTTAATTAATGTCATGTCACCACTATACAACTATCATTAAACTCCCATTGGAGATGACCTAACTCAAATCTTATGTGACTTGGTTATAGAGAATTAGTTATTTTTGTTTGAACCACCTCTATTTCAAATATAAAAAAAGGTATGGGATAGTTTAGGTCACCTAGCTAACTCGGATCAAATATCGATCCGGTTTACAAGAAAAACCACTTATATGCTAAGATTATGCCTTATATTCGGTTGATTGCAAGCAAGCACCAAGACAGGTAACGTCAATACCAATACGGTAGGCATTGACGTAATCTCGATCACACACACATATATATATATATATATATATATATATATATATATATATATATATATATAATCAACCCAAAGGAAAGGAGACATTGCCTTTAAGTGACACAGGAAGCAACAAGTTTTAAAAGCTTTAAATAAGGCATGAATATGATGGCCTGTATCTTTCAAGACACTATGCCTATGGTTTTTAGTAATCAAATTTCTATGATGTGTATCGCTTTTCAAACTGAGACTCGTGACAGTGCGGGTCTAGCCAATCCCTATTGGAACTCTTGGACGCGATAACAGGCATCTTTCCACCACCCACAAGATCTCTTAGATTTTCCAGTTTGTTTTCTCTTCCAGACCCACCCCCACCCCCACCGATTCTCTCATCTGCATCCTTCAACTTCTGCTTGAACCTCTGTTTGCGTCCAGAATAGTTTACATCCTGTTTTGCTTGTGAAGGAGGAGCTCCATGAGGTCCAAGATATATATGCTCTTCCTTCTTATCCTGCAAGACCACATACAAAATAAAAACATACAGCACAAACAGACCCTACCAAACTTGTCTACTCACTTTGATTGTGTGTTTCGAGTCTTCTACTAGTGGAGCATTTGTTGTGCTTTGATTTAGGTCTTCAATTCCCAAGCTTGGGATCACAAACCCATCGGTGTCTAGTACAGAAAATTGAGCCAAAAAAAAACATCGGTTAAAAGAAATGTAAACAGAATCGACCCATTGCTTTAGGTCAACAAATCCCCCTTGCATCCATTGCTTGCAAAGTCTTAAGACTAGTAGTAGAAGACAACAGAGCAAGGGCAATAGTTGCCATCAGCATCAATCCAATGTGTGAAACTAGAGAAGATAAAATGATAGATTATATGGAGTAATTTTCTGGAGATCCAAGTTTAGGATATGCACTTTCTGCTATAAATTTATCATAGTGAGACCAATGATAGGAACAATTACAAAACTGTGTTACAAAAACTCAAGACCAATAAAATACTAAATAAACTAATAACTGCACCGGTCATGAAGAACCTAACTTTCCTAGTATGCTAATTACTACCAATAGCACTAGTTAGATTGAATTATTCAGAGACACAGAGATAAGTCCAACTCCCTCATAGTTTGTCAAAATCATTTGAAGACCCTACATTCCAGGGGCACAAAAACCCTCAATTGATCTGTTTGCTAGTTATTACAGATTTCAGATTACTCAACCTCGGTTTATAAGAGCAATGTTTACCACATGTTGTTTGATGTAAAATTTTGATTCTTCATATGATGTACTAATGCCCAGAAAAATCTTGTGAACCCGATCAATGCAATCAGTAAGCAAGTAATGACCAGGTTAACCAAATGAAAAAAGTAACTATGTTTATTTTAAATGTAACTGTTCCAATTTCAATTACGAAAGAAGTGATCGCTGCTTAATTCTTGTTTTGAGACTTGGCCAGTTGAATACTTCATGATATCACATAACAATCTCGAATTGAAGTGATAGTTGTAAAAATCAAAAATTTATATAACTAAACAGTAAACAAGGATCGTAATGAGCAGCAGAAAATGACGATCTACTATCCCATGCCCTATAACAAGAACACGCACAATAATATAATATATTGAGGGCAAAAACTGCATAAGCAAAATAAAAGATGTATATGGCCTACCCCACTCGTCATCTTCGTCGACTGTTGGAGCGTTATGCACAGAAGGGTCCATGGGAAACGAACGATCATGGAGATTGAATTACCAAAGAGGGGCGAATAAAGCCCTACTGCGACTTTAAATCCCTAAAAAGGCAAATGGAATCAAACAATTGATCAATTGAGAATTTGATTCCAACTGTGAGTGACTTTCTATATAGAATTGATCCAATGGTGAATATGGAAGGAGTTAAGGGACGACTCACTGGAGAGATAAACCCTAGAAAACTCTCTCGCTACTCTACCAACCACGAACGTGGCGACTGGGGTGTGGCATGCCGGCATTATATTATTTAGCAAGAAAACTTATAGATCGGAGAGTTTTTACCATTAATTTTTAGTTTTATCCTTATAATTATATATACTATTAATTGTTAAAATCTTGAGGAAAGGAAACTTTGCCAATTCTCATTTCTACCACTTTTTTTCCTTCATTTACTACTTTGGCCACAGACGTTGCGCTTCTTTTTTGCTTTCAAAATTGGGTGATCGTTATCTTTTCCACCGCCTTAAAGATATTGTAGATCCTCGCCACCGCCTTTCACCTCGCCTTTCTTCTTATCTCACTTTGCTTCCAATTTCATCCTCTTTCTGTTATTCATCGTTTTCTCTTCATTCCTTTGATGGCTTCCGTAGATTTGTGATTCCTTTGATAGGTTCCGATTACGATGGTTTTCTTCAACCCAGCATGACTAACGCTCATCTCTACTCCAATCACAAATCCTACACCGACTCACTGTGAGTCTATTTCGACCAAATACCCTCTATCTCCCTTTCCTGTTTTTCAGTCCGCCTGATAAAGTAAAAGAACACTCATCGCTCCTCCAAGGCGTGTGCAATTGGTCGTCGACAAACACAGCTCTGCCGACCCCATCCCACACCGATGAAGCTTACTGCGGTGCTTTCTTTTTTCCAGAGAGAAATACACAAAAAAAAGGAAGAAAAGGAAAGGTTGAGAAGAACGATCCCCAAAACTTCCGAGGATTTCAGAGCACTCTGTACCGGAGAAAAGGGTGTTAGTCCTATCACCGGCGTTCAACCATCGAATAGTCGACTACGACGCCCCCTGCACTTCTATTCCTCTTCAAGCATCAACTGTGCTCTTCCTGTGTTCTCTTCAAGGTACGTGTTTCATTCTGAATCGATAGTTTCTATTGGTAGTTGTGGGTTTTTGATTCCATGCTTTCAATTGGTGGTTGTGAGTATCCCTTCATGTTATCCCGATAAGTAAATTTGTGCTGCTTTATGTTCTGACAGCCTGAGAGGCGAGCTTTCATCCATGAGGTTAAAATTTTGACTTTGATTTTATTGATGCTCTACTTGCTTATATATAGGTCTCAATTTCAGTATATTGATTGAGTACGGAATTCTTTGGTTGATTAGGAGTGCAACCCAATTGATATGGAGATTTAAAGGAGAGTTTCACTATGCATCCCAACTGTTCCATGAAATGCTTGAACCAGGGTATGTTGACTGTTGATGGATACATGTGATTATTTATATCACCGACTGATTCTTGTGGTAACTAACATGTGTTCTTTAAGATATTTCATTTGATGGGTGATTTTTGCAAATGTGAAGATAAAGAAAGGTCATTTTTTTTTCTTCTGGAAACATGGCAAAAAGGTAATTGTTTACGAGTTTAAGACATAATATTTCCGAGATGTTAATGCATCGGACCACCGGTTCAATTTTTGCAACAGGTAATAATACCGATTTTTTTTTTTGTTTTCCATCTGACTGATTTCCAAGCATATGATTTCTTATTTCGCATACTTATTATGTGCATGATTGTTGAATCCGATTTTAAAACTAAATTTGCATATTGATTGGTACTGATTTCTGATTTTGAGGAGGTTCCCCTCTTAATTCATACAGATGCAAATGAAAGAAAAATATCATTTTTACAGGTACTAGAAGCAAGCAATGGCAGCTACATCTAATTGAATATCTTAAACACGAAGTAATTACATACAACATCAGAAAATCTCTTAGTACAGTTAAATGTTTGCTCCTCAAATATTTCACTTCCCTTTTGGCAATTGTAAAAGATAATTGTATGCACATGGAGAGTTTTCAGAAAGATGTAAATAGTTCCTGTCAAAAAAATCAGTAAAAGTTGTATAAATTAGCTTTTTTTTTTAAGATATTTTTGTACTTTTTAGGATTTGTACGCTAATATGATTAATTGGAATTTTTTTATTTACTTTTAACCTTTTTTTGTAGGTTACAATTGTTAAATGTTTTAATCTCCTGCCAACTGGAAAGCCTTCATGCAGCCAACAATATCAGGAGGTGTTTAGGTTTTAACAACAACATTTTGAGAGAGATTTCCCATGGATCTAAATACCATCGTGCCCCACGGCCATGATCAGCTAGCAAAAGTAAGTATGACATAAAACATACAAAAAATTACTTTGTTTGTTTGTAGATTGGTAAGGTAACTTGACAATTTTCAATCATCAATGCAATACTTCACATGTTTTTTTTTTCTGGGCAGCCCCTCATAATACTGCATTAATAGTAACCCATGTTTATAGACCGCCAAAAAAACTAATATTTAGTTCAATCAAACTAAAACGTTGATACTGGCCAATATACCCTTACATTTCAGGAAAAAGAAAGTTGACAATAGTAATGAGTTTTTTTACGTGATACAACTCAAGAAGGAAAAAAGGGTAAATCTATAAACGGTTAGGAAAAATTGCAATTTGAAAATCAATTTCTATTTAATATGAAAAGTAAATATTTGTGTTCTTGTAACAAAGCTACAGGCAGGCAGGGAAGGTGATTCTGGAAGCAGTGATTCTAAGTTCCAACAGCTGTATACCTACATGCCCTTATTATTGAGAATTAAAATAAACTTAAATCTAAACTTTCAAACAAATAGAATTACTTTATTTTTTTTGTCCCACTTTATAATTATGATTTTCAAATGGTATTTTCAGACAATTTGTCACGAGACACCAAGCTCAGGTAGGGCCCATATGGATGCTGCAGCTTTCAACCAAGTATGGTTGAAATGGCTAACGTCTCCTACGTTTTGGTGAGGTTAGTTACTTAGTTGGTAAATGAAAAATCCAACATTTCACTTTACACATCTTAAATTAATATAATGATGATCTCTTACTTAAAAAATGAATCAATTTCGTTATATTTTAGCTTTTTTTTTTGTATTGACAATGACATCTCAGTGGTTTAAATGAATAAAATACATTTCTTCAGAAATGATTTGATAACATATTTATTATGTTTTTCTGGGAAAAAATTTCGCAACACTTTCAATCAAATGATTACTCTGGTTTTATTTAAAAAGCATAAACGAAATCGGTCTTTTTTGGCCGTGGAATTGGGGATGTCACAGTTGGTATCAGAGCATTAGTTTAAACGAACTTGGAATTTGTAGGATTTCTAGACTTAAACTTAGAATGCTAAGCGATGATTGTGAGATGAGTGTCTGCTATATTTTAGACACGAGCACAAGTTTATTTTAGGAAATATACCTAAAATGTTTTATTTGTTAAATATTTTATGTTATAGCTATAAAGATGCCTTATATGCTATTATTCGGATCTATGGTCTGTTGCCGACCGGATCTGGAAACTTTATGTGTTTAGGATTCTAAGCGTATGACTACGATATTAGAACTAGCATGTAAACGTTTCGGAGTGACAAAAAGATTTATACGTCTATCGTAAATAAAGCTTTCCTATCTTAAATTCTCGCCCAGTACACCGAACGTCTGTTTGGGTGTACAAAACGTTATGGTGAAGACTCGTAGAGAATTGAGTAGATAGAGGAAATGAAAAGCTTATGATAGTGAATGATATCTATCAGAAGATATCGTAAGAGTGGTATCTTGCCTTTAGAATATGTCTGATAAAATAACGGAACGTTTAGAGGGGTACGGTACGTCTGAAGTACACCTTCGATTGGCAGGATGATGGAATGATTGGTGTAATTCATGAAGTTGTCCCATCGTCTGGAATTTCCATCACCAACCAAGTTGAAGTAGAATTGATGATTGAAGATACGCATGGAATAAGTCCTAGTAGAGTCTAGGAAAATTTTATGATTAATTGGACACATTCGTATGTGTTAAATTGTTTTGTGATTTTAGGACTTGGGGACTGCGAGATAGTACTTGGGACGAGTATGAGTAGGTGTGAATAGTAGTAGAGATCTATACTACTGGAAGCACAGGACTCACACTTGGATCGGGGAAAGTCACAAGGTTACCAAAAACTAGTAATTGATTTTGTTTTTTGTTCGAGTATGTCGTTACCATCGTTTCGGTAATGACTAGGATGATGATTGTTATTCCGACCCTAGAGGTCATATCGAATCGAGTCCCACTACGATGAGTTTATTACGTGGTTCAGATAACCAAGTTCAAGGTAGCATTTGACTTAAGCCAAATTGAAGTAAAGGATGATCAAAGCGATCAATAGAAGTATCGGTTCGTTGTTAAAGAAGTTGGGTTAGGTTGTGTTCTGACCCAAAGGGATAAAGTGATAGCGTATGCATCGAGGCAATTGAAAGAGCATGAAAAGAACTACCTCACTCATGATCTGGAGTTGACAGCGGTAGTATTTGCCTTAAAAATATGGAGGCACTATCTTTATGGCATTAAATGCAAACTTTTCACTGATCATAAGAGTCTTCAATATCTTTTTAATCAGAACGAATTGAACATAAGGCAACGACGCTGGCTAGAGTTACTCAAGGACTACGACTGTGAGATACTTTACCACCCTGGTAAATAAAATATTGTTGCTGATGCTCTCAGTCGGAAGGTAAACCTTGAAAAGAAAAGGCCAAGAGCGTTGAGAATTGAAGTTGTCTCGATAATTGTGGAAAGTATAAAGAAAGCTCAAAAGGAAGAACGTTTGGGCAAAACTGACCGAAAGGAAGAATGTTTGGGCAAAACGTTAGTGTTTGATACAAACGGTCAAGGACTGAAGGTATTCAAAGATAGGATTTTGGTACCTAAGACAGGAGGAGTAAGAGACCTTCTGATGGAAGAAGCTCACAAGACCATGTACTCGATTCATCCCGGCAGTACAAAAATGTATAGGGATCTAAAACCCTATTACTGGTGGTCGACGATGAAGCTCGATGTTGCTAAGTATGTGGCCGAGTGTGTAACATGTGCTAGGGTTAAGGCACAACATCAGATACCGTATGGGAGTTTAGAACCTTTACCTGTACCCATGGGTAAATGGGAAGACATCACCATGGATTTCGTGACTAAACTGCCCAGAACAAAGAACGGTCATGACATGATTTAGGTGGTCGTTGATCGCTTCACTAAGAGTGTGCATTTCATAGTAGCCAACGAGAAATGGTCTATGGATAAGCTTGCGAATTCTTACGTGAAGGAAATTGTGAGGCTTCACGGTGTTCCGTTAACGATTGTATCAGATCGTGACAACCGTTTTACCTCAAGGTTTTGGAGGAGTCTATAAGAGGAATTGGGTACCAAGTTGTGTTTGAGTATAGCTTACCATCCGCAAACCGATGGTCAGAGCGAACGAACAATTCAAACGTTGGAGGATATGCTGAGAGCATGTACCCTGGAATTCCAAGGTAACTGGGATGAACACTTACCCCTAGTAGAATTTTCCTATAATAATAGTTTCCACTCGAACATCAAGATGACACGTTATCACGCTTTGTATGGAGAAAAGTGTCGAACACTGTCATGTTGGCTGGAAGCTGGGGAAAAGCAGTTTATGGGACCTGAAATAGTCCATCAGACTGCTGAAAAGTTGAAAGTGATTAGGAAAAGGATGTTAGCTGCTCAAGATCGTCAAAAGAGCTATGCTAACAAGAAAATACAACCAATATCCTTCGAAGTTGGAGATTCGGTTTTTACTTAAAGTCTCACCGTGGAAGGGACTTATAAGATTTGGTAAAAGGGGAAAATTGAGCCCAAGGTCTATTGGACCGTTTAAGGTTCTTCAGAGGATTGGGAATCAAGCTTACAAGCTAGAATTACCAGAAGAACTAGAGGGTATTCATAATACCTTTGATGTATGTTATTTGAGAAAGTTCACGGGAGATGTGCCCGACATAATTCTCATTTCTAAATTAAGGTTAGATGAAAACAAGAGGTTATTTGAAGAACCAGAGGCAATCGTTGACCGTAAGACTAAGAAGTTGCGACGCAAGATGGTCGATTTAGTGCTTGTGCGTTGGAAACATGCGAATGGGCCAAATCTCACATGGGAAACGAAGAGTGACATAATGAGTCGCTACCCGCATTTGTTTGTTGATGTGAGATTCCGGGGATTGAATCATCCTAAGGGGGAGAGAATTGTAACGCCCGTGTTTCTAGGCTAGGCATTAATGATGATGAAATAGTCTAGGTCAACCTTTGTAACTCATTTTGAAGAAATGAAGAGGAATTATGTGATTATGTGTTTTGTGCTTAATTATTAGGATTTAATTACTTAAGAATAAAAATGAGCGTCGAAAATAAATATTAGATAAAGCCGATGTCTATTAAGAAAGTTGTAGTGGTCGTAATAAGGATTCCGGATATATAAAGAATACCGAAATCCGAGTTATAACGAAGAAGTTATGACCTGTCGAAGTTTTGCGACAAAACCGGCACGGTGCCGAATGACGTAAAAAGTGAGTTTTTGATAAACTACTTTTTAGCCTTAGTGATCTAAATGAAATTTGTAGTGTTCATTAAACCGAGAGTATGCATAAAAAGAACGCCCAAATCTGACTTCGTATGAGGAAGTTATGATTTTTCTAAGTTTTAGCTTAGCGGTAGACAGCTAAAAACTCGAATTTTAGATCGAGTGATTTTTAGCCGACACAACCTAAACGAGAATCGAAGGTCTCGTCAATAGTAGTACAACGGTAAAAAGACAGACGAAAACGGACGTCGGATGAAGAAGTTATGAATTTTTAACGGATTTCCTGTCCCGGTCTGTTAAAAAATAATAATATAAAAATTAAAGTCAAAATTAGCCGACAAAGTCTAAACGAAAGTTGTAGAGCGTAATTTTACCTACGCGTGCATATAAAGAACGTCAAAAACGGAGCCCGTATGCGGAAGTTATGGATTTTAGAAGATTGGGGCATAATTTTCGAGAATTTTCGCATGAATAGTGCCGGCCACGTCACCGCTCTCGCGATCAGCCTCGTATCCGGCCGTTCGACGCGTGCCGCTTCCGGATTCGACCGAAGTCGCAGCCAACCGGAGTCCGACGCGCCTCGCCTCGTGTCGCGTCCGAACCTCGCACAGGTGGCCCTTCGCATGCGCGCCGCGTGCCTTCGCCTCCTGCTGCCACGTGCCTTCGCTGCCACCTCCTTCTCAGCCGACCCTCGTATCCTCGGCCTATAAAAGGGAGGCCTGCGAGCCTTCTCGGGTAATTTGGAGAAAATTTCATTTTCACCCCTTTTTCAATACTTTTATTATTTTGACTTCCCCCGAAGCCCTGGGATTATTTCCAACACCCAGAACACGCCCCGAAGTACCCGAAGACCCGGAAAATTTTATCTTTTCGGTTTTGAAGCCCAACCCTCGCAGAGCCCGGTTTCTCAATAAAACTCCCGGTTTTATTAGAAACGATCGTTTTAGGAAACAAAGTGCTTCCCGATTATCATTAAATCAGGTGAGTGTATAGTCACTTTCATCTTACACATAGATATGAAGTATTTTATATAAAATACGTGCTATGTGAATATATATTGCTTAATTATTTGAGATGGATGATGAATGAATGATTTATACAGGTTTTTAAACTGTATATGGATTTCTATCTACAAATATGTTGGGTAAAACATGGGTAGATGAATTAGATGATGTGTGATGAAATAAAAATTGATGAGAGGTATCGATGTTTAAGATGATCTAGTCATCTAGCAGAGTATAGACAACGACCACAGACTACTCTAGATAGTCCAATGGAACGTTAGCAGACTCGTAATCAGTAGGTATGTTTGAACTATATGTTCATAAGGTGTTCTCGAACTATATGTTCATTAGGTGTTTTTGAACTATGTGTTCATCCGATAGTTCTTCTTTTTTACAGTATTACGTGTCGGGGTACGGGAGCGTATGGGAGTACTTTATTAGTATTTTCCATATACTTTTTATTTTGAAGAGCTTTGGAGTCTTCGTTTCTTTTATGAAGTGATCGGACGAGCTTCATGAGTCAGCGTTTCCGTTCACGATGTCGGATAGGGTGAGTCTGGGGGTAAAATACCTCACGATATTCAGATCACTGCTAGGTAAAGTTCGATGCTGGATAGGGCGAGTCTGGGGGCTACATACCTCACGATATTCAGATCACTGCTAGACAAAGTTCGATGCTGGATAGGGTGAGTCTGGGGGTAAAATACCTCACGATATTCGGACCACGGCTAGGCATTGATAACTACCCCTGACTTAAGTGTCTTGTGGTTCTTTCTTTTACGAACGAAGGTTCGTGGTGAAACTTATTACATTCCTCTCATTTGATGTCTTTATCGATCCTCGTTTGCTGCTAGGGAATTTCCGAAGCAGTTTCGTCAGTTGGTTGTTCATATCGATCCTTTAGGCTAGATCTAGTAAGATCATTGTATAGGATCAGTATGTTGGGATCGACGTTTGTTAGTGCTTGTAGTATAAACCTTGGGCAGCGATGGACTTCGTGCCTATTCCTTAGGAAAATTCCTTAGGAATGAGTGATAGATGATTCTTAGGGTAACTCCTTAAGAAATAAAGAAGATAATGGGGTTGGGTATTTGGGTTGATTGTTTGATGTTTAAACATAATAAATTTATTTATTGTGGGTTGAAAACCCTATATGCTCACCAGGCTCCCAAGCCTGACCCACTCAGTTTATTTGTATCACAGATATCGATACGATGTTGTTTTACACTGAGAGATTAAAAAGAGAAGTAGATCACTAGTGTAAATGAATGTAAGTTTTGTTTATGCTTATGTTTTTGTATTGACAATGACATCCCAGTGGTTTAAATGAATAAAATGCATTTCTTCAGAAATGATTTGATAACATACTTATCATGTTTTTCTGGGAACAAATTCCGCAACACTTTCAATCAAATGATTACTCTGGTTTTATTTTAAAAAGCATAAACGAAATCGGTCTTTTATGGCCGTGAAATTGGGGATGTACCCTGGAATTCCAAGGTAATTGGGATGAAAACTTACCTCTAGTAGAATTTTCCTATATTAATAGTTTCCACTCGAGCATCAAGATGACACCTTATCACGCTTTCTATGGAGAAAAGTGTCGTACGCCGTCATGTTGGCTGGAAGCTAGGGAAAAGTAGTTTATGGGACCCGAAATAGTCCATCATTTCTGTCACACCCCGCTAAAGCGGAAACGCAAGGTATGACAGCGACAAAGGTTTCATTGCAAAAGATAAAGATACATCACCATAGCAATATTTAAAAGTTTACAACCCATAGCTTAAACAAAACAAAGTACAAGTTTTTCCAAAATGACATTGTTCAAAATATAACTTCATAAAATAACTTCCACACGATGCAGCATGCTCTATGATGATGAATCTCTATATCTACTTACTAATTATTTCCTGAAAAAGCATGTAAACGAGCGTTAACTATGAAAATAGTTGGTGAGTTCACAGGTTTATAAAATCAAGATTTGGTATAAGACTTTTCATAAATACAAGTACATTGCTTTAATGAGAACAAAGTTCATTGCTATAATGAGAAACAAAGTTGATTGCTAAAATTGATAAACGAGTTTATTGCCATAATAAATAACAAGTTTATTGTTATAACGAGAAACGAGTTTGTATGTGTATGAGCAAACAATGAGTCTCAACCAAACCTATGACTGAAGCCCTATCAAGATTTATGCTTATCGTTCCATAAATGAATATGGTATCATGCACTCCAGCAATAGGGCGAGTGAGGAGTTGTCAATTCCTAATAGCGCTATCCATAATGACCATTGGCTCAAAGAGTTAATGGTTAGAGATAAGGGAAGGGCCTTAGTACGATAAGTTCTCATGTTCCGTGTTGCATAGACATACATAGAGAGACATAGCAATAAAATAGCAATCATGTTTGATACAAATCAATTTAAATACAACATTCAAATAATAGTTTTTCGGGACATGCTTTTCCACCCCAAAACATAAAAACTGAAAATAGGGGAGTGCGTGAATACTCACAATGTTTCGAGTAGGTACAAGTGGTGCCTCGGAATAAACCAACGTCTTACTACCGGGATCCTACGACATCAAACACACACTAGTGAGTTTCCATGTCGAAATCTAATGCTAATATACTAAACTCTACATATAGAGAAATGCCAAATTTATGTTCTAATATTGGTTTTATATTAATTGGTTACGATTTTTCTGAAATGGTGAAATTCTATAAGTCATGTGATTAAGAAAATTTTGGATATTAATTTTCCAGATTTAGTAATATAATTTGAGGGTATTTCAACACATTTAAAGGTGTTTTAAATTCCTAAAAACGCAAAATATTATCAAATAGTTTCCAAAAATTGTCAAACCTTGTATTTTCATTCTAAATACAATAGAGGTTTTCCAGAAAATTTTCCTTGAATTTTTAATATGGTTAACTATTTTTCCAAGTTTTTAAGCCTTCATAACCAAATAAATTCACTAAAAATAGCATTCAAAGGATGAAAATTCTCAAACTTTTTATTTTACTGTTATTACACATTACTAAGCTAGGAAAAATATAAAAATGGATTTCCAAGCTGTTTAATTATATTTTATGATTTTTAAGCATTTATTCTAATAAAAATTGGAATAAATAGAAAACAGTTTCCAAAATTACTCAAACTTTTTATTTAATTGTTATTATACATAACTAAGCTAGGGAAAATATAAAAATGGATTTCCAAGCTGTTTAATTATATTTTATGATTTTTGAGCATTTATTCTAATAAAAATTGGAATAAATAGAAAACAGTTTCCAAAATTACTCAAACTTTTTATTTAACTATTATTATACATAACTAGGCTGGGAAAAACATAAAAGATATTTTTCAGTGGTTATTTCTATTTTTCCTTGTTTTATCCCCTTAAATAATCATTAATTGAAGAATAAATAACAAACAGTTAAAATAAATTACCAAAAATTTTTGTAACATCATTTACAGTGTAAGTAATCTGAGAAAAATACCAAAAGTGGTTTTCATATTGTATAATCCGGTTTTGGGTATTTATGTGTATTTAAGTGTATTTATGTGTATTTAACCTTAGAAAATAGGAGAAAAATAGTATACAGTTGAGGAGAATCATCAAAATTTTTATGTATCCTCCTAATGTACAACATAATGTTCTGGTAAATTTTCATGAATTTTGGATAATCAGAACTATTTTTCCTATTTTTAGGCCATTATAACTACCAAAAATTGGGAAAAATAGAAAGGCATGATGAAAAATTCTGAAATTATTTTTCTGAGTCTCCCACCACAGGTACGAGCTGCGAAAATTGTTAGATACAATTTTCACACTCTTTAAAGTGGTTTTGTGATTTATTGAACCCAAACAAAAAGAAAATCGAAAATCATACTAAACAGCAACATAAATCGATGAAATTTAATGAGAGGTCATTATTCACCATAGGGGTCATCCACGAATTTATTCCGGATTTATAGACCTCTGGAAGTATTTTATGTGATTTATGCCCTTGTTTTCTTGCAACAATTTTAATAAATCAAGGAAACGATAAAAACTCTTGGGATTTTCCAGATATTCATATTACCTTAATGGGAATCTGGAAAAATTTTGATTTGAACAGAAAAGAACTTTTAGATATCTTTCTAGACAAAATCATTTACATGCACTATTAACAATGTACTTTGATCATCAAGCTCTTTAGCTTGGTGTTCTTCACATGCATCACGTTTTGAAGACCATGCATGGACATATGTTTGTTATAGTGATGTTTTTAAAGGAAATACTTGAATGCATAAGGCGTATGAGCCTTTAAAACTTGTAAAAATCCGAACCTTAGTGTTTGACATAGGTTTTGGTCCTTGGATTTCACCATTAAACAACATGCATGTTGTTCTTGGGTGAAACCCTACCACCATCATCATCAAACACGACATTCATGAACATGTTCATGAATGTTCATAAAGAATGGTGTAGAAGGAGGAGAAGTACAAGAAAACCCTTTAAAAACAAGGAGGAAAAGTAAGGAAAATGAAGGATTTTCGTGAATACCTTGAAGAACAACCTTAGAAGATGAAGATTTGAGTGTGGAGAGGTGTTCTTGGCTGATGATTTTCGTGGGTTTGGAGAGAGAGGAGGAGAGTTTGAGAGTTGAAAGGGTGGAGTGTGAGAGAGAGTGAAGAGAGAAGTGGAAGAGTGGGGATTGTGTTTTAATGATTGAAGTTTTGGGAAGAGAGAGGGCATGGGGGAGAGGATGCACGAATTTTATGAGTGAGAGAGGCTCCCTCTCTCCTAAATTCAAACTTTATAAAACTCCCTCCTTAATTTTTATAAAACCCTAATTTTTATAAAAGTGTTTATTAAAGCAATTCTTGATTTATTTAAAAATCTTGTTTTTAACTAATAAATTATGATTAATGTATGATAATTTAACTTTCTATTTCATTGATTATAATCCATAATTTTGATTAATAAAAATTTGATATTAGGAAGTTTATAGCCAATTTTATAAAGTTTTTAAGCTTTAAGGTTTATAAATTTGGATTTTTGGCTCTTTAGGGTTTTTGGAATATTGTTTGATATTCACTATCATATTGGAATGTAATTAGAATATTTTAATTTATTTTTAGGGTTTTATACCCTTTTTCAATTGTAACAAAGTTTGAAGTTTCATTCTAATTATGGTATTGGCATTTCCTATTGTAGTCAAGCAACTTACTAGAATCGTAAGAGTCAAGTATATTAGTCCTAGATCTTAGTTGGATCCTAGTTTATGCAAGATTTTGACCTAATTTATACTACTAGGCCATGGCATGTTGTGCATGAATGGTTTTTATAAAGATGCATGAGTCCGAGAATGACCTGAATTGACAGTTGTCACAGTATCCCCTACTTAAAAAGAATTTCGTCCCGAAATTCATTCTATGTCATCGTTTGTCATTGCATGGGAAAAGTTGTGGATACTTTTCCTTCATGAAGTCCTCGCGCTCCCAGGTGTACTCCGGCCCGCGTTTTGAGTTCCATCGAACTTTCACAATCGGAATCTTACTCCGCTTAAGTTGTTTCACCTCCTTGTCAAGGATTTCTATCGGTTCCTCAACAAAGTTTAGCTTATCATTGATCTTAATTTCCTCCAGAGGTACTAATAATGCTTCGTCGACTAAACATTTCTTACGATTGGAGACGTGGAATGTGTCGTGAATGGCGCTTAAATCTTGGGGTAGTTGGAGTTTTCCCACTTCTTGATTGCCTCAATCTTAACCGGATCTACATGGATTCCTTTTTCGCCGACTACATAGCCAAGGAAATGTACTTCTCGAATCCAGAATTCACACTTAGTGAACTTGGCATACAATTTCTGCTCCTTCAATAGCTCCAACACTAGCTTCATATGTCTCTCATGATCTTCTTTGGTTTGCGAGTAAACAAGTATGTCATCGATAAATACAATTACAAACTTGTCTAGGTATGGTCTACAGACCCTATTCATCAAATCCATGAAAACAGCGGGTGCGTTCGTTAGTCCAAAAGGCATGACTAAGAACTCATAATGTCCATAACGGGTTCTAAATGCTGTTTTGTGAATGTCTCCTTCGTGAACTCTTAGTTAATGGTATCCTGATCGGAGGTCGATCTTTGAGAAGTATGAAGCGCCCTGCAACTGATCGAACAAGTCATCAATTCGAGGAAGAGGATATCGATTCTTGATTGTCAACTTGTTCAATTCTCTGTAATCAATGCACATTCGGAACGACCCATCTTTCTTTTTGACGAATAACACTGGGGCTCCCCAAGGTGAAGAGCTTGGTCGAATAAACCCTTTGTCTAGAAGTTCTTGAAGTTGTCCGGACAGTTCTTGCATCTCGGATGGCGCGAGGCGATATGGTGCTTTTGCTACCGGTGTCGCTTCGGGAATTAAGTATATCCGAAATTCGACCTGTCTGTGAGGGGGTAGACCGGGTAATTCCTCCGGAAACACTTCGGGATATTTTGAACCACCGGGATCTCCTTGAGTTGCTTAGCTTCAGGTTCTCTTTCTATCACATGGGCCATGAATGCGATACAATCCTTTTTCAGGTACTTATGAATCTTTATGCTCGATACAATGTTTAAACTTCTTCCTGGCTTCTCACCGTGTATGATAAGGGTTTCTCCATTAGGGAGAGGTATCCTAATGACTTTCTCGTAACAACCAATGTCCGCTCTATTCTTGGATAACCAATCCATTCCTACTATTACATCAAAACTACCTAGCTCGATAGGAATTAGGTCAATGCTAAAGAGTTTATCAGCTAAATTCAGAGTACAGCCATGAATTATTTCATTAGCCCTAATTTCATACCCATCAGCAAGTTCAATAGTATGAGTATTCCTCATCTTTCTTGATTTCAAGTCGAGTACCGGTCTAAATGCTAAAGAAACGAAACTCCTATCTGCTCCCGCATCGAATATTACTGATGCAAAATGATTGTTCAGGAGAAACGTACCTGTTATCACTTCAGGGTTCTGACGAGCTTCTTCTGCACCAATCACAAAGGCTACACCTCTTGGCCGCCCACCTTGATTTCCTTGGAAATTTTGCCTAGCTTGGCCTTGTCCATTGTTACCAGGCCTCTTGTTCAGTTTGGGACAAGCACTACGCAGATGATCAGTACTCCCGCACTCGTAACATGCCCTTTTTCCATCCTTATTCAGCTTACAATACTTCGGGTAATGGCCTGTCTGTTTACAGTTTTGGCACACTGGGCAAGCTCCCTTGTGATGGAAGTTACACTTATTGCACTTCGGGTGCGGTCCCGTGTACTGCTTTCGCTCCTGCACTTCCATGACTTTCTGTTCCTGAGTTTTCACTAGTTCTTGCTCCTGGGCTCTTACCATAAAGTTTCTTGAGACTTTCTGCTTCCTCCCCGACTTGTCTCCATACTTCTTCTCTCTCTGATCTGTTGGCTTCCTCTTGCTACTAGAGTTTTCCTTTGCCGATGCTCCCGTCCTTATCACATCATTGGTTAGTCGATTTGCTAGACTTACTGCACTTTGAATGGTAGTTGGGTTTGCTGAAGTAACCATTCCCCGAATCTCTGGTGCCAGACCCCAGATGTAACGGTCTATCCGTTTCTCCTCAGGAGTAACCATGTGAGGTACCAGTTTTGCTAGTTCATGAAATCGGACTGTGTACTTCTCTATTTGTGTTCCAACCATAGAATGGTTCCAGAACTCAGATTCAAGCTTCTGAATTTCATCCTTGGGACAATACTCCTCTATCAGTAGCTTCTTCAGGTCTTCCCAAGTTAGCTGATATGCCGCTGCACGACCTCGGGTTTGCACTAGAGTATTCCACCAGGTCAATGCCCTATCTTGGAGTAGACAAGTTGCATACTCAACTTTGTTGCGCTCGAGGCATTTGCTAATGTGAAGGACCGACTCCATACTGTCAATCCATTTCAGCAACCCGACCGCACCTTCCTTTCCATGGAATTCCTTAGGTTTACAGGCCATAAAGGACTTGTAGTTGCATTCTCTTTCATTGTTTCCCCGGTTTCCTCCACTACTTCCTTGGTTAGCATTAAGACCCGCAGTTACTTGAGTGACAATGTTTGGGATTGCTGCCATGAGTTGTTGTGCTACCACTTGAGCAACATCGGGTGTTTCGTTCTGTGGGCGCCCGCGATTAGGCCTTCCTGACATGGTTCTAAGACACAAGAGAAGAAATACGTATGAATACATAAAATAATGTATAATTTTTTTTTTTGTTCACTACTATTTTGAAAACCATAAGTGTTGTCAAATTAATGGTTTGCATTAATACTATGCACATAGATTTGAGAAAGGAAAGAAAAAGAAAAATCTTTTTCTTCAACTATTGACTAAATAAGTTCTAGGGTTTGACCTCATAGTAAAAGTTTTCAAACATAAAATAAACTTCTTCATTACCATTTGAAATAGTCTTAAAACCAAAACAATACATCAATCCCAAAATAAAGTTTTAATGTCTTTCCCCAAAAGATACAACATGGGTTTTCATTTCATGACACAATAAAATACTAAAATCAGAACCAAGTACGAATCGCTATCCCAACAAGAAACATCCACACCACGATCAGTAACAGCCCTCCAAACACATAACATGCGGTCATCGCACGACCTGCCACTCGTCTAGCAGCACTAGCAGTGTCAGCAGTCTCCATCGAATGCTGAAACAAGATTTTCATTCTTGTCAGAGCCGAAGGTTATAGAGAATACCGGTTTTCCTTTGAAGAACCACAACTATAGCCAAAAAAAAATTTTCAAAATGTTTTTAAAATACAGAACATACTACTAGTATAACTAATTCGAGTACGCATTATTGGACTTTAACTAAGTATAGCCTGGCCAACTATGCTTAATTAAGGAAGGTTAATGTGAGGCTGGAAACGGTTATACTAGAATTATGTTCCAAACAATTTTCAACTTAAACTTTTGAAAAACAAAATTTTTCGGTGAGCGTACGGGCATTGCATATTATAGGCATTCATCTAGATACACTTAGAAACTAAGTGCACTTTTATAACAATGTCTTTATTTAGAAATATTCTTATCCCTTATCAAGTGCTAGGTTAACCACTTAGGTTATATCACTAGCCACTCTAGGAGCAATGCACTTAGTACTGAGAATGAGTATTCCTTGGTAGCTATTGACTTTAGATGTAAGGTTAGTAGCTAGATATACACTAGTAATAATCATAAGTCGAAACCTATACCAATTATTCCTCAATACCTCTTCATCGTCTTCGTACTAGAGTTACAACTATGAAAAAATGTTTCGATATCGACACGAATGATAATTGGAGCATCGCGTAAGGAGGTAGATGAGTCGCCACTAAGTAATCATTTGGATACCATTGGTGGGCATTCCGGATTCGACTCACGAGGAGACACGGAGGTTTAACCCATACGTGAGACCTTATTACTACGCTACGATTTAGCTCTAAGTTGTTTCCACCTTAAGCTTAAAACTTAACATTGGATATCCCTTTGGCATCTATATTAAAAATGTTTTTCAAACAATTTTTCTTGTCATTTATTTTGGGGAAAAGACATCGGCACTCGCCTTATACTCGTCTTAGTATTTAGGTACGATCAACTACACTAACATACTTTCTCCTTACTTCTTAATCTTCCATCGAAAAATTATTTCGCTTCATCGGTTTTATTTATCATCGATAAAATATTTTATAACCACTTCATTCAACTTAGTAGACATTTCCTAACAATGTAAGCCATATTCTCGCTAAAAATCTTTTGACAACTTGCTTTAACTTAACACTTTTCTTCAAAACTCAATTTAACCAATATTTGTTTTAACCTTGCTATTTTAATTTCATTTCAAATCCATTTCAATGGATAGATGTGTTTTTAAGGGCATGTAAACCATTTTAATCCTTGCTTACCATTTTGACACGTTTTCGAAAAACTTAGAAACATTTTCTTTTATAAAAGTGTTTAAAATCTATGCTATAAAAATTAAACATATGATATTGAAGTTCGTAATATGTGAAAAAGTTTCATCGAATCTTCAAAACACTTTTGTTTTGACACTTTTAACAGCTTTCTCATTTAGACATTGTAATTTACGTTAATGTGTTTTCTCGAAACCCAACATGATATTTATGCAAATTTCTACTTCAAACATGTTTATAAGAATTCTCTAATGCTTGTATTTCAAAACATACCTTATTTGTGTACTTTGCTTCAATATGGTTTTATAATCTATAAAGTTTTTAAAATTTATAGCATTTGAAAACTTAGTGTTCACTTTTAAATTTCCAGTGATACTCTCAACAATGAATAATTATTCTTCTAAATATATTGAGTCTTTACCTTATCCATTTTAATCATTGTTGGACTTCAGTGTAAAAAGTCAAAATTGTCAGATTTTCAATTGCCATTTGTAGGGCTTCTTTTTTTTTCCCACAAATGGAGTTTAACTTAATAGATAACTTATGAATTTTTAGCAATCCTTAGCAAACACTTTAAAACTCCCACATGACTATGTAACCATCAACATACATCAAATATTGATGTTTGAAATATATCTCAACCTGGTTTTAAATCTACCTATATGTATTATTCTTAAAATTTTAACAATAGCAATCATTGTCGCTGGTACCTTCCTTTCTATCCCCCGCACTTGATTTCTTGCTCTCCTTCTAATTTTAGATATTGCACACCCACGATAATAACATAATACATTGACTAACTTTGTTTCTGTCTATTCTGCTTCTTGTGGTATCATGTTCGTACACATACAGACTAGAAGTCTACCCTTTCGTTTTGAGCGATTAATACGTGTATAGTCGTGACACATAATTTTGATTTAGTCAACTTTGATATATTCAATTACGCCTTTTATCATATACATCTTCTTTTTATTTTGAAATCTACTATAAACAAATGATCCTTATTTACATTTGCTCTTTCGTTCTAAATTCAAAAACTTGATATAAAATGCAATTTTCATTGTAAGTTTTCCTTATAATTAATACACAAGATGAATACTCGTATGCTTATCATTTTTCTATATTCAAAAATTATATGTGAAGGATATGTTTCCTTATGTTTTTCTTTTCTTTAAAATACATCAAAAGCTTTGAATTTTACGATTATCTATTCTCTAAATGATTGTTTTTTTTAGAAACACTAAACTAAGAGTGTACTATTTTCAAAGATTGACATTTTTACACATTTCTTAAAATAGTATTTTACTTTGCAATTTTCAGTGAGTTCCTAAACTCTCAAACTTGTTTTCATAAGTATTCCGACTCCTCGTAAACTTGAATTTGTCCTGACTTAGACAATTGGACAATTTCTCAAAAATTTAATACAAATATTTCTATACAAATTCCTTTAATGGCGACTTAAACCTTTAACCTTAATTAATCTTTATATTATTTTACTACTTCGTTGGATCGCCACACATGTATCTTCATTATCTTGGAATTATTGAACATTTTGATAACAGTGAGATTTTTGATCACTTCTAAACACTTAAAATGCTATATACACAATGTGATTTAATTTATCATAAATTTTCTTCGCCTCCATTTGCACCAATGACTCTCTAAATATATTTATTCTTCGAATAAGGTTTTATTATTGTAAGAGTAACCATAGTGGTAATTATAGCCTCGGAGATGCTCAATCATTTCGTAATTTATTTTGTCGACGACACTTAATTAGCCTTTACATTTGAGATGTACCAAAACTTCGTTGCCTACCCTTAGTACGTATTTTTAAGAACTTACCCTCAATCGCTTCTCTTTCATTCATGTCACCCCTTCTTATTTCAAAATATATCTTTTCCAGATGTAGTAGCCAACCCGGAAGTGAACAAATTGTTCCTAATCTCTTCTTTATTAGGCGGCAAATTCACACTTAGTGCTAATTTAGAATGCAACTTAAAGATCAATGCGGATTTAACGCTAAATGCAGTTGGTGCTTCGGAAAAAAAAATTATAACTCTCTTGATTCAGATAATATCTAATTAAATAATCTTTTTCAACTAGGTCGCCATGGTTGGATCATGATTTCCATGATCCTAATTTCTCGCAATCTAGACTGTAGAACTCGAATTAAGGAAACATTACTTTGATTATAGCTAAAGAACTGGGCTCTTCCCTTGGAGAATTAACCCAAAATAATCAAAGAACACTTCAAGTCACCACCTCCCGAACGATACAATTGTATTCGGCTGAGTTCTAATAGAATACGTCACGAATTTAATTTCGGGACGAAATTCTTTCAACCGGGGGAGACTGTGACAGTCGTCAAAATTCGAGTCGGTTTTAGATTTGACTAAACTTAGTTGCACATATAGGCACTACACATACTAGACTTAGTAACTAGAAGCTAAGTTATAACCTACTAGAAATTTGAAAACAATTAGAATCAATGGACAGTGTGCATAGATTTCACATTGATATGTGAATTCTATAACTACTTAACTGTAGAGACTATCCATATTCGGGTCATTCTTTGACTCGAACACCATTTCATGAATCATATTCACACATCATGCACTTGACCTAGAAGTAGAAATTAGGTCAAAGTCTCATAGAAACTTAAGTCAAAGTTGAAGAGTAGGACTAGTATACTTGATTCCTCAATTTCGTTTGAATCTCGGAATCACTACATAGAATGCCAATAAACCGCTAAAAATAAATTACAAACAATATTTCTAATTTGAATAAGAGTTATGAAACTCTAAAATAGTTTGAAGTCTCAAAATTCAAGTAATTTTGATATCCAAAGATTTACAAACTCTCAAAAACCCTAAATGCCCTAAAAACTCACATTTATAAACTTTGACCTTAAAAATTCTATAAAAATAATCATGAACCTTATAATATGATCTTATAACAATTAAAATTATGAAAATGCATTCAAGGAAAATGAAATTTAACTCATTAACATTTACCCTTAATTTATAAACCAAAAATCAAGAGTTTTATGCATAAAAACTAGGTTAAGGTGCACATTTTATAAAAAGTTGGATATTTTTATAAAAGATTTGAATTTTTATAAAAGAAACAAGAGAGAGGGAGCCTCTCCTCCCCTAAAATCGGATCCCTCTCTCCCCATATCTCTCTCTCACACTCTCATTGTCCAACACACACATCTCTCTTCTTTCTCTCTCTAGAAAACTCTCTCTACCTTCTCTCTACTTTTTCTCTCCAAACACCACTCCATTCTCTCTTCCTCCCTCTAAAGAACCAAGAAATATTCCAGAAAACAAACCCAAGAACACTCCTCAAACTCGAAATCTTCATCATCTTGTGGTATTCTTGAAGGTAAAATCGATTTCTACTTCACTTTTCCTTCAAGTTTTGCTCTTTTCTTACACTTTCTCCTTCTTCGTCTTCTTCAAACTTGTTTTCTTTTTGTTAAAATGGTTTTTAGAACATGATGGATGTGTTTTAACACCATGCATGTATGATAAACAAGGTTGCATGTTCATGATCTTAGTGCAAAAATCGATTTTAAGGATTAAAACATCAAACTCAAGTTAAGAGTTTTTGAGAAACAAAATTTTCTTCATAAATGCATGTATACATTTTGATAAGTTTTAATCTTTTGATCTCTGGAAACATGACCAAAATATGAGGTTATCATGATATATTTAAAATACTTCAAAAGGTTTACTCAAGGAAATGATGAAAATCCACTTTTCTAACCAATCATCATGCATGCAATCTGCCAGATTTCTTTACCTGACTTTAAACTGTCATATCTCACTCATTTCTTAGCCAAAATTCGTGATTCTTTTTCTGAAATATAATATTTTGAGTTAGCTTTCAAACCCATCTGACCTCACTGAAAAATTCCAAAATTTCGACTTTTACCAATTTTTACAAAACTGTTGCTCAAACAGCACTTTCCTTATGAACATTTGTTTTGTGTTGCATGTTCAAAGGACTTATTCATCACTAAAAATCATTCAAAAATTATTTTGAACTCTTAATATCATGTATTAATAGGTACAAAAAGATCTTGATTCAAAAGTCTTTGTAACATGTTGCAAAAATTGTCAAAGTAACATCACTAATCTTTACATAAATCACAAGAACCAAGTTTTCTCTATAATTTATTGAGCCTTTAGGCATGGTGTTCAACATCAAAAATAAGAACACAAATTGTCATTGTTATCAAATTGTATGAAGATACATTCTGGAAATTTTCAGCTCAATATATATTTTCTTTATTTTTATATGAAAATAATAAGAAAATAAAGTGTTAAATCATATAGAATACTTAAGCTAGTAAATAAATTATGGAAAAATTCTTGGATGATCCTTTAAGTTAATAAACATCTCCCATTAAGTTTCATCCATTTTTGTTACTGTTTAATATGGTTTTGAATTTTCTTTTTGTTTAGCTCTAATAAATCATAAAACCACATTAGGGAATATAAAAATGGTATCTAATAATTTTCGCAGCTTATACTCTCTGTGGAACACTTAGAAAAATATTTTCAAAATTTTTCATAGTGTATTCCTATTTTTCTCCGATTTTTGTATTTATAATGGACTAAAAACAGGAAAAATAGTTTTACTCATCCAAACATTATGAAATTTTACCAGAACACCTTTTAGTACATTAGGATGCTACATAAAAATTTTGATGATTTTTCTCTTCTGTATACTATTTTTCTTCTATTTTCCCAAGATTAAATACACTTAAACCCAATTTTTATTATAATACATACACAAAAATCATAAAATTGGGATAAACAGTTTAGAAATTCATTTTTATATTTTTCCTAGCTTAATAATGACTAATAACAGCGTTACAAAAATTTTGGACAATTTTGGAAACTATTTTCTATTTATTTCAATTTTTATTAGAATAAATGCTCAAAAATCATAAAATTGGGTTAAATTGTCTGGAAATCTATTTTTATATTTTTCCCAGGTTAAGTACGTGTAATGACATTACTATAAAAAGTTTGGGGCATTTTCTTAACCGATTTCTATTTTTCATGAATTTTTATATATTTAGAGAATTAAATATATGAAAAATGGTTATGCATATCCATAATCCATGAAAATTTATCTAGAAGTCTTTTAACATATTTAGAACCAAAATCTGAAGTTTGGTAATTTTTATTAATTGTTTAGTATTTTTCATGATTTTATGGTTATTCAAGAAACTAAAATGGTGAAAAATAGTTAGACAAATAAAAAATTCAAGAAAATTTATCTTGAGGTCTTTGACTTCAATTAAAACTGAAATGTAAAGTTTGGGAACTTTTAGAACTAAATTGATTTAGTTTTGAATATTTAATCATTGGAACACCTCTAAAATGTTAAATATTAACATTTCAATAATGGAAATTTTCCACTTAAATTGTTATATAACAATTGATTCTTTGAAACTTAATTTCCACAGAAAAATGTTTGTAACTTATCAATATTAAATTTTGACACATTATTGGCATAATTCTATTGTAGTAGTAAGTATACTAGTGTTAGATTTCGATTAGAGACTCACTAGCGAATACCATTATTGTAGGAATCGGTAGTGGTACACGTGGAACGTAGTTCAAGGCACCATTTGCATCATCTAAATGTATTGTGAGTATTCACGCACTCCCCTATTTTCAGTTTTTATGTTTTGGGGTGGAAAAGCATGTCCCGAAAAACTATTATTTGAATGTTGTATTTAAACTGATTTGTATCAAACATGATTGCTATTTTATTGCTATGTCTCTCTATGTATGTCTATGCAACACGGAACATGAGAACTTATCGTACTAAGGCCCTTCCCTTATCTCTAACCATTAACTCTTTGAGCCAATGGTCATTATAGATAGCGCTATTAGGAATTGACAACTCCTCACTCGCCCTATTGCTGGAGTGCATGATACCATATTCATCTATGGAACGATAAGCATAGATCTTGATAGGGCTTCAGTCATAGGTTTGGTTGAGACTCATTGTTTGCTCATACACATACAAACTCGTTTCTCGTTATAGCAATAAACTTGTTATTAATTATAGCAATGAACTTTGTTTCTCATTACAACAATGAACTTTTATTACTGAAAATTTATATACATGTTTTAGCAATGAAATTGTTTGCTCCTTGTAGCAACGAAATTGATTGCTCATTTTAGCAATGAAACTTGTTTACTCGTTTGAGTAACGAACTTTATCTTCCATGAGAATATGAATGTTGCATCTTATTTGGGCAACATACCTTATCTCTCATGATGACAAAGAACTTTGTTTTTACAAACTTATTTACT
The DNA here is from genome assembly GCF_052849685.1 of Lactuca virosa. NCBI lineage: Eukaryota > Viridiplantae > Streptophyta > Magnoliopsida > Asterales > Asteraceae > Lactuca > Lactuca virosa. The sequence goes on along the minus strand of NC_136430.1, from coordinate 8,491,744 downwards.
CATTTTAACAATATACTTTTATTATTGGAAACTTTTATCAAAACTTTGATTTCAATTCATGGAACCAGTATTATTTTGTTTATCTGTGAGTACTCACCAACTATTTTTATAGTTGACGCTCGTTTTACATGCTTTTTCAGGAATCATCGAGTAAGTGGCACTTAGGGACACTTCACTTTTAGGAGCATTCGCATGTGTTGTATTTCAATTTACATTGTAATTTCTTTTAAAAGTTGTTCAAACTCATTGTGAATTTGTAATGATTTTTAATACTATGGTTGGTGTGTCTTTTAACTTTTGCGATGAAACCCTTTGTACTGTCATGCCCTGTGTTTCCGCTTTAGCGGGGTGTGACAGAAAATGGTATAACTAATTCATGAAGACGACACCAACCATAGTATCTAGAAGTCTTTTAACCGCTTTAGCGGGGTGTGACAGAAATGGTATCAGAGAATTAAATATATGAAAAATGGTTATGCATATCCATAATCCATGAAAATTTATCTAGAAGTCTTTTAACATATTTAGAACCAAAATCTGAAGTTTGGTAATTTTTATTAATTGTTTAGTATTTTTCATGATTTTATGGTTATTCAAGAAACTAAAATGGTGAAAAATAGTTAGACAAATCAAAAATTCAAGAAAATTTATCTTGAGGTCTTTGACTTCAATTAAAACTGAAATGTAAAGTTTGGGAACTTTTAGAACTAAATTGATTTAGTTTTGAATATTTAATCATTGGAACACCTCTAAAATGTTAAATATTAACATTTCAATAATGGAAATTTTCCACTTAAATTGTTATATAACAATTGATTCTTTGAAACTTAATTTCCACAGAAAATTGTTTGTAACTTATCAATATTAAATTTTGACACATTATTGGCATAATTCTATTGTAGTAGTAAGTATACTAGTGTTAGATTTCGATTAGAGACTCACTAGCGAATACCATTATTGTAGGAATCGGTAGTGGTACACGTGGAACGTAGTTCAAGGCACCATTTGCATCATCTAAATGTATTGTGAGTATTCACGCACTCCCCTATTTTCAGTTTTTATGTTTTGGGGTGGAAAAGCATGTCCCGAAAAACTATTATTTGAATGTTGTATTTAAATTGATTTGTATCAAACATGATTGCTATTTTATTGCTATGTCTCTCTATGTATGTCTATGCAACACGGAACATGAGAACTTATCGTACTAAGGCCCTTCCCTTATCTCTAATCATTAACTCTTAGAGCCAATGGTCATTATGGATAGCGCTATTAGGAATTAACAACTCCTCACTCGCCCTATTGCTGGAGTGCATGATACCATATTCATCTATGGAACGATAAGCATAGATCTTGATAGGGCTTCAGTCATAGGTTTGGTTGAGACTCATTGTTTGCTCATACACATACAAACTCGTTACTTATTATAGCAATAAACTTGTTTATTAATTATAGCAATGAACTTTGTTTCTCATTACAACAACGAACTGTTATTACTGAAAACTTATATACATGTTTTAGCAATGAAATTGTTTGCTCCTTGTAGCAACGAAATTGATTGCTCATTTTAGCAATGAAACTTGTTTACTCGTTTGAGTAACGAACTTTATCTTCCATGAGAATATGAATGTTGCATCTTATTTGGGCAACATACCTTATCTCTCATGATGACAAAGAACTTTGTTTTTACAAACTTATTTACTCATCTTAACAATATACTTTTATTATTGGAAACTTTTATCAAAACTTTGATTTCAATTCATGGAACCATTTGACTTCAATTAAAACTAAAATGCAAACTTTGGGAAATTTTAGAACTAAATTGATTTAGTTTTTGAATATTAAATCATTGGAACGCCTCTTAAAATGTTAAATATTAGCATTTCAATAATGTGAATTTTCCAATTAAATTGTTATATAAAAATTGTTTCATTGAAATTTAATTTTCATAGAAAAATGTTTGTAACTTATCAATATTAAATTTTGACACAATATTGGCATAATTCTATTGTAGTAGCAAGTATACTAGTGTTAGCTTTCTATTAGAGACTCATTAGTGTGTAACATCGTGTAGGAATCGATAGTGGTACGAGTGGAGCGTAGATCAAGGCATCATTTGCATCATCTAAATGCATTGTGAGTATTCACCACTCCCCTTTTTTCGGTTTTTACGTTTTGGGGTGGAAAAGCATGTCCTAAACTATTTATGTTCGTTGTATTTATTTGACTCGTATAAACTTGGTTGCTATATTTTGCATATTGTGAGTATTCACGCACTCCCCTATTTTCGGTTTTTATGTTTTGGGGTGGAAAAGCATGTCCCGAAAAACTATTATTTGAATGTTGTATTTAAATTGATTTGTATCAAACATGATTGCTATTTTATTGCTATGTCTCTCTATGTATGTCTATGCAACACGGAACATGAGAACTTATCGTACTAAGGCCATTCCCTTATATCTAACCATTAACTCTTTGAGCCAATGGTCATTATGGATAGCGCTATTAGGAATTGACAACTCCTCACCCGCCCTATTGCTGGAGTGCATGATACCATATTCATCTATGGAACGATAAGCATAGATCTTGATAGGGCTTCAGTCATAGGTTTGGTTGAGACTCATTGTTTGCTCATACACATACAAACTCGTTTCTCGTTATAGCAATAAACTTGTTATTTATTATAGCAATAAACTCGTTTATCAATTATAGCAATCAACTGTGTTACTCATTATAGCAATAAACTTGTTTATTAATTATAGCAATGAACTTTGTTTCTCATTACAACAACGAACTTTATTACCGAAAACTTATATACATGTTTTAGCAATGAAATTGTTTGCTCCTTGTAGCAACAAAATTGATTGCTCATTTTAGCAATGAAACTTGTTTACTCGTTTGAGTAACGAACTTTATCTTCCATGAGAATATGAATGTTGCATCTTATTTGGGCAACATACTTTATCTCTCATGATGACAAAGAACTTTGTTTTTACAAACTTATTTACTCCTTTTAACAATATACTTTTATTATTGGAAACTTTTATCAAAACTTTGATTTCAATTCATGAACCAATATTATTTTGTTAAACTTGTGAGTACTCACCAACTATTTTTATAGTTGACGCTCGTTTTACATGCGTTTTCAGGAATCATCGAATAAGTGGCACGTAGGGACACTTCACTTTTAGGAGCATTCACATGTGTTGTATTTCAATTTACATTGTAATTTCTTTTAAAAGTTGTTCAAACCCATTGTAAAATTGTAATGATTTTTAATACTATGGTTGGTGTTGTCTTTCAACTTTTGCTATGAAACCCTTTATACTGCCACGCCTCGTGTTTCCGCTTTAGCGGGGTGTGACAGGAAATGGTATCAGAGCCGAAGGTTATAGAGAATACCGGTTTTCCTTTGGAGAACCACAACTATAGCCAAAAAAAAATTTAAGCGTTTTTAAAATACTGAACATACTACTGGTATAACTAATTCGAGTACGCATTATCAGACTTTAATTAAGTATAGCCTAGCCAACTATGCTTAATTAAGGAAACTTAATGTGAGGCTTGAAACGGTTATAGTAGAATTATGTTCAAAACGATTTTCAACTTAAACTTTTGAAAAACAAAATTTTTCGGTGTGCGTACGGGCATTGCATATTATAGGCATTCATCTAGATACACTTAGAAACTAAGTGCACTTTTATAACAATGCCTTTATTTAGAAATATTATTGTCCCTTATCAAGTGCTAGGTTAACCACTTAGGTTATATCACTAGCCACTCTAGGAGCAATGCACTTAGTACTAAGAATGGGTATTCCTCGGTAGCTATTGAATTTAGATGTAAGATTAGTAGCTAGATATACACTAGTAATTATCTTAAGTCGAAACATATACCAATTATTCCTCAATACCTCTTCATCGTCTTCAAGAGTTACAACAATGAAAAAGTGTTTCGATATCGAAACGAATGATAATTGGAGCATCGCGTAAGGAGGTAGATGAGTCGCCACTAAGTAATCACTTGTATACCATTGGTGGGCATTCCGGATTCGACTCACGAGGAGACACGAAAGTTTAACCCATACGTGAGACCTTATTAGTACGCTACGATTTAGCTCTACGTTGTTTCCACCTTGAGCTTAAAACTTAACATAGGATGTCCCTTTGACCTCTATAAAAGGTCGTAAACTACATTGACACCATAAAACGTTTTTCAAACAATTTTTCTTGTCCTTTATCTTTGGGAAAAAGACATCGGTACTCGTCTTATACTCGCCTTGTACTCGCCTTAGTATTTAGGTACGATCAGCTACACTAACATACTTATTCCTTATTTCTTAATCTTCCATCAAAAAGTTATTTCGTTTCATCGGTTTTATTTATCATCGATAAAATACTTTATAACCACTTCATACAACTTACTAGACCTTTCCTAACAATTTACGTCATATTCTCGCTAAAAATCTTTTGACAACTTGTTTTAACTTAACACTTTTCTTCAAAACTCAATTTAACCAATATTGTTTTTAATCTTGCTATTACAATCTCATTTCAAATCCATTTCAATGGATAGATGTGCTTTTGAGGGCACATAAACCATTTTAAACATTGCTTACCATTTTGACACGTCTTCGAAAAAGTAGACACATTTTCTTTTATAATCGTGTTTAAACTCTTTGCTACAAAACATAGACCTATGACATTGAAGTTCATTTTATATGTAAAAGCATCCTCGGATTTTCCAAACCACTTTTGCTTTGACACGTTTAACCGCTTTCTCATTTAGACATTGTAATTTACTTTAATGTGTTTTCTCGGAAACACAACATGATATTTATGCAAATGTCTACTTCAAACATGTTTATAAGACATATCTAACGCTTGTAATTCAAAACATACCTTATTTGTGTACTTTGCTTCAATATAGTTTTATAATCTATAAAGATTCTAAAATATAAAGCATTGCAAAACTTAGTGTTCACTTTTAAAGTTCCAGTGGCGCACTTTCGACAATGCACAATTATTCATCTAAATATGTTAAGTCTTTACCTTATCCGTTTTTAAGCATTGTTGGACTCCGGTCAAAAAGATCAAAACTGTCAGATTTTCAATTACAAGTTTTAGTGTTTCTTCTTTTTCACAAATGGAGTTTAACTTAATAGATAACTAGTGAATTTTTAGCAAACCTTAGAAAACACTTTAAAACTTCTTCATTTCTATTTAATCATCAATATACATCACATATTGAAGTTTGAAATATATCTCAACCTGGTTTTAAATCTACCTATATGTATTGTTCTTATAATTTCAACAATAACAATCATTGCCGCCGCTACCTTCCTTTTTCTTTCCCCCGAACTTGATTTCTCGCTCTCTTTTTGATTTTAGATCTCGCACGCCCATAATAGTAACATAATACATTGTCTAACTTTGTTTCTGTCTATTTTGCTTCTCGTGGTATCATGTTCGTATGCATAAAGACTAGAAGTCTACCCTTTCGTTTTGAGCAATTAATACGTATATAGTCGTAAGGCATACTTTTGATTTAGTCAGCTCTGATATATTCAATTACACCTTTTATCATATACATCTTGTTTTTATTTTGAAATCTCTATAAACAAGTGATCCTTATTTACATTGCTCTTTCGTCCTAGATTCGGAAACTTGATTCAAAATATAATTTTCATTGTATTTTTCTTACAATTAATACACAAGAAGAATACCATTGTTCTTATCATTTTTCTAAATCCATAAAATATATGTGAAGGATATGTTTCCTTATGTTTCTTTTTTTTTAAATACATCAAAAAGTTTTGAATTTTACGATTATCTATTCTCTAAATGATTGTTTTTGTAGAAACACTAAATTAAGAATCCACTATATTCAATGATCGATATTTTCACACATTTCTTAAAATAGCATTCTACTTTGTAATTTTCAGTGAGTTCCTAAACTCTCAACTTTGTTTTTATAAATATTCTGACTCATAAGCTTGAATTTGTCCTAACTTAGAGAATTAGACAATTTTTCAAAAGAGTAATCAAAATATTTTCGTATAAATTCCCTTATTGATGACTTAAACCTGTAACCTTAATTAATCTTTATATTATTTTACTACTTCGTTTGATCGCCACACATGTATTTTCGTTATCTTGGAATTATTACATATTTTGATAATAGTGAGATTAATTATCATTTCTAAATACACATTTTAATAACAGTGAGATTTTTTATTCACTTCTAAACACTTAAAATGCTATCTACACAATGTAATTTAAAATATCATAAACTTTCATCGCTTCCATTTGCAACAATGACTCTCTAAATATATTTATTCATCGAATAAGGTTTTATTATTGTAAGAGTAACTGTAGTAGTAATTATAGCCTCGGAGATCCTCAATAATTTCGTAATTTATTTTGTAGACGACACTTAAATAGCCTTCACATTTGAGATGTACCAAAACTTCGTTGCCTACCCTTAGTACGTATATTTAGGAACTTACCCTCGACCGCTTCTCTTTTATTTGTGTTACCCCTTCTTATTTTGGAATATATATTTTCCAGATTTAGTAGTCAACCCGAAAGTGAACAAATTGTTCCTAATCTCTTCTTTATTAGGCGGCGAATTTACACTTAGTGCTAATTTAGAATGCAACTTAAGGATCAATGCGGATTTAACGCTCAGTGTAGTTCGTGCTTCTGCATAACTTGTACCGCTCTCTTAATTTAGATAATATATAACTAGATGATCTTTTTTTCGACTACGTCGCCGTGGTTGGATCATGATTCCATGAATCAAATTTTCCATAATCTAGAAGAAAGAACTCGAATTAAGGAAACATTAATTTGACTATAGCTAATGAATTGGGTTCTCCCTTGAGGAATTAACCCAAAATAATCAAAGAGCTCTTCAAGTCACCACCTCTCCAATTATACAATTGTATTCGGCTGAGTTCTAATAGAATGTGTCACGAATTGAATTTCGGGACGAAATTCTTTCAACCGGGGGAGATTGTGACAACCGTCAAAATTCGATTCGGTTCTAGATTTGACTAGACTTAGTTGCACATATAGGCACTACACATAATAAACTTAGTAACTAGAAGCTAAGTTATAACCTACTAGAAACTTGGAAACAATTAGAATCAATGGATATTGTACTTAGATTTCACATTGATATGTGAATTCTACATCTACTGAGTTGTAGTGACTATCCATATTTGGGTCACTCTTTGACTCGAACAACATTTCATGAATCATATACACACATCATGCACTTGACCTAGAAGTAGAAGTTAGGTCAAAGTCTCATAGAAACTTAAGTCAAAGTTGAAGAGTAGGACTAGTATACTTGATTCCTCAATTTCGCTTGAATCTCGAAACCACTACATAGAATGCCAATAAACCGATAAAATAAGTTACAAACATTATTTATAACTATAAAAGAGTTATAATACCATAAAATAATTTGAAGTCTCAAAGATACAATTCACTTTGGTGTCCAAAGATTTATTAAACTCCAAAAACCCTAAAAACCCTAAAACCTAAATTTTATAAAGTTTAACATCAAGAATTATATAAGTTTTTTTATGAAACTTATAAAATTATCTTAAAATAATCAAGTTGGGAAATATAATCAAGGAAATTATAGTTTAATGTACCAACATTTATCCTTATTTTATAAGTGGAAAATCAAGGATTTTATAAAACAATGTAAAGCTTAAGCATATTTTATAAAAACATTAGAAATTTATAAAAAATGGGAGAATGATTTGAATGGGATTTATGAGAGAGAAATCCTCTCTCCTCCTCCCAAAAATCGGACTCATCCCCCCAATACACCATTTTCCCAAGTCATTAATCAATTTCACTCACCCACTCCATCTCTTTCTCTCTCACACTCCCTCACTTCATTTTCTCTCTATTCTCTCTTCCTCTCTCCCTCAACCACGAAATTCTCCAGAAAATAGGTCATAGAACACACCATGAACTCTAAATCTTAATCATCTTGAGGTGTTCTTAAAGGTAAACCCGAAAATCATTCATTTTCCTTCTCTTTTCCTTCAAGTTTTACTTGTTTTTCATGGACTTTCTCCATCTTCTACTCCATTCTAATGAAAGATCATGAACACATAAACATACACACACACACAAACTCACGTTTTTTATGATGATGGTGGTAGGATTTCACCCAAAAACAACATGCATGTTGTTAATGGTGAAATCCAAGGACCAAAACCTAAGTCAAAATCAACATAATGCACTTTTCTACAAGTTTTGGGTAAAAATCACCACATGCACCCTAAGTTTTCTATCAAAAACGATTTTTGAACATTTCAAACTCATGAATGGTCTTCAAAACAACATGCATGTGATGATCTTCAAGCTTAGATGCTTGATGATCAAAGTATGTTGTTAAAAGCTTTCAAATATGTTCATGAAGGATTTATTTCCAAATAAATATCTAAAACTCCTTTTCTGACCAAATCCGATTTTTCCCAGATTCCCACCAACAAAATGAGATGTTCAACAAATTTTCAGAAAATAATTCATTTTTCTCGAATTATTATAATTATTGAAATAAAATAGGTCAATAAATCATATAAAATACTTTCTGGGGTCTATAAATCCTAGTTAAATTCGTGGATGACCCCTATGCTAAATAATAATCCCTCATTAAGTTTCATCGATTTTTGCTACTGTTTAATATGGTTTTGAATTTTCTTTTTGTTTGGCTCCAATAAATCATAAAAGCACTTTAGAAAATCTTAAAATGATATATAACAATTTTCGCAGTTGCTACCAGAGGTATAAGACTCAGAAAAATATTTTCAGAATTTTTCATAATGCATTCCTATTTTTCCCCGATTTTTGTATTTATAATGGCCTAAAAATAGAACAAATAGTTCTGCTCATCCAAAATTCATGAAAATTTACCAAAACACCTTGTAGTACATTAGGAGGCTACATAAAAATGTTGATGATTTTTCTCTTCTGTATACTATTTTTCTCCTATTTTCTAAGATTAAATACACTTAAATTCACAAAATCGGATTTCAGTATATAAAAACCACATTTGGTATTTTTCCCAGATTATTTACTCTGTAAATGAAGTGTACAAAATTTTTGGTAATTTACTTTAACTGTTTAATAATTATTATTCAATTAATGATTATTTAAGAGGATTAAACAAGGAAAAATAGCAACACTAATTGACAAATATCTTTTATATTTTTCACAGCTTCTACATGTATAATAAAAGGGTTACAAAAATTTTGGGCAATTTTGGAAACTGTTTCCTATTTATTTCAATTTTTATTAGAATAAATGCTCAAAAATCATAAAATTTGGTTAAACAGTTTAGAAATCAATTTTTATATTTTTCCCAGCTTAATAATGTTTAATAACAGTAATACAAAAAGTTTGGGTAATTTTAGAAACTGATTTCTATTTTTCATGAATTTGTATCTATTTAGAGAATTAAATATATGAAAAATGGTTATACATATTCATAATCCATGAAAATTTATCTTGAAGTCTTTTAGTACATTTAGAACCAAAATCTGAAGTTTGGTAATTTTTATTAACTGTTTAGTATTTTTCATGATTTTATGGTTATTCAAGAAACTAAAATCGTGAAAAATAGTCAAACAAATCAAAAATTCAAGAAAATCAGACTGCTGAAAAGTTGAAAGTGATTAGGGAAAGGATGTTAGCAGCTCAAGATCGACAAAAGAGCTATGCTGACAAGAAAAGACAACCGATATCATTCACATGTGTTGTATTTCAATTTACATTGTAATTTCTTTTAAAAGTTGTTCAAACCCATTGTAAAATTGTAATGATTTTTAATACTATGGTTGGTGTTGTCTTTCAACTTTTGCTATGAAACCATTTATACTGCCACGCCTCGTGTTTCCGCTTTAGCGGGGTGTGACAGGAAATGGTATCAAACTGTGACAACCGTCAAAATTCGATTCGGTTCTAGATTTGACTAGACTTAGTTGCACATATAGGCACTACACATAATAAACTTAGTAACTAGAAGCTAAGTTATAACCTACTAGAAACTTGGAAACAATTAGAATAAATGGATATTGTACTTAGATTTCACATTGATATGTGAATTCTACATCTACTGAGTTGTAGTGACTATCCATATTTGGGTCACTCTTTGACTCGAACAACATTTCATGAATCATATACACACATCATGCACTTGACCTAGAAGTAGAAGTTAGGTCAAAGTCTCATAGAAACTTAAGTCAAAGTTGAAGAGTAGGACTAGTATACTTGATTCCTCAATTTCGCTTGAATCTCGAAACCACTACATAGAATGCCAATAAACCGATAAAATAAGTTACAAACATTATTTATAACTATAAAAGAGTTATAATACCATAAAATAATTTGAAGTCTCAAAGATACAATTCACTTTGATGTCCAAAGATTTATTAAACTCCAAAAACCCTAAAAACCCTAAAACCTAAATTTTATAAAGTTTAACATCAAGAATTATATAAGTTTTTTTTATGAAACTTATAAAATTATCTTAAAATAATCAAGTTGGGAAATATAATCAAGGAAATTATAGTTTAATGTACCAACATTTATCCTTATTTTATAAGTGGAAAATCAAGGATTTTATAAAACAATGTAAAGCTTAAGCATATTTTATAAAAATTGGGAGAAATGATTTGAATGGGATTTATGAGAGAGAAATCCTCTCTCCTCCTCCCAAAAATCGGACTCATCCCCCCAATACACCATTTTCCCAAGTCATTAATCAATTTCACTCACCCACTCCATCTCTTTCTCTCTCACACTCCCTCACTTCATTTTCTCTCTATTCTCTCTTCCTCTCTCCCTCAACCATGAAATTCTCCAGAAAATGGGTCATAGAACACACCATGAACTCTAAATCTTAATCATCTTGAGGTGTTCTTAAAGGTAAACCCGAAAATCATTCATTTTCCTTCTCTTTTCCTTCAAGTTTTGCTTGCTTTTCATGGACTTTCTCCATCTTCTACTCCATTCTAATGAAAGATCATGAACACATAAACATACACACACACACAAACTCACGTTTTTGATGATGATGGTGGTAGGATATCACCCAAAAACAACATGCATGTTGTTAATGGTGAAATCCAAGGACCAAAACCTAAGTCAAAATCAACATAATGCACTTTTCTACAAGTTTTGGGTAAAAATCACCACATGCACCCTAAGTTTTCTATCAAAAACGATTTTTGAACATTTCAAACTCATGAATGGTCTTCAAAACAACATGCATGTGATGATCTTCAAGCTTAGATGCTTGATGATCAAAGTATGTTGTTAAAAGCTTTCAAATATGTTCATGAAGGATTTATTTCCAAATAAATATCTAAAACTCCTTTTCTGACCAAATCCGATTTTTCCCAGATTCCCACCAACAAAATGAGATGTTCAACAAATTTTCAGAAAATAATTCATTTTTCTCGAATTATTATAATTATTGAAATAAAATAGGTCAATAAATCATATAAAATACTTTCTGGGGTCTATAAATCCTAGTTAAATTCGTGGATGACCCCTATGCTAAATAATAATCCCTCATTAAGTTTCATCGATTTTTGCTACTGTTTAATATGGTTTTGAATTTTCTTTTTGTTTGGCTCCAATAAATCATAAAAGCACTTTAGAAAATCTTAAAATGATATATAACAATTTTCGCAGTTGCTACCAGAGGTATAAGACTCAGAAAAATATTTTCAGAATTTTTCATAATGCATTCCTATTTTTCCCCGATTTTTGTATTTATAATGGCCTAAAAATAGAACAAATAGTTCTGCTCATCCAAAAATCATGAAAATTTACCAAAACACCTTGTAGTACATTAGGAGGCTACATAAAAATGTTGATGATTTTTCTCTTTTGTATACTATTTTTCTCCTATTTTCTAAGATTAAATACACTTAAATTCACAAAATCGGATTTCAGTATATAAAAACCACATTTGGTATTTTTCCCAGATTATTTACTCTGTAAATGAAGTGTACAAAATTTTTGGTAATTTACTTTAACTGTTTAATAATTATTATTCAATTAATGATTATTTAAGAGGATTAAACAAGGAAAAATAGCAACACTAATTGACAAATATCTTTTATATTTTTCACAGCTTCTACATGTATAATAAAAGGGTTACAAAAATTTTGGGCAATTTTGGAAACTGTTTCCTATTTATTTCAATTTTTATTAGAATAAATGCTCAAAAATCATAAAATTTGGTTAAACAGTTTAGAAATCAATTTTTATATTTTTCCCAGCTTAATAATGTTTAATAACAGTAATACAAAAAGTTTGGGTAATTTTAGAAACTGATTTCTATTTTTCATGAATTTGTATCTATTTAGAGAATTAAATATATGAAAAATGGTTATACATATTCATAATCCATGAAAATTTATCTTGAAGTCTTTTAGTACATTTAGAACCAAAATCTGAAGTTTGGTAATTTTTATTAACTGTTTAGTATTTTTCATGATTTTATGGTTATTCAAGAAACTAAAATCGTGAAAAATAGTCAAACAAATCAAAAATTCAAGAAAATCAGACTGCTGAAAAGTTGAAAGTGATTAGGGAAAGGATGTTAGCAGCTCAAGATCGACAAAAGAGCTATGCTGACAAGAAAAGACAACCGATATCATTCACATGTGTTGTATTTCAATTTACATTGTAATTTCTTTTAAAAGTTGTTCAAACCCATTGTAAAATTGTAATGATTTTTAATACTATGGTTGGTGTTGTCTTTCAACTTTTGCTATGAAACCATTTATACTGCCACGCCTCGTGTTTCCGCTTTAGCGGGGTGTGACAGGAAATGGTACAAACTGTGACAACCGTCAAAATTCGATTCGGTTCTAGATTTGACTAGACTTAGTTGCACATATAGGCACTACACATAATAAACTTAGTAACTAGAAGCTAAGTTATAACCTACTAGAAACTTGGAAACAATTAGAATAAATGGATATTGTACTTAGATTTCACATTGATATGTGAATTCTACATCTACTGAGTTGTAGTGACTATCCATATTTGGGTCACTCTTTGACTCGAACAACATTTCATGAATCATATACACACATCATGCACTTGACCTAGAAGTAGAAGTTAGGTCAAAGTCTCATAGAAACTTAAGTCAAAGTTGAAGAGTAGGACTAGTATACTTGATTCCTCAATTTCGCTTGAATCTCGAAACCACTACATAGAATGCCAATAAACCGATAAAATAAGTTACAAACATTATTTATAACTATAAAAGAGTTATAATACCATAAAATAATTTGAAGTCTCAAAGATACAATTCACTTTGATGTCCAAAGATTTATTAAACTCCAAAAACCCTAAAAACCCTAAAACCTAAATTTTATAAAGTTTAACATCAAGAATTATATAAGTTTTTTTTATGAAACTTATAAAATTATCTTAAAATAATCAAGTTGGGAAATATAATCAAGGAAATTATAGTTTAATGTACCAACATTTATCCTTATTTTATAAGTGGAAAATCAAGGATTTTATAAAACAATGTAAAGCTTAAGCATATTTTATAAAAATTGGGAGAAATGATTTGAATGGGATTTATGAGAGAGAAATCCTCTCTCCTCCTCCCAAAAATCGGACTCATCCCCCCAATACACCATTTTCCCAAGTCATTAATCAATTTCACTCACCCACTCCATCTCTTTCTCTCTCACACTCCCTCACTTCATTTTCTCTCTATTCTCTCTTCCTCTCTCCCTCAACCATGAAATTCTCCAGAAAATGGGTCATAGAACACACCATGAACTCTAAATCTTAATCATCTTGAGGTGTTCTTAAAGGTAAACCCGAAAATCATTCATTTTCCTTCTCTTTTCCTTCAAGTTTTGCTTGCTTTTCATGGACTTTCTCCATCTTCTACTCCATTCTAATGAAAGATCATGAACACATAAACATACACACACACACAAACTCACGTTTTTGATGATGATGGTGGTAGGATTTCACCCAAAAACAACATGCATGTTGTTAATGGTGAAATCCAAGGACCAAAACCTAAGTCAAAATCAACATAATGCACTTTTCTACAAGTTTTGGGTAAAAATCACCACATGCACCCTAAGTTTTCTATCAAAAACGATTTTTGAACATTTCAAACTCATGAATGGTCTTCAAAACAACATGCATGTGATGATCTTCAAGCTTAGATGCTTGATGATCAAAGTATGTTGTTAAAAGCTTTCAAATATGTTCATGAAGGATTTATTTCCAAATAAATATCTAAAACTCCTTTTCTGACCAAATCCGATTTTTCCCAGATTCCCACCAACAAAATGAGATGTTCAACAAATTTTCAGAAAATAATTCATTTTTCTCGAATTATTATAATTATTGAAATAAAATAGGTCAATAAATCATATAAAATACTTTCTGGGGTCTATAAATCCTAGTTAAATTCGTGGATGACCCCTATGCTAAATAATAATCCCTCATTAAGTTTCATCGATTTTTGCTACTGTTTAATATGGTTTTGAATTTTCTTTTTGTTTGGCTCCAATAAATCATAAAAGCACTTTAGAAAATCTTAAAATGATATATAACAATTTTCGCAGTTGCTACCAGAGGTATAAGACTCAGAAAAATATTTTCAGAATTTTTCATAATGCATTCCTATTTTTCCCCGATTTTTGTATTTATAATGGCCTAAAAATAGAACAAATAGTTCTGCTCATCCAAAATTCATGAAAATTTACCAGAACACCTTGTAGTACATTAGGAGGCTACATAAAAATGTTGATGATTTTTCTCTTCTGTATACTATTTTTCTCCTATTTTCTAAGATTAAATACACTTAAATTCACAAAATCGGATTTCAGTATATAAAAACCACATTTGGTATTTTTCCCAGATTATTTACTCTGTAAATGAAGTGTACAAAATTTTTGGTAATTTACTTTAACTGTTTAATAATTATTATTCAATTAATGATTATTTAAGAGGATTAAACAAGGAAAAATAGCAACACCAATTGACAAATATCTTTTATATTTTTCACAGCTTCTACATGTATAATAAAAGGGTTACAAAAATTTTGGGCAATTTTGGAAACTGTTTCCTATTTATTTCAATTTTTATTAGAATAAATGCTCAAAAATCATAAAATTTGGTTAAACAGTTTAGAAATCAATTTTTATATTTTTCCCAGCTTAATAATGTTTAATAACAGTAATACAAAAAGTTTGGGTAATTTTAGAAACTGATTTCTATTTTTCATGAATTTGTATCTATTTAGAGAATTAAATATATGAAAAATGGTTATACATATTCATAATCCATGAAAATTTATCTTGAAGTCTTTTAGTACATTTAGAACCAAAATCTGAAGTTTGGTAATTTTTATTAACTGTTTAGTATTTTTCATGATTTTATGGTTATTCAAGAAACTAAAATCGTGAAAAATAGTCAAACAAATCAAAAATTCAAGAAAATCAGACTGCTGAAAAGTTGAAAGTGATTAGGGAAAGGATGTTAGCAGCTCAAGATCGACAAAAGAGCTATGCTGACAAGAAAAGACAACCGATATCATTCGAAGTTGGAGATTCGGTTTTACTTAAAGTCTCGTCATGGAAGGGGCTTATAAGATTTGGTAAGAGGGGAAAATTGAGTCCAAGGTTTATTGGACCGTTTAAAGTTCTTCAGAGGATCGGGAATCAAGCTTATAAGCTAGAATTACCGGAAGAACTAGAGGGTATTCATAACACCTTTCATGTGTGTTATTTGAGAAAGTTCACGGGAGATGTGCCCGACATAATTCCAAATTTTGAATTAAGGTTGGATGAAAACAAGAGGATAATTGAAGAACCTGAGGCAATCGTTGACCGTAAGACTAAGAAGTTGCGACGCAAGATGGTCGATTTAGTGCTTGTGCGTTGGAAACATACGAATGGACCAAATCTCACCTGGGAAACGGAGAGTGACATGATGAGTCGCTACCCGCATTTGTTTGCTGATGTGTGATTCCGGGGACGGAATCATCCTAAGGGGGAGAGAATTGTAACACCCGTGTTTTTAGGCTAGGCATTAATATTGACGTGATAGTCTAGGTTAACCTTTTTAACTCATTTTGAAGAAATGAAAAGGAAATATGTGAATATTATGTGAATTATGTGTTTTATGCTTAATTATTAGGATTTAATTAGTTAAGAATAAAAATGAGCGTCAAAAATAAATATTAGATAAAGCCTATATCTATTAAGAAAGTTGTAGTGGTCGTGACAAGGATTACTGATATATAAAGAATACCGAAATCCGAGTTATAACGAAGAAGTTATGACCTGTCGAAGTTTCGCGACAAAACTGGCACGGTGCCGAATGACGTAAAAAGTGAGTTTTTGATAAACTACTTTTTAGCCTTAGTGATCTAAATGAAAGTCGTAGTGTTTGTTAAACCGAGAGTATGTATAAAAAGAACGCCCAAATCTGACTTCGTATGAGGAAGTTATGATTTTTCTAAGTTTCAGCTTAGCAGTAGACAGCTAAAAACTCGAATTTTAGATCGAGTGATTTTTAGCTGACACAACCTAAACGAGAATCGAAGGTCTCGTCAATAGCAGCACAACGGTAAAAAGACAGACGAAAACGGACGTCGGATGAAGAAGTTATGAATTTTTAACGGATTTCATGTCGCGGTCTGTTAGAAATAATAATATTAAAATTAAAGTCAAAATTAGCCGAAGAAGTTTAAACGAAAGTTGTAGAGCGTAATTTTACCTACGCGTGCATATAAAGAATGTCAAAAACGGAGCCCGTATGCGAAAGTTATGGATTTTAGAAGTTTTGGCACAAAAATCGAGAAAAAAATGCTAAATCCGAGAAATTTCGCATGGTGGGACTTCGGCCACGTCACCTTCGCTCCATGCGCGCCACGTGTCCGGAAATGCTGAGTCACCGAGGCCAGCTGGCGAGGCATGTCACATTCCCTCGCATTCGAAGTGCTGGTCCAACTGCGGTCCGACGCGTGCCTTCTTGACGTGTCCGAGCTTCGCATGGTGCGCCACGACCCAACCCTCGGACCCTAGACCTCGGTCAAATCAGAAGCCCACAGCTAGACCCTCGCACGTGCGAGCCATCTGCCTGACCTTCGCATCTGCTGCCACGTGGAGCTTCCTCAGCCATCGATCTTCGGTCTCGCATCCTATAAAAGGAGGGGTTGCGAGATCTCCCGGCTTGAATTAGAAATTTGGCATTTTTCACCCCTAAACTCATATTTTCACTATTTCGACTTCCCCCGAAGCCCCGAGATTATTTCCAACACCTGAAACACGCCCCGAAGTTCCCGATAAGCCCGAGAAATTTATCTTTTCGGTTTTGAAGCTCAACCCTCGCAGAGCCCGGTTTCTCAATAAAACTTCCGGTTTTATTAGAAACGATCGTTCTAGGAAACAAAGTGCTTCCCGATTATCATTAAATCAGGTGAGTGTATAGTCACTTTCATCTTACACATAGATATGAAATATTTTATATAAAATACGTGCTATGTGTATATATGTTGTTTGTTTATTTGAGATAGATGTTGAATGAATGTTTTATACATGTTTAAAATGATTTAAAATGTATATATATTTTATCTTTAAATATGTTGGGTAAAACATGGGTAGATAAAGAATGAGGGATAAAAGTACGGTATAGACGTACGTTAGTAGCTATGAATTTAGTACAGTATAGATGTACGTTGGTAGCTATGGATGTAGTACGTTGGCAGCTATGGACTTAGTGCATGTTGTATAAACCTTGGTGACGATGTGACTTCGTGCCTATTTGACATAAATTGCTGAGGGAAAGCAATGTTGTCACCCTGATGTTTGTCTTGTTTGACATAAATTGCTGAGGAAAGCAATGTTGTCACCCTATTGGTTGTCTTGTTTGACATAAATTGCTGAGGAAAGCAGTGTTGTCACCTTATTGGTTGTTTTATGTCAGGTTGTCTTGTTTGACATAAATTGCTGAGGAAAGCAATGTTGTCACCTTATTGGTTGTCTTGTTTGACATAAATTGTTGAGGAAAGAAATGTTGTCACCCCATTGGTTGTCTTATTTGACATAAATTGCTGAGGAAAGCAGTGTTGTCACCCCGATGGTTGCCTTATTTGACATAAATTACTGAGGAACCCCCGAAGCAATGTTGTCCCCCTAATGAAAATCCTTAGGCTAGGTCCCTTATGATAGTTGTTTTAGGGATGTAAAGTGAGGATAACGGGAATGGGTAATTAGGGTTATTTTTGGTTGATGAAATTAATAAAATTATTGTTGATTGATGAACTTAATAAGTTTATTATTTATTGTGGGTTGAAAACCCTATATGCTCACCAGGCTCCCAAGCCTGACCCCCTCAGCCTTTTTATCTTACAGGTAGTGGACCCCGAGCATAGTCGGGTGATGATGAGAGAATTTTTGGATTATAGACCAGTAGTTGTAATTAACTGTTGTAAGGCTTATAATGTCTTGTTTATGCTTTTGATCTGTATCGGAACATGACATCCCGAGGTTTTGATATAAAATGAAAATATATATTTCTTAAAGAAATGTTTTGATAAAATTTTATCATGTTTTGTTTTGGGAACAAATTCCGCAACATCTTTTAAAAAGGATTACTCTGATTTTTTTTTAAAAAGCATAAACAAAATCGGTATTTTCTGGCCGTGAAATTGGGGATGTCACAACCGATATATTTTTGGGATAATGAGTTAGAATTTTTAAGATGTCTAAATTTTTAAAAGGTTCTAAATTTTTAAGATCTGAATTTTAATATGTTGTTTGATTGGAACATCTGAATTTCTATATTAGATTATAATAATGACTATATTTTTTTGCTGAATAATTATAAAAAATATAAGGAATAATGACTTAAAAATGTAATATATATTTCGATTTGTACACATTTGGTCATTGAATTTTTTTTCGTCCACATTTACCCCTTCAACTTGTTAAACTGTACACATTCGATCCTTTTTTGCGACTTTCAGTCCTTATGATCGGCTATTGCAGGTAAGCCATGGAAAATGACTTAATAGGGTAATATATTTCTTACTTTGTACACATTTAGTCCTTAATATTTTTGTGCACATTGAGTCCTTAGTAGAATTTTTGTTGCAAAATAATTCATTGTTGTTTTTGTACATATTCGGTATTTAAGACTGATTTCTTCAGGTTTTTCTCACGACATCCAATGTGGGATAATCATTAATGAAGTGTTTGAGGATGTTGATGCGTGTGTCCATGGCAGTCTCGTTTGCTTAGTTGCTTAGGTCTTGTGGTTTGACTTAGGTCTTGTGTTCTGAACATCGTAATTTTTTCATACGATCTTGGATTTTAACGATCTTTATATCTACGCGTTCGTATTTGAGTCTGATACAACTTTCGTTTAGATTACTCCTTTTAAATATATATATATATATATATATATATATATATATATATATATATATATATATATATATATATATATATATATATATATATATATATATATACTTACGATCTTTATATCCTTACATTTTTTATGAATGTATATATGAACATTTTTTTTATAAAATCGTAAGTAAAAATACATTACTTTTTAACATAAGTAATATTAACAAAAGTTGTGGTAGACTCAAATACGAACGCGTGCATATAAAGATCGTTAAAATTTGAGATCGTATGAAGAAGTTACGACGTTCGGAATACAAAACCTAAGCCAAACCACAAGACCTAAGAAACTAAATAGTCGAGGTTGCCATGGACATAAGCATCAACAGCCTCAAACACCTCATTAATAATTGTCTCAAGAAATTTTCGTAATTAATGAATAGTGAAAATACATAAAATACCAAGCGGTGAAGTTACATGTTTGTAAGCATTTTGGTGGACGTGGCCCTGCCAAAGGTACTACTCTATAATGCTTCCTTTTAACTGTGCCTCGCAATCATTGTTGAACATTGTCTATATAGAATCAAACGAAACCTAAATCAGAAAGTCGTTTATAAGTAACCTACCCACAAATGTTTTAACAGATTTATCATATACAAAAGTTGATCTCCATTTTAGTCAAAAATGTCATTCACAGTTCAGCCTATAAAGACCACACTTGTTCGTGCGATTTGAGGCTGCAACCAACAACGATAGTGAGAAGTAAGAAACTTAAAGTTACTTGTGTTGTACCTGTTGATTTTTGTTAAATTGCCATTTAACATTTTTGATAGGTTGGGAGGGATTAAATCAATTTCAAACGTCAAAAATCAAAATTTTCAACATTACCATAATAAAGCATCATATAGTTTAGTAAGACCGAACTTTAATTCTACAAAGAACATAAAATGGGGATTGAACTCTTACATGTAAGTACATTTATGTTGCTAGCATATGAAAAAAATATAAAAAAGACATGCAAATAAACTTGCAATGTAACGATAATGACAAGAGATGGAAGTTATATCGGGCAATCTCCTTCATTTATGAAACTCTTAATATCTTCCTTTTTCTTTCATGCAAAAAAATGTAGATTTATTACTTTGAGACAATATCAATATTAGGGAAACCACCAAGTAAATTGACATCTGGTATGAGAAATAGATGTTATCTACAAATATTGTAAGCGTCACACGTATATATTCTTCCAAATTAGTTGATTAATCAACAACACTTTTATATTTACGAATCCTTTGTACATGTGGTTCATTTCTCTAGGTAGATTCTTCATTTCAAGTCATACAATGTTAAAAAATCAAAATAAAACCAAAGTTTTAACAAACATGATTATTTTTCTATAAAATTTATTTTTCATGAAATTCCCCATTAGTGAATTTCAATGAAATACATATACTTTAGAAAGGTGAGGGAAAAAGTAGATCATCAGTTCATTTTTTGTGATCTAAGTTTCATTTGAGCAATTCATTGAACACTTATCATGCGTTGTGAAATAACTATAAATTTACAAACAAAGCCATGTGCTCTTAATGTAACGGCCCAAAAACAATAGTAAAATTTTTCTTTTTAAAACTTATCAAATCATTCAGAATCAACATCAAGTCATAATATCCAAAACATCAGAGTATAAATATATCAAATGCGAAAATCGTGAGGGGAGGATGTTGTGTCATCACGTTGGGCCCTTCCCTTTGGAACTGGATGTACTTGAAACCATAAACATAGGCTGTAAGCATAAAGCTTAGTGAGTTCTCCTAAGCACCCCACATCACACATGAAAGAAGATAAATGTTATGGGCCAAATCATAGTCATGTAATCATTTCCTGTCATGGGCCAAACCATGGTCTTTCCGTTCAGTGTTGAGGGTCAGATCCCGATTTTGCATATAAATGCCAGGGGCCAGATCCCGGTCTTTTATATAACTGCCAGGGGCCAGATCCTGGTCTTTCATGCAAATGTCAGGGGCCAGATCCTGGTCTTCCATATAATTATTGCAAGGCATCTAACATTCTACACAACAAACAATGGGTCGGAATTGGTACCTAAATAGTGCACAAACCCTAAATATTATGGTTTTGGTATGAACCACGTACGCCCAGCGTATCGGAGTACGTGCAACATACTGGCGCGGGTCACAGTACGCCCAACGTACCAACGTGTACATCCAGTATACTCAAGCAGCACCCAAAAGTCACGAAATTGCCATTGGGGACCCTTCTTGCAAACAATTCATAACTAAAAGGTCCAAAAGCAAATACCTGGAAAAATAGATGTTAAAACTCTCCCCCACTTGAACTAGACTTCGCCCTTGAAGTTTGCTGTCGTGAACAAATCAGAGTAGTGCTCTCGCATCTCCACCTCGGGTTCCCATGTCCATTCGGAACCCTTCCGATCTAAGATCGCCACCGGTCTCTCCGCATAATTCAGGCGATCATCAACTTGAATATCATCCAGATGAACAACTGCAGACTCATCGGCCATACACTTCCGAAGCTGAGACACATGGAAGGTGTTATAAATTTGGTTGAGCTCATCAGGCAAATCCAGCCAATATGCAACCTTGCCCACTCGGGCATAAAAAAAAAGGCATGATAAATCTGGGGCCCGGCTTGCCCCGCTTCCGAAATTGGATGACCTCTTTCCAAGGTGACACCTTCAGAAACACCAAGTCTCCTACCTGAAACTCGAGGTCCGAACATCGCCGATCAACATAACTCTTCTGCCGGCTTTGCGCGGCCCGCAACCTGTCACGCACCTGCTGAATCAACTCGGTAGTCATGTGTACCACCTCTGCATTTCCTATGACTCGATGCCCGACCTACCCCCAGCAAACCGAGGTCCTGCACCTTCTTCCATACAACATATCAAATGGTGGTCGGTCAATACTGGCATGATAACCGTTGTTGTATGAAAACTTGGCCAGTGGAAGGTAAGTATCTTCCTCTAAAATCCAACACACAAGCCCGAAGCATATCCTCGAGCGTTTGAATCGTCGGCTCGCTCTGGCCATCGGTCTGAGGGTGGTATGTTGTACTAAAATGCAACTGAGCACCCAACTCCTCATGAAACTTCCTCCAAAACCTGGAGGTGAAACGAACATCCCAGTCCGAAACCACTGAAACTAAAACCCTGTGCTGAACTACCACCTCCTGGACATAAATGTCAGCTAACTTCTATGCAGATATGCTTTAAGCAATCGGTATGAAATGCGCACTCTTGGTCAGTCTTTCCATAATGACCCAGATAAAATCAACACCACGTGCCATCCTTGCCAGTTTGGTGATGAAATCCATGGTGATATCCTCCCACTCCCACATGGGAATGGGTATGGGTTGCATTTTTTCGTAGGATCTCTGATGCTCGGCCTTGACTTTCCTGCAAGTCAAGCATCTCTCAACAAACCAAGTTATCTCCCTCTTCATATAGGGCCACCAATAACTTAACCTTAAATCCCTGTACATCTTCGTGGCCCTAGATGGATAGAAAAATTTGACTTATGCGCCTCATCTAGAACCATCCGTTTCACCCCACCTGATGCTAGAACCCAAACTCTACCGCATTGAGTCAACAACCCTCGGCTGTCCCTGACAAACAAGGGAATTTGTCCCCTGATCCGCTCGGCCTTCCAATTCTCCTTTTTTCAAACCCTTTACCTGAGCTTCATTGATCAAATCCAACAAAGGCGAGGTGATAACCATCCTCAAGCAAATATATTTGATAGAAGAACTCTCCAACTTGCGGCTCAAAGCATTGACAACTATATTGGCCTTCCCAGGGTGGTACAGGATTTTGCAATCATAATCCTTTACCACATCCAGCCATCTCCGCTACCGTATATTCAGATTCAGTTGATCCATCAAATACCTCAAACTCTTGTGGTCGGTGTAGATAGTACATCGGACCCCATATATATAGTACGTCCAGATCTTGAGGGCAAAAACCATGACACCCAACTCCAGATCATGGCTATGTAGTTCGCCTCATAGGGCTTAAGCTGCCTCGACGCATAATCAATCATGTGACCCCTCTGTATAAGAACCACTCCCAAACCCGAAATAGAGGCGTCATAATAAACCACAAAGTCATCCAAACCCTCAGGGAGTGCGAGAATCGGGGCTTCACATAATCTCTGCCTCAGAGTCTCAAAAGTCAACTACTGATCAGGCCCCCACCGAAAAGTCACATTCTTCTTTGTCAACCGAGTAAAAGACACTGCGATCTTGGAGAAATCCTGGATAAATCTCCGGTAGTACCCTACGGGACCTAAAAAATTTCGAACCTCATATGCGGTCCTTGGAACCTCCCATCACATCACGACCTCGATCTTGGCCAGGTCGACCAATATACCCTTCTGGTTGACGATGTGCCCCAAAAATTTCACCTCGCGCAACCAAACTCACACTTGGAGAACTTAGGATAAAGCCTCTCCCTCCTCATGGTCTCCAGTACCTCTCGTAAATGCTCTTCATGTTGCTCCTTGGTCTTCGAGTAGACCAGAATATCATCGATTGTAACACCCCATTTATTAGGTAAATAAATAAATTAATTAATTAATGTATAATAGCCCTAAAATCAATAATTATATAGCAAGGTGTTGGTCTCGAGGAGCTAATTGTCACAATTTTAGAGATTGGGGGTTAAAAATGTAAGTTTCGGGATTTATTTTGTAAATATTTTTAGAAGACAGGGGGTGTTTGGTATCATTTGGACCTAATATGAAAGGTTTATGAAAGCAGGGGCTAAAGAGTAAATTTTGGACCTCATTTGAAAATAATTGTAGAGGGAGGGGCTGCTTAGTAAAATATGGGACTTAATTTGTAAGGGATTTCAGAAGATGGGGTTGAAATGGTAAATTAAGAACTATGTTCGAAAATGAATCTGGAAATGAGGGGCCGATAGTGTCAACATGGAATCGAGTTTGAGGGAGTCGGGTATATATGCCCTACGTAACCCTAACCCTAACCTAAGAATGCAGCCGCCACCGTCGGGAGTTCTCCAACCGCCACCCTACTTCGTGGTTCTGATTAGACGAGTCCTGCGAGCATGTCGTTTCCCAACCGACGCCATCAGTTGCCGCCTCCGTGAAGCCATAGTGAGCCACCAAGCGAGCTGAGCACCATCGTTGTTGTTTTGCTACCGACGGACAAGTAATTCAAGGCCGACGTCGGGGCCGTTGTGCTTCTATCGTCTCCGGTAATGGCGCACCCTTTCCCCCTCTCTCGTTCTTCTGCCATTTCCCTCATGTCCATCGCCATTTCCGCCCCGACGGCTATCAAACGGTGATGATACCCTTTCCGGTCACCATAAACCACCACAAGAGTGGTGGTGTTGTGTGTGTTTCGTGTGTGTGACTCGTACTTCAGCCCATGTTATCGTGTGTGTGCGTGTTTCAATCGCCATAGCAGGTGTGAGGGTGAGTTGCTGGCTGGAAGAACGCCAAAAGACCACCATGGCAGCCAACCATGGTGGTTACCGCCATGTTACCCTAATTTGCCGCCACTAGCCACTGTGAAAGGTGGATGTGTGTGTGCTTTGGTCGTTTATGTTTATTTCTGTAGTGAAAGGGTGTCGTGTATGGGTGTTGATTTGGCCGGAAAGGCCACCACCACCACCGTGAGGTGGTGGCTGCCACCATGTGCCACCGCTGGCCACTACTAGGGTGGCTGTGTGTGTGTGTGTGTTTATGTTAGCTAGTGTGTGTGTTTATTTTTGGATTAAAGCATTGAAATTGTAATTAGCAAAAAGAATAATGGAAAGAACCATAACCACCACCGTGAGCCGCCATTGACCACCACTACCCGAGGTGGTAGTGGGTAGTGCCCGACTAGTGAAACCCTAATGGGCCTAGTGAACCCTAATTGACCTAATGAAACCCTAATGGGCTTAAAGATTTAGTTTTGGGCCTATTGGGCTATGATTGAGTGGGAAACACTAATTAGGGTTTAGAAAACCCTAATATTGGATTTATGGGCCTTGGACTTATTGGGACCCACATTTGGGCCATTGGAATGAAATTGTGAATTACACCCAATCACACCATATGATTTATCTAGTAGAGTGATGGACTTAATGGATTAAGTCCTTAATGGGTTAAGTGAGAAACACTTAACCCTAATCGTCATTTTATGTAAAAACCCTAATCTTGCTTGGGCCTTAAGTTGGGCCTTCCTATTGGGTTTTGGTAATTGGGCCAATAATGGGCCATCCAAGAATAATTATATGGACTAGAATATTTAGATGGGCTTTAGGGTAAGGCCCATATGAGGGTTTGGGCCCAATTTGGAAATTTGGGCCATAGATGGGCCATAGTCTGGGCCTTTATGATCATGGGATATTAGGCCATTAGAATGCCAAATGTTTGGACTGGACTAAATGGTTGGGCCTTAAGGCAAGACCATGTAGAGGTTTGGGCCCAATTTGGAAAATTGGGCCATAGTTGGGCCTTGGTTCATCATTGGACTTTTGGGCCTTTGGATTGGGCCTTGAGCTTGAGTAAAGCTAAGTTAGGGGTAAAGTAGTCTTTTACCCCAAGCATGGACTTATGGATATGTGTTGGCGACCCAATTATTAATTGGGTGTTATTTTGATGTTGACAGATTCAGGAATCTGTCATCCAGCAGCTAGGGTTTTGTTAGCGGGACTTCAACAGTGTGACGTGAGTCTTCTCATATAGGAACGAGTCTAAGGCACCAAGGCTGGCTCGTTTATGTGTGATAATATATGTCGGGGTTATCCCAATGTAGATGGTATGTTTCCGGACTTCGGTCAAAGTTTGACCACTGACTTCAGTTGACCTTAGGGTTTTGGTCAAGCTGATTCAGGAGAGTTCAGGGAGGGGTAGAATGACCTTCTACCCAATCTTTAGAGATGATACTATGAGAGGGTATTGATCAGGAATGTTATTCGGATGATAGGAGGAGGCTAGGTCGGGACGTCAAGCACGAGAGTTTATCCGACTTCGTACGAGGTGAGTCTTCTCACTATACAGTACCTAGGATGGTACCTATGTGTGACCGGAAGGTCTTATATGCTATGAGATGTATGTGCTGTATGCTGTTATATGATATGTATGTGTTATGTATGTTATGAATGAGAAGGACCGGAAGGTCATTATGATGTGGACCGGAAGGTCATGATGATATGGACCGGAAGGTCGTTACGGGTAGGACCGGAAGGTCTACTAAGGTTGTGGGACGGAAGTCCTCTGAGACACAGTAACCGGAAGGTCTTATAGCCTTGAGTGGCGTATGTGCGTATGTGGTATTTTGGGGAACTCACTAAGCATTTATGCTTACAGTTGTTGTGTTATGTGTTTCAGGTAATAGCGAGGATCGCGGAAAGGCGTCGGCATGATCCGTACACACTCATGGAGTTTATGTCTTGAGATTCCGGGATATGTTTTGTTATGATAACATTGGATACATTATGTTTTGATATTACCTTATGAATAAAAGTATGTTTTTAAAAATGAAAAATTGTTTTGGAAATTTACGTTGTTACAAGTTGGTATCAGAGCCTTGGTTTGAGGGATTCGGATGCACCTTCGGGTGTATTTGAACTCAAACTGAGGATTTAAGAAAGTTTTTCATAAACTAAACAATTTTTCTAAAAAGTAAAAGGATTTGAGAAAAGCAGAAGGAAGCAGTGTGTACGATCAGCCAGCGCCCGAACGGTGATTTCCCAAATTACCCTTACATTATGTGTTATGAGATATGTTATGATATGTTATGCATGCTAGAGTAGGCTAGGTATTCATATTAGGACTAGAGTGGCCTGATTTGTGATGCCTTAGCCTAGGAAGATTTTCGCTGCTATGTGATGCTTGAGAGTGAGTAGGTAGCAGTGAGGAGCTTATGAGAGGTCTACCGAAGGGTAGCCTATGCTAGCGAGATGTAGAGTACTTGTGATCTGGGATCCTAGGAGGAGGACATCGGGTGAATACTGATGCGGTGTAGACGGTAGTATAGGGCCCGTACTACTGAAGACACCGGATCAGTGCGCAGTCCAAGTAAAAATCCTTAGGGTACTAGGGAACAAGTAGGGTTGAGTGATCAAGTGCGAGTATACTCGAGCGAGTCTCTGATATTTTATGTTGTATTTCAGAGACATCATGGTTGGGACATGCCACAGACCTGAGACGAGCGGCATGAGTGACAAGGAGCTTCGTCAAATGATCCACGATGAGGTGGCTGCGGCGATCCGAGTCGAGATTCCGGAGATGTTTGGGTCTATCAAGACCACATTGATTGAGACCTTTGATGAGCGGTACGCAGCGGTTACTAAGGTTGCTGATGCAGCTACTGCAGCTGTTGCTGCTGCTAGACCTCAGGAGGTGACTCGATGTTGTTCCGGGAGTTCAGCAACACGAAGCCACCGGAGTTTGATGGGACGCAGGATCCGATTGTTGCGATGAGATGGATTTCTGATATCGAGGGATGCTTCTACACCTGTTCGTGTCCGGAGCATTTGAGGGTTCGGTTTGCACTGAACCAGCTTCGCTTGGGAGCGAAGGACTGGTGGAAGTTTGTGACGGCGAACTTCACTCTTGCAGAGATTTCGGAGGTGACCTGGGAGAGGTTCACCATCATGTTCAGAGATGAGTACGTTCCCCCGGTGGAGAGGGAACGGTTGGCACAGGAGTTTTTGTCCCTCAAGCAGGGGACGGAGTCAGTGACTGTGATCACACGGATGTTCCATGAGAGGGCATTGTTTTACCCTGAGCACGTGTCGTCTGAGCAGGCACGCATGAGTCGGTACTTGAGCATTTTGAGGAGGGATATCAGGGAGTTCGTGGCGAACTCGTCATACCGGACATTTGCTGAGCTCCAGGCAAATTCCCGGAAGAGGGAGATCGAGCTGGAGACTCAGGACCGGGAGGAGGCCGAGTCTCAAGGGAAGGATCGGCGGCCGGCACAGTCTCAGCCGGCAGCCAAGCGGGCAAAGCCTGTCGATTCGAGATCTGGAGGCCAGAAGGGCCGCACTTGTGGGAAGTGCGGTAAGGGACATGATGGGGTTTTTCGATCAGGTGCTTGCTACAAATGTGGCAAGGAGGGGCACATAGCCAAGGATTGCCCCAAGGGGTTCATGGTTTGCTTTCATTGCAACCAAACCGGACACCGGAAGGCCGAGTGTCCGCAGCTGCAGGGGACAGCACAGGGAGCACCGCAGGGATCTGCCCCTGCTGCCGTGCGAGCTACTGAGGTTCGCCCAGTGAAGGCCGAGGCACCAAAGGCTCGCGGGAGAGCCTTCCAGTTGACAGCGGAGGAGGTCCGCGCAGCCCCCGATGTCGTGGCTGGTATGTATTCTTTCATTTATTTATGCTGAGTTTGAGATATTGTGCTTATATTATGATATGCGTAGGTACTTTTCTCGTGAGTTCTGTACCTGCTTTGGTGTTATTTGACTCGGGTGCGAGTCAGTCATTTGTGTCTTTAGCGTTTAGTCAGCACATCAGTATCCAGCGGGAGGCGTTGAGTCGACCTCTACGACTTTCCATAGCTGACGAGCGAGCGGTGTATGCTACGGATGTGATTCGAGGATGTGTACTCGAGATCTTCGGTGTTGAGTTCCCGATAGATCTGGTCTCGATTGCGATGGGGGACGTGTGTGTCATAGTGGGCATGGATTGGTTGAGCCGATTTGGGGCTGTTATAGACTGCGAGCGACAGTTGGTGACGATACGAGACCCTAGTGGGGGAGTACTTACGGTGTACGACGAGGGTACCCGTTCTGGGTCAGCATTTTGTTCGGCTGCTAGAGCGAGGCGGAGCCTACAGCAGGGCTGTAGCGGGTTTGTGGCTTATATGATGGATTCACGGGTGGCCGGGTTTGGTTAGTGATGTGCCGATAATGTGTGAGTTCCCGGATGTTTTCCCCGAGGAGTTGTCGGGTGTGCCTCCCGTGAGGCAAGTGGAGTTTCGCATCGATTTGGTTCCGGGAGCGGCGCCTATCGCCTTGCGCCACCAGAGATGCAGGAGTTATCCTCACATCTTCAGGAGCTGTTGGGGAAAGGATTTATCAGGCCAAGTAGCTCACCTTGGGGAGCGCCGATCCTTTTTGTCAAGAAAAAGGATGGTTCACACCGGATGTGCATTGATTACCGGGAGTTGAACAAGTTGACGGTCAAGAACCGTTATCCACTACCAAGGATTGATGATCTGTTCGATCAGTTGCAGGGAGCATCTTGGTTCTCCAAGATAGATTTGAGGTCTGGATATCACCATATGAGGGTGCGAGATGAGGATATCCAGAAGACGGCGTTTAGGACTCGTTATGGGCACTACGAGTTTGTGGTGATGCCTTTTGGGCTCACCAATGCACCAACATCGTTCATGGATCTCATGAACATGTTATGCAGACAGATGTTGGACAGGTCGGTGATTGTATTCATCGACGATATTTTGGTGTATTCGAGATCTAGAGAGCAGCATGAGGAGCATCTGAGAAAGATTCTCGGAGTTTTGAGATCGGAGAGGCTCTATGCCAAATTCTCCAAGTGCGAGTTCTGGTTACGGGAGGTCCAGTTCTTAGGGCATCTCGTTAACCAGAATGGGATATTGGTCGATCCGGCCAAGATTGAGGCTGTGATGAGTTGGGAGGTGCCGAGATCACCCACCGAGATCAGGAGTTTTCTGGGGTTGGTCGGCTACTATCGGAGATTTATCAAGGATTTCTCCAAGATTGTCGTGCCTCTCACCAAGTTGACCCGGAAGGTCGTTGCTTTTTCGTGGGGTCCGGAGCAGCAGACCTCGTTTGAGACTCTTCGCCAGAGGTTATGTGAAGCCCCGATGTTATCCCTTCCAGAGGGAAGGGAGGATTTTGTGGTGTACTGCGACGCATCGATATCGGGGTTGGGTGTGGTGCTTATGTAGAGAGGGCATGTGATAGCATATGCATCGAGGCAGCTGAAGCCTTATGAGACGAGGTATCCCACCCACGATCTGGAGTTGGGGGCAATGGTGTTTGCCCTCAAGATCTGGCGTCACTATCTGTATGGGGTTCGGTGTACCATATACACGGACCACAAGAGTTTGAAGTATTTGATGGATCAGCCCAACCTGAATATGCGCCAGAGGAGATGGTTGGATGTGGTAAAGGATTACGATTGTGAGATCCTGTACCACCCGGGCAAAGCTAATGTTGTAGCTGATGCTCTGAGCCGTAGGGCAGAGAGTGCCCCGATTCGAGACACTTGTATGCGATTGACGGTGATGACTCCGGTGTTGGACACCATTCGGGAGGCCCAGGCAGAGGCCGTGATAGCAGAGAACCACAAGAGGGAGTGGGTGATCAGGCAGGTGTCTGAGTTCGTTACCGATAGCCGAGGGCTGATGACCTTTCAAGGTCGGATTTAGGTGCCGTATACAGGCAGGGCACGTACCATTCTGATGGAGGAGGCGCACAGATCGAGGTTCTCGATCCATCCCGGGGCCACTAAGATGTATTTGGATCTGAAGAGAGACTATTGGTGGCCTTGTATGAAGAGGGATGTTGCGTGGTTCGTTGAGAGGTGCTTGACCTGTCGCCGGGTTAAGGCCAAGCACCAGCGTCCGCATGGCAAGTTGCAGCCACTTGAGGTTCCCCTGTGGAAGTGGGAAAAGATTTCTATGGATTTTATCACCAAATTGTTGAGGACCGCGAGGGGCGTCGATGTAATTTGGGTGATCGTTGACCGGCTGACAAAGAGCGCTCACTTCCTTGCCATCAGTGAAAGCTCTTCCGCAGAGAGGCTGTCCGAGTTATATGTGAGAGAGGTGGTATCGCGTCATGTAGTACCGATCTCGATTGTGTCAGATCGAGATGTACGTTTCACTTCCAGGTTATGGAAGAAGTTCCATGAGGAGTTGGGTACGAGGTTGCATTTCAGTACCGCCTACCACCCACAGACGGACGGACAGAGTGAGCGGACGATTCAAACGCTCGAGGACATGCTTCGAGCATGTGTGTTAGACTTCGGAGGAAGTTGGGACACGTACTTGCCATTGGCTGAGTTTTCCTATAACAACAGCCACCATTCGAGTATTGGTATGCCTCCCTTCGAGTTGTTGTATGGGAGGAGATGTCGGACTCCCATTTGCTGGGGAGAGGTAGGGCAGCGCGTGATGGGTAGCACTGAGATAGTGCTTCAGACGACTGAGCAGATACATCAGGTCAGTGTTAGGAATTGAGACAGGGTACACGCAGCGGAAACACTATCACACACTCACAAACGAAACGAGAAAATAAAGCAATAAAGAACACAAGGATTTTACGTGGTTCGGATTCGGTATAAATCCTACGTCCACGGGCTGCAACTAGAGAATTTTATTAAAACTCACAAGATTACAATTGGCTTGACACTCTACACTTGATGTTCTCTCAAGTTTTTGCACACAAAATATGCAAAACATACATGCATATATATAGGTATATTTGTGAGCCGCAATATGCACAAGATTGCCGCATAGTTTGAAAAAATAATTCTCATGCATGTGTTTGACAATTTTTTCCACCGTCCAATTATTTGCCGTCCAAAACTTTGACAGTCCAACAAATGAATTCAAAAGGTGTGCTCCATAATTGCATCGTCCATTTCATATTCAATTGTTTGATATTTCCAAGTTTCATTTATGGCCCTTGAACTTTTAGGAACTTGTCAATTTGTTCAAGACTCCATAAATCTTAACAATCTCCCACTTGGAGACTTGAACAAATTAGTATTTCTCCGCCATTCAACTCTCAATTACTCCAGTAATCTTAAAAAACAACCAAGTCCTTCAAGCTTCCAGTTTCAAAGAACAAGCTAAAACTTAGTCTGATTTCTCTAATTGCAGCCGCCCCTCATCTTCAAGTACTAGAAGGGCCAGTTGAAGCTCCCACTAGCTCCAACTCAGTCGTGGCTAATCCCACCAACGACTCATCCTCTGTCTCAACCGATTTGGACACTCCACCAGATCCAGAGATACACCGAGGACCACTAACATTCTCCAAACTTTGCAAACTTCCAACAAGAGAGAATTTTCCAGTCTTAGTCTTCAAAACCCAACGACTCTTTGTAACTGTACCCGGGACACACCCCGTGCTCCCACTGTCACAGAATCCCCTGAATGGTTTAGAATTTCCGACTCGTTCAGCTAACATCCCCTTGGCTCCAGAATTCATGTTTGCAAAATGAACTCTCTTAGCAGTAGATTTAGCGAACCAGATTTTGTTTTGCTTATCGGGATGGTCATACTTCCCTCAGCAGGTACCTCAACCATATACAATGACCTACGCTTCAAACCTTGAGCAATCACCGAATTACCATTGACCACCATCCATTTACCACCACCAAACCTTACTTCCAGTCCTTGTTTATCCAGCTGACCAACAGAAATCAATTTTTTCTTCAGCTCCAGAATAACCCTGACATTCTTCAGGCTCCATGTAGTTCCTAATGAAGTAACTAGATCAATATCTCCCATACCCGTTACTTGAAGCATCTCGTCATTTGCCAATCGTACCTTCCCAAAATCTCCTTCTTTTAGATTCACCATCGTTTCCCCGTTGTCCATGGCGTGAAACGAAGCCCCTGAATCCATGACCCAAGAGTCCACAGAACTTTCCATACTGAGTAACAATGCATCATCCCCAGAAAAATTCTCAGCATCAGCAATGTTCAATTCTTTCTTTGGACATTGACTCTTAACATGTCCCACTTCTTGACAGTTCCAACATTTCACATTCTTCAAAGTTCTAGAAGAACTTTTTCCCCGACTCCCACTGCTCCCACTATTCCTGCTATTCCCTCTACCTCTTCCGACATTTAATAAATCAGAAGAGGAAGATCCACCTTGATTCTTGCATCTGATATCCTCGCCTAAAACCAAATCTCTAACCCCTTCAAAAGTCATACCACTGGTCCCCACGGAACTTGTAACAGCAGTAACTGTTCTGGACCAGCTATCAGGTAGAGAAGCTAGTAGCAGCGAAGCTTGAGTCTCATTATCAAATTTAATTCCCACAGATGATAATCTGGACAGAATTGAATTTAGATTGTTAATGTGAACCGTAACTGAGCCTTCCTCATTCATCCTTGTAGTGAACAGCTCCTTCATCAAGAACACCTTGTTAGCCGCCGATGGTTTCTCATACATATTTGACAGAGCCTCCATCATACCACGCGCCGTGGTTTCATTCATGATGTTGAAAGCAACGCTCTTCGTCAACGACAATGTAATAACCGCCTTGGCTTTCTTGTCCTTTGAGTTCCACGCATCTTCAGCAGCTTTTTCCATTTTCTCCGGTTTGTCTCCGAGTACCACATCCAAGTCTTTCTGACATAGCAATGCTTCTAATTGCATTTTCCACCAGCTAAAACCAGAACCATCGAACCTTTCGATTATAACCTTGTCTTCAGCCATTACGGCAAACAAAAAAAAAATTAGGTACACTCGTGTGTGACAGAAAAAACGATCGTACCCTCCAAAACCTCGCTAACCAGGCTCTGATACCAATTGTTAGGAATTGAGACAGGGTACACGCAGCGGAAACACTATCACACACTCACAAACGAAATGAGAAAATAAAGCAATAAAGAACACAAGGATTTTACGTGGTTCGGATTCGGTGTAAATCCTACGTCCACGGGCTGCAACTAGAGAATTTTATTAAAACTCACAAGATTACAATTGGCTTGACACTCTACACTTGATGTTCTCTCAAGTTTTTGCACACAAAATATGCAAAACATACATGCATATATATAGGTATATTTGTGAGCCGCAATATGCACAAGATTGCCGCATAGTTTGAAAAAATAATTCTCATGCATGTGTTTGACAATTTTTTCCACCGTCCAATTATTTGCCGTCCAAAACTTTGACAGTCCAACAAATGAATTCAAAAGGTGTGCTCCATAATTGCATCGTCCATTTCATATTCAATTGTTTAATATTTCCAAGTTTCATTTATGGCCCTTGAACTTTTAGGAACTTGTCAATTTGTTCAAGACTCCATAAATCTTAACAGTCAGGCAGAGGTTGTTGACAGATCAGAGTCGCCAGAAGAGTTATGCGGATAGGCGATGATTCGATCTTGAGTTTCAGGTGGGAGACTTCGTACTCCTGATGGTGTATCCTTGGAAGGGAGTGATCTGATTTAGGAAGAGGGGCAAGATAGGGCCCCGGTACATTGGTCCGTTCAGGGTGACCGCGAGGGTGGGCAGGGTAGCGTATCGTTTGGAGCTACCTGCGGAGTTGAGCCAGATTCATGATACCTTCCACGTGTCTCAGTTGAGAAAGTGTATAGCCGACGAGTCGGCGGTGGTACCACTGGAGGATATTCAGGTGGATGCGAGCCTGAATTACGTTTAGAGGCCAGCCGCGATTGTGGATCGTAAGATCAAGGTTCTGAGGAACAAGGAGGTGCCCCTGGTTCAGGTCCAGTGGCAACATCGGAGAGGGTCCGAGCTGACTTGGGAGCCGGAGCTGGAGATGCGGGAGCGGCATCCAGAGTTATTTGCAGAGCGAGACTTCGAGGACGAAGTCTGATTCTAGTGGGGGAGAATTGTAACATCCGGATTCCCAGGTATTCTATGTTATTCATTTATTTTGAGTTTGAGAGAAGGACTTTCAACGAGTCGACGCCTAGACTCGTCGAGTAGGATCGCGTTTTGCTGACTGGATTAATGAATGGACTCGACGAGTCGGCAGGGTGACTCGACGAGTCCGTGCTGGCGGCAGAAACCCTAAATCTTTGGGCATGTGCCCTATTTAAGGGTCCTTATAGCCGTCATTTGCGGCTACCAGTCCAGAGAGAGAAACCCTAGAGAGCTTGGGCGAGTTGTGTGTGAGAGCAAGCCATTTTAATCCTTTTTGGTGTTGTTTTGCAAAGAAGAAGGTGTTTCCAGCTAGAGGAGGTCAAGAGGATTGCTAATCCGTGGTTTTCAAGCTTGGATCTGCAGTATTGAGGTAGCAAATCGAACTCTCCTTCTGTTTTGGTTAAGATCTATGAATCTAGGGTTTTCTATACCCTTTTTATGGCTTGAATTGATGAGTTTATGGTCCCTTTATGTGTTAGAATTCAGATCTGGACCCATAGAGGTCCAGAGAGCATTATCCATCTTGCTTTATGAAGTGTTATGGAAGGAATGAACTTAGGTTGCCATTTTTGAGGCTATTTCTTCAAAAGGAACCATATATGTGCTGCATGAGTGTAAAGGTTTCACCTTTACGTGATTAGTGGGTATGGAAAGGTCAGATCTATAGGTTAGAGAAGCGGATCTGACCTCAGAAGGTCATTTGAGTGTTGCCATGGACGCTACTCGCCTAGTTCATAAGTGGACTCGACGAGTCGAGTCGGGGTTGCCCCGCGATTCGTGACAGGAGTAACACGTCGAGCGAAGGGATGACTCGAAGAGCCAAGTGAGGCTAGAAGGATTCAGAGGACCCGCATGGACTCGCCGAGTCGCCCATGTGCACTCGACGAGTCGGGTCAAAGTTTGACCGTTGACTTCAGTTGACCTTAGGGTTTTGGTCAAGCTGATTCAGGAGAGTTCAGGGAGGGGTAGAATGGCCTTCTACCCATTCTTTAGAGATGAGACTATGAGAGGGTATTGATCAGGAATGTTATTCGGATGATAGGAGGAGGCTAGGTCGGGACGTCAAGCACGAGAGTTTATCCGACTTCGTACGAGGTGAGTCTTCTCACTATACTGTACCTAGGATGGTACCTATGTGTGACCGGAAGGTCTTATATGCTATGAGATGTATGTGTTGTATGCTGTTATATGATATGTATGTGTTATGTATGTTATGAATGAGAAGGACCGGAAGGTCATTATGATGTGGACCGGAAGGTCATGATGATATGGACCGGAAGGTCATTACGGGTAGGACCGGAAGGTCTACCACGGTTGTGGGACGGAAGTCCTCTGAGACACAGTAACCGGAAGGTCTTATAGCCTTGAGTGGCGTATGTGCATATGTGGTATTTTGGGGAACTCACTAAGCTTTTATGCTTACAGTTGTTGTGTTATGTGTTTCAGGTACTAGCGAGGATCGCGGGAAGGCGCCGGCATGATCCGTACACACTCATGGAGTTTATGTCTTGAGATTCTGGGATATGTTTTGTTATGATAACATTGGATACATTATGTTTTGATATTACCTTATGAATAAAAGTATGTTTTTAAAAATGAAAAATTGTTTTGGAAATTTACGTTGTTACACTTCGTATGAGGAAGTTATGATTTTTCTAAGATTTAGCATAACAGTGCACAACCTAAAATTCGAATTTTAGATCGGTCGATTTTTAACCAAAAAAGTCTAAACGAGAAATGAAGATATTGTTAATAGGAGTTCAACGATAAAAAGACAGTAAAAAACGGAGCTCGTATGCGAAAGATATGGACGAAACTTAGTCCCTACTCTTCGAGCGTGGCGAATTCGATACAGATTTGTAAATTCGAGATAGAATGAGAATTATCCGATGGAGTCTAAATGAAAGTTGTAGTACTCATAAATACCAACGCGTGGATATAAAGAACGTCGAGAATAGAGCTCGTATGTTAAAGATATGGACGAAGCTTGGTCCATACTCTTCGAGCGCGATAAATTCGATACAGTTTTGTAAATCTGAGATAGAATGAGAATTAGCTGACGACGTCTAAATGAAAGCTGTAGTACTCGTAAATACCAACGCGTGGATATAAAGAACGTCAAAAATGGAGTTCGTATGAACAAGTTATAATTTTTAATAGCACATTTACGTATTAAAATAAAGCGTAAATCATATATACGTCTACATATATACATATGTATATATCATTAGAAAGGTATCGACGATGCGGTCATTATAAGACTAATGTTGACTACTTTCGACATTCGTTTTAGTACAAATTGATGGGTTTTGAGCACTACATCAATCCTATGGTGTACATGCAAACCCTAATAGCTTTGGATCTAGTTTGTCTAATGAACATGCAATTGATAATCCAAAGCCATAAACCCTAGATCTAATAAACTATAACTGAAATTAGGGTTTAGATCTTACCTTTGATTGTTATATAGCAATAACAATCAATCCTTGGCTTCAGAAAGCTTAGTGCCTCAAGTGTTGCACCTCTAATGAAGTCACAAACACCACTAAGCAACTTGGATGAAGAGGGAGGAGAGATGAGGCACCAAAAATGGCTGGAAACCCTAAAGGAAGTATTCACCACGTTTTTGGGGCCATAAGGGTTCCTTATATATGCTGGCTATTAGGGTTTACAGCTAGGAAACCCTAATCTGAATGCTTAAGCCCTAAGCAGCCCATGGACTCCCTCTTTAGAAGCCTTGGACGATTTCTAATGGGCTTCCCCATAGAATTCGTCCACTCCAACTTCTATGGAGTCCATTAGCCCATCTATGTAATTATCTTATAATTACACAATAAGTCCCTTAAGTTTAATTAATCTCTTTTAGCCACAAAATTAATTCTTAATTAATTCTTGACTAATATTAATTAAACAATATGATTTCTCCTTTAATATATTATTCTCATAATATATTAATAAATCATAATTAAACCTTTCTCTTCTTAATTCATCCTACATATTGCTATGGTGAAGGCAACCCAAAAGGACCATGCTCATAATCGGGTCAAGTACATACCAAAATATTTATGGACTTAGACACTAATCCAACAGTCTCCCACTTAGATAAGTCTAATAACTATTTTGCATAACTTCAGAACCTGATCAGCAATCGTAGCTTTCAAAAGCCGCTGTCAACTCTGATCTTATCAGATACGCGTGTCCTTTAGATAAGGGATCATATATTCCTCCATTCTCAAGATATCGTATAGACACAAGACATGAATTTCGATCATTCTCTCTATACTGTTTCCCGACTTCTGATTTATGACGACTGACAACAGACTACAATTGAACACATTAACTTAGTCCCGGCTTGGCCAAGCGCTTAGGGTGTCATCACAAAATCATCGAGGGGCCCATAGATATCGCTTTTATCCCACTTTGGGTAAAAGGAATGGATAAACTTTGACTTAAATGCTTGCTTGCACCTACTAATCGAATCACACACAACAATAAGTTTTATAACACCAAGTTACTGGTGCGTTTACTTATCATCAATGTGCAACCGACCAGCAAATAACAACTCACACGTCTCGGTTTCAAGAATATACAATATTATCGTCTCACAATCACTCGTGATAAAATCCATGAAGTGATTCAGGTGAGCATGGGTTTAATCCAATACTCTAATCTTATTAAATCACTCATGAACTCTGCAGCAAACTTGTGCTATGTCTAAACTCTTTAGACAATCTACAGACAAATTCATGACATTCTTGCTTCATACCTACTTCCAACGTATGACCGACTGTGGAGGTTCGAATAACCCAGTTATTCTGGAAGTCAAAACATACAAAGTGAAATACAACGATAATACTCAATCCTATATGGCCCCAAACTCTTGAGTATAAATAAAAACATCTTTTATTTAGTCACCATATTGATTACTCATTGTTCATTGCTTAATGTTTCGGAAAATTAACTTTATTACTCGAATTATAACCACAATTGTCCCATGCTCCAAGCATGCACACTTTGGTTTCCTATGGTCCATACTTTGTGAAAATAGATTTATTGAAATTTTTTTTTGCAATGAAACTTATTTCACAATCCCCAATCCTTATCATTAGTGTAAGAATACCAAATTCTTGCCACTTTAAGAATATGTCAGATTATAACATTTTATGCAACGATCCTTTCGTGAAGTCACAACACAAAAGTCACAAAGACTCGGCCAATGAAATCACAAGGTACTCTATCAGAAATTGTTACAAAACAATTATATAGATGTGATGTCTCTCACTCAAAGTACATTCCTTTGAACATCCTTTTTTTGCATAAAATTTTTCTAATCTAGACATAAAAATCTTAATATCCAACTCCCAACTGTAAAACATTTCCATATTTGCCATGTGACAACTCATTCTAAATAGAATCTTATCTATTCACAATAATGTCAACATGGTCCTTCCTTTACTATACTTCCAACTGCTCACAAGCGACAAATCCTCAGTGAACCTCAGATCGTCCTTTGATAGTTGTTTAATTATTTTAGTCAAAACCGATTCTAGTCCCTTTTCCCCTCTTAATGCCCTAGGCATTTGGAAAATTTTAGAACGGTCAAATATTATAGTATATGCAATCGATCCTATACCCGAAGCATATCGGACACGATGCATAATGTCTCACATAAAGACATGATACTTTATCAGTCTTCTGCCATAATATTTTGTTAGCCATGTTCTCATAATTCGAACTATGAAGAGGGATGCCATAATCATAATCGAATTTTGAGAACGTGCTATGTATGCTTGACTAAATTTTATTAACATTTCTCGATCTAAGCTTTTAGATATTGAAACGAAGTATAATATTCTCTCCCTTAATTATAGCAAAACAACTTTTCAACTCCTACAACTTTGCAAAGTTAATCTTTGTTTTCTATAATTAATATTGCTAACTCGCAATACTTGAAATAATAATCATGCTCCCACTAACACGATGATTATTACAATACAATCATTACACTTATGCTCCCACTAGCTTTGACATATATTCAGAAAACAGCTGAACTTCCAGAAGACAATCCTTAAGTTCACATTTCTAACACTTGATGCTTTGATAAGCCTTTATCTAAGCTTCTTAAAATCATACACCTTTGCCTTAAAAGGCTCACATGTGTGTCTAAAGAAATTCAGAACTTATGTTACTAAGTCCCAAATGTTCAGACCAATTGCTAAATCTCACAATTCGAACTATGAAAAGGGATGCCGTAATCATAATCGAATTTGAGAATACAATTTTTTCACAATTGCACTCTTCTTAAAATCTCTCTTAGTGAAAGCATTTCCTCACAATCATTTTCATGAATGAGATAAACCTTATGACACTTAGATTTTAAAGTGTATGTGTTCCTATACATTTGAATTTGTCATAACAATAATCGTAAGACAATGTTCGTGACAAATCCAACTCATATGGACTGAACTTGTTCAATCTCGATTTCGTGCCTCATGGTAGCACGAATGCCCACCATTGCTTCCAGGTTGTTAAGCAGCTCACCCTTACCTTATCAATGTACTTCCATTGATCATGGTGCCTTGCCTTTATGCAATCCAATTGAGAACTCATAGAACTCATATTGCATAGTTGACTTAATCTGGAATGGCACATAAACAAAATTATGTCAACACGATAGGTCGCCAACCTCAAGTCGTGTGCTAGAGATTAACTATTGGTTTATTCTTGATTAGCTCTTGAACTTTTCAAGACAATTGAGACTCCCACTGACTTCTTGACATATATGATTCTCTTGTCAAGGAACTTTCCTTGACAAAACAAATATTCAAGAGTTGTGCGAAAACCTATCAAGACTAACACTTCACTCAATTGGTTATAGTTGGTCTTTGTCTTCTTCAAGACATCACAACTTACAAAAAATAAGAAAAACTCTCCTTATTCCGCATTTGATAAGTGTTACAAACCTACTAAAGACGTGTCACTCAATGTCGCAATCTTAACTTTAAGACTCGATATTGGAACGAAGTACGATTGACCTTTTGATCTAACCATTTCAACAATTCCAGTTCCTTTTCTTAGGCATACAAGTGCACTAAGATTCACTTAGAGGATCAATTGAGATATGGTTCTTAATCATTAAGACTTATCATAAAACACGATAAAAGGTACTCTCCCTTCTTCTTAGAATGGAGAAACTTTTATCTTTCTGCCTATTTGATTCTTCTTATTCGTTTTGACATTTATTGAAACCTCTTCAATCAACTCAGAATTACACTCAATCTTATAAGTATAATCATATTTACTAAACTAGTAAATCATGACGAATATCTTTATGACTCTTGTGGTGGACTTGATCGACACACAACCTAGTGTACTCGATCTCCTAGTCCTTCACTTGACACTTTGTCAAGGAATTAGTCTAATTCTCCAAATATAAAGTTTCTCATTCATCACACAACCATGTTGTATGATTCCAAGTTTCTGTCCACTTGAAACTTGGGCGATGAGAATTTTTCCTTATTTGGAAAATTCTCGACATTTCCACAAATAACATAATTAAGAATCAAATCCATCATTGCTAATAATATAAACAATTAAACATCAATTTTTCATACACACCATTGCAAGGATAAATAAACAAGATAAAATCAAAATTTATTTTATTGCGGAAAAATTTGTCCTTACAATGCAGTTCAACTGAAAACTATGTTATTACATATTTATTAGCAATCTATTCTATCTCCAAGTAGTAGCTCAAGAATCCAATCTTCAAGCAATGCGATCGAAATCCATTTCTTCACGATCAGATTCAGCTCACTTCTTCCCTTAAGCTTCATCTCTTTTCTTTGATCCTACAAAAACATCAAAATGTAATCTTATTACATCATGTATTAAGAATCTAGGATAGGAACTTAAAAGAGCTAGATAATGGATTTCATACATGAAGAAGAGTCATAACACTAGACTCTCCCATCTCTTAGATCTCTCAGGTAGACAGAGCAGCTTCGTCTCCAATGCCCCTTCTCTTGGCAATAAAAGCAAATGGACTTCTATGGCAAAGCACATGGTACAATCTCATACTTAGTCCTTTCTGGACTTCCAATATTGCCAGTATCCATTGAAGTTTGGGTGTTTGATTCACCAGACATATTTGCTTGATCAGCAAGCCAAATCATTGTTGATTCAGCAGCTATAAGCAAATAGGTCAAATCAATGAGGGTCACGTCGTGGTCCATCATATAGTACTCTCTAACGAACTCACTATATGATTCAGAAAGTGACTGAAGAACCCAGTCAACAGCCAACTCACCTGAAATCTCGACACCCAACATCCTTAACCTGTCAATGTGCGACTTCATCTCTAAGACGTGTGCACACACAGGTTTCCCATCTTCGTGTTTACTTGCCAAAAGGGCTTGAGTGAGCTTGAACTTTTCAAGCCTTCGAACTTGTGGGTCAGGGAGAATAATTGGAGGAGGTGGAGGAAGTGAAGCATGATCTCTGGTTCCTCGATCATATCGTGGAATATCATCTTGTTCCATGGGATTTTTGGGAAGACCATTGTTAGATTCAGACATCTACAAAACGGGAGAAATTCAAGTTAGTTGATAAGAATCCTTGACGTAACACCCAAATGAAACATCAAGGCTAGGATCCAACACAATACTCTACAACCTAGAAGGGATGCCGTAATCTAGTTGCAAAATATTTGAAGGTAGGTGAATGACGATTCACCAGTTCCCACCATGAAAAACAAAAATGGGGTTTAAGTTTTAAATGAATTGAAACTCCTAGATCTTTTGAGATTCATTGAACTTTTCAATGGCATGTTTAATCTCGATTATGCCCTACAAGTTTGCGACTGGGATGCCGAGGATCACAAA
The DNA here is from genome assembly GCF_052849685.1 of Lactuca virosa. Lineage (NCBI taxonomy): Eukaryota > Viridiplantae > Streptophyta > Magnoliopsida > Asterales > Asteraceae > Lactuca > Lactuca virosa. Next base: position 8,448,803 of record NC_136430.1, on the reverse strand, counting down.
CAAGGTGTGAATAACCATACGAATCTACGTGGTGCTCTCAATGCTACTATCACCTAATCAATGTGCCGGTTAGCCACATACGCTCCATTGGTCTATGATAAACATCGAGCCACCCTTCGCCACCAATGTCAATCCCAAATTAGTGTGCCGGTTAACCACACACGCTCCACTAACGTTTGACAAGGGTACAAAGTGTAATTCCATGGATTAGCATACAATTTCACATTTTGCCTAAAGTAACTAGAATTTGGGAATTTGTAAAAACATGTAGTTACTTTGTACTTCATTATACTTATAATGGAAGGTTTCGTCCTATCCTACCCGTTCGACTAATGACCCTCCACTAGTCAAGAGTGCGGTGGGTAAGAGTGGATACCCATTCAATCGCCATTTTATAGGCAATTTCCTTAAGCACCCCTTATAGACCGGCTTCGTGAATGAGGCCTACTAACGGTAAGACTGACAATTTACTTATACATATATAATATTAGACTTTTAATGTCATATATACATAGTATAGGGTGTATTTTAAACTTTTAAAATACTAGGTGGTCTAATTTAATTAATTATACTTTTAATTTAATTAAATGTAAACCAAAACTTTATGGATTTATTAACTCTTATTTAATTATACACTTTAATTAATTAACAAAACCATAAGGGCGTAATTTGAACTTTTCAAAATACGAGGGTTTTAGAATTCAACATTTCAAAATTAAACTTTTAATCAACTTTTAAATTCCAAAACTTGAGGGCAAGTTTTGAAACTTTTCAAAACATTTGGGATTAGAATTTAAATATTTCAAAATTAACTTTTAATCAAAATTTAAATTCCAAAACTTGAGGGCAAGTTTTGAAACTTTTCAAAACATTATTAGGAATATTCTAGATCACAAATTCAAATAAAGCAATTAACAATTAATTGGTGATTATCTAATATTGACCTAGTCCAATTACATGCAAGATAATTCACCAAATAATTCAAATAATCAAACTTTATCATATAAGGAAGTAATTATTCAATTAATATGAAATTATCTTTTATTTTGGCAAAGATAATCACCCAATATCATAAAAATCCGATTTCTATCAATAAAAAACGTTTTGGTAATTATCCCACAGCAAAAAAGGCAAGAAAATCGCAAAATTTGCTCCATCTGCGACTCTGACTCGTCGAGTCTAGCTTGGACTCGTCGAGTTCACTATGGACTCGGCGAGTTCAGCCATGGACTCGACGAGTCCAGCCCCCAGAAAACAAAAAATTTCGATTTTAAGCATGGATAATCAACTATAGCATCAAATACATCAAACAAACAACCCTAGGCTCTGATACCACTGATGGGTTTTGAGCACTACATCAATCCTATGGTGTACATGCAAACCCTAATAGCTTTGGATCTAGTTTGTCTAATGAACATGCAATTGATAATCCAAAGCCATAAACCCTAGATCTAATAAACTATAACTGAAATTAGGGTTTAGATCTTACCTTTGATTGTTATATAACAATAACAATCAATCCTTGGCTTCAGAAAGCTTAGTGCCTCAAGTGTTGCACCTCTAATGGAGTCACAAACACCACTAAGCAACTTGGATGAAGAGGGAGGAGAAATGAGGCACCAAAAACGGCTGGAAACCCTAAAGGAAGTATTCACCACGTTTTTGGGTCCATAAGGGGTCCTTATATATGCTGGCTATTAGGGTTTACAGCTAGGAAACCCTAATCTGACTGCTTAAGCCCTAAGCAGCCCATGGACTCCCTCTTTAGAAGCCTTGGACGATTTCTAATGGGTTTCCCCATAGAATTCGTCCACTCCAACTTCTATGGATTCCATTAGCCCATCTATGTAATTATCTTATAATTACACAATAAGTCCCTTAAGTTTAATTAATCTCTTTTAGCCACAAAATTAATTCTTGACTAATATTAATTAAACAATATGATTTCTCCTTTAATATATTATTCTCATAATATATTAATAAATCATAATTAAACCTTTCTCTTCTTAATTCATCCTACATATTGCTATGGTGAAGGCAACCCAAAAGGATCATGCTCATAATCGGGTCAAGTACATACCAAAATAGTTATGGATTTAGACACTAATCCAACACAAATATCATTAAATCTATTTAAAATAGTATTATAAAGGGGTGTTTAATCATTTAAGTAAATATAGAGGGTGGTTTTTGAAAATACAATTACTATAAATAAGAGCCTCTAGGCTCTCATATTTCTTGCACCATTCTCTTGATTCAAGAGTCTTTCTCTTCTTATCCCCCGAGCATTTCAGTCCCTCGTGATTCGACTTCTCTTTCTGTAGTTTTAGTATAATAAGGTAAGCGCTAAAGCGCTGCAAGAATATTACTTAGAAAGATTCAGCGACGAAGTTCTGCCCCTGCAGAGCCCGACTCCTAGCTAAAACCCCCTTGTAAGTAAGTTATGCTTACCATATTTTAAATATAACTTATATTTAAAATTAGTATTGTTATTATGAACTTATAATAAATATTTGGGCTATTATTATGACTTATATAAGTGTCGTTATAATATCTTTTTAACTACTCGTGCTACGGGGAATCTGGTTTAAAGGGCCGCATAGGGTTGTTGGATTTCAGAAGTGCTATATGCCAAAATGGTCCTGCCCTCCGGTGTTTTATGTCTGGCCCCTGTTTGTACATAGTGGTTGGAAAATATTGTTTAAACGCTTATATAATAATAATAATGCTAAGACTAATAATTAGTCACGGTAAATATTAGACTAAAATCTAGTGGTAATAATACTAGTTTTCGTCGAAGGAAATTATATTGTTAAGAAGCGAAGCGCTGTCCGACTTTGGAATCATCACTTTAACAAGTGAGTGCATAGTTTACTTTCATCTTACACATAGATATGAAGTATTTTATATAAATTACGTGCTATGTGTGCATATTATTTGAATACTTGCTTTCTATGCTGGATGAACGATTTTATACATGTTTTAAATAATTTAAACTGTATATGTATTTTATATCTACGAATATGTTGGGTAAAACATGGGTAGATGAATGATGAGAGATGAAAGATGATATGAGTGAAAATTGGCAGCTATAGACTTAGTGCCTAACAAATAACATCAGCAGCTATGGACTTAGTGCCTATCGAATAAACATTGGTAGCTATAGACTTAGTACCTGTTAGATAAACGTTGGTAGCTATGGACTTAGTACCTGTTAAATAAACGTTGGTAGCTATGGATTTAGTACCTATTAGTTGAACACTGGTAGCTATGGATTTAGTACCCGATGAATGAACTTTAGCAGCTATGGAATTAGTGCTTTACGAACAAGCATTGGCAGCTATGGACTTAGTGCCTATCATATAAACCCTGGAAGCAATGTGCTTCGAAATGAACAAATGCAGGATAAATGATTCTTAGGGTAGATCCTTAAGAGTAAGGAAGATAATGGGGATGGGTAATTTGGTTGATTGTTTGATGTTTAAACATAATAACTAAAGAGTAAATTACACGAATGGTCCCTATGGTTTAGGGTAATTTGCGTGTTTGGTCCCTAACTTATTTTTTTAACTCGGAAGGTCCCTACTATTTATTTTTGTTACGCGCTTGGTCCCTACTGTTTGTTTTTGTTACGCGTTTGGTCCTTGTCTTACCTAAAAAGACTATTATTTAAATAGAGAAAAATGATGTGGTAGGTAAGGTAAGATGATGAGGGTGGAGTTGGGGGTGTGTTTATTTAAATTAATTAAAAAATCAAGGGTAAAATAGTGTTTTTAGGTAAGACAGGGACGAAACGCGTAACAAAAACAAACAGTAGGGACCTTCCGAGTTAAGAAAATAAGTTAGGGACCAAATGCGCAAATTATCCTAAACCATAGGGACCATTCGTGTAATTTACTCATAATTAAATTATTGTGGATTGAAAACCCTATGTACTCACCAGGTTTCCCAACCTGACCCACTCAAGCTTATTTGTATCACAAGTGTCGATATGAAGCTACTTTACACTGAGGGATTTAAAAGATATGTAGATCACTAGTGTAAATGAATGTAAGATCTGTTTATGCTTATGTTTCTGTATTGACGATGACATCCCAAATGTTTTTTAAATTGGATAAAAATACATTTCTTCGGAAATGCTTTGATAACGTATTTATCATGTTTTTCTGGGAACAAATTCCGCAACATTTTTATTAAAAGAGGTACTCTGATTTTTATAAAGCATAAACAAAATCGGTCTTTTCTGGCCGTGAAAATGGGGATGTCACACCTTGTTAAGTCCTTTTTAAGCTTGAGAGCTTCATTTAGGTGTTATTTGTTTTTTGTTTCTAGATCTGCGTGACCACTTCTGTCTGCGCCATGCAGACCACGCGCATACATATACCCTCGCAAACTGTTTGTTTTTTGGAAGTAAGCATAGCTAAAAAAGTTTGTGCGAGGTCTCCTTGGCACATACATAGATCAATGTCTTCTAAGGGCTTCACAAGTCCTTTAAACCTAAACCAAAAAAAATATACACATTCTTTTTTCAGCACCTCCCTCCACCGGTCTTCTTCAACCTCTCATATCCTCCTCATGTCACCGTCTTCCAGACCAGAATCGTCGTCTTCCTTCTGTCTGGTCGCACCACCAGACACACTCCGGAGTAGCATCATATTTCCCCCTAAAAAGGAAAACAGGTTTGCACTTCTGTAATCTCCTCCAATGAATCCTATACCCGGAGAGCTCTGCCTCTCCACCAGTGTGCCAATAATTTTCTCTTCATATTCTGATTTTGTGTTGGTGAAATCGATTATCCTTGCTAAAAATATGGGTTTCATTTGTGAACTACTAATTATATTGCCTTTAAATTGTAGTCGTCTGATTTTGTATTGATGGACTTTAAAATTGTTTGTCATTAACATACACAATTAGGGATTCTTTTTTGTTGATGAGTTCTAAAGATGACTAAACTATTGTTAATGATGTAGGAATTGTTGATGTCGATGTTAGTAGTATGGTGAATGCATGGTGGCAACAAATGAAGAATAGATTCAATCTTGTTGTTTAAAACAATTGTATGGTTGAGATCCAATTGATTTTGTTTCCACACACATCAACGAAATTGAAGATATTGGAAATTGGTTATAGTTTATGTACATGCTAGTTTGAATAAATAGGATGTAATTTTTACTGATTTAATTCTATATGCTTGAAAATGGTATGTTGCAATTGGTTATTGTTTATGTAAATATTGAGATTGTGAAATGGCAGATTATCATCTATTTGAAATGGAACAAATGAATGCTAGTAATTATAATGCTTTGTGTAGCTTGTGGAATTCTTGTGGTTTTGATGCTAATTTTCTCATTGCATGTTTGGGTCTTATGTGATTGTCCCTCCTGTTCTTCATAAAAAATGATTTTAGCCCTCTTCAACTGGTTCAATTTTTTTGTACTATTCATTTGATAAAAATATTCACCATAATTGATGTTATTATTTCTACACTTGTGTATGTGGATCGACTTAAAAAGTACCAGTTAAATGAATAGTTTAATTGTACATATGTTTGGTTTATTTTAATATATAATACATACAACCCAACAATAGCAATAATGTTTTAATAAGAAACTTTTTTAGTGGTACAATGGTACGATTGTATAGAATTGTCGGTTATCTTAATTTTATTTAAGTATTGTAATACTATAATTAATGAAACAAGACTTTTATGTTTTATAAAAATTAATTTTTTATATAGTCCGCAGACGTTAAAAAACAAACAGTCTTCCTTTTTACTGACTATAGATGTTTGGTCTACCTCTTCTATTACAGATGTCTGCAGATGTGGTCCACAAACTGCAGTCATTTTGCCTCTAAAAAAACAGCACCTTAGACATGCATGAACGTAAAGTTGTCAACTTTACGTGGTTTTCCAGCTCAAGGAAGCCAGATCTATGTTTTGAGGCTATGTCTTCAAGGATTAAGTGCTTATTGGTTAAGCCCTTGCTCGATTAAGCTTTTTTGGTTGGGTTTGGACCCTTTTTGGTAATCCCTATGGGTAAAGATGGAAATTTTACCCATCTAAGTCTCATTTTGGCCTAGATCTGAGCTTTGGAGCCCTTGGAATCGGAGAGAGTAGCTTAATGTATTAAGCTGTTGGAATTCAGGCAAATACGGCGTGTTGGCTGGGGTTTTCCCAATTATATGGATGATGGAAGAACACAACGTGTCCAAGGGGCAACACAACGTATTTGGTCAATATGGACTGTTGACTTTGACTTGGACCAGAAGTTTGATCAGGGTTGTCTATGGGTTATGTTGGGCCATGTTTGGGCCTTTTGGATTGTATGTTTGTGCCTCAGTCTTTGAACAAGCTAGGTTAGGGGTAAAATGGTCTTTTTACCCCGAGTATGGATTTATGGTTATGGTTTGGAACCCAATTGTTAATTGGGTGTTGTTTTGATATTGACAGTTCAGGGAATCTGTCAGCCAACAGCCAAGGATCGTCTGTGTGATTCGGCAGTGCGAGGTGAGTCTCCTCACTGAGTTTAGCAGGTCGAAGGCACCAATATCGGCCCATGATTTATATGTTAGGATGCTAGATGTCTGCGTGACTCTTGCATGTGTTGTATGATGATATGTTTATCGAGCAAGGCCTGATGCCAGGCGGGGCTTGATGAGTATATTGTATGCTAGTTATTAGTATCTGTATTTATGCTTACTGGGCGAGGCCCGATGCCGGGCGGGGCTCGATGACGGTATGATATGCTATAGTCTTTGTGATTGCTGCATGTGCTAGTAAGGTTATATGGTTACATGATTATATGGTTATATGTTTATGCGTGTATCGGGCGGGTCCCAATGTCAGGCGGGGCCTGGTGATGGACATATCTATAATCCGAGCGGGCTCGATGCAGGGCGGGCCCAAGGCCGAATGGGAATCGAGAGCGGGTGAGGCCCAATGGAGGGCGGGGGACCAATATGTGTTTTATGTATGTGTTGTATGTGCTATTTTGGGAAACTCACTAAGCTTTGTGCTTAAGGGTTTCAGTTATGTTTCAGGTACTTCGGTTTTCAAATGGAAGAGCTCGGGATGATTGCAGAGCACACACCACATGTTTTCGCTTTCTGTGATTTACTCTGATTTGATGTTGTTTTGATAAATATGGATTACCTTGGTTTTATGGAAAGGATATGTATTAATGATTTATTAATCCAAAAACAAAAATTTTATGTCATTATGATTTGGGACGTTACACCTGAGATGCAACAACTTCTAGTATTATACTTGGATCATCTATATCACCTCGAGTGAATTGACCGCGCCATGCATTTGGATATTTTTCCCAAGCAACATGCGTACAATCTAGACTACCAAGCATACCCAGAAATCCATGCCTCTATTCATGATCCAAATATAACCTCTCAATATCACGTGAAGTAGGTTTACGCAAATATTCTTTGTGAAAAACCTCATACACACATGCACAAAACCAATCTACAAATCAATTGCGGTCCTCTCAGATACTTTGAAGTACTCGTCAGATGCATCAAAGACTATATCGTATCCCAAATATCTAAGCGCAACCGCACATTTTTGTATACTAGTAAAACCTATTCTTCCTCTAGCATCGGATTTTTGTTTTAAAAAATCATAACAGGCCTCTAAAGCATTACTAATACGTAAAAATATAGCCTTACACGGAAACGACGTTGGAACGAGTCATCATTGTAAAGACAATTATCGACAAAGTAATCACGTACCAATAAGTCATGTGCGTCTTGACGATCTCGATTGACGGCCGCTCTTGAATTCGAAACATTCAAACTTTCTTCATCGTGAATGTGTTGTACAATGTTGAAGAAGGTCGAGATGAATTCTCCATCGTCATCCGAATCGAAATTCTTAAAGAAATCCATAAATATGTTTTTTAAAGAGAGTGTAAAAGAGAATGATTTGAATGTATAATTATTGTAAAATTGTTGTGTTTATATATGTAATGTTTATATATTAAGAACTGTTTAAAATTTTGACCGTTGAATGGTCCAAAGTGAAGAAAACGATCCCATTCGTCGTCTGAATCACGAGGCATCACGAGCACTTGGCCAGGGTAGTGTGCACAATGGATTTCTGTGGCCACGTAGACCACGGGCCGACTCATTTTATGTATACCGAATGGCCAAAAAGTCAAAGTGTGGGAAACAATTGGGGAAGCACAAAAGATGCAACAAACCACACGCTTCAACAACCAACTTTAACCTTTGTTCGCAGTACCAACCACCTTTCAGATTAGTTCTGTCGACGGTACCGCCAAGACAAACCTACTAAACCCCAACTATTCTGTCCACCCTAAGTATAGTATGTGATTTTTAATAGCTGCCTCCATTGTATTTACTATAAATGGCCAAACCTTCTCCAGGTCCACCAGAGAAAGGTAGGTCATAGATTGATTCATCGCCAATTGCCCATGGCAATTACATCTCAGCCGTCCATCAAGCACCTGGATAGCCCGCCCAGTTTTCTGCATGACATGGCAATTAAATGCATTTAAAATCCGTATTTGAAGTCCGAAACACTCGCGCTTCAAGTAACACATCACACTCTCAACGTTCCGACTTGTCTCGAACCCAAATTCGCCCCATTTCTTATCGACACACCATTCGAACTCAAATTAGCTCACAACCTTGAGTTCTGCCCCAATTTATGTAAGTTTTCGATGTTATGAACTCGTGTTTGATTCCGTCGAGTTATCGATTTCATGATCTCGTTACTCCTTTGCTTTGCTTGATTGTTGTGATACGTAGAAGTTGAATTATTTTATTTAGGGTTTGCTGTTGTTATCAGGAAATGATAAGCTTTTGTAATTAATTGATTGCTCACCGTTCTTTGCTTAATAATGTTTTTTTGTTCTGATACTTTATATTGTTTTTATTTGGTGAGTTTACGTACGTTTAAGCAGATCTTGTTATGAGTTGCTGAAATTTGAAGCTGTCTATTCGAACCAAACAATCTTTTTTTTTTTTTTTTTTTTTTTTTTTTTTTGTTATAATGATATGTTATGATGATAAGGTCTGTATGTTAGGGGTTTGTGTATGTTAAAGCATTTCATTGCATTGTAGTTGGTAAGAAATGTGAAAAGTAATTTGTATGATATTATATGTGGCGTCTTACATTTTTGCTTGATTATATCATAAGTAAAATCTGTTGATGGTTTGTTATTATCAGGAAACACAAAGCTGTTGTAATTTGGTGAAATGTGTTTTTGATATATTTTGATTCTGACTTTAGACGGCAAGATTTCTATGTGATTGCATTCTTGTAGAATTGATGGGCTTGTGGTTGGCAGGAGAGGTGAAAGTTTTGAGGATACTATACGTGTTGGCATTGTTATCAAATTGCTTATAAACGTGGTCTGTAGGGATTTCTTGTGAATTTGTTACTTGTGGTTGAATGCTGATGGTCGGTTGTAAGTTTACATATCCAGTTATGGGCAAGGAAGAGGCTAATGGGACTGAAGTTGGTAAGACAGTGGCTAATGGGACTGTGTCTGACAATGTTGTAAGCGAGAATACAAAAGATGAAGGGAAGGATAAAAGTAAAGAAGTGAATGTTGACAAGGTAGATGCCAAAGAGAAAGAGATAAATGATAGCAAGGAAGAAACGGAGAGTGAGGCTATGGAAGTCGATGATTTAAAAGAGAAAGAAGATAAGGGATCAAAAAAACATGCAAGAAAGAAGGGTGGTGTAGAAAAAGTCAACAACAACAACAAGGCAAGTGAAGAGAAAAAGGAGGATCCCAAGACTCCTGTTGCCCGGGCAATTGACCGACCAGTACGAGAGCGGAAATCTGTAGAAAGGTTGGTTGCGGTCATCGAGAAGGATACTGCCAGGGAATTTCATATTGAAAAGGTAAAAGCTTTCTTCAATTATTTAACACATTTATAAAGTTTCTCGTTTATGCCTTCAATTGATCAAAGTAATTTGAATAAACTTTTTTTTTTTTTTTTTTGTTATAATGGTATGCAGGGCCGTGGTACTGCACTGAAAGATATCCCTAACGGTAAAGTCTTGAAGCTATCTTTTGTATTTATTTAGTGTTGTTCATTCTTTTCTGCTTTAGACATATGTTAGTTTGGTTTGCTATAAATCTACGAATCACTACTTACCTAGTTTCCAGTAAATCTTTGATGTTTGATGGCCATGACTTAGCAAATGCTATATGTAATGGAAAAGTGTTGATGGTGATAAGTTTCGGTGTCTTTGTGAAATGTGAAGTGAATTATTTTTTGTTCCTGTCTAAGCCGTGTTCTGCTTTTCAGTTGCTTTCAAGTTATCAAAGAAGAAGGTGTCAGATGATGCACTTAAGCTGCTCCACACTGTTTTATTTGGTAGGAGAGGAAAGGTAAACGAGCTTCGCTTGATATATTTCTTCTGAAAGAAATAATCTTTCAAACAGAGAATACAGTTTTGTGTTTAAACTTTAAAGTTGGTCTCAGTAGGCATATTCCCCAATCCATGTTTATGGTTGTTATTTTCTTTTACATTAGTTGAGCTGGTGGGGAATAAGGCAAATGACCAGTGCTGTATATTATCTGTTTGTTACTTACTTGAGTCTGTAGTCTGTACTGCGTCTATAAATAGTTTAGATCTGTATGAATTGCATCTTCCATCAAAGTTTCAACATTTTCTTTATATTCATCCTAAAAGTCTCTGAGTTGTGCTTTGCTAAATTCTACTAAGGACCGGTGTGTGTATATATATATATATATATATATATATATATATATATATATTTATCCATTATATCCATTTAGACCCTTCACTTGCTTTACACATAAAAGAAATATTTCAAGAGTTTCTGTTTTTGACCGAAGGACAATTGTGTGTTTGTTTGACTTGCAGGCTTTGCTGGTTAAGAGTAACATATTGCGGTTTTCTGGTTTTGTGTGGCATGAAAATGAGGTAAACAGTTGGAAAATATTCATCTTCTTGACATAAATATTAAATGGATCTCTTCCTTACTTTCCTATCCTAGTTGAAAAGCGTTTTGTCTGCCTAGGCGATTTGATAAAGGAAAAGCCAGCCTAGAAGCATTGTATATCAAATAAAGTTAGATTCATAAAAACCATTACTAATAAAAAGCAAACAAACGTGCATGGAAGTGTTATATAGTAAAGCAAGTTCTGATGGCATGGCAAGGGTCAAGGGATGAAGGGTCTAAAAAAAAATTAATTATTGCAGGAAAAGCAAAAAGCTAAAGTGCAAGAAAAGCTTGACAAGTATAACAAGGAGAAGTTGTTTGAGTTTTGTGATCTGCTTGACATACCAATTGTGAAAACCAGTGCAAAAAAGGTTTGTTTCACTTTCGTTGGACATGATAAGTAACATGATGCTGTTTGTGGTGAAAGCAAAGCAAAGCAACATGATGTCTATTTTGCATGCACACAGGAAGATGTTGTTGTGAAGCTGATAGATTTTTTGTTGCTTCCTCATATCACAACTAGTGAGTTAGTTTCAGAGAAAGAACAGGTATTGATTGCATTTGAATATACCATATTATATTATAATCTCTCTTTTTATGTATATATATTCTTCTTCTGCAGCCAAGCAAAGGAAGCAAACGCAAGAAAAGCGCATCAACTTCTTCAAAGGTAGTTTCAGTTTGTCTTGTTGAGAAAAACATGAACCCCCAAAGTTGCCTAAACATAATAATAAAGGCAATGGTTTATGGTATATAGTTTATAGTAGTTGTGGGTGGGTTTCCCTTTCTCTTATTGGTGTTTGTTATTGTAGAAGCAGAAAAGTAAAAGTGCAGAGGGCTCTGAAGAAGAGGAAGAGGAAGAGGAGGAGGAGGAACATGAGAAAGTGAATGGTGGCCCAGAGAAGTCTGAAAGTGAAGGTGAATCTGGGGAAGGGGAAGGGGGCAGTAAGAAGAAGCGTAAACTTTTACGGGGGGTTTCGAAAAAACCTTCTTCTAAAAAGGATTCGGCTTCGATTAATAAATCAAAACAAACCCAAACCCAAAAGAAAGCATCCAAATCCAACAAGGATCAACTACCAACCTCAAGGAAGAAGAAAAGTCACGAGGAGAAGCCTTCGATTTCTAAAGAGAAAACTGGTGCGGATGAATAAATATGATTTTTATTTTCCTAAATGTTTATTTTTCTACATGGTTTCAAAGAAAATAAGTTGATGAACCTTTTTGGTGACTTATTCTATAAAAAAGGGAAAAAGGCTGTGACAGAGACAATGAAGGAGGAGAAACAAAAGCCTAGCGACAATGAACTGAAAGCCGCAGTATGTGTGATCCTTAAACAAGTCGATTTCAATACGGTGAGAAGCTGCCTGTTTGTTACAGTTACAAATAGAAATTGCTTTTAACAGGATATTTAATGTCATTTTCCACAATTAATTTTTTGATTTTGCAGGCAACCTTCACAGATATCCTCAAACTGCTTGGTAAGTTTGTTTATAACTGGTAACTAACTGCATAGTGCATATCATATGCTCCGGAAGTAACCTAATCTTAATCTTAATCTCCAGGTAAACGATTCAATACAGACCTCACACCAAGAAAGGCGACCATAAAGTTGATGATCCAAGATGAACTTACAAAACTAGCCAATGTAACAGACGACGACAATCAGCAAGAAGAAGGTGGAGCTGTTAAAACCCCAAAACAAGCATCCACTACAACATAACATAACATGGTATGGTATGGTATGGTATGGTATTTCTTGCTTTCCATCCAATCCAATCCAATCCAATCCATCATCTAGATTCTAGTGTTTGTTTGATCTCTTCTTCTCTTGTAATTTATTGCTAGTTTAGCTCAACTCACATTGTAGAAATACAAGTCGAACCGCCACCATTACCAATCGTGTGGTGTTGATGCTTTGCTTCATGTGTATGTACTATGTACATGAGTATAAATTGTAGGCATCTTTCGTTTTTAATTTATGGATCTTTTCATATGATGATTTTGGGGGGTCTTTATAAATATCAATATGGACTATGGTTGATGTTATTAACAATTATAATCATCTTTGTTTATTAAATAATGAATAAAACGCCATGTAAATCTCATCTAATAAATGAAAATCTTTTTGCTACATGTCACATTTTCATTGAGTTGGCCACATGTCATTTTATGGTTATTTTTAATTAAATTTTTGGGCTAATGTCATAAAAACCCTCAAGTTTTCAGGGTTTTGTCGGTTTTGCCTAAAGTTGAATTTTATGTCCGTTTTTACCCTAACATTTTCCAAAAAATGTTCGGTTTTACCCTTTTACCGGTGATAACAGGTTACCATTATATTAACTTCGCAAAAACCCTTAAGTTATAGTTTTGTTACGTTTTTACCTTTAAGTTTATAATTTTTTTTACACTTTTGCCCTATGTATTTTTTTTTCATATTATACGTATTCATGCAAAAAAATCATATATATATATACGAAAATTTTTTAATTAAATATTGTATTTACATTTTTTTTAATGTTATATATATATATATATATATATATATATATATATATATATATATATATATATATATATATATATATATATGTGTGTGTGTGTGTGTGTGTGAGTTTTTTTCTTGGATAAACCATTTAAGATGTAAAAAAAACAAATTAATATGTTTTTAGAACTTAAAATACATATTTTTATGTATTTAAAAATATACATATCAATAAAAAAACTTGTTCAATCATAAACACGTAGATATAAGTATATACATATATCTTTTTAGAAGTGTAAATATGTATTTTGATATATGTTTTTTTTTAAGTATAAATATATTTTTAGAAGTATAGATACATATTAATATATAAAAATGTAAAAATATGTATTTATACTTCTAAAAACTATATCTAAAAAACACATATTCATAATTCTAAAAATATTATTTATCTTTTTAAATGGTATAACCTTGCAAAAACACACACACACACAAACATATATATATATATATATATATATATATATATATATATATATATATATATATATATATATATATATATAACATTAAAAAAATATAAATACAATATTTCATTAAACATTTTTTCGTATATATACGATTTTTCTGCATGAATACGTATATTATGAAAAAAAAATACTTAGGGTAAAAGTGTAAAAAAAATTATAAACTAAAGGGTAAAAATGCAAAAAAAACAGTAAACTTAAGGGTTTTTTTTGAGAATTTAATATAATGGTAACCTGGAAAACCTGTTATTACCGGTAAAAGGGTAAAACCGAACATTTTTTCGAAAATGTTAGGGTAAAAACAAACATAAAATTCAACTTTGGGCAAAACCGATAAAACCCTGAAAACTTGAGGGTTTTTATGACATTAACCCTAAATTTTTTCCATATACCATTTTGTGGTTTTTTTCATTTTATTAAATTTCACATAATATCTAAATATAATAATTGCAATAAATATAATAATAAATGTATATCAATTTTATTAATTGACTTTTCTTCTAATTTCAAAATTTCTAAATTAAAACATCATTAGTTTCTTTTATTTATTTATCTAAATTATTATTTAAATTTAAAAGAGAAAAAAACACTTTAATTAATTCAATATTTTTCTAATTTTTCTTATAAATTTAAATTTGAAAATGTTTAAAATTTCATATTTAATTTTTCTTTTAAATGAATTCATATAATACATGTTCTTCCACCTACTCTACTTGTAATGAATACATGTATGTTAATGTTAGGCTAATTAGTAATTACGAAAAGAAGACCTTTCAACACGTTTCACCGTTTTCTTTATTTTGCCATTTTGGCTTTTATACATAAGACAGACGATCCCAATTGGTCTATTTTTATTGGCATTAAAGTTTTTTTTAATAAAAAAAGGGAATTTGGTTGGTGGATTCTTGTTATAAGTTAAGATGTTTAGATGATTGTGGTGGGTTTTTAAAAGCTAAACTGCAGCCTTTGGATGTTTGACTAAATAAGCTAGGTAGGTAGGTAGGTTTGATTCTTGAAATCTCAAAGGGGAGTGCACTAAATAACATTAGGTTGTTTTGTTGTTGGACACTACTAGGGTACTTGGAATCTATCTAGAGCAATGGCTGAAACTAAATGTTCTACTCATATCCTTCCAAACTCAGTGGACTACAGACACACTGCTCTGCTCCTATTCATATTCTAAGCGAAGATAAAGGAGAACATTGACTGACTTATTATTGCATCTTCTTATAACACATTCACTAACAACCATTTGTGCCTTGTTGCCTCGTTCCTGTTGAAGATGCTAAAATCTGGTCTGGCATGGGTTGACTATATACAGTTTTACACAGCACAGATAATCCAAAATTTTATATTAATAGGATGTATCTATTGAATTGAAGGTACAATATTACATTTTAGATAATTTTCCTTTTTTAAATTATGTGACTCACTTGACTTGTTTCATACATTTGTTCTCTTCTGTTTTGTCTTCAGCTATCTTTTTATTTGATTTTTACCTATCTCAACATAATCAAAATTATCATGCATAAATTTAGCTCGTACTACTGTCTACTGGACTGCCAAAGAGTGAGTGAATTACTTGGTGGTTCAAGGTTCACCGTTCGTTTCGTTCCATGATGGTTAATGGTTTAGTGGTGGCATTATTATTTATTAAGATGATAAACACCAAAACATGCGTCCTTCTATATGTAACTCGATAATCCCTCCCTCTTTCATCGTCTATCATACCTTAAGTATTATTCCTCAATTACAACAATCAACCTAATCCTTTATTTCTCTATAAATTCAGATTTATGTTGATATATATTTATATAAAATTTGTACAATCTTAACATAATAATCTAAAAATATATTAAAATATTGGACATAAAAAACAAAATTAACTGCTTATATATTTGTTTATAATCCTACAAATAATGAGATTTGTTTATAATTTTTCATAAAGACAAAAATGAGCCCACTTGAGTTGCTAATAAACTAATAAAAAATTGTTGGGTTATATAATGGAGGACATCTATAATATTTTGATAAAATGAAAAACTAATCTCAATAAAGCTAATAGCCACATCAAATAGCTTGCGTTTGTAAAAAACAAGTAGATTTTTAGGGTTGGTTCGTGAATATATATATATATATATATATATATATATATATATATATATATATATATATATATATATATATATATATATATATATAGGTAAGTTCAATTGAGAAAATAAAAAATGTTGAGAATGAGGGAATCATTCTCAGCCACTCATTTATTTTTGCCGCAAAACCCTCCGTCGTACCAGCGGAAATGGGAAAGGAATAGACATGCGTTTTCCAACAAAACATTTTCCTTAAACTATATTAATCATTACCTTAATATATACAAAACATAGTTTTTTTCGTTTTTTTTTTAATTTTTAAGAAGCTATTTTTATCGAAAATGATTTTAAATATACCAAAATTCATGATTTTTTATTCTCTACAAATAGACATCCATATTGATATAGTTTTAAGATAAAATAAAAAATATATATTTTTTTTATATTTTCAGCTATCGTTATTCATAAGTGAATAAAAATACATCAGATTTTTTACTACAGTACATTCGTTATTCACTTATGAATAAAAAGTATGATTAATTTTTTTTTTTACAATTTAAGTATCATTCATATATGAATATAGCATATAATAAACATAGTATAATCATATTTAAATATTAGACGATGCATTCACTTGTGAATATTACATAGTATATTCACTTGTGAATATTAGATGATATATTCACTTATGAATATTATATGGTATTTTCATATGTAAATATTACATAGTATTACATGGTATATCACATGTGGGTATTACATAGTATATTCACTTGTGAATATTAGATAATATATTCACTTATGAATATTAAACAGTATATTCACATATGAATATTACAAGGTGTTTTCACAAATATATATAATTTTTATATGTTATTCACATATGAATAACATAAAGACTTGCATATATATATATATATATATATATATATATATATATATGTTTAAATAATCATATACTGATTCAGGTGAAAAAACATATTCATATGTGAATATAACGTGGTAATTTAGTTTATACATTTCATCAAACAGTTGGAGTGCATACAAGTTAACTTTTTTAAAAATGTTAAAAACATGATACTTTGGCTGGTGGGGGAGTGTTCCTCTAGAAATGACGCCGTCATCTGCTCCTACTCCAACTTCACATTCTGTTCCCATTACACTAGTGGTTGCCATGGAAATCGATCCCTGTAGCGCTGCTTATTTTCTCTTAGCGGTCGTCTGAGAAGGACAAAGATGAAGTTCGAGGTCACCGTTGTCTGAGATGGCGACGATAACCCTAATTGGAGTTGGATCTGCAATGGTGGTGCTAAATCGTCTCATCTGACGGCGGTGCCATATCGTCGCCATCAAGTGGATTTCGTGACCCAGATTCACGGTTGCTTATGTGGTAGGATGAGAGATGTAGTGGTGATGTGTAGATTAGAGACGAAGATATTGATGGAGTCCAAGACAAATTTGCCACCGCTCATTAATGTATTTGGATTATTTACAAGTTTGCCACCGTGCGTTTTTTAAGCTCATTAAATGATTGGCTGAGAAAGGTTCCCCCATTCTCAACCTTTTTTTTCTCAATTGAACCATCCTCTCTCTCTCTCTCTCTCTATATATATATATATATATATATATATATATATATATATATATATATATATATATATATATATATATATATATATATATATTCATGAATAACTGGGGTTGTAAACAAATGGAATTTTTAAAAAGTCATTCGTACTATTTAGGTTATGTTCCTTTACATAATAAAGAAACATGTATGAAAAAGAGTTTTTATTCGCACAAACAATGGTCTATTATCTGATTTACGTTAATGAACAATCGGCTATGTTCTTTCGTTAATGATCATTATGTTCGGCTTTTATACATATATTTGGACAAAGGGTGAAGTTTTTCAAAGTTTGCATTTATGATATAACTAATATTTAAGTCACCCCGCGCGTTACGGCGGAGAACTCGTTTGCAATTAGTAACAACGGAAATTATAAAAACAAATTGTGTAAGGAACCGATTAACCGAAACACAACTTTGATGCGTGAGATAACTCATTTGTAATTCGTATATAGAATGCGATTTATAAATATCAACAATCTACATATAGCATGACGACTATTACACCATATCAACTGGACCACAAAAGTATGAAAATAAAGTTTAAATCCAAACAATTATGTATGGATTAGACGGACGGAAATAAAGCTTGAATGTGTATCTTAAGGAAATTAATATAAACAAAAACTGTAAAAAGAAATTACGTAAGGACAAAAACGTAACTTCAATATGCGAGGTAACTCCTTTGCAATTCGTATGTAAAATGTGATTTAAAAATGTCGACAGTTCATATATATCACGGTGACGATTATACAATATCAAGGGGGGATCACAAAAGTATCAAAATAAAGTAGCGATAAACAAATCATGTATGAAAAAAACGAATAAAAATAAGATTTGAAAGTGTATCTTAAGAAAATTAATGAAAACGAAAACTACAAAAGAAATTATATAAGAGACCAAAAATATAACTTTAAAGTCTAGTAAGGGACCCAAATCGTAATTTATAAAACATCAATAATTTAACTTTAAAATAATGAATGATAGAAACTATTAGATGAAAACTATTAGATGAAAATAACTTTAAAGTCCAGTCGTCCGTAGCGTCTTCGGCAGTAGGTGTCGCATAGGCGACGCTTATCGGTAGGGCAGCAGGCGGCATCCTTGGCTGGTCGGAATAGTGAGAAGAGGAGAGGTGGCGGTTGGCAACTCACGCATGGCGGCTGAAACATAATGCTAGGGTTAAGGTTGAGTTATGAGAATGGGAGGGAAAGATGGTATCGGTCTAATCTCGTGCCTTCATTCAAACATTTGGTCATTTTTCCAATATTCGCCCCTCCCCATAAGATCTTCTTCAATTGACGTCCGAAAGTTACCATACAGCCTTCCATTTTGTGAATTATTTGCAAGGCTAATCCGAAAATTACCCTCTAACCCTTGCCTTCATAATAAGTCCTAATAAATTTCAAAATTATCACAATTAACTCCCATGGCTAACATCCCTAAATTATTATGGATTTAGGGCTCGACTAAAAATATAAAAAATACATTTCTCATCCCGGGGTTCATATTATTTATTTAGTAAATTTTATTTTATTTATTTATTTAATAAACGGGGTGTTACAACTCTCCTCCATTTAAATTAGATTTCGTCCTCGAAATCCTTCTTTACCATTCCTGATATGCCAGACAACTTGAGCACCTCGGCCACAATCCCGAACATAACCCCAGCCTTCCCAAGGCAATCAAATCTATCCCTCGCAGGGTTCTAAAACCCGAAGATAAACGAATTCCTTGCATTATGATCACATTACTCATTTTGAAATCTGTAGACTCAAGATGGTCTGACTCCCTGACAGACGCCCACACCGAATTCCTTATTGCTGACTCCAGTCCACTTATCCCTCAACTGACTATTCACTTCTGATAACTCGAGGTTCCCACTAGAAAACAGAATCACAGACCCCATTATCCCTGCAGATCACTTATACTTGGCCAAGGCTAAGATAATCCCACTGTGATTGACTTAGCATAACCCAAGCTATTTGTGACTCTAACCATACATGAAATGCCCAAAATACCATTACTGCTTGAGACACTAAAACTGTCTGAAGCACTGAACTTCCTGAAACACTGAACTGTCTGAGACAGTATGTTGCGCCCTGGCTGCCTTCCAAAATCTACCGAGACCTCCCTGGTCTCAATTTGTTCACCGGTCATCTGAAATACCGGGTTCCGGCCCGGTTGCGGAGCCAAAGGGCTCCCACGTGGTCGCTCCATATGATTTCCGAACGAAACCCTTGTCTGTCAATAGTTGCCATTAGTTATCTTACCACTATGACTCTAACAACCTCCTGATCCAACCGATCAGGTCCATACGTCGAGTCCTGACGTTACCAAATCCAAGGCTAAAAGTGATTGCTACCTGGCCAATGGTAGCCTGATATCACAAGCAATCTTATACGATCCATTGCTTCCCTGATCCCATAACTGTAGTGGCGCTCCTACAGTCTTATCACTGGCTCAACCAGAACTTATCCATCTGGAAAATTCCGAAATCCAATCCGTGGATTTCCATATCCTCACTGCTGCACCCGAACTGGTAGGTACTACTGTTCCTTTCGCGATCTAACAACACTCCCATGCTATCTACCAACCTAGTGAATGCTATGTTTACACCCGCAGTCTCAGAACACTCTAGCACTTTCTGCCAATCTTGTGAATGCTACAGCTACACCCGCAGACTTACAACACTCTGGCACTATTTGGCTGCTAGTGAATGCTACGACTACACCCGCAGACTTACAACACCTTCTCATACTATCTAGCTGCTCGTGAATGCTACGGCTACACCCGCAGACTTACACCACTTTCTCACATTGTCTGGCTGCTAGTAAATGCTACGGCTACACCCGCAGACTTACAACATCCTAACACTATCTAGCTACTAGTGAATGCTACGGCTACACCCGCAGACTTACAACACTTTCTCACACTATCTCAGTTGCTGGTTACTAATCCGAACACATCAAACGTCGAGCATACACACGACCTATCATCCCAAACTGAACTCATGTCCTGACTAGAATCCCCAACCTGATTCCCTAAGGCCTGCTATCACGTGACCCCGCTGCATCAGTACCGCACCCATGCTGTGATCGAGCGTCACAGTAAACCATGAAATCATCTACACCCTCTGGCAGGGTGAGAATCGGTGCCTCGCACAACCGCTGTCTGAGAGTCTCGAAGGCTGCCTACTGCTCAGGCTCCCAACGAAAGGCCATCAACTTCTTGGTCAGTTGGGTCAAAGTAGCTGCAATCTTGGAGAAGTCCCGAATAAATCTCCGGTAATAACCCGCTAGACCCAGGAAGCTCCGAATCTCAGTTGGAGACCTCGGAATCTCCCACTGCATCACTGTGACATCCCCATTTTTCACGGCTAGAAAATACCGATTTTGTTTATGCTTTATAAAAATTAGAGTACCCTTTTAATAAAAATGCTGCGGAATTTGTTCCCAGAAAAACATGATCAAAATGTTATCAAAGCATTTCCGAAGAAATGTATTTTTATTCATTTTCAAAACATTGGGATGTCATCGTCAATACAGAAATATAAGCATAAACAGAACTTACATTCACTTACACTAGTGATCTACATCTCTTTTAAATCTCTCAGTGTAAAGTAGCTTCATATCGACACCTGCGATACAAATAAGCTTGAGTGGGTCAGGTTGGAAAACCTGGTGAGTACATTGGGATTTCTTGTTGGATTAGTGTCTAAGTCCACAACTATAATTGGTATGTACTTGACCCGATTGGCATGGTCTATTTGGGTTGCATGGCATCATGCATTTGGATAGACTAAAATGAGAGAAATAACACTTAAGGTTTATTAATATATTATAAGTTCTAATATATTAATAAGATTATTTAATTACTATTGATCAAGAATTAATTTGGAATTAATTAAGTGATCAAAAAGGAGACTAATTAAATATATGGGTTGATTGTGTAAATCATCCATACTTGTATAGTGGTGTAACAACCCAAATTTCGAGTCCAAAAATTTCATTTTTAATTAATTGATTTATAAAACTTCCATAAGAAAAACATAGTAAAGACATATCAATTCGTAAAACTAATATCTCATGTCTGAAAACCAAACCATAAACATAACAATGTCAGAGTACAATCCCATGAATCTCGTAATGCGGAAACCCAACGTGTGTGTATGATGTGCAGCTACCGCGCCAACTCCTTCCCCTTTGCTGAAGAGGTACCTGAAACAAAACTGAAAACTGTAAGCACAAAGCTTAGTGAGTTCCCCCATCGTACCGCATACCATACAATCACATAACATACATATACTGTCAGGCATATCTGGGTGCCCGACCTACCCCTTCGGTCCTCTCGACCGAATACTGCCTAGCATATCTGGGGGCTGGCCTCCCCTTCGGTCCTCTCGACCGGATACTGCCTAGCATATCTGGGTGCTGGCCTCCCCTTCGGTCCTCTCGACCGGATACTGGGGACTATTTCACCCCTCTACTACTACCACATAACGTATAGCACATAATCATATTCTATCTAGCATGACTGGGTATGATTACCCCCTTCGGCCCTATCGACCGGAAATCTTGGGGACTATCTCCCCTACTGCTACTAGCATATAACATCATATCATACTAGCACATAACACATCAGGTAGTAGCAAACCTAGATGAATATCACAAAGACAGTCATCTAGCATACAACTCCTACTGGTGGGCCGGCATTGTGGCCGTAGACCCACCGCTACTGGAAGGTAACTCACCTCGCAAGGCTGACTGCTGAAAAGCTGATCGACAGATGTCTGACTGCTGCTGATATGTGCATAATTAATCATATGTTTAACATATATTTCTATTCATTTTTGGCTAATTATATGCATAATATGGACAAAAGGTACTTAATAATGCTTATATTGTGTTTTCAGTCCAAAAGACATGCTTGGAAGCAGAAAGGAAAAAGGAGAAGCAATTAGAGACCAAAGAATGAAAAAAAAGGGAAAACTATACACTTACTCGGCGAGTCCACGCATGTACTCGACGAGTTCATTAGAATGTTCCCGAAAGAAAAGTCAAGATTCCTTGCCGAACACGGATTTCACACTAGTACTTGGCGAGTCCACGACCTACTCGTCGAGTAGCCCCTGTTTTGTGATAATTATAAATAGCGGATCTTAATCCGATGGAAGGACTTCTAGAACCTTTGGGGAGAAGCAAGCTGAGATTGAAGAGCCAGAAGAACCCTAGAGAACGAAGATACAACCTAGAATCCAATTCCGAAGAAGATTTGAGGCACATTCTCATCATTCTACTTAATCTATTGTTTCTCAATTATGGTTAGACAATTAGAATTCGTTTTATTGCTGTTAATTACCTCAATCATGAGCTAAAACTCTTAAACTTCTGTTTGGGGATACAAAATTGATATTATGGTTTGATTAATGGTAGGATTAATTAAATATTGGTGATTTTGGTAATTTTAGCTTGTTAAAGAACCTTGTGTGTGAATGATAACTAATTTTCTGTTAATAGGAAGATAATTAAATAGTATGAACATCTTTCAATTATCAACCCCATATGTTTATGTGACCACTTTATCATATGTCTAGGACTAACGAACGTGAAACTAGAATTAATAAGAAAAATTAGGTAAATTCATGTGTGAGCTTGTTTGATGACCATCAGCAAGAGGTTAACTAAAGGAACAATTTAGTTAGCTATTACAAGTCTAAATTAACCCGAATAAATAATCTAGTGAATTAAATTAAATTAGACAACTGATCACTGTTTGAGTTAGTTTGTTTTCTAAGGATTATCGTAGCGAACGCAAGGCTAATCACTTGAATCGGTAGCCAATAGAAGACTTAATCCATTGCACTATTACCATAATATCAACCATAGGATCAATTGAGTTGAACTAAACAGAAGTCCCTTTTATTATTAAATTCAGTTAAATCTTTGTTTTTCTAGTTCTTAGCCTAAGTAGTATTAGTAAGTTTCTCGTATTGTAAAACTAGAGAAAACCCATATTTACTATTTAATTTAGATAAAATTAGTCTTTAGTTTTAATTTACCGTTCCCTGAGTTCGACACTCTACTTACCCAACTATACCACTAAAAGACACGTTCACTGCCTTTGTGTGCTTAATTTATAACTCAAAAGTAGGATTAAAACCAGTGCATTTCACACACATCAAGTTTTTGGCGCCGTTGCCGGGGAACGGTTCTAAATTAGCACTAATTTCTATTTTTATCGATCCTTTGTGTGGGATTTATCTTACACAAAGTTAATTATGAGGTAATTTAGTAATAGTATAGGTTTTGATCAATCCCTGTTTTAATAAATTAAGTAGAAATTTTTTCTGTTTTTACCTTGAACTCGCCGAGTGCACTCGACGAAACTCGGCGAGTCCATCACTGTTCACAGTTTTAGCTTTTATTTTATTTTTGTTCTTTTTACGCGTTTTTCTGGTTTTATTTGCAGTTGTTTCATGACCCGAGGATCTGATACACCTTTGATCCCTCCTCTAGACGACCCGGAATCCGCCCTAAGGAAGAACAAAGGAAAATCCGTTGGAGAATCCGCTTCTTCAAGGAATTCGCCACTAAAGAACCTAAAGTCCGTTTTCAGCAAGAAGAAGAGCAGCAAATCAGGAGCATCCAACGCCTCTTTGACAATCGAAGACCCAACTAAAGAAGACGCCGAGTACGAGACCGAGGAAGAAGAAGACCCTACATTCGGTCACGTTTCCGATTCTGACGACGAATTAGCTATTCTCATGGCTAACATTGATGAAGTCCCCATGGGGGAATGGAAGAAGAGGATACGCAATGATACCGGACCGGGACTTGTGCAACCCGCAATCCCCGCTACTGCTACTTTTGAGCTCAAGGGTCACATCCTGGCTCTACTTAAGGAGATCCCCTTCACAGGCAAAGACCACGAAGACGCTTACAAACACTTGGACGAAGTCAATGATGTAGCTAATTATTTCAATGTTCCAAATGTGCCTCGGGAAACTCAGCTACTTCGCATGCTTCCGGTTACTTTGAAGGGTGCTGCCAAGGATTGGCTCAAGTCATTGCCCCCAGGATCTATCACTACATGGGCCCAAATGAAAGAAGAGTTCATTGATCAATTCTGCCCGCCATCCAAGATATCCAAGCTAAAGAAAGCCATAGCTAACTTTGAACAACAAGCTGGAGAATCACTATATGAAGCGTGGGAGAGGTACAAGAGCCTGCTAAGGAATTGCCCACATCATGACCTCAATAGTCAACAAGAAGTCTCCATCTTCTATGATGGAGTAAATGTTACCACTAGGCAATTACTTGACTCGCAAGGTCCACTCACGAAGAAGGCACCTCCAGTGATAAAGCAACTAATTGAAGAATTCTCTAAGCATTCTAGAGAATACCACAATCCAAGAAATGATGTGACGAGGGGGGCCGCCTATGCAGCTTCAGAAGACTTGTCAGCAGTTATGGCTATGCTAAAAACCATGGATAGGAGGATGGATAAAATGGACCAAACGATACATGCTATTCGGGTGGGTTGCGAAAATTGCAATGGGCCTCACCTTACTAGAGACTGCGATTTGGATGAGAATGGCAACAAAAGGGTGCAAGTTTGTTACTCAAGTGGGGACCGATATGATGAAGATTGGCGTAGACCAAAGAAAGAGTGGCTCCCTTATGACGAGTACAAGAAGGCTAAGGAGGAGAAGTTCAAGCAAAAGGGAAGGGGTTTTTACCAAAAGGAGGAGCCATCACAAGAAAGAAAACCAAGTTTGGAAGAAATGCTTACCAAATTTGTAGCTGCTTCAGAAAAGAGACATAGTGATCATGATGCTGCAATTCAAGAAACAAGGACCATGCTTAGAAACCAGCAAGCATCTATCCACAACATAGAAACGCAGCTAGGGCAACTTGCTCAACAAATAAACCAAAGATCACCGGGCGAACTTCCTAGCAAAACCGAAAACAACCCACGAGGCGCGCACATAAACATAGTCACAACAAGAAGTGGGAAAATAATCACTCCTCTGGCCCCTATTCAGAATGAAGCACCCAAAGAATCACAGAAGGAGGAAGCAGAAAATCAAAATCTTCAATCTGACAGCTCTACTCGCCGAGTACAGAATATGGACTCGGCGAGTCCACTGCCAAATCCGAACAATTAGACCCCTGAAAAGTTTTACCAGCCGCCATTGCCATACCCAGCCCGAGCTAAGAAAGTGAAGCAGGAAGAGGAGTACCAGAAGTTTCTAGATCATATAAAGGCTCTTCAAATCAACATACCCTTCATCGAAGCTGTCGCACAAATGCCCAAATATGCAAAGTTCCTTAAGGAACTTCTCACTAATGGAAGGAAGATGGAGGAAGTGAAGAAGGTAGTCCTCAATGAGAATTGCTCAGCCGCCATGCTCAACAAATTACCAAAGAAGAAGGGTGACCCGGGGAGCTTAACTTTACCTTGCCAATTTGGCAATTTAGCTACCACTCATGCCTTGGCTGATTCAGGAGCAAGTGTGAATTTAATGCCTTATTCATTCTTCAAGAAGCTGGATCTCCCGGAACCAAGACCAATTCGTATGGCGATTCATTTAGCTAACAAGACAATCACTTTCCCAAGAGGAATATGTGAAGACTTAGTGGTCAAAGTGGACAAGTTTGTATTTCCCGCTGATTTCATAATTCTAGACATGGAGGCGGATCCTCAAGTCCCAATCATCCTTGGAAGACCCTTACTCAACACGGCAAGTGCTATAGTAGACATGAGGGACTCGAAGCTCACTTTGCGGGTAGGAGAAGATTCAGTCACATTTGGGGTTGATCAAGCTATGAAGTATGCACGGAATAGTGACGACACGACATTCTCAATTGACATGCTTGATGAATTATTGGAGGAATGCAGAAGTGAAGATTCCAGCAAGTTCACAATTTTTGATGAAGAATTTGATGCAGAAAAAGACTTAATGGACATCGAGAGGCTGCTGGAAGAAGCTGAGTTTGAAGAATTGATGAGGCAATCTGACACTTCAACTCGCCAAGTAGGGCCAATCTACTCGCCGAGTCCAAGCGAAAAAAAAAAACAGAATTCGTAAAGTCAGCTACCAACTCGCCGAGTCCCTTACCTACACTCGGCGAGTACAACAAACAGAACCCAAAAACTGAGCTCAAAAAGTTACCAGAACATTTGGAGTATGCCTTCCTTGAAGATGGCCATCAAAAGCCAGTCATTATAGCCTCTGACCTTTCCAACTCTGAAAAGGAAGAACTAGTGCAAGTTTTGAAGAAGCGAAAATGGGCCATAGCATGGAGCATTACCGACATCAAGGGAATAAGTCCCTCTTATTGTTCACACAAGATTAACCTGGAAGAAGGAGCAAAGCCGGTTGTGCAACACCAAAGAAGACTAAACCCAAATATGCAAGAGGTGGTCAAGAAAGAAGTGGTCAAGCTTTTAGATGCGGGGATTATATATTCCATTTCCGACAGCCCGTGGGTGAGTCCGGTTCAAGTGGTGCCCAAGAAAGGAGGGATGACGGTCATAACCAACGAAAAGAATGAGCTTATTCCGACACGAACGGTAACCGGTTGGAGAGTGTGCATTGATTATCGAAAACTAAACGATGCCACTCGTAAAGACCATTTTCCCTTACCCTTTATTGATCAAATGTTAGAAAGATTATCGGGCCATAGTTATTATTGCTTCCTAGACGGATTTTCGGGTTATTTCCAAATACCCATAGACCCATTGGACCAAGAAAAGACCACATTCACTTGCCCAAGTGGGACTTTTGCTTATCGACGCATGCCCTTTGGGCTATGCAATGCACCCGCGACATTTCAAAGGTGCATGACAGCCATATTCCACGACATGGTGGAAAAATTCATGGAAGTCTTTATGGACGATTTTTCTGTTTTTGGATCTTCCTTCCATGATTGTCTCACAAATCTTGACCTAATGCTTGCTAGGTGTGAAAAGACCGACTTAGTCCTTAATTGGGAAAAATGTCACTTTATGGTTAAGGAGGGTATAGTTTTGGGCCACAAGGTTTCCAAATCGGGAATTGAAGTGGATCGGGCAAAGATTGACACCATTGCCAAATTACCTCCACCAACTAATGTGAAAGGTATTAGAAGTTTTCTAGGACACGCGGGTTTTTACCGGCGTTTTATCATAGATTTTTCTAAAATAACTAGACCTCTAACACAATTACTCCTAAAAGATGCACCATTTAATTTTACTAAAGAGTGTTTAGAGGCATTTGAATTTTTAAAGGAAAAATTGACTAATGCCCCGATCATTGTTGCACCAAATTGGAATTTACCATTTGAAATAATGTGTGATGCTAGTGATTTTGCATTAGGAGCTGTCCTTGGTCAAAGGGTTGATAAGCACTTCCGACCCATATATTATGCTAGCAAGACTTTAAATCCAGCCCAAGAAAACTACACCACCACGGAAAAGGAATTATTAGCTGTGGTGTACGCTTTTGATAAATTCCGCCCTTATTTAGTTTTATCTAAAACAACTGTTTTTACTGACCACTCTGCTATCAAGTATTTGTTTGCCAAACAGGATGCCAAGCCAAGATTGATACGATGGGTTCTACTTCTTCAAGAGTTTGACATAGAGATACGCGACAAAAAGGGAATGGAGAATGTAGCAGCTGACCACTTGTCAAGGCTTGAAAACCCGCGATTGCAAGAAGATAGAGTTGGAGATGATTTTCCGGACGAGTATATTATGGTGACTGTGGGAGAAGAACCATGGTTTGCAAATATAGCTAATTACTTAGCTAGCAATTACATCCCAAAAGATCTCACAAGTCAACAAAAGAAGAAATTCTTTTCCGAGATAAAGTATTACTTTTGGGATGAACCATATCTTTTCCGAAGCTGCGCGGATGGAATCATACAAAGATGCGTGTTCGAGAATGAAAGCTGGAAAATATTGGAGCAATGTCATAGCGGGCCCACGGGTGGACATCATGGAGCACATTACACTGCTAAGAAGATCTTTGACATTGGGTTTTACTGGCCCATGATTTTTAAAGATGCAACCCAATTTGTCAAAGAATGTGATGCATGTCAAAGAGCGGGAAACATTTCATCTCGAAATGAAATGCCACAACATAGTATCCAAGTGTGCGAAGTATTTGATGTGTGGGGGATCGATTTCATGGGACCATTTCCCATATCTAAAGGCAACAAATACATATTGGTGGCGGTGGATTATGTATCCAAGTGGGCGGAGGCACAAGCCTTGCCAACTAATGACGGTCGGGTAGTGGTGAGGTTTTTAAAGAAGTTATTTTCAAGATTTGGGGTCCCGAAAGCTCTCATAAGTGACCGAGGCACTCATTTTGCCAATGATCAACTAGAGAAGGTGCTAAGTAAATATGGGGTAACCCATAAATTTTCAACATCCTACCATCCACAAACTAGTGGACAAACCGAAGTGACAAATCGAGCTTTAAAGAGAATATTGGAGAAATCGGTGGGGAGCAATCGAAAAGAATGGTCGGATAAGCTAGACGATGCACTTTGGGCATTCCGTACAGCTTTCAAAACCCCTATTGGTACTACACCATATAGGTTAGTTTATGGAAAGCAATGTCATTTACCGGTGGAGATAGAGCATAAAGCTTTTTGGGCTTTAAAGATGTGCAACTTCAACATGGAGGAGCTCAAGAACAACCGGTTAATGCAAATGAATGCTCTTGAGGAACTTAGAAATGATGCATACACTAGTTCTTTGATCTATAAAGAGAAAACTAAGAATTGGCATGATAGGAGGATCAAGGAAAATAAAGAATTTCATGAAGGGCAAAAGGTGTTGCTCTTTAATTCAAGGTTAAAACTCTTTTCGGGCAAACTCAAGTCAAGATGGGATGGTCCTTTTCTGGTAAAGAAGGTGTTTCCACATGGTGCTATAGAGCTATTGTCAAAAGATGGCACCCCGTTCAAGGTCAATGAACATAGAGTCAAAAAGTATGAAGAAGGAGTTCCAAGGAATGAAGGCATGGAAGAGTTGATGTTGCTGGAAGGGATTGCAGCCACGTAGAATGGGAGGAGTCCAGCTAATGACTCCTTAAAAAGAAGCGCTTCCGGGAGGCAACCCGAGTTTAGAGTTTGCATTTCTTTTTCCTTTACTTTCTTTTTAATTCCTTAGGATCTTTTTCATTCATCTTCTTCTGGAAATATGTTCTAAATGATTGCTTGAGGGCAAGCAATGCCTAGAGTGTGGGGTGGTGGGTTAAAAAATTAAATTCAATTTTTGTCAAACTGCAAGCTTTACTCGCCGAGTGCTTGTCTAAATAACCAAAAAAACCGCGTAAAAGCATTTGTACTCGGAGAGTAGATCGTTTCTACTCGGCGAGTAGCCAACTTACACAGACGGTATAAAAATCTGAGAAATAAGGGTTTTTACCCATTTTACCCACACACTCGCCGTGCACAGCCTCCTTCAAGCGATTTCTGTGATTTTTGGCTTAATCCTCGACTTTCAAGGGAAAAGGTACCATGTCCAGACGAGGTCAGTCTTCAAGAGGGGGAAGCCAAGGGGACATCCCGTGGCTCTCGTTCCGCCAAATCACATCCAAATCGTCTCAAGCCCGTACCAAAAACAAGTTAGAAGCTTTAAAACAGAAAGAGATTCATTTACCCAATGCAGTGGATTGGGATTGGATGGGGAAAGTTGGTTTGGAAGAAGAGCTAACACCATATTTGGTGAAAGAATGTAATTTGGGGGATTCAACCATCATATGTGATGGTTGGTTACAGCTTTTCAAAATTCAAGAACCGGTCTACGCTGAATTATGTTGGGAGTTTTTTGCTACCATCTCATTCCGAGGTGGTAGTGAGTACTACAATCCCAATGTAGTTTCCTTTTCTCTTGGTGGGGAGCTGCGACAATGCAGCATGGCTGAATTTTCATGGAGGCTTGGAATCTATGAGCAAAGCACTATGTTGAATGAAGATTTTGAAGTTTTTTTAGAGAATTGCCACAAAGATCTCCCCGAGGGAGTGGTTGCTTCTACCTGGTGGAATACTATTGCTAACCGGGTGTACATCCCATCTACCGCACAGGAGGGTTACATACGTTCACCGATCCACCGTCTCATTCATCGGTTCATTGCCAGCACGATTAATATGCGAAAGGACTGGGACAAGGTCCCGATCCTTGACATCTTTTATCTTTGGAGTATTATTACTCCCGATGTTTTCTGCAATCTCCCCTATCGCGTAGCCAAGTATCTTGCTGAAGGGGCTGTTAAGGAGAAGATGAACTCCAAGATTAATGGAGGGATGTTTGTGACGAGGCTTGCAAGGTCATTTGGGGTATTAGATTTGCAAGAGTCAAGGGCGCTGGCGATCATTTATCCCCCTCCGTTCAACACCGCATTATATAGGAGGGCAAGGATTGTGGAAAAGTTTGGTGATTCTTTTTCTATTCCTCATGCGGATGAGCCGACTATCCCCAAGGAGTCGGGAAGGCGAGTGAGGCAAAGAAGCGAGCGGGTACGGGAAGACCCACCGGTTATTCCGGTGGAAGAAGAGAACGATGGATGGAATCAACTTGAGTACCGACGCTACTTGGATGATATTGGAAGAGGAGTTAACTATAACAATTAATCATTTGGCTATCTCTTCCAACAAATGAACATCACACCGAGACCTGGACCCGGCTACCCCCACATCATGAGTTGGGAAGAAAGGATGAGGAAAGGCAATGAAGGAGGAGGAAGTGGAGCTGGAGGAGCCGACATGGATGATGAAGAATGAAGAATGTTTCTTTTGTGTTTTTAATTTATTTTCGTGATGTTTGATTTGGACAACTTGTTAAACTTGGATGATTTTATTTCTTGTTAGGACTTTTGGTTGCTTTCACTCTTGTCTGCATTTTTTTCAGGATTGGAAGGTTAGGATACATTTAGAAGTCTTATGGGTCAAGGTTCAAGTAAGGAATGTTCAATTGAGAGTGCGAAGTCTTTTCCATTAAGTTCGAGTCCGTTAGAGTTGGGAGTGTAGAGTGCTTTATTACTGAAGTAATTAGAAAAAGAGTCACTGAATTACCCCAATTCAGCACTTCAGTCTAAAGGAAAACTCAGCGCCTACTCGCCGAGTGCATATATCCTACTCGGCGAGTGCATGGACAATTACACGACTCCTCTGCAAGTTAGCAACATACTCGCCGAGTACACATCGCCGAGTCCATCATCATTTTTCGGATTCCAGAGTTGTTTTGGGCACGTTCGTTGCAGTTTTATCCAACTCTTTCATAGAGAATCATTGCTGAAGGTTTCTAGGAGCTGTATCCTACATATTTGAGTCATTTGCAAGTCTACCACACGCGACATGACACCCAAGACATGGATGAGCTGTTCCCATGTTTAAAGTCATTCAAAGATGGAGCTAAATTAAAGATGATCAGCCTCGCCAATACTATCCCAGGGGAGTTTGTTCCAATTCCCTCTATACTTTAGTATTTTTTTTCTTTATCATGCATAGCATGCAATGGGGGCATTGCATGAAATAAGTGTGGGGTAGGGGGTTGGTTGAACCTTAGCAAATTTACAATCCTAATATCATAATTTAGGTCTATTTTTAATATCATAATTTAGGTCTATTTTTTTTAAAATTTTTTTGCACTATTGCATACCAAAAATGTTACTTAGGATTTAATTTAGAAAATTTTGGTAAAAAGTAATTAGGATTCCATGTTAGAATTGTGTGGATGATTGTATGAAGACCCAAATGTTTAGTTGAGCCTATATACGTTATAGTGCATTTGTGTCCCCCTTATTCTAGTGAAATCATGGGACAAAAACACAACCTCGCTTAGCCCGAAGGATGCAATATGTTTCGCATCGTGTACTTGAAATGTATCCAGGAAAATTGTTATCATTAATCAATAAAGGTTGAAGTTGAGTGCCCCTGCTTAAGCATGTAGGTATTGAGTGAAGAAAAAAGTGAGTTACATGAAAAAAAAGAGAGAATTACAAAAGAAAAATTGTAAGAATTTTTGGAGCATCAAAGTCAAATATGAAATTAGAAGATCAAAAATTCCAAGAAATTCAAAAAGTTGAAGATACCAAAAACCAAACAACAAAGTGGTGAATTCAAAGAGATCAAAGATCAAATGCCAAAGAAATGAAAAATTCCAAAGAGCTCCAATGTGGTATCATAAATTGTAATTATCTAGATTATGTATGCTTGGGTTACTCAACCAAAAACACCTTGAGGTTAAGAGGTTTTCTGAGGATGGATTCGGAGGGATGCATAAAATGAGCATAGTTTGGGGTGAGTGGGCGAATGTTTATGAGGATTGTGAATATTTAGAGTATGGGGGGTTATTAGGAATTTTAGACACAAATGTGCGCGTTGCGGTCTTGGCATAATGGCTGGGTTCGACTTGAGTTGTCCTATGTGATTCTAATGTGTTAAAATTCAGTTTTGCTTGGGGGCAAGCAAAAGTCAAGTGTGGGGTATTTTGATATGTGCATAATTAATCATATGTTTAACATATATTTCTATTCATTTTTGGCTAATTATATGCATAATATGGACAAAAGGTACTTAATAATGCTTATATTGTGTTTTCAGTCCAAAAGACATGCTTGGAAGCAGAAAGGAGAAAGGAGAAGCAATTAGAGACCAAAGAATGAAAAAAAAGGGAAAACTATACACTTACTCGGCGAGTCCACGCATGTACTCGGCGAGTTCATTAGAATGTTCCCGAAATAAAAGTCAAGATTCCTTGCCGAACACGAATTTCACACTAGTACTCGGCGAGTCCACGACCTACTCGCCGAGTAGCCCCTGTTTTGTGATAATTATAAATAGCGGATCTTAATCCGATGGAAGGACTTCTGGAACCTTTGGGGAGAAGCAAGCTGCGATTGAAGAGCCAGAAGAACCCTAGAGAACGAAGATACAACCTAGAATCCAATTCCGAAGAAGATTTGAGGCACATTCTCATCATTCTACTTAATCTATTGTTTCTCAATTATGGTTAGACAATTAGAATTCGTTTTATTGCTGTTAATTACCTCAATCATGAGCTAAAACTCTTAAACTTCTGTTTGGGGATACAAAATTGATATTATGGTTTGATTAATGGTAGGATTAATTAAATATTGGTGATTTTGTTAATTTTAGCTTGTTAAAGAACCTTGTGTGTGAATGATAACTAATTTTCTGTTAATAGGAAGATAATTAAATAGTATGAACATCTTTTAATTATCAACCCTATATGTTTATGTGACCACTTTATCATATGTCTAGGACTAACGAACGTGAAACTAGAATTAATAAGAAAAATTAGGTAAATTCATGTGTGAGCTTGTTTGATGACCATCAGCAAGAGGTTAACTAAATGACCAATTTAGTTAGCTATTACAAGTCTAAATTAACCCGAATAAATAATCTAGTGAATTAAATTAAATTAGACAACTGATCACTGTTTGAGTTAGTTTGTTTTCTAAGGATTATCGTAGCGAACGCAAGGCTAATCACTTGAATCGGTAGCCAATAGAAGAATTAATCCATTGCACTATTACCATAATATCAACCATAGGATCAATTGAGTTGAACTAAACAGAAGTCCCTTTTATTATTAAATTCAGTTAAATCTTTGTTTTTCTAGTTCTTAGCCTAAGTAGTATTAGTAAGTTTCTAGTCTTGTAAAACTAGAGAAAACCCATATTTACTATTTAATTTAGATAAAATTAGTCTTTAGTTTTAATTTACCGTTCCCTGAGTTCGACACTCTACTTACCCAACTATACCACTGCCTTTGTGTGCTTAATTTATAACTCAAAAGTAGGATTAAAACCAGTGCATTTCACACACATCAGCTGCTCCGGTGATCCTCCGGCTATAAATCCATAAAACACTTAATCAGACACTGATAACTACTCTTAGGGTAAAATGACTATTTTACCCTTGACCAAGTCAAAGTCAAAGTCAACTTCCAGTTGACCTGACTCGTCGAGTTGGGCCGCCAACTCGTCAAGTCCCTATCCTTTCATCTGCCCTTCTTCACACCCCTACTCGTCGAGTTTAGCAACGACTCGACAAGTTCTCCTTCTAAAACATCCTCGAATGAACCTTCATCCGACTCGCCGAGTTGTATGAACAACTCATCGAGTTCATCCCCATCCTATGAACAAGTCTGTCCTTGACTCGCCGAGTTGTATGAACAACTCGTCGAGTTCATCTTCGAACGTTGGGAGATTGCCTTGGACTCGCCGAGTTTGTTCATACACTCGCCGAGTCCTATGATCCCCAGGACTATGGCTAAGTCCAATGCGTTGGGTCATTCCCCCGGACCCCTCTAAGACCATTCTAACACTCACTGGGTTCCTTCGAACCATAACAGAAAAGGGAAGTCAAGCCATGGACTCGCCGAGTCCCAAGAACGATTCGCCGAGTCGAGAATGACCAAGTCTTATTTCTCGATTTCTGACGTACAACACTTGACCAAAAGATAGATCTAGGCTTCTAGGATCGATCTAGCACGTAAAGTTACAAACTTTACGTGCATGCATGGGACTATGAGCTCAAATGGCCCTAAATGAGACTCTTAAGGTGCATGGGGCTCTCTAAGGCTCCAAAATCAGCCCCTTTCTGCCTTGTAACCCCTCAAAGACCTTGGATCTGAAGTGTTAGCCCCCAACCATGCTTGCACTCATGATTGGTCACCAAGAATGGCTCCTAAAAGCCCTAAATCACCCCAAAAGGGATCTAAAACATGAAAGAGCAAGGTATCAGCTTTATACCTCTAAAGAACTACAGAGGGTGCACAAACCCGAACTCCTCTGGCCTCCTCTTGATTCCTCAAGCCTTTCTCTTCCTTCTTATGTTCCAAAATCACCAAAAACCACCACAAAGGCCTTAGATCCTTACACAAACAATTAAGGTTTGATATGGAGAGTTCTGAGAGCAATAGGGACGAAGGGAGGCTGAATGAGATGCTTAAATAGGGTGCAATCCCTTAGATTAGGGTTTTGTCCAGTCAGGGCCTACTCGTCGAGTCTGGCTGCCGACTCGTCGAGTAGGTCATTAAACTCCCAGGTCCAAGTCGCTCCTACTCGTCAAGTTGGCCATCAACTCGCCGAGTTCTAGGCAAAAAAATGAATAATACTTGAACGAAATTCATACCAGGAACCGGGTGCTACAAATCTCCCCCACTTATCTTAGACTTCGTCCTCGAAGTCTGCTGATCGATCCTGAAAAAGCTCTGGATAATGCTCCATCATCTCGTCCACCGGCTCCCACGTCCACTCCGAGCCCTTCCGGTGCTGCCATTGCACCTTCACCAGCTCGACCTTCTTGTTCATCAGATCCTTCGACTTCCGGTCGAGGATCGCCACGGGCCGATCAATGTAGTTCAGGCTGCCATCAACCTGTATATCCTCCAGGAGCACCACTCCCGAGTCGTCCACCAGACACCTTTGCAGCTGGGAGACGTGGAAAGTGCCATGGATCTGACTGAGATCCGCTGGCAGATCCAGCCGACATGCCACCTTGCCCACCCGGGCCAAAACCGTGAAAGGCCCGATATACCTGGGGCCCAGCTTGCCCCGCTTCGTGAATCGGATGATGCCTTTCCAAGGCGACACCTTCAGGAGAACCATATCCCCGACCTGAAACTCCAGATCTGAACGACGCTTGGCGGCATAGCTTTTCTGCCGACTCTGTGCAGTCTGAAGCCTGCTCCTGACCTGTTGCATTATTTCTGTCGTCTTGAGCACCACTTCGGTGCTCCCCATGACCCTCTGGCCAACCTCACCCCAACATATCGGGGTCCTGCACTTCCTCCCGTATAACATCTCAAAGGGAGGATGATCAATACTCGCATGGTAGCTGTTGTTGTAGGAGAATTCAGCCAATGGGAGGTAAGTATCCCAGCTACCACCAAAATCTAGCACACAAGCCCGCATCATATCTTCCAAAGTCTGGATGGTCCGCTCGCTCTGACCATCCGTCTGCGGGTGAAATGCAGTGCTAAAGTGTAGACGAGTACCCAACTCGTCGTGGAACGTCTTCCAGAACCTGGAAGTAAACCGCACATCCCTGTCGGAAATCACGGAGACTGGCACTCCATGCCGAGCCACCACCTCTCGAATGTAAATGTTGGCCAGCTTCTCGGCCGATATACTCTCCTGGATCGGTATAAAATGGGCGCTCTTGGTCAACCGATCCACAATGACCCATATGGAATCCACTCCCCGCGCGGTCCTGGGATGTTTGGTGATGAAGTCCATGGTAATATCTTCCCATTTCCACATGGAAATATCCAACGGCTGCATCTTGCCGTGTGGTCTCTGGTGCTCGGCCTTGACCTTCCTGCAGGTCAAGCACCGCTCCACATACCATGCT
This sequence comes from Lactuca virosa, assembly GCF_052849685.1. Classification (NCBI taxonomy): domain Eukaryota; kingdom Viridiplantae; phylum Streptophyta; class Magnoliopsida; order Asterales; family Asteraceae; genus Lactuca; species Lactuca virosa. Next base: position 8,411,726 of record NC_136430.1, on the reverse strand, counting down.
ACGTCCCGCTTCATGCAGGGCCACCAATAGTCCAGACGAAGATCCCTATACATCTTCGTCGCCCCGGGATGAATAGAAAACCTGGATTTGTGCGCCTCCTCCATCAGTATCTGACGCACGCCTCCATGATAGGGGACCCACACCCTACGGTGAAGGGTCAACAACCCTCGGCTATCATAGTCGAAGGAGGAAACCTGACCCATAATACGCTCGCTCTTCCGGTGTTCCTCCTTCATCGCCTCCTGTTGGGCCTCTCGGATCCGCTCCAACAGCGGAGCCACCACGGTCATCCTCATACAGATACCCCCGATCGGCGCTGCCTTGCGGCTAAGCACGTCGGCCACAACATTGGCCTTCCCCGGATGGTAGAGGATCTCACAATCATAATCCTTCACCACATCAAGCCACCGACGCTGCCTCATATTCAGATTCGGATGGTCCATGAGATACCTCAGGCTCTTGTGGTCCGTGTAGATGGTACAACGAACCCCATAGAGGTAATGACGCCAAATCTTGAGGGAAAAAACAACAGCCCCCAGCTCCAAAACATGCGTCGGATAATTCGCCTCGTGAGGCTTCAGCTGCCTCGAAGCGTAAGCAATAACATGTCCTCTCTGCATCAAAACTGCGCCCAAACCCGAGATGGACGCATCGCAGTATACGACAAAATCCTCCATGGCCTCTGGAAGGTCTAAGATTGGCGCCTCGCACAATCTCTGTCTCAATGTCTCAAATGCAGCCTGCTGCTCAGGCCCCCAGCGAAAGACCACGACTTTCCTCGTCAGCCTGGTCAGGGGTACGACTATCTTGGAGAAATCCTGGATGAATCTCCGATAATAGCCGGCTAATCCTAGGAAACTCCGAATCTCAGATGGAGACCTCGGAACCTCCCATATCATCACGACCTCCACTTTGGCCGGGTCAACCAATATCCCGTTCTGGTTGACAAGGTGCCCAAGAAACTGCACCTCGCGCAACCAGAACTCACACTTGGAGAACTTAGCATACAAGTTCTCCCTCCTCAAAGTATTCAGAACCTCCAGCAAGTGTTCCTCATGCTGCTCTTACGTCTTGGAATAAACCAAAATGTCATCAATGAAAACTATCATGGACCGATCCAACATCGGTCTGCACACGCGGTTCATGAGATCCATGACCGCGGCAGGAGCATTGGTGAGCCCGAAAGGCATCACCACGAACTCATAGTGACCATAACGCGTCCAAAAGGCAGTCTTCTGTACATCGTCCTCTTTGACCCTCATCTGGTGATAACCTGAGCGCAAATCAATCTTGGAGAACCAAGATGCTCCATGTAGCTGGTCAAAGAGGTCATTGATCCTCGGGAGTGGGTAACGGTTCTTCACCGTTACCTTATTTAACTCCCGATAATCTATACACATCCGATGCGACACGTCCTTCTTCTTTACAAACAGAATCGGGGCTCCCCAGGGCGAACTGCTCGGTCTAATGAATCCCTTGTCTAACAGCTCCTGCAGCTGTGCAGACAACTCCTGCATCTCAGGAGGAGCCAACCGATACGGTGCTTTGGCTATCAGAGCCGCACCAGGGACTAGGTCGATCCTAAACTCCACCTGCCTCTCCAGAGGTATCTTGGGCAATTCCTCGGGGAATACATCCGCAAACTCTCGCACTACTGGCACATCACCCACCGCCGCCCTTCCCATCTCCCGGGTGTCCATAACATAGGCGACGTATCCTGCGCAACCCTGCTGAAGGTAGCGCCTAGCCCTCGCTGCGGAACATAAAGCTGGTCCTTGCTGTGGCCTCTCGCCCTGAATTACCAGCTCTCCCCCACTTGGGGTCCTGATCCGAACCAACTGCTGCGCGCAGTCAATCACTGCCCCATTGGGGCTTAGCCAATCCATACCAATAATAAACTTGTTCCCCCTCAACGGTATGGGAACCAAATCCACTAGATAACGCTCTTCAAATAACCTCAAAACACAATCCCGGAAGACCTCTGATGCTCGCACAGACCGGTCGTCCGCAATCTCGACCTCTAGAGGGCAATCCAACATACCCGAGGGCTCAGGAAACTTCTTGCTAAGCGCAAGAGAAACAAACGATCGGGTAGCGCCCGAATCAAACAACACCTGAACTGGGATACCGTTCACATGGAACGATCCTAATCATATATATACAAAGCATATATCAATAACATAAGCATCATATGAATAAATCAGGGAGAAAGAATCATACCCGTCACCACATCGGGTGCGACGCGTGCCTCCTCGGTAGTCAACTGGAAGGCCTGACTCCTCACCACTGGAGCGCCTGACTTGCCCTGTCGGCCATCCGTAATCCGCAGGGTCGCTGGAGCTGGCGCCTTCACTGGCGTTGCTGCTGTCAACTGGGGGAATTTGGCCCTCTTATGGCCCCTCTGGTTGAAGTGGAAACATAGCAACTCGGATATCTGAATAGTGGGTGCAGGGGCGGTACAATCCTTGCTGAAATGCCCCAACTTGCCGCACTTATAGCAGCCCGACGATCCCAACCTGCACGCTCCCTCATGTGACTTGCCGCATTTCCTGCAGCTGCCTCGTTCCTGCTGGCCTTTTGGCCCAACATCTGATCCCTTGGGCTTCTTCCCCGAAGCCCCAGTCACCTGTCCCTCCGCGGCCTTCCTCTTCCGGATGTGCTCCAGGTCAATCTCCCTCTCCCTTGCCCCGGCAATCATGGAATCCAGGGTAGGGCAAGCTGAAAAACTGACATGCTCCCGAATGTCGGCTCGCAGCATGTCATGGTAGCGGGTCCTCCTCATATCCTCGTCTTCCGCATACTGGGGTACCAGTAACGCCCTCTCCCGAAACTTGGCGGTGATCTCCGCCACTGTCTCTGCCGTCTGTCTCATATCCAGGAACTCCCGGGCCAACTGCTGGAGCTCCACAGCAGGCGCGAACTCAGCTCTGAATCGGGTCACAAAATCCGGCCATGTCATAGCCTCAATAGCCGAGGCTCCCAGAGAGTCACCAACCGACTCCCACCAATCCCTGGCCCGGTCTCTCAAGCATCCTGCTGCATATCGCACCTTCGACCCCTCAGGGCAGAAGCTAGTCAACTGGGCAGACTCAATGTCTGCAATCCATTGTCTGGCAGCAATGGGGTCCTTCGCCCCATAGAAATCTGGCCCACCACTGCCCCTGAAGTCCTTAAAGGATAGTGTGTGTGATCCTGACTGGCTAGCCGCCATGTCACTCCTGAACGCCCTGAGGCGATCTTCCATCAGCTCGATGATCCCTTCCTTGATCGACCCAAATATGAATGGGGTCGCATCAAGGATGCCTCTAGTGATCTCGGATGCGATGAACTCGCGTAGCCTCTCATCCACTGGTTCGGAACCTGAACCCGAACCCGATCCCTCTCCTGAACTGCCAACTGTTGGCCTCAGACGTAATACCACCATTCTGCAACACATAATGACAACCGTCAGTGATACAGATACATCTAGAGGGATCACACGTATCATAAGTTTCCTGGTTTTGTCTCAGCCTTCCTCGACTCAAGTACGAATCCTCTGCTTTCAGTAGTACGGGCCCATACTACCTTCCACATCTATCCGTACTTTCCTCAAGAACTGCCTCGACTCCACCAAGTCCCTTCTACTGCTACTGATCTCTGCTACTCTCATCCTAGGCTTGCCCTAGGGTACCTCTTACTCCACTCAAACCAGTCCTCAGCTGCTGAAAGCCTCTTTGCAACGCCAATTAGCCACCATATGGATACAATCACATGCCACGAGGCTCAGATAACCCTTCGAGTAAGGGACTCATCCCTACAACGGTTAGGACTCAAACAAGAGCTACGCAATAGGGTCAAATCCAACACTCTGAGATTATTCAATCCTGATTGCATGTGACCTAACGTACCCACCTAATAGCTAACTCCCATCACTCCGAGTCCCACGAAGCACAAAGCAAGCAGCATTCAGACAAAAAGGAAACAAGCTCGAGCAATTCTATCCACATAACAAGAATCTGTACTAGCATGCGATATGAGCTCATATAATCAGGCATAACCTAAACAGGCTATCCTATCTCTGTCTAATCAGCACTATCATGTAGCTCAAAAGCACATATAACAGGCACATAAGGCATCCTTCCTAGATCCTTAGTCCTAATCTAGCATGCTGTTCTACTGAACTGATAATCATAACATAAACTTGTATGGGTACTTTGGGGAAAAACTTACTTGAGCTCGGCCGGTCGCGCACATCACACACCTTGTTCTTTCTTAACACTTTTTAACTTAGCTTTTAGAAAACCATTTTCTTTGTAAAAATCTTTTAATCCCTCAGTTTGAGTCCAGACATCCCTGAGGGTGTGTCTGAATCCCTCAAACTAGGGCTCTGATACCAACTTGTAACAACCCAAATTTCGAGTCCAAAAATTTCATTTTTAATTAATTGATTTATAAAACTTCCATAAGAAAAACATAGTAAAGACATATCAATTCGTAAAACTAATATCTCATGTCTGAAAACCAAACCATAAACATAACAATGTCAAAGTACAATCCCATGAATCTCGTAATGCGGAAACCCAACGTGTGTGTGTATGATGTGCAGCTACCGCGCCGACTCCTTCCCCTTTGCTGAAGAGGTACCTGAAACAAAACTGAAAACTGTAAGCACAAAGCTTAGTGAGTTCCCCCATCGTACCGCATACCATACAATCACATAACATACATATACTGTCAGGCATATCTGGGTGCCCGACCTACCCCTTCGGTCCTCTCGACCGGATACTGCCTAGCATATCTGGGTGCTGGCCTCCCCTTCGGTCCTCTCGACCGGATACTGCCTAGCATATCTGGATGCTGGCCTCCCCTTCGGCCCTCTCGACCGGATACTGGGGACTATTTCACCCCTCTACTACTACCACATAACATATAGCACATAATCATATTCTATCTAGCATGACTGGGTATGACTACCCCCTTCGGCCCTATCGACCGAAAATCTTGGGGACTATCTCCCCTACTGCTACTAGCATATAACATCATATCATACTAGCACATAACACATCAGGTAGTAGCAAACCAAGGTGAATATCACAAAGACAGTCATCTAACATACAACTCCTACTGGTGGGCCGATATTGTGGCCGTAGACCCACCGCTACTGGAAGCTAACTCACCTCGCAAGGCTGACTGCTGAAAAGCTGATCGACAGATGTCTGACTGCTGCTCCGGTGATCCTCCGGCTATAAATCCATAAAACACTTAATCAGACACTGATAACTACTCTTAGGGTAAAATGACTATTTTACCCCTGACCAAGTCAAAGTCAAAGTCAACTTCCAGTTGACCTGACTCGTCGAGTTGGGCCGCCAACTCGTCGAGTCCCTATCCTTTCATCTGCCCTTCTTCACGCCCCTACTCGTCGAGTTTAGCAACGACTCGACGAGTTCTCCTTCTAAAACATCCTCGAATGAACCTTCATCCGACTCGCCGAGTTGTATGAACAACTCGTCGAGTTCATCCCCATCCTATGAACAAGTCTGCCCTTGACTCGCCGAGTTGTATGAACAAGTCGTCGAGTTCATCTTCGAACATTGGGAGATTGCCTTGGACTCGCCGAGTCTGTTCATACACTTGCCGAGTCCTATGATCCCCAGGACTATGGCTAAGTCCAATGCGTTGGGTCATTCCCCCGGACCCCTCTAAGACCATTCTAACACTCATTGGGTTCCTTCGAACCATAACAGAAAAGGGAAGTCAAGCCATGGACTCGCCGAGTCCCAAGAACGACTCGCCGATTCGAGAATGACCAAGTCTTATTTCTCAATTTTTGATGTACAACACTTGACCAAAAGATAGATCTAGGATTCTAGGATCGATCTAGCACGTAAAGTTACAAACTTTACGTGCATGCATGGGACTATGAGCTCAAATGGCCCTAAATGAGACTCTTAAGGTGCATGGGGCTCTCTAAGGCTCCAAAATCAGCCCCTTTCTGCCTTGTAACCCCTCAAAGACCTTGGATCTGAAGTGTTAGCCCCCAACCATGCTTGCACTCATGATTGGTCACCAAGAATGGCTCCTAAAAGCCCTAAATCAACCCCTTAAGGGATCTAAAACATGAAAGAGCAAGGTATCAACTTTATACCTCTAAAGAACTACAGAGGGTGCACAAACCCGAACTCCTCTGGCCTCCTCTTGATTCCTCAAGCCTTTCTCTTCCTTCTTATGTTCCAAAATCACCAAAAACCACCACAAAGGCCTTAGATCCTTACACAAACGATTAGGGTTTGATATGGAGAGTTCTGAGAGCAATAGGGATGAAGGGAGGCTGAATGAGATGCTTAAATAGGGTGCAATCCCTTAGGTTAGGGTTTTTTCCAGTCAGGGCTTACTCGTCGATTCTGGCTGCCGACTCGTCGAGTAGGTCATTAAACTCTCGGGTCCAAGTCGCTCCTACTCGTCGAGTTGGCCATCAACTCGCCAAGTTCTAGGCAAAAAAATGAATAATACTTGAACGAAATTCATACCAGGAACCGGGTGCTACAAGTGGGCTAATGCTCCATGGATTATCAAGTTGGGCTAAAACCCATATGATGCTCCATGGTGTTTTTGTACCCATGGATCATGGAAATGAAAGGCCATGACAATTAGGGTTTACATGGTTTAACCCTAATTGTGACACACTGTATAAGCATTTATTCTTCCCAAAAATCCGCCACTATAAAGGAATGGTAAGGGCTAGCCGATTTCATGAAGTGTCTCATTTCTCTCAAGTTATTCCAAGTGTATTTTTGATGTTGTGTGAACCATTTGAGGTGTCACACTTGGGGTACTCGGCTCTTAAGCATCAAGGAATCAAGTTGGGCTAAAACCCATAGGATGCTCCATGGATGCTCCATGGTGTTTTTGTACCCATGGATCATGGAAATGAAAGGCCATGACAATTAGGGTTTACATGGTTTAACCCTAACTGTGACACACTATATAAGCATCTTATTCTTCCCAAAAATCGGCCACTATGAAGGAATGGTGAGGGCTAGCCGATTTTATGAAGTGTCTCATTTCTCTCAAGTTATTCCAAGTGTATTTTTGATGTTGTGTGAACCATTTGAGGTGTCACACTTGGGGCACTCGGCTCTTAAGCATCAAGGAATCAAGCTACATAAAAAGGTATGTCTTCTAACTTGTTTTATTACTCAAGTATCAAAGATTGTATGCTAGATAGGGTAATACCTTGGAATATTCATATTTGCATGTATAATAGAGAAAACATAGATCCAAGGTATTTAGGGTTGCATGTACACTTAGGAGTGTTAGAATGCTCAAAACCCTTCAGTGGTATCAGAGCCTAGGCTTGTTTTTAATTATACTTGATGAAAAGTGCTGAAAAATGCTCAAAAAATCAATTTTCGGGCTGTCTGGGCACTGGACTCGCCAAGTCCACTGATGGACTCGCTGAGTCCATGAGGAAACTCATCCTACTCATCGAGTAGGTTCATACACTCGACGAGTAGGACCCCCTGACAGTATATTTTCGACTTTTAAGGCTGGAATTGGACTAGAATCAGTACCCTAAGCTGTTTTTGAACCTATAAACCTGTTTTTGATGTGGTAATGTTCATTCTAATCCAATTTCAAAGATAATTGTCAATAGATTCATGTTTTGTATTAGTTTAATGGTTAGGCTAATTACATGAAAAAGTTTAATTAAATTATCTTGTTCTTATGAGTTGCTTAGATTAATAGAAAAGTTATGTGAAATTGTTGTTTTCAATCCAAATTAATCTAAGAGTTGGTTCTAAATTGTGTTTCTGTAACTTGTCCTCAAGTTATATGAAAAGTCACATTTAAGATTCATAAAACTCATAAATATTTCCATAGGTTATGAATAAAGAAAAGTCATATTCTTTTAATAGTTTAAAGTCTTCCATAACTTGTCCTCAAGTTATGGAACTTGAAGAGTTTTTTGAATTAAAACTACTTTAAACACATAAGTTATGGAATTGAATAATTTTGAATAGTTTCAAAACTTGCCCTCAAGTTTTGGAATTTGAAAAGTTTTTCCTTATGACTACTTTAACTCCAAGTTAAGCCCTTAGAATTTTAAAAGTTAAAATTCAACCCTTATACTTTATAGTATTATAAGTTAATAATATATATATATGTAAGAGCAAGTCAGTATTACCGTTAGTAGGCCTCATTCACGAAGCCGGTCTATAAGGGGGGTATAAGGTTACTGCCGATAAAATGACAGTTTAATGGGTGTCCACTCTCACCCACCGCTTCCTTGACTGGTGGAGGGTCGTTAGCCGAACGGGTAGGACAAGGACTAGAATTATCCCTTCATTAAAAGTATTAATGATAAATACTAAGTAACTAAACTTTTATAAATTCCCAATCTTAGTTACTTAGGAAAATGTGAATTTGGTGCTAACCCATGAAATTACACTTTGCACTTTGCTTAAGTCGTTAGTGGAGCGCATGTGGGTAACCGACACACTAACCTGGATTTAACAAGGTAGGCAAAGGGTAACTTAATGTTTATCATATTAGCGGTGGAGCGCGTGTGGTTAACCGGCACATCGATTGAGGGGTAAATATTAAGGGTACCAAGTATATTTGCATGGTTATTCACACCTTGTTTTGTGATCCTCGGCATCCCAGTCACAAAATTTGAGAGGGCACAATCGAGATTGAAACATGCCATTGAACAGTCCAATGGAGCTCAAAAGATCTAGGAGTTTCAAATCCAAGTAAAACCTAATTAAATTATTTCGTTTTCATGGTGGAAATTGGTGAATCATCATTCGCCTACCTTCAAATATTTTATAGCTTGGATTATGGCATCCCTCTTCCAAGTTATAAAAGTATTGTGTTGGGTCCTAGCCTTAATATTTCATATTGGGTGTTATATTAAGGTCTTTAGATCAACTATCTTGAATATCTCCCAAAATATGTCTAGTTCAGACATCTATGATCTTCCCAAATCTCTCGGAACTTCACTTCCTCCACCTCCTCCAATTATTCTCCCTAGCCCACAAGTTCAAGGTCACTTAAGCCCTATTGGCAAGCAAGGTCTATGTGTGATTGCATCTTGGAGATGAAGTCACATATTGACAAGCCGGGAGAGTTGGGTGTCAAAGTCGTAAGAATGTTGGATGTTCAATCACTTTCTAAGTCACATAGTGAGTTCCTTTGGGGCTACTATGAAACAGACTATGACATGACCCTTAATGATCTTATCTATTTGCTTGGTGCTGCTGAATCAACAATGATTTGAGGACTTGTAAAGCAAATTTGATTAGGAGATCAACTTCCCAATGGACATTGACAATGGTAACATTGGATATCTAGAAAAGGCTTTCTCTTCCCAATGGAAAAGGATCGGCCACAGTCAACTCGGTTGACCAAATGGTAAAGAGAAAGGCTAAGTATGCGATAGTCCCATGTACCATTCCCAAAGAGTCCATATGTTTCTCTTGCCAAAGGAAGGGGCATTGATTGCCAAGCTGCCTATTTACCTGAAAGATCATAAGGTTGATCAAGTCAAGAAGTTTGACTCTACTTCAGGTAAAGTCCACTATCTAACTCTGATAAGTTTCTATTCTGAGATTCTTATTACATAATGTAACTGGGTCACATATTGATGTTTTAAGAATCAAAGAAAAGTGAGGAAACTTAAGCTGATTCTGATCGCAAAGATGGATTTCGAGCGCATGGTTCGGTGATCAGATTTTTGAGCTGTTGCTTAAGAGTTATGATAGATTGCTTAGGAATAGATAACAACATAGTTTTTCATATGCATTTGCATTGTAAGGATAAGTTTTTTCCGCAAGTTTTAAAATAAAAGAAAAGTTTTGATTTTTTTTATTTTAAGTATCCTTACAATGGCACTTGTGAAAAAATTGTTGTTTATATGATTCCATTGATATCAATATTGGAAAATGGATTTGATTCTTTCGTTTGTGGTAGTGTCATAATTTACCAAATAAGGAAAGATTCTCATCAACCAAGTTTCAGTTGGATAGAAACTTGGAATCATGCAAGCTGTATTGTATGATGAATGAGAATTTTCATCTTTGGAAAATTAAGACTAATACCTTGTTCACATGTATATGTGAGTCAAGTGAAGGACTAAGGGATCGAGTTCACTTTCGTGTGCACTAGTCAAGTCCACCACAAAAGATCGATAAGACTATTCGTCGTGATTTACTAAAGTTTAGTAAATATGGTTATACTTACAAGTTTAAGTATAATTCTGAAACATTGGAAAAAGTTTCGATGTATGGCAGAATGAATAAGAAGAATCAAATTTGGCAGAAAGACAAAAGTTTCTCAAATCTGAAGAGATGGGAGAGTACTTTAGTATCATGTTTTGTGATCATCTTAATAAGTTAGAAATCATATCACAATTAGTCCTCTAAGGACATCTTAGTGCATTCCTATGGCTAAGAAGAGGAATCAAGAATTGCTGAAACGGTTAAATCAAGAAGATGAGTCATACTTCGTTCCAAAAACAATTCTTAGAGTTATACTCCAAGATTGTAACTTGAGTGACATGTTTTAAAGAAAGGTTTATAACACTTGTCAAATGTAAGAGTAAAAGTGTCCTACTCTTGTACATTTGAAATTGGTAAGTTGTGATGTTTTGGATAAAACAAAGACCAACTAAGGCCAATTGTGTGAAGTGTTTGTCCTGATAAAGAATCCGCACTATCTCTTGAGTATTTGGCAAGTGAGTCTTATATGTCAAGAGGACAGTGGGAGTCTTAAAGATCTTGAAAAATCTTCAAGATCTGATCAAGAAGAAAAAAAACCTATAGTTTCTCACTAGCTCACAACTTGAGGGTTATAACCTATCGTGTTGACATATTCTTCTTTCTGTGCCCATTCCAGTTAAGGTTGGCTTTGCATATGAGTTCTGAGAGTTCTCAATTGGTTGCATAACAACTTGGAAGCAATGACAAGCCCTTGTGCTGCCAGGTGGCAAGAAGTTAAGATTGCACAAGTTCGGTCCATATGAGTTTGGATTTGTCACTAACCTTGTCTTGTGATTATGGTTTTGACAAATTCATATGGATAAGAACACATACACCATAAAATCTAAGTATCATAAGGTTTCTCTCCGATTCATGAAAATAATGGTGAGGAAACACTTTCACTAAGTAGATTTTAAGTAGATAACAGTTGTGATATTTGCATTCTCAAAGTCGTTAGTGGATCGTGTGTGGTTAACCGGCACACTAACATGGACTTGTGAGAAATGGCAAAGGTCCAAACAATTGAGACTATGATTACGACATCCCTTTTCATAGTTCTAAAAATTGTTTAGACACACATATGAGCTATCTAAGGTAAGGTGTATGACTTTGATAAAGTTTTATCAATGCATCTCGTATCAGAAATATGAACTTTGGTAAGAAAGTCAATAAAGTATTGATTTCTAGAAGTCCAAGAGATTTCTGAGTACATGTCAAAGCTAGTGAGAGCATAAGTGTTATGCTAATAATCATCATGTTAGTGGGAGCATGATAATTATTATTAGTATTGCAAGATATCAATGTTAATTATAGAAAACAAAAGGATTCAATTGGGAAATGTTGTTTTGCTATAATTAAGGGAGAGGAAATTGTACTTCATTTCAAATCTAAAAGCTTAAATCATGAGATTTTAATCACATTTAGTCAATGATATATATATATATATATATATATATATATATATATATATATATATATATATATATGAATTTTATGTTGGAATGGCTCAACATAAGGAAATTCTATATATAGGTCCATTATTTGCGTTCTAAATTTCGATTATGATTATGGCATCCCTTTTCATAATCTGAATTATGAGAACTTGGGAAATAGAAATATTATAGCAAAAGACTGGTCTAGTATCATGTCTTTATGTGAGACATCATGAATCGTGTCCCATATGCTTCGGATACAGGGTCGATTGCATGTGCTACAATATTCATCCTTTCTAAATTTTCAAAATGCTAAGGGCATTAAGAGGTGAAAAGTATAGAATTGGATGACTAATTTGATTAAGCAATTGACGAGAACAATCTAAGGTTTACCAAAGATTGGTTGCTCAGGGACAGTTGAAAGTATAGTGTAAATTTTTGGAAAGGGCCATTTTGACATATTCTAAAAAGAGGCAACTCTTGTTCAGAAGTGATAGTCAAAATGAGAATATGAGGATGTTCAAAGCAGTGTACTTTGAATTTGAGACTTCTTTTCCATGGAATGATCTCCATTGGAATACTCTGTAATGTCTGTTGACAAGTCTTTGTGACTTTGTGCATAATCATTACAAGAGGATCAATGCATATAAGTTTAGAGTCTAACAGATTTAGGTAAATGGCAGAAATTTGGAATTCTTGCATTTGCGGTAAGGATTTGGGATTGTGAAATGAGTATCATTGGAATTATGTTCAATCGATCTATTTCACAAAGTAAAAGATCATAGACAAACTTAGTGTGCATACTTGGTGTATAACATAACTAATGTTTGGAAAAACATAGTGTGCATACTTGGTGTATGGCATGACTAGTGTTTAGAAAACATAGTGTACATACTTGGACCATGGGACAACTACTGTTTTTTTAATTCAAGTATAAAGTTGATAGTTTGAAACAGTATACAATGAATAATGTGTAATCAATATGGTGATAAATAAAAGGTGTTTTATTTATATTCATAAGTTTCACTTTGCATGTTTTGACTTCCAGAATAACTAGGTTGTTCCTCCTGAATGACTAAGTTATTCAAACTATCCACAGTCGGTCATATGTTGGAAGTAGATATGAATCAAGACTGTCATGAAGCTGGATTGTAGATGTCCAAGGTATGGGACATAGCAAGTGGTGCTACAACATTCATGAGTACTCATAAGTTCTGAGTATTGGATTCAACCCACGCTCATTGGAATCACTTCATGGATTTTATCACGAGTGATCATGAGACGATAATATCTTATATTCTTCAAACCTAGAGATATGAGTTGTTACTATGAGTTGGTTGTACATTGATTGCACGAAAACGCATTGGTAACTTGATGTTATAAAACGTGCCTTTGTGTATGATTCAACAAGTAGTAGAACAAGCCATATGAGTCGAAGTTTATCCATTCTATTTATCTTCGGGATAAAAGCGATATCTGTGGGCCCCTCGATGATTTAGTGATGACACCCCGAAGTGTTTGGCCAACCCAGGACTGATTTGATTTGTTCAATTAGTCGGTCGTCATAAATCGGAAATCGGGAAACAACAAATGGACAGAGAGAATGATTATAATCCATGTCTCAGTCCATATGATATCTAGAATGGAGGAATATATGATCCCTTATCTGATAGACGCGTCATTGATTTGTTCAGAGTTCTACGACAACAGCTTTTAAGAGCTACGATTGCTAGTCAAGTTTGAAGTCATACGCAATAATAGTTTTAGACTTATCCAAGTGGGAGACTGTTGGATTAGTGTCTAAGTCCACAACTATAATTGGTATGTACTTGACCCGATTGGCATGGTCCATTTGGGTTGCATGGCATCATGCATTTGGATAGACTAAAATGAGAGAAATAACACTTAAGGTTTATTAATATATTATAAGTTCTAATATATTAATAAGATTATTTAATTAGTATTGATCAAGAATTAATTTGAAATTAATTAAGTGATCAAAAAGGAGACTAATTAAATATATGGGTTGATTGTGTAAATCATCCATACTTGTATAGTGGGCTAATGCTCCATGGATTATCAAGTTGGGCTAAAACCCATAGGATGCTCCATGGTGTTTTTGTACCCATGAATCATAGAAATGAAAGGCCATGACAATTTTACATGGTTTAACCCTAATTGTGACACACTATATAAGCATCTTATTCTTCCCAAAAATCGGCCACTATGAAGGAATGGTGAGGGCTAGCCGATTTCATGAAGTGTCTCATTTCTCTCAAGTTATTCCAAGTGTATTTTTGATGTTGTGTGAACCATTTGAGGTGTCACACTTGGGGCACTCGGCTCTTAAGCATCAAGGAATCAAGCTACATAAAAAGGTATGTCTTCTAACTTGTTTTATTACCCAAGTATCAAAGATTGTATGCTAGATAGGGTAATACCTTGGAATATTCATATTTGCATGTATAATAGAGAAAACATAGATCCAAGGTATTTAGGGTTGCATGTACACTTAGGAGTGTTATAATGCTCAAAACCCTTCATTTCAATCCCACAATGTTATATCACATATATAATTTAGAACTCACAAAATATACAATTTCACCATATATATAAGCAACTCTTACCCCACCCTATCAATCCTCACAATGAGACTATCCATACTCTCGGACCTTAAGATTTACCTCTTTACTTAATCCATACTCCCGGATCTAATCCATACTCTCGGATCAATAACTGTGTCCGTTCCATACTCTCGGACTAGGGACAATTGTCTATGTCTAAATCCATACTCCCGGGTTAATGACAAATAAATATGTCCTATCCATACTCTCGGATTAAGGACAACTGATTATGTCTTAATCCATGCTCCCGGATTAATGACAAACAACTATGTCCTATCCATACTCTTGGACTAAGGACAATGACTATGTCTGATCCATGCTCCTGGATCGATGACATATTTTAAAGTTCTATTCTCTGAGTATAACTCACTCGTACTCATAAGAAGATACTACCCAATATTCCTCATAATTAATTTAGGTTTACTCTTTATCCTAAATCACCATATATAATCAGGTATGTTCTTTAACACGTATTTCTGGAAACATCAAAATAACTCGCCCATAACTATTGTTTGGACAACCATAGTGTGCATGCTTGGAGCATGGCATGACTATTGTTTCAGTTCAAGTATTAAGTTGATTATTCGAAACATTATACAATGAATAATGTGTAATCAATATGGTGATAAATAAAAGGTGTTTTATTTATATTCATAAGTTTTGAGAACATATTGGATTCAATTATTCTTGTGTTTCACTTTGCATGTTTTGACTTCTCGAATAACTAGGTTATTCAAACTCTCCACAGTCAATCATACTTTGGAAGTAGGTATGAATCAATACTGTCATGAATTGGGCTTGTAGGAAAAGTTGCTGCAACATTCATGAGTGCTCCTGGAATGAGATTCGAGTATTGGATTAAACCCACGCTCATTTGACTCACTTCATGGATTTTATCACAAGTGATCATGAGACGATAATATCTTATATTCTTAAAACCTAGAGATATGAGTTGTTGACTATGAGTTGGTTGTACAATGATTGTATGAAAACGTATCAGTAACTTGATGTTATAAAACATGCCTTTGTGTATGATTCAACAATTAGTTAGTACAAGCATATGATTCGAAGTTTATCCGTTCCTTTTACCCCATGTGGATAAAAGCGATATCTGTGGGCCCCTCGATGATTTAATGATGAGAAACGTAAGTGCTCGGCCGGGCCTGGACTAATTTGATTTGTTCAATTAGTCAGTCGTCATAAATTGGAAATCGGGAAACAACAGATGGACAGAGATAATGATTATAATCCATGTCTTAGTCCATATGATATCTAGAATGGAGGAATATATGATCCCTTATCTAATGGACACGTCATTGACTAGGTCAGAGTTTGACAACGACTTTTAAGAGCTACGATTGCTAGTCGGGTTTTGGAGTCTTACTTGAAATAATAGTTTTAGACTTATCCAAGTGGGAGACTGTTGGATTAGATGTCTAAGCCCATAACTATTATTGGTATGTACTCGACCCGAGAGTAGCATGGTCCATTTGGGTTTCATATCATCAGAACAATTTGTTAGGATAGACTCTTGAGAGAAGGTTATATATGATTTATTAATATATTATAAGTTCTAATATATTAATATGAAATCATATGTTTTAATTAGTATTGATCAAGAATTAATTTGGAATTAATTTTGTGATCAAAAGAGACTAATTAAATCTATGGGGACTAATTATGGTAATTAGTTATATTTATATGTGTTGGGCTTATGATCCATGTTGGACCAAGTTTATGTATGGATACATAAAGAGTTTGGCCACATGAACCATGGATCATAAACCCATGGGTGTGGGTTTGGGTTAATCCATGACCTTTGGAATTCCACATATAAATATGTTACTTCATAGCCAAAATCACCACTAATGTATTCTTGGAGGATATGGACGGTTTTGGTGTGTATGAATTCTCTCTCAAGTTTCATCCTTTGTCCATGATGTGTTGTGACTTCACTTGAGGCTTCCACACTACTGGGGCTAAGCTCTTAAGGCCAAATACATCAAGACTTCAAGCTACATAAAAGGTATGTTACCCTAACTAGTATCTTATATGGTTTATGTCAAATGCATGCTAGTTATAGGTTTAATGCCTTGGAAATCAGTTGCATGTATAATTAGTGAAAACATAGATCCAAGGTATTTAGGGTTGTATGTGCACCATAGGATGTTGTAGCATAGAAAACCCATCAGTGGTATCAGAGCCATGAGTTGTTTTTAAATTATACTTGATGCTACTTGTGAAAAAAGCTGAAAAAATCAAATTTTTTGCTGTCTGGACAGGGGACTCGACGAGTCCATTGAGGGACTCGACGAGTCCATGTGTAAACTCATCCAACTCGTCGAGTTGGTTAATGCACTCGGCGAGTTGGAGCCCTTGACAACATATATTCGAGTTTTTTGGCCTTTTTTTATTAGAATCATTACCACAAAGTGTTTTTGTTCATAAAATTTGATTTTGATGTTATGGTAATGTTTATTCTCATCCAAATAAAAGATAATTTTCATAATTTCAAGATTTGTATTAGTTTATATGGATGTGCTAATTTCTTGAAGATTGATGATATGAATTATCTTGTTCTTATGAGTTAGTAGAAAAATTATGTGATAATTGTTTTCAATCCAAATTGATCTAAAAGTTGTTCATAATATGTGTTTTTGTAACTTGTCCTCAAGTTATATTGGTATGTACTCGACCCGAGAGTAGCATGGTCCATTTGGGTTTCATATCATCAGAACAATTTGTTAGGATAGACTCTTGAGAGATGGTTATATATGATTTATTAATATATTATAAGTTCTAATATATTAATATGAAATCATATGTTTTAATTAGTATTGATCAAGAATTAATTTGGAATTAATTTTGTGATCAAAAGAGACTAATTAAATCTATGGGGACTAATTATGGTAATTAGTTATATTTATATGTGTTGGGCTTATGATCCATGTTGGACCAAGTTTATGTATGGATACATAAAGAGTTTGGCCACATGAACCATGGATCATAAACCCATGGGTGTGGGTTTGGGTTAACCCATGACCTTTGGAATTCCACATATAAATATGTTACTTCATAGCCAAAATCACCACTAATGTATTCTTGGAGGATATGGACGGTTTTGGTGTGTATGAATTCTCTCTCAAGTTTCATCCTTTGTCCATGATGTGTTGTGACTTCACTTGAGGCTTCCACACTATTGGGGCTAAGCTCTTAAGGCCAAATACATCAAGACTTCAAGCTACATAAAAGGTATGTTACCCTAACTAGTATCTTATATGGTTTATGTCAAATGCATGCAAGTTATAGGTTTAATGCCTTGGAAATCAGTTGCATGTATAATTAGTGAAAACATAGATCCAAGGTATTTAGGGTTGTATGTGCACCATAGGATGTTGTAGCATAGAAAACCCATCAGTGGTATCAGAGCCATGGGTTGTTTTTAAATTATACTTGATGCTACTTGTGAAAAAAGCTGAAAAAATCAAATTTTTTGCTGTCTGGACAGGGGACTCGACGAGTCCATTGAGGGACTCGACGAGTCCATGTGTAAACTCATCCAACTCGTCGAGTTGGTTAATGCACTCGGCGAGTTGGAGCCCTTGACAACATATATTCGAGTTTTTTGGCCTTTTTTTATTAGAATCATTACCACAAAGTGTTTTTGTTCATAAAATTTGATTTTGATGTTATGGTAATGTTTATTCTCATCCAAATAAAAGATAATTTTCATAATTTCAAGATTTGTATTAGTTTATATGGATGTGCTAATTTCTTGAAGATTGATGATATGAATTATCTTGTTCTTATGAGTTAGTAGAAAAATTATGTGATAATTGTTTTCAATCCAAATTGATCTAAAAGTTGTTCATAATATGTGTTTTTGTAACTTTTCCTCAAGTTATATGAAAAGTCTCATTTATGAATTTTAAAACTCATAAAATTTCCATAAGCTATGAAAATGAAGAGTCTCATTTTTAAATGTTTTTTAAAGTCTTCCATAACTTGTCCTCAAGTTATGGAGCTTGAAGAGTTTTTCATTAAACTACTTTAAACTCATAAGTTATGGAAACCAAAAGTTTTTGAATTGTTCAAAACTTACCCTCAAGTTTTGGAATTTGTAAAGTCACCCCCATGTATACTTTAATTCCAACCCTAGAATTTTAATAGTTTAAAATTTAACCGTTATACTATTATAATATTATAGGTTTAATATTTATATATATGTATAAGAGTAAGTCAGTCTTACCGTTAGTAGGTCTCATTCACAAAGCCGGTCTATAAGGGGGGTATAAGGTTACTGCCTATAAAATGGCAGTTTAATGGGTGTCCACTCTCACCCACCGCTTCCTTGACTGGTGGAGGGTCGTTAGCCGAACGGGTTTGACAGGACATTAATTCTCCTTTCATTAAAAGTATAATGATAAATAAAGTAACTAAACTTTATTAATTTCCCAATCTTAGTTACTTTAGAAAAATTTGAATTTGGTGCTAACCCATGAAATTACACTTTGTACCTTACCAAGTAGTTGGTGGAGCGTGTGTGGTTAACCGACACACTAACATGGACTAGTAAGAGTGGCAAAGGGTAACTTAATGTTTATCATAGATTGGTGGAACGCGTGTGGTTAACCGGCACATCGATTAGGTGATAAAGTTAAGGGTACCAAGTTAATTTGCATGGTTATTCACACCTTGTTTGTGATCCTCGGCATCCCAGTCACAAACTTGAGAGTGCACAACCGAGATTTAAACATGCCATTGAAAAGTTCAATGAATCTCAAAAGATCTAGGAGTTTCAGTCTAATTAAAACCCAAATACCCTATTAGGTTTTCATGGTGGAAATTGGTGAATCGTCATTCACCTACCTTCAAATATTTTATAGCTTGGATTACGGCATCCCTCTTCCAAGTTATAAAATATTGTGTTGGGTCCTAGCCTTAATATTTCATATTGGGTGTTATATTAAGGACTTAAATCAAATGACTTGAATTTCTCCCATTGTAGATGTCTGGTTCAGACAACTATGATCTTCCCAAATCTCTTGGAACAAGCTTTCCTAATAAAGATGATGTCCCGTGATTGGATCATGGAAATCATACTTTTCTTCCTCCACCTCCTCCAATTATTCTCCCTTATCCACAAGTTCAAGGTCACTCAAGCCCTATTGGCAAGCAAAGTCTGTGTGTGCTCACATCTTGGAGATGAAGTCATATATAGACAGGCCGAGAGAGTTGGGTGTCAAAGTCTTGAGGAAGTTGGTTGTTGACTAGGTTCTTCAATCACTTCCTAAGTCACATAGTGAGTTCCTTTGGGACTACTATATTACAGACCATGACATGACCATTAATGATCTTACCTATTTGCTTGATGCTGCTGAATCAACAATGATTTGGAGCACTGGTAAAGCAAATTTGATTGGAAGATCTACTTCCCAAACTTCTATGGACATTGACAATGGTGACATTGGAAATCCAGAAAAGCTTTCTCTTCCCAATGGAAAGGGATCGGCCATAATCAACCCGGTTGACCAAATGGTAAAGAGAAAGACTAAGTCTGAGATAGTCCCATGTATCATTACTAAAGAGTCCATATGTTTCTATTGCCAAAGGAAGAGACATTGGTTGCGAAGCTGCCTTATTTACCTGAAAGTTCAATAGGATGGTAAAAGTCAATAAATTTGACTATGCTTCAGGTAAAGTCTACTATCTAACTCTATTAAGTTCCTATTTGGAGATTCTTATTACATGACGTGACTAGGTCGCATTTTGATGTTTTGTAGAATTGAAAAAGGAGAGGAAGCTTAGAGGAAGAGTAAGCTGATTCTAATCGCGAAGATGGATTTCGATCGCATGATTCGAAGATCAGAATTTTGAGCTGCTGCTTAAGAGTTATGATAGATTGCTTAGGAATAAATAACAACACAGTTTTCATATGTATTTGCATTGTAAGGATAAGTTTTTCCGCAGTTTTATAAATAAAAGAAAATTTTTGAAATTTATTTATTTTTAAGTTTCCTTACAATGACATTTGTGAAAATTGTTGCTTATATGATTCCATTGATAGCAATATTGGAAAATGGATTTGATTCTTTCGTTTGTGGTAGTGTCATAATTTACCAAATAAGGAAAGATTTTCATGACCCAAGTTTCAGTTGGATAGAAACTTGGAATCATGCAACTTGTATTGTATGATGAATGAGAATTTTCATCTTTGGAAAATTAAGACTAATTCCTTGTCCACATGTATATATGGTTATGCTTACAAGTTTAAGTATAATTCTGAAACATTGGAAACGTTTCAATGTATGGCATGAAGAATGAGAAGAATCAAATTAGGTAGAAAGATAAAAGTTTCTCCAATCTGAAAAGATGGGAGAGTACTTCAGTATCATGTTTTATGATCATCTTAAAGGTTATGAAAAACCATATCACAATCGATCCTGTAAGGACATCTTGGTGCATTTGTTCGACTAAGATGAGGAATCGTTAATTGTTGAAATGGTTAAATCAAAAGATGAATCATACTTCATTTCCAAAATTGAGTCTTAGAATAATACTCCAAGATTGTAACTTGAGTGACGTAATGTTTGAATGTAGAGTAAAATGTTTTCTACTCTTGTACATTTGAAATTGGTGAGTTGCGATGTTTTGGATAAAACAAAGACCAACTAAGGCCAATTGTGTGAAGTGTTTATCTTAATAAGAATCCGCACGAACTCTTGAATATTTGCTTTGTCAAGGAATGGTTCTTGACAAGAGAATCTTATATGTCAAGAGGTCAGTGGGAGTCTTAAATATCTTGAAAAGTTTCAAGAACTAATCAAGGGTATTGTTTATCACCAGTACATGACTTGAGTTTTGTAACCTATCGTGTTGAAATATTCTTGTTTCTGTGCCCATTCCAGTTAAAGTTGACTATACATATGAGTTATATGAGTTCTGAATTGTTTGCATAACAACCTGGAAGCAATGGTAGGCCCTTGTGCTGCCGGGTGGCAAGAAAACTAAGATTAAACAAGTTCAGTCCATATGACTTTGGATTTGTCACTAACCTTGTCTTGTGATTATGGTTTTGACAAATTCACATGGATAGGAACACATACACCATAAAATCGAAGTGTCATAAGGTTTCTCTCCGATTCATGAAAATGATGGTGAGGAAACGCTTTCACTAAGTAGATTTAAGGAGATAGCAATTGTGATATTTGCATTCTCAAAGTCGTTAGTGGAGCGTGTGTGGTTAACCGAAACACTAACATAGACTTGTGAGAAATGGAAAAGGTCTAAACAATTGAGACTATGATTACGACATCCCTTTTCATAGTTCTAAAATTGTTTTGACACACATGTGAGCTATCTAAGAAAAGGTGTATGATTTTGATAAAGTCTTATCAAAGCATCTGTTAGAACAAAGTTCTAGTAGGATCGATAGATTCTAAGCAGAAAAACAATAAATGACGTAATGAAGAACACAAGAATGGTTTAACTAATGTCGAATGATTAAGCTTTAACACCTTAGAAGAGCTCGATTAAGAACTTCGACTGTAGAGGTGTTTAGGGTTACAAAGCAATAATAATAATAATCATGACATTATCTAAGGCATACATGCATGCACTATTTATAGCTTAACCCTAATTAATAATCACGGATGGACAGGCCCAATCCGGATATACAAAACTAAGCCCATGACGCAACACAAAATACCCAACAATCTCCCCCTTTGCGTCAATGGAACCGAAAGCTCAGTTCGGTTGAGCTATAGAAGACTTCTTGACAGTCCTGAACACCTTCGGTATAATGGCCAGTAGAGTATGACGAAAAGTGATATACCACCGAAGCATGTCCGTGAATTTCTTCTTGTCTGACTCAGTGTTTTGCTTGTATCGATGGATTATATTGATTATATGCTCCAAGCAATCCGTTGAGAACAAATGCTTATCAACAAGAGCGAAAAGAAATCTGTTAGCTTCGCCTCTTGTGAACATCGCTGTGAGATGTGTAGAATCAATTTGACCCATCTTCATCTTGTTCACATCTCCAGGTTTTGCAGTTGGCTTGACAGTTGGTTTCTTCTTCAAAACTTTAGCAATCTCCTGATCCATTGCAGCAACTTCATGGATATAGGAAGCCAACGTCCTCTTCAGATGATCTAGGATCGGCTCATACTCCTTCGCATTAGTGAGCAATATGTTGAACAACAAGATCCAATTATGAGGATTCAAGTTAGGAAGATCTGCCAGGGAAATAACAGAAACCGAGTTGTCTGAACCTCGGGTTATTTTGAAATTGACATTAACAAACTTCCCTGCAGGCGAAGGTTTCAGCACCTTGACAGTTGTAATCTTTTGTACACTCCAAGTCAGATACTGAGGCTGACCGAACTTGAGATAAAAATCGATAAGTTCACGATCAACTTGAGGGTGAGGTGAGGGAACTTGAACAGTTGAATCAAAGCAGTGAAAAGTAAATGCCTTTCGTGTTATAGGCATATCAAACTGTGAGTCCCTCGAATTCTCACAATCAAACGAAGCTACAGGTTCCAACCAGTACACGCTTGGAAACTCTATCGCTTCTTTGATGAGCGTTTCCCTAGTCCAAGGAGGAAACAAGGCCTTTTTGCAAATTAAGGCATCTTGCTCTTCCTTGTTCTTTCGCTCCCTCTCTTCTGCTTCCTTTGCAACCCTAAGGGTTTCATCCAACTCCTTATCCCTTTTCTTTCGTTTTAGGGCATCGGCAATTGTTTCTTCTTCATCACTATCATCAGCAAGTCCCTTCTTCTTATCTTGATTACCAGAACCCGAAGCTTCATTACCCTTCGGTTCTGTTTTGACAGTGACTTTCGGTTGAGTTGTCTGAACACCTTCTCCCCCTTGTTTTGGAGGTACGAATCGCTCCGAAACACCCTTCATTTCATGTAAAAGTGCAAGGGCAGGAAGAAGCTTGGAAGTCAAGTGAGTCCGGATGGTCAGCGTAAGAATCAGATCATGAGCACTAAGAAAATTGTTTAGCATATTCTGAACATCACCAGCACAACTCCGGAAAACAGCACGCTCAGTTTTCAACAAGGAAATCTCCCGCTCAGCTTGAGCCAATTGAACCTTCTAGACTTCAATGGTAGATGTTTGACGAGCAAGATCCTCCCGCAATGCGCTCTCCTTTGCTAAATCAGCATGGAGCTTTTCAAGATGAGAATTCACCGAGCTAATAAGAGAAGTGTTCTCAGCTTGAATTGAAGAACGAACATTCTCGAATTTGGCTTGCTCCTCTTGAAGGGAATTTGATAGAGAGTCAACTGAAGCGTTCACTTTAGCTGCATTCGAATCAGCATGACCCTTGAGGGATTCAAGAAAAATCTTGGAACTGTGAATAAGTTATGCAACTTCAGTTGTAGCCTTTTGGCAAGAAGATGTTGATGCTTTCACTGCCTTCGTTGATTTGTAAATGGCCCCTGTATACTACTCAAAAGCGGTGTCCAGAAAAGCCTTGAGCACAACATCATTATACGTCGTAGTAGAGGCGAGCAATTGATCAAGCTTTTCATCAAGACTTTGCACTTGTTTTCTGGTGACGGGAGCCTCTTCATCTTCATCAGTGGGAAGTCGATAAGGACTGTAATAGTTTGAGTCAAACTCAAGATTGTCACCACCGAGAGTATCACCAAAATCAGTTGAGGGTGAGGGTGAAAGAGGTTTGGATGTAACAGGAGGTTCGGTTGTAGTGGTGGTAGTTGCTTGTGAAAAGATGGGAGGTGGTAAAGGAGTGGTAGAGATTGGTACGGTACTAACTGGTGGTGGTGGTGGCACAGAAGTGGTGGTTTGAGATGTAGGAGGTGGTGGAATGGGAGCAACCGAAACTGGAACAGTAGTTTTCGGTGGAGATGGAGGAGGAGTTGGAATCTTGTCATGAAGTTGTTTAGTAGAAGTTGGAGAACGAGGAGGTGTATTACCTCTTGGTGAACCATGATGCTGAACTTCTTCTTCCTCATATGCCGATCGCTCCTCATCATGTTCTGAGCTTGAAGGAGAGGGACTTTTGGATTTCCTTGCCATCTTCTTAACTTTCTTTGGAGCCGAAGAATCAGCGTTTTCAGCCTTTCGCTTTTTAGACTTGACAGGCTTAGACGAAGGACCTTCGGTTGCCACTTTCTTGGTATCTGCCCTTTTTCCTCGCTTGGCTGGCTTCTCCACAGCATCTAAAGCAGCTTGCTGTTCAGGAGTCAGTTCTCTTGGTCCTTTGGGAGTAAGCTTTCGGTAGTCAGCCATCACTTTACTTTCGCTTGACACATACATGTACATCGTTTCAGGTATTGAACCATTGTGAGAGAACTTGGTGGCATCTGAGAAGATGATATTTTTCGTATGAAAAGTAGCCACAGAGGAGACCAATGCATCCTTCATGACTGGAATCTGTAAAGTGTCAATGGCCCTTTGGGTGATGATGGTCCAGAAACGACCACAAGAAATCTCTGAATGTCTCGTTGAGGTGTTAAGACTTTGCACCAGTTGCGACCAAATAATCGAGCCATAATCGAGGTTAATGCCATTTTAGAGACCATAGAGAATGGTCAGAAAACCCTTACTTGTACCATCTGACCCAACAACCCTTTCCGCCAAACCCTTGTTGATAAGAGTAAGTAACCCATTCCATTGCGGCGACAAACACGATTTCTTTAACTTCGTCACTGTGGTAAGAACATCAGTGTACCCCATCTCATAAAGCATTGTAAACAGCTGGGTTGTGGTGACGAAATCAGGAGAGATAACAGAAGCATCGACGACAAGCTTTAACAGGGAACAAAATCGCTTTTTCGAAATCGATGCCTTGTGAGAGAAGATTTGAAAATAGATCCTCTCCTTGTTCTTGTCATAGGATGCAGTAGAATAGACTTGGGATAGTAGAGACATTGGAACAGATTTCATCTGCGTGAGAGCGATAACCAGAGAAGAGTACTTGAGACATTCAACAACGTGGATCATGTACGAATCATACAAAAAGGGGTTCAGTTGAATGATCAAGTTCTGATTAGGTTTGATCACAAGCAATGATGATGAAGCAGTTTGATCTTGAACAGATGATGATTCCGCCATTGTTGATATAAGGAAGAAGATGAACAGTTGCAGATCGCCTTCTGTATTTGAGAGAGTTTGAAGAAGGTAAGAAGGTACAATTGGTGCGAGAAACCCTTTATATACCGTTGCCAGGAGAGAGAAAGTATCTTCGTGATGATGATACGATCACTGAAACGTCGCCTGAAAAAGCGCGATGTGACAGGTTGGTTACCCCAGATAGACGTCATCAAGCGTGGGTTTAGGAACTGTTCAAATTTACGCGCCCAAAATCTTATCCACATATCATCTTTTCAAATTCACTTTCGCCTAAAAGAAACTTTAAACGAGCCATAAGGAGCATCAACCAGAATTTTGGAAAATCACAAAGTATTTTCGTGTAAGAGTGTGCCAAAAATAAAGAAATAAAGCAAAATGTGTATAAGATGTGAGTGATGTCTTTAAGAAGACATAAAGCAGATGATTCCGGGCAAAAATCTCTTCCTTCAAAGTCAAGATAAACTTGAAGTGCTAGTGTGGTTCCCCGAGAAAATACGATCGAGTGTTTGTAAAGAAACACCGAAAGGCTTCTTTTAAATAATAGTTTAAAGGGTGGCTTATCTTCAACCGAACATCGATTCTTAACATAAGACTGAACGTTGGATGAAGTACTTGTGAGACCGATGTGGTCTGTTGAACAAGTAGGTTGGATATAATTTGTTGTGACTAAGATGTTATAAAAATCTCAAAACAAAAAACAAACTGGATCTTTTTGGGAAGAAATGCCTTGGTGTTAGACAATTTCATAAAAGACCACTCAAAAAATAAAATGAGATTTCGTTAGGTAACAAGTGAGATATTGAATATTAATATTCACCGTCAATTCATTATTGGTATTGGATTTTGGGTCTCACTTAGCACGTGGTATACGCATCTAAGATCATAAACACATATTTTGTGTAACCATAAACCTCAGTGGTAATATCTGAGAGTCTCAAGGGTTACCTTGTAGAAACGAAAGTTGATGGAGAATGTAAAGGAGGTGGTTTAAGAACCGAAAGTACCTCTGCTATATAAACGTGACAAAGCAGAAAACTCTTAACTCATTTGAGAAGAATAAGGTAGCTCATGACTTGAGTGGATTTATCAGCCTGATTGGGAAGAAACGATAGGTATAGATCGAATCATTAAGGCCTTGCTACTAGTCTTAGAGGCTTCGGTCTACATGCAACAGCATGCTTCTAGGGACACTTCACTAGTTCATATTAAAATAATCATACCTGCCCTAGCTCCAATTTATGTAGCAATGATGCACTTGGTACCTAGTAAAGAGAATAAGCAAACAAACAAACCACACAAACAAAACAACAAAAAAAAATAATTAAGAGGAAAAATAAAAGATAGAATCTTTTGGAAAGATATTTTTGGATTTTTGAAGTTTCTGAAAAATAATAAAAACAAAAAAAATATTTTTGGATTTTTGAAGTTTCTGAAAAATAATAAAAACAAAAAAATAAACAAAATGAAATTTATACTAAACACTCTTGAAACAAAAATGAAAGAGAAAATAGAGTAAGAAAAAGATTTAAAAGAGAGTTTACAAAGTATACAGCCGAAACTAAACCTTAAAAGGAATGAAGCGAAATAAGCCGAGCGTTTGGTTCATTTCGGTTCCCTAAAATTCCGGAGCCGAAATAGACCGAGCGTTCGGTTCATTTCGGTTCCTGAAAAATCCGGAACCGAAATAGACCGAGCGTTCGGTTAATTTCGGTTCCCGAAAAATCCGGAACCGAAATAGACCGAGCGTTCGCTCTATTTCGCTTGTCTAACATTTTAGAGAGAGGTTTGAGGGTTCGGTACCGACTCTGCTTCCATCATTCCCAAACCTTGTAAAATTTTATTGAAGCTTGCTTCTGGTAAGGCTTTAGTGAAGATGTCAGCCAGTTGATCAGAGGACCGAACGAAATGTACTTCCACGTTCCCATCTTCAACATGGTCCTTGATGAAATGGTATCTTAGTGCAATATGCTTTGTCTTTGAGTGTTGCACTGGATTGTGACATATTCTTATCGCGCTTTCTGAGTCACAATAGAGAGGTATTTTCTTCATACTCAGTCCGTAGTCTCTTAGTTGGCTTTGTATCCATATCACTTGTGAGGTACAGGATGCTGCAACTATGTACTTAGCTTCGGCTGTTGAAAGAGACACATAGGTTTGCTTCTTGGACTGCCAGCTTACAAGTTTACCGTCAAGAAATTGGCATCCTCCAGTTGTGCTCTTTCGGTCCAGACCGCATCCTCCAAGATCGGTGTCAGAAAAGGCTTGAACAAAGAATCCAGATCTAGCAGGGTACCAAAGACCGAGAGAAGAGGTTCGCTTCAGATAACGGAAAATATTTTTCACTGCCACCATGTGAGGTTCTCTTGGATTTGCTTGAAACCTGGCACAATAACAAACAGAAAACATAATGTCTGGTCTACTAGCTGTTAGATACATAAGAGACCCTATCATTTGACGATAGAGTGTTACGTCAACGACAGGTTTTTCCAGAGATGGTGTTAACTTTGTGCCAAACGCCATGGGAACCTTCACCTTCGAATCTCCCGTCATACCAAATTTCGCCAGCAAGTTCTTCGTGTAGGCCTCCTGGTTGATAAAAATTCCTTCTGGACCCTGTCTTATATTCAAACCAAGGAAAAAATTAATCGGACCCATTGCGCTCATTTCAAATTTAGTCTCCATCAACTTCCTGAATTCAGCCATTAAGCTAGGATTCGTGGAGCCGAAGATGATGTCATCGACATAAATCTGAACTATCATTAGATGTTCGCCTTCTTTCTTTCGGAAGAAGGTTGGGTCAACCGAACCTTGCTTGAATTTTGAGATTTTAAGAAAGCGAGTTAAAGTTTCATACCAGGCCCTTGGTGCTTGCTTCAGACCATATACAACTTTATCCAACACATAGCAGTGATCAGGGTATTTCTCGTTCACGAACCCAGGTGGTTGCTCAACATACACCGTTTCTTCTAGTTCTCCATTTAAGAAAGCACATTTCACGTCCATTTGGAAAACTTCGAAGTTTTTATGAGCAGCATATGCCAGAAAGATTCTAACTGATTCCAACCTTGCTACAGGAGTGAAGGTTTCCTCATAGTCTATCCCCTCTTCTTGGCAATATCCCTTCACCACCAACCGAGCCTTATTGCGTATGATGTTGCCCTCTTTATCCAACTTATTCCTGAAGTCCCATTTTAAGCCGACCACTGAAGCATCCTTTGGAGTGGGAATCAGCCTCCAAACTCGATTACGTTCAAACTCATGGAGTTCATCTTGCATTGCTTGTACCCAATCAACGTGATCAAGTGCAGCATTAACCATCTTCGGTTCGATTTTGGAGACAAACGAATTAAACATACATAATTCAACATTAGAGAATAATGCAGTTTGTTTCGCTTTCAATTGAGAACGTGTGAGAACTCGCTCAGATGATTCACCAATAATTTGTGCTTTGGGATGATCCTTAGTCCATTTCGTTAGAGGAGGGTAATTAGGGTCATAGGTAGGATCCAACTCTGCATTTACCTCTTCTTCAAATTTTGATTGATCACCTTCGTCATTTGTATTCTCATTCGCCCCCTCAAATAGCGAAGCGTATCCCTTGTCAGGTTCAGGATTCTCCTCCTCTGTTGGAGTTGGATTCTCCCCCTCGATTGGACTATCATTGGTTGGGATTGGAGTTGGATTCTCCCCCTCGACTGGACTATTGGTTGTTTTTGGTACAGATGAACCCTCCCCCTTGAACGTTGAGCTGTTGTTTGGAGGGTCAGTTGAGGGTTGACCACCAGTCGGTTTAGGAGGTTCATTTTCCATTTCTTTTGCAGCTTTATCAATGATCTTTTTCAGATTGTCGATTTTGTTGTCTGCTGCTTTCGCCTCTAAGTGTACAGCCTTTTCTGGTTCATCAAATAGCCTTATGTACTCTTCAAACAAGTTGGAAATGGGAACCAAGACTTGTCCTGATTCAGGAAAATTTTCCCCCAAGGTACTTTCGCTTCTTTGAACTTTCTTCATGTAGTTGTCATCAAAGGTTACATAGTATGTTTCTTTAATACGTTTGGAGAGTTTATTCAAAACCCTGTATGCCTTTGAAGTGAGTGAATAACCAAGAAAAATTCCCTCATCGGCTTTGACGTCAAACTTGTTTCGGTTCTCTTTGGAATTGAAAATGAAGCACCTTGAACCGAACACGTGGAAAAACTTAACGTTGGGTTTTCGATTGTTCAGAATCTCATACAGAGTGATGGAGAATCGCTTGTTAAGTAAGGATCGGTTCTGAGTATAGGAAGCAGTTGCAACTGCATCGGCCCAGAAGTATAGCGGAAGAGAAGCGAAGCTTAGCATGGTTCGGGCTGCCTCACACAAGGAACGGTTTCGTCTTTCAACAATTCCATTATGTTGTGGTGTATAGGGGGCCGAGAAGTTATGAGATATCCCCTTTTCAGTCAGAAAATCCTCAAAATCTTTATTCTTGAATTCAAGCCCATTGTCGCTTCTAATATTCCACACCAGCTTTCGCAGTTGCAGTTCCACTTGCTTGATAAATGCCTTCAACTTGGGAGTCGCGTCCGATTTCTGTTTAAGAAAGAAAACCCAGGTGAAGCGTGAAAAATCATCTACTATGACAAGAATGAACTTACTACCACCGAAGCTTTCGATAGCCGAAGGTCCACATAAGTAAATATGCAGAAGTTCAAGAGCTTCAACAATCTTTGTATTGATACGTGTAGGATGGCTCTTTCTGCTTTATTTCCCATCTCGCACGCTGCACATAGGTGTTCCTTATCAAACTTGAGAAGAGGAAGGCCTCGAACATGATCACCAAGCACCAACTTATTAATGTCTTTGAAGTTCAGGTGCGATAGGCATCGATGCCATAACCAGCTTTCATCAGTGTTCGCCTTTAACAGCAGGCATATTGCTGGTTTTCCTCGAATTGGGTTAAGATTTAAAGGATACATCTCTCCCTTGCGTTCGGACTTCAACAGAACTCTTTTGGATTGCTTCTTAATTATTTCTGATCCCTCATCATCGAATGAAACCTTCAAACCAGTTCCCACAACCAATTGAGATACACTGATGAGGTTGTGCTGCAACCCTTCCACGTAAGCCACTTTTCGAATCGTGAAGTCTCCGTTGGTTATCATTCCATATCCTTTGATTGTGCCAAATGAGTTATTTCCATACTTCACACATCCACCATCCTTAAGGGACCGAAACTCCCTTAGCTCTTCCCTCCTTCATGTCATGTGACGCGAGCAGCCACTGTCTATGTACCATTCGTCATCGAACTGCTCGTCACTTATAACCTGCAAATTCAAGCAGATTTAGGAACCCAAAGTCTCTTGGGCCCTGATGATTCTTTTATAGAAAAAGGAATGGCAGCAGAAATATCAACCAAATAAGTTCTTTTTATTAGAGTGGTTTTGTCTTTTCTTTTGATGGTATGCACCTTGATTTTGTTTTTATCTTGTTTAAATTGTGGTGTATCAGATGGTGTGTTGTTAGATGGTTTTGGAATATACTTTTGAATCCTAAGGTTAGCTGACTTTTTCTTAATGTTGATATCAATATTCGAATCAAGCTTTCCCTTTCCTTTGATGTCCTTCATTGAATTTGGCTTTTGTTGGTAGCATGAAGGACCGAAACTAGACTTTCGGTTGTTAGCCTTGACGTTGTGACCGAAACTTGATGTTCGTTTCTGTGCTCTGGTGTTGGAACCGAAACTGGATGTTCGGTTCTGAGCTTTGGTGTTGGAACCGAAACTGGATGTTCGGTTCTGAGCTTTGGAATAATAGGAGTTTGGACTAAAACTTTCCTTTCGGTTTGGCTCGTCATTTTTCTTGACGTTTGACTCTTTCTTGGAAGGAACGTAATTAGGGTTTTGAGACTGCCAAAATCGTTATTGCTCATTCAGATTCTTCATGTATCTCTGATTTCTTTGGCGTTTCTGTTCAGCCAACTGCTTTTGAGATTTATGAAAATTGAAGCTTGATTTTGGCTTCTCTTTTTGAGTTTCGGTTGTCTTGGAAGATAAATTGGATGATTTCTTTGGTTCTTCTGGTATTTCTTTTGTTCCACTCGTGCTTGGTTTATCAAAACTTGAGGGTTTGTTGATGGGTTCAGCAACGTATCTACCTCTTACCCTCCATGAGGTTCGCTCCGATAAGCCGATGGTTTCGTCTGCATTATCAATAGGGGCTGACCAGAAATAATCGTCGCACCCTTCAGCATTGTCTGTGTCGACCAAGATTTTCAATTCTGCTGTTGGTTTTTCAGTGACCCCTGTAACAGCATATACCTGATTTGGCACAGTTTGAATTTTCTGATATACCATCGCTTTCTCTTTGAGTTTCTGCGGCTTGTCCTTTGACAGTCGAGCATATTCAACCGAGTTCTCAGATATGAGGGGTTTTTCATTCTCGGTTTCGCTCTTCATAAATTCAGAGCAATCAACCACATCTTCCACCGAGATTTCGCTCATCTCACTTTCCTCATCAAATTCATACGTGTTTTCTATATTCATTTTATGTTCTGAAATTAATTTGGCGTTAGACGAGTCAAATGATTGAATGGTCTCGGACTTAATTTTCAACCTATCATTTTCATCTAAAAGATTTTTGAGCATACACTTATGTTCCTTAGAGTCAATAAAGGTCTCTATCTTGTCTAGTCCGATTTTATAAGTGATGAATGTCTCTTCTGAGGACATTATGGATTCACACTCAGCGATGACCTCATCCTCCTTAAATTGAAGGAAGGGTAAGATCATCTTGTGTATCTTTTTCCCTATTTCACAATTTAAGTGCAACTAAGTAATATTCGTATATAAGCATTTAGCAATTAAGCAAAAAACATTTCGTTGTTTCAGAAACTTTAAATTGTCTCGTTGCAAATAAATAATCTCATCCCTAGCCCTATTTAACTCCGTCTCCTTCAGCTCAATCCACATCCTTCTCTCCTCACTCTTCGAAGACACCCTGCTGAGTTGGTCAGTTAGGTTAGAGTTCGCTAAGCGAGTTTGCATGAGACTACCACTTAAGTTAGAAAATTAAAATTTTAGTTCATTTAATTCTTCTTCATAATTCGTTACCGGAACTTTAAGTGATTCAAGGATGGATTGTACCTTTTTGATCAGCCGATCACAACCGTTGATCTTCTCACTCACGGGCTTGGCTGCAAAGCACTTGTCCTCAGTCAGGTTCGGCTCCTTAAGCTCACCTTCGGTTGGTCTTCCAGCTGTAACCATCAAACATTTTCCAGCCAAACCAGTCTCTCTCGCCACATAAGCTCTTCCATGTGTGGGTTTTCTCACTTCTTCATCCTCAGAATCGGTTGACCAAACTTCAACGCCACCGAACTCATCTTCATCCACATTTTCCTGCACAATCAAGGCATTCATAGAACTATTAGTTGCCTTATTTTTCTTTATTTCTTCCAACTTTCGCATGTAATACGCCTCATCATCTTCACCGTCCCTTTTCTCAGCCATCTTCCTCAACATGCAATCTTTGGCAAAGTGGTTCTTGCCATGACAGTAATTGCAGTCGAATCCAGAGTCTCCTGCAAGCTTGCTTTCCTTCTTGTCGTCATCCT
The DNA here is from genome assembly GCF_052849685.1 of Lactuca virosa. Classification (NCBI taxonomy): domain Eukaryota; kingdom Viridiplantae; phylum Streptophyta; class Magnoliopsida; order Asterales; family Asteraceae; genus Lactuca; species Lactuca virosa. The sequence continues at coordinate 8,378,726 of NC_136430.1, read as the reverse complement.
TTTGAGATGTATTCTTCGTTTCTTCTTTCACCTTCTCAGAACTGTAACTTCCTTGCCAGTTTCTGTTCTTATTGACAGGGAACTTCTTTCGTGCAAACTTCTTTGGGTTGGTGACCATCATTGCATATTCTTCGCCTGTAAGCTCACACTCAGACATATCTGAATCCTCCTCTTCTTCTGCAACACTTTTGCCTTTTGAGACAAGGGCCAGCGATCCCACAACCGAAAATATCTTCGCCTCCTTGGTTACCACACTCTCATGGGATTTAAGTATACCCACCAGTTTCGCTAGCGAGTATGATTTAAATTGTTCGTGAGCTTTCACTGTTGAAACCACTGCCATCCATTATGGTCTTAAACCATTCATGAAGGTTACTTTTTTCTCGATAAATTTTCTTTCAATACCATGCTTGATCATCTTGCTAAGGAGATGATTGAAATGATCGAAGGTCTGTATCAGTTTCTCTTTAGGTTTCTGTTCGAAAACTCCAAATTCTGAGAGTAACAAGGTTTGGATTGAGTGTTCTAGATCCTCATCAGTTGAGTAGAGTTCTTTTAACCTATCCCAGATTTCTTTAGCCGTCGTGCATGAACCAACTAACCGTAAAGTGTCAGATTGCAATGCGAATCTGATCATTGTCATGGCTTTCACATTACATAACACCTTGTCCTTTTCATCCTATGGCATCTTATCTACGTCCGCCACAAGCTGATTATATTCTTTTTGAGTCTTCAATGTCCTGTTCGTTCCAGAGTGAACAAACGGCCCAAGCGTGATAGCTTCCCAAATGAGATTGTTGGATTAATGTCTAAGTCCATAACTATAATTGGTAAGACTTGGCCCGACCCGACATGGTCCATTTGGGTTGCATGGCATCATGCATTTGGATAGACTATAATGAGAGAAATAACACTTAAGGTTGGTTAATATATTATAAGTTCTAATATATTAATAAGGTTATTTAATTAGTATTGATCAAGAATTAATTTGGAATTAATTACGTGATCAAAAGGAGACTAATTAAATATATGGGTTGATTGTGTAAATCATTCATTCTTATATATGTGGGCTTGTGATCCAAGATTCCTTATGTTGGACTAAGTCCATGGGGTGACCCATGGATACTCCATGGAGGTTAAAATCCATGGAGCATAAGGAATGGGTAAAGTTATGAGTTACATGGTGTAACCCTAATAGCCACCATATAAAAGAATCCCATGGCTCAAGAAATCGTACACTAATGTGTGAATATGAGGGCTAGACGATTTCAAGGAGTGTTCCATTTCTCTCAAGTCATTCCATGTGCATTTGGTGTTGTGTGAACCATTTGAGGTGTCACACTTGGGGCACTAGGCACTCAAGCTTCATGGAGACAAGCTACATCAAACAAATGTATGTATTATATCCATTTGATTACCCAAGTATCAAGTATTGTATGCTAGATAGGGTAATACCTTGGAAAGTTCATAATTGCATGTATAATAGAGAAAACATAGATCCAAGGTATTTAGGGTTGCATGTACACTTAGGAGTGTTAGAATGCGCAAAACCCATCAGTGGTATCAGAGCCAAGGCTTGTTTTCTTGTTATACTTGCAAAATTAGCTGAAAAATCGAATTTTGGAACCCCTGACAGCATATATTCGACTGTTTTGGCTAGAAATGGACTAGGAACATTACCCTTAGATGTTTTTGGACTTATAAACTTGTTTTTGATGTGGTAATGTTCATGCTAATCCAATTTCAAATATAATTGTCAATAGATTCATGTTTTGTATTAGTTTAAAAGTTATGCTAATTACTTGAAAAAAAATTTGATGTGAATTATCTTTGTTCATATGAGTTTATTAGATTAATAGAAAAGTTAATTGATTATGTGTTTTCAATCCATTTTAATCTAAGAGTTGATTCTAAAGTGTGTTTTTGAAACTTGTCCTCAAGTTATATGAAAAGTCACATTTAAGTTTCATAAAACTCATAAAAAGTTGGCAATGGTTACAAAAATGAAGAGTCTTGTCCTCATTAAATGGTTTTATGACTCCATAACTTGTCCTCAAGTTATGGAGGTTCAAGAGTCACTTCATTAAATGATAAAATGTGTAACCTTAATTAGTTCCATAAGTTACAAAAATAAAGAAAAGTTACATTCTTTTATTAGTTTAAAGTCTTCCATAACTTGTCCTCAAGTTATGGAACTTGAAGAGTTTTTTTTTAATTAAAACTACTTTAAACACATAAGTTATGGAATTAATTAGTTTTGAATATTTTCAAAACTTGCCCTCAAGTTTTGGAATTTGTAAAGTTTTCCCCATGAATACTTTAATTCCAAGTTAGCCCTTAGAATTTTAAAAGTTAAAATTCAACCCTTATACTTTATAGTATTATAAGTTAATAATAAATATATGTATAAGAGCAAGTCAGTCTTACCGTTAGTAGGCCTCATTCACGAAGCCGGTCTATAAGGGGGGTATATGGTTACTGCCTATAAAATGGCAGTTTAATGGGTGTCCACTCTCACCCACCGCTTCCTTGACTGGTGGAGGGTCGTTAGCCGAACGGGTAGGACAAGGACTATAATTCTCCCTTCATTAAAAGTATTAATGATAAATACTAAGTAACTAAACACTTATAAATTCCTAATCTTAGTTACTTAGCAAAATGTGAATAAGGTGCTAATCCATGAAATTACACTTTGCACTTTGTTTAAACCGTTAGTGGAGCGTGTGTGGTTAACCGGCACACTAACCTGGATTAACAAAGTAGGCAAAGGGTAACTTAATATTTATCATAGTATCGGTGGAGCTTGTGTGGTTAACCGGCACATCGATTGAGGGGTAAATATTAAGGGTACCAAGTATATTTGCATGGTTACTTCACACCTTGTTTTGTGATCCTCGGCATCCCAGTCACAAAACCTGAAGGGCACACTCGAGATTGAAACATGCCATTGAAAAGTTCAATGAATCTCAAAAGATCTAGGAGTTTCAAATCCAAGTAAAAACCTAATTAAATTATTTCGTTTTTCATGGTGGAAATTGGTAAATCGTCATTTACCTACCTTCAACTATTTTATAACTCGGATTACGGCATCCCTCTTCCAGTTATAAATAGGTTGTTGGATCCTAGCCTTAATATTTCATATTGGGTGTTATATTAAGGACTTTAGATCAACTATCTTGAATATCTCCCAAAAGATGTCTAGTTCATACATCTATGATCTTCCCAAATCTCTTGGAACTTTACTTCCTCCACCTCCTCCAATTATTCTCCCTAACCCACAAGTTCAAGGTCACTCAAGCCCTAATGGCAAGCAAGGTCTATGTGTGATCACATCTTAAAGATGAAGTCACATATTGACAAGCCGGGAGAGTTGGGTGTCAAAGTCTTGAGAAAGTTGGATGTTCAATCACTTTCTAAGTCACATAGTGAGTTCCTTTGGGACTACTATGAAACAGACTATGACAAGACCCTTAATGATCTTATCTATTTGCTAAGATCAACTTCCTAAAACTTTATGGACATTGACAATGATGACATTGGATATCCAGTAAAGCTCTCTCTTCCCAATGGAAAGGGATCGGCCATAGTCAACTCGGTTGACCAAATGGTAAAGAGAGAGGCTAAGTCTTAGATAGTCCCATTATCAAGGGTTCATTGCCAAAGGAAGGGGCATTGGTTGCGAAGCTGCCAGATTTACCTAAGGATGTTAAAGTCAATAAGTTTGACTCTACTTCAGGTAAAGTCCATTGTCTAACTCTATTAAGTTCCTACTTGGAGATTCTTATTACATGATGTGACTGGGTCACATGTTGATGTTTGAAGAATCAAAGAAAAGTGAAGAAACTTAAAGAAAGAATATGCTGAATCTGATCGCGTAGATGGATTTCTATCGCATAGTTTGAAGATCGGATTCTTGAGCTACTTCTTAGGAGTTATGATATATTGCTTAGGAATAGATAACAACAAAGTTTTCATGTGCTTTTGCACTGTAAGGATAGTTTTTTCCGCAAAGTTTTTAAAATAAAAGGAAAATTTTTGATTTTATTTATTTTAAAATATCCTTACAATGGCATTTGTGAAAATCTTTGTTGCTTATAAGATTCCATTAAGAGCAAGAGTGAAAATATGAATTTGATTCTTTCATTTCTGGTAGTGTCCAAATTTACCAAATAAGGAAAGATTCTCATCACCCAAGTTTCAGTTGGATAGAAACTTGGAATCATGCAAGTTGTATAGTATGATGAATGAGAATTTTCAACTTTGGAAAATTAAGACTAGTTCCTTGTTCACATGTATATGTGAGTCAAGTGAAGGACTAAGGGATCGAGTACACATTCTTGTGCACTGATCAAGTCCACCATAAAAGATCGATAAGACTATTCGTCATGATTTACTAAGGCTTAGTAAATATGATTATACTTACAAGCTTAAGTATAATTCTGAGACATTGGAAAAGTTTCAATGTATGACAGAACGAATGAGAAGAATCAAATTAGGCAGAAGGATAAAAGTTTCTCAAATCTAAAAAGATGGGAGAGTACTTTAGTATCATGTTTTAAGATCATCTTAATGATTTTGAGACCTTATCACAATTCATCCTCTAAGTGCATTCTGATAGTTAAGAAGAAGCGTTATGAATTGTTGAAGTGGTTAAATCAAGAAGATGATTCATACATCGTTCCAAAAACAATTCTTAGAGTTATACTCTAAGATTGTAACTTGAGTGACATGTCTTAAAAGATGTTTAAAAACACTTGTCAAATGTAAGAGTAAAAGTTTTCTACTCTTGTACATTTGAAATTGGTAATTTGTGATGTTTTGGATAAAACAAAGATCAACTAAGGCCAATTGTGTTAAGTGTCTGTCTTGATTAGAATCCACACTATCTCTTGAATATTAGGCAAGAAAGTCTTATAGGTCAAGGAGACAGTGGGAGTCTAAAAGATCCTGAAAGGGTTTCAAGAAGTAATCAAGAATAAAAACATGTATTTCATCACTAGCACACAACTAGAGGTTTATAACCTATCGTGTTGACATTTCTGTGCCCATTCTAGTTAAGTTGGCTATACATTTGAGTTCTACATGTTCTCAATTGTTTGCATAGCTAATTGGAAGCAATGACAGGCCCTTGAGCTGCCAGGTGGCAAGAAGTTAAGATTGCACAAGTTCAATCCATATGAGTTAGGATTTGTCACTAACCTTGTCTTGTGACCATGGTTTTGACGATTCACATGGATAAGAACACATACACCATAAAATCTAAGGGTCATAAGGTTTCTCTCCGATTCATGAAAATGATGGTGAGGAAACACTTCCACCAAGTAGATTTGAAGCAGATGGCAAAAGGTCTAAACAATTGAGACTATGATTACGACATCCATTTTCATAGTTCTGAAATTGTTTAGACACACATGTGAGCTATCTAAGATAAGGTGTATGATTTTGATAAAGTCTTATCAAAGCAATCTAGTATCAGAAATCTGAACTTTGGTAAGAATGTCAATAAAGTATCGACTTCTAAAGGTCCAGTTGTTTTCTGGATACATGTCAAAGCTAGTGGGAGCATAAGTGTTATGCTAATAATCATCATGTTAGTGGGAGCATGATAATTATGATAAGTATTGAAAGTTAGCAATGTTAATTATAGAAAATAAAAGTTTCAATTCGTGAGATTGCAGGGGTTGAAAAAGTAGTTTTGCTATAATTAAGGGAGAGGAAATTATACTTCATTTCAATTCTAAAAGGCTTAGATTGAGATTTTAATCATCTTAGTCAAGAATATATATATATGAATTTTATGTTGGTTTGGTTCAACTTAAGAAAATTCTATATATTGCGTTCTCAAAATTCGATTATGATTACGGCATCCCTCTTCATAGTCAAATTTTGAGAATATGGCAAACAAAAAAAATTTATTATGGCAAAAGACTGGTCTAGAACCATGTCTTTATGTGAAACATCATGAATCATGTCCCATTTACTTTGGGTACAAGATCGATTACATGTGCTATAATATTTATCCTTTCTGAATTTTCCAAATGCCTTGGGGCGTTAAGGAGGAAAATGTCGAGAATTGGATATGACTAAAGTGATTAAGCAATTGTCGAGGACAATCTGAGGTTTACCAAAGATTGGTTGCTCAGGGACAGTTGGAAGTATAGTGCTAATTTTGGAAGGACCATATTGACATATTCTGAAAAGAGGCATCTCTTATTCAGAAGTGATAGTCAAAATGAGAATATGGAGTTGTCTCCATAGGTGGAAGTTATCTGTGTAAGATTAGAAAACTTAATGCAAGAAGCATGTCCAAAGCAATGTACTTTGAATATGAGACTTAGTTTCCATGGAGTTGATCTCCATTGGAATACCTTATAATGACTGTTGACAAGTCTTTGTGACTTTGTACATATTCATTACATGAGGGTCAGTGCATATAAGTTTAAAATCTAAACAGATTTCGATAAATGATAGGAATTTGAAATTCTCACATTTTTCGATAAGGATTTGGGAGTGTGAAATTAGAATCATTGAAATTATGTTCAATTGGTTTATTTCACAAAGTAAGGATCATAGACAAACATAGAGTGCATACTTGGTGTATGGCAAAGCTATTGTTTAAGAAAAACATAGTGTACATGCTTGGAGCATGGGACAACTAGTGTTTTTAATTCAAGTATAAAGTTGATAAAACCGAAACAATGAATAATGAGTAATCAGTATGGTGATAAATAAAAGTGTTTATTTATATTCATAGGGTTTGATACCATATTTGATTCATTTATTCTTGTGTTTCACTTTGCATGTTTTGACTTCCAGAATAACTAAGTCGCTCTTCCTGAATGATTAAGTTATTCAAACCATCCACAGTCGGTCATATGTTGGAAGTAGATATGAATCAAGACTGTCATGGGTTGGTTTGTAGAGGTCCAAGTTGGTGGACAAAGTGGTGCTACAACACTCATGAGTGCTCATAAGTTCTGAGTATTGGATTCAACCCGCGCTCATTTGAATCACTTCATGGATTTTATCACGAGTGATCATGAGACGATAATATCTTATATTCTTCAAACCTAGAGATATGAGTTGTTACTATGAGTTGGTTGTACATTGATTGCACGAAAATGCATTCGGTAACTCGATGTTATAAAACGTGCATTTGTGTATGATTCAACAAGTAGTAGAACAAGCCATACGAGTCGAAGTTTATCCATTCCTTTTACCTTCGGGATAAAAGCGATATCTGTGGGCCCCTCGATGATTTAAAGATGATACATGTGAGTGCTTGACCAAGCCAGGACTGATTTGATTTGTTCAATCAGTCAGTCATCATGAATCGGAAATCGGGAAACAACAAATGGACAGAGAGAATGATTGATAATCCATGTCTCAGTCCATATGATATCTAGAATGGAGGAATATATGATCCCTTATCTAATGGACAAGTCATTGACAAATGTCAAAGTTCATCGACAAGGTCAGAGTTTGACAGAAGCTTTTGAGAGCTACGATTGCTGATCGGTTCCTGAAGTCATACGCAATAATAGTTTTAGACTTATCCAAGTGGGAGACTGTTGGATTAATGTCTAAGTCCATAACTATAATTGGTAAGACTTGACCCGACCCGGCATGGTCCATTTGGGTTGCATGGCATCATGCATTTGGATAGACTATAATGAGAGAAATAACACTTAAGGTTGGTTAATATATTATAAGTTCTAATATATTAATAAGGTTATTTAATTAGTATTGATCATGAATTAATTTGGAATTAATTAAGTGATCAAAAGGAGACTAATTAAATATATGGGTTGATTGTGTAAATCATTCATTCTTATATATGTGGGCTTGTGATCCAAGATTCCTTATGTTGGACTAAGTCCATGGGGTGACCCATGGATACTCCATGGAGGTTAAAATCCATGGAGCATAAGGAATGGGTAAAGTTATGAGTTACATGGTGTAACCCTAATAGCCACCATATAAAAGAATCCCATGGCTCAAGAAATCGTACACTAATGTGTGAATATGAGGGCTAGACGATTTCAAGGAGTGTTCCATTTCTCTCAAGTCATTCCATGTGCATTTGGTGTTGTGTGAACCATTTGAGGTGTCACACTTGGGGCACTAGGCACTCAAGCTTCATGGAGACAAGCTACATCAAACAAAGGTATGTATTCTATCCATTTGATTACCCAAGTATCAAGTATTGTATGCTAGATAGGGTAATACCTTGGAAAGTTCATAATTGCATGTATAATAGAGAAAACATAGATCCAAGGTATTTAGGGTTGCATGTACACTTAGGAGTGTTAGAATGCGCAAAACCCATCAGAGATAACCATTATCTTCAGATCCAACTACGTAATCTTCAAAGTGATGCGCCCACACTTCATAGTATTGAGTGTAGAGAATGGGAACCCTTGTAGTGGATCCAATGCTATTGGAGATGTTGATGGGATTAGATTGAGAATCGTCGTGAGACATGGTGAGCCTTTCCTTAGAACTGCTAGAATCATACCTATAAACTTGAGATTAGGGTTTTATCAAACACAAGAGTTACCGTCAACATGAAGAAGACGGCTTCTTTATATTCGATAAAAGCGGAAACCCTAAAGAATTCTTCAAACAGAAGGAATGTGTATTGATCACACAGTCTCCTGCTCTGATACCAATTGTTAGAACAAAGTTCTAGTAGGATCGATAGATTCTAAGCAGAAAAACAATAAACGACGTAATGAAGAACACAAGAATGGTTTAACTGATGTCGAATGATTAAGCTTTAACACCTCAGAAGTGCTCGATTAAGAACTTCGACTGTAGAGGTGTTTAGGGTTACAGAGCAATAATAATAATAATCACGACATTATCTAAGGCATACATGCATGCACTATTTATAGCTTAACCCTAATTAATAATCACGGATGGACAGGCCCAATCCGGATATACAAAACTAAGCCCATGACGCAACACAAAATACCCAACAGCATCTCGTATCAGAAATCTGAACTTTGGTAAGAAAGTCAATAAAGTATTGATTTCTAGAAGTCCAACTGATTTCTGGATACATGTCAAAGCTAGTGGGAGCATAAGTGTTATGCTAATAATTATCATGTTAGTGGGAGCATTATTTTTATGTTAAGTTTTTCAAGTTAGCAATGTTAATTATAGAAAACAAAAGTTTCAATTTGCAAAGCTGCAGGGGTTGAAAAGTTGTTTTGCTATAATTAAGGGAGAGGAAATTATACTTCATTTCCAATTCCAAAAGCTTAGATTGTGAGATTTTAATCAAATTTTAGTCATGATTACATTATTTGCGTTCTAAAATTCGATTATGATTACGGCATCCCTTTTCATAATCTGAATTTTAAGAACATGGCAAATAGAAATAGAAATATTATAGCAAAAGACTGGTCTAGTATCACGTCTTTATGTGAGACATCATGAATCGTGTCCCATATGCTTCAGATATAGGATCGATTACATGTGCTATACTATTCATCCGTTATAAATTTTCCAAATGCCTAGGGAATTAAGAGGGAAAAGGACTAGAACTGGATATGACTAAAATGATTAAGCAATTGTCGAGGACAATCTGAGGTTTACCAAAGATTGGTTGCTCATGGACAGTTGGAAGTATGGTGTAAATTTTGGAAGGACCATATTGACATATTCTGAAAAGAGGCAACTCTTGTTAAGAAGTGATAGTCAAAATGGGAACATGGAAATGTTTCCATAGGTGGAAGTTATTCTTTAAATCTGTGTAAGATTAGGAAACTTAATGCAAGAAGGATGTTCAAAGGAATGTACTTTGAATGTGAGACTTCGTTTCCATGGAATTGCTCTCCATTGGAATACTTCGTAAATGTTTGTTGCCAAGTCTTTGTGACTTCTGTGCATAGTCATTACAAGAGGATCAATGCATATAAGTTTAGAATCTAACAGATTTTAGTAAATGGCAAATAATCTTGTATTCTTACATTTGCGGTAAGGATTTGGGATTGTGAAATGAGCATCACTGGAATCATGTTCAATTGGTCTATTTCACAAAGTCAGGATCATAGACAAACATAGTGTGCATACTTGGAGTATGGCATAACTATTGTTTGGACAAACATAGTGTGCATGCTTGGAGCATGGCATAACTATTGTTTCAGTTCAAGTATTAAGTTGATTATTCGAAACATTATACAATGAATAATTTGTAATCAATATGGTGATAAATAAAAGGTGTTTTATTTATATTCATAAGTTCTGAGACCATATTGGATTCAATTATTCTTATGTTTCACTTTGCATGTTTTGACTTCCCGAATAACTACGTTATTCAAACTCTCCACAATCAATCATACTTTGGAAGTAGGTATGAATCAAGACTGTCATGAATTGGACTTGTAGCAAAAGTTGCTGCAACATTCATGAGTGCTCCTGGAATGAGATTCGAGTATTGGATTAAACCCATGCTCATTTGACTCACTTCATGGATTTTATCACAAGTGATCATGAGACGATAATATCTTATATTCTTCAAACCTAAAGATATGAGTTGTTGACTATGAGTTGGTTGTACATTGATTGTACGAAAACACATCAGTAACTTAATGTTATAAAACGTGCCTTTGTGTATGATTCAACAATTAGTTATTACAAGCATATGATTCGAAGTTTATCCGTTCTTTTTACCCCATGTGGATAAAAGCGATATCTGTGGGCCCCTCGATGATTTAATGATGACAAACGTAAGTGCTCGGCCGGGCCTGGACTAATTTGATTTGTTCAATTAGTCAGTCGTCATAAATCGGAAATCGGGAAACAACAGATGGACAGAGATAATGATTATAATCCATGTCTCAGTCCATATGATATATAGAATGGAGGAATATATGATCCCTTATCTAATGGACGCGTCATTGACTAGGTCAGAGTTCGACAACGGCTTTTAAGAGCTACGATTGCTAGTCAGGTTTTGGAGTCTTACTTGAAATAATAGTTTTAGAATTATCCAAGTGGGAGACTGTTGGATTAGATGTCTAAGCGCATAACTATTATTGGTATGTACTCGACCCGAGAGTAGCATGGTCCATTTGGGTTTCATATCATCATGACAATTTGTTAGGATAGACTCTTGAGAGAAGGTTATATATGATTTATTAATATATTATAAGTTCTAATATATTAATATGAAATCATATGTTTTAATTAGTATTGATCAAGAATTAATTTGGAATTAATTTGGTGATCAAAAGAGACTAATTAAATCTATGGGGACTAATTATGGTAATTAGTTATATTTATATGTGTTGGGCTTATGATCCATGTTGGACCAGGTTTATGTATGGATACATAAAGAGTTGGGCCACATGAACCATGGATCATAAACCCATGGGTGTGTGTTTGGGTTAATCCATGACCTTTGGAATTCCACATATAAATATGTTACTTCATAGCCAAAATCACCACTAATGTATTCTTGGAGGATATGGACGGTTTTGGTGTGTATGAATTCTCTCTCAAGTTTCATCCTTTGTCCATGATGTGTTGTGACTTCACTTGAGGCTTCCACACTATTGGGGCTAAGCTCTTAAAGCCAAATACATCAAGACTTCAAGCTACATAAAAGGTATGTTACCCTAACTAGTATCTTATATGGTTTATGTCAAATGCATGCTAGTTATAGGTTTAATGCCTTGGAAACCATTTGCATGTATAATTAGTGAAAACATAGATCCAAGGTATTTAGGATTGTATGTGCACCATAGGATGTTTTAGCATATAAAATCCATCACATGTCACCATCTGGTGGCAAGACTTGGGGAGAAAGCAATGCCTCAGATCGCGCCACGTCACCCCCTTCGCAGCAGCACACTCCCGACTTCTAAACCCCGTAACTTTCGCATACGAGCTCCGTTTTCGACGTTCTTTATATCCACGCGTAGGTGGGATCGTACTCTACAACTTTCGTTTGGACTCTGTCAACTAATTTTGATTTTATTTTTAAAGTTATATTTTTAACAGGCCGGGACAGGAAAAGTCCGTTAAAAATTCATAACTTCTTCATCCGACGTCCGTTTTCGTCTGTCTTTTACCGTTGCGATACTAATAATGAGATCTTCAATTCTCATTTAGGTTGCGTTGGCCAAAAACCACTCGATCTAAAATTCGTTTTGGGTCAAAAATATGGTTTATACTCTACTTTTCTAGGCAATTGTAATTTTTCTGTAATGTTTTATTTGTTTACGGTCAGGTTTACGGCCAAGGGGGTGTTTACGGCCGTAAACAGGTTTACGACCGTAAACCTTGTTTACGGCCCGGCCGTAAACCCAGTTTCTGGCCCATATTCCCCAAGTATATATATAGGTGTTAGGTGGTTGAGGAGGGATTGATGAACAGAAAAGGAGTGTATGGAATAGAGAGAAGATAGGAGTTTTAGTGTGTGTAAGTGTGTGAATCTTGTGTAAGGGAACTTCATTCTAATCAAATCATTCAAGATTCATCATCTTCTTCTTCTCCTTCTCTTCTATTTTGGATCTGACATCATCCAATTGATTGGGATTCCGCACCATCAATTGGATCTGATTGATACACAAGCAGATTAGGGACTTACAATTGGTATCAGAGCTTGGATTGTATCAGTCAATTTTGTCAAGTCTAGAGATGATTTGATCTTATTTTTGAAGGATTCCTGCATTTTTGGACAGATCTTGCCAAAATAAGGGGGGTTTGTTCTTCGCGTTTTTCATAAAAACGGGTTTTTGATCGAGTTTTGGAGCAAAAAGGGGCAAAAAACGTTGTTTTTGGTCGTAACCAACGAGGGGGTGGCGGCATGTACGGTCAGCAGCTAGGGTTTTCGAGGTTTACGGTCCGGAGTTTACAGCCGGAAACAGTTTACGGTCGGCGGCGGCGGCGGCGTTTACGGCTAGGGTTTCCCGGAGTTTACGGCGGCGTTTGCGATCGTCGGTGAGCTTACGGTGTAAAAGTCAAACCCGGGTCTCCCATTCTTCCCTCCATCGCGCCTTACCAGTTGGTCTAGGAAGTCTCTTGGTTCATTGCTTCGAAATTTAATTCAAAAGCAGTCCTGTTCGGTTCCTTATTTCGCATTTTTACACTTTTAACCCCAAAATCAATTTCTTTTTATTTTTAAGTTCCATTTTCAACCAAAAATTTTAGTTTTTAAATTTTGACTTCTATTTTTGACTTTTTACTTAAAATTTTGACTTTGAGTTTTAAAATTTGACCTTTGACTTTAAACTTTGACTTTCTCGTTTAACCTTTAAATTTTCAAATTTAGCTTTTCGGTTTGACTTTTAAGTTTGACTTTTTCAAGTTTGACTTTTGAGTGTGACTTTTTAAATTTGACTTTTAAGGTTGACTTTTGAGGTTTATAGTCAAAGGGCATTTTTAAATTTATGTTTGACTTCTAGTTGTGTTTTTAATGGCTTTTGAGGTCAACAAGGGAAATGAAGACATGAAAGAGAATCGTCAGGATATGTTAAGACAAAATTTCAACATGTTCAATTATATCCCTGGAGAAACCCTGGAAGCTCAGTTGCAGCAATTTACTACACTTACTACTGAGATGAATATAGTTGGGATCTTCTTAACTAAATCTGAGATAAACAAAAAGCTGCTGAATTCACTTCCGAAATCGTGGGATATGAACGTGGCTGTCATCAAGAAGACAAAAGATCTCAATCATCTTAGTCTTGCTGCTGTAATTGAAGAACTTGACGCTTTGAAGTGTGGAAAAACAATGAGTTCCGCAAACATCCCGGTCAATGAAGTTTCATGTACTCCATCTTATGAAGATACGATTAAATTTCTTCGGGAACAAATTGATTTATTAAAAAGAGAAGTTGAGGACCTGAGATATGAAGGATACCAACTCAGGAAGGGACAAAAACCCCTAAAGGCCCAGTTAGAAACACAAATAAAGGACTCTAAGAGAATTCAGGAAGACTACAGTGAAAAATGTGAAAATTATGATTATATCAAGAGACAGAATGATGAGTTAATTACTGAGCTTGATACATTAAAGAGACAATTTGAAACTACTAATTTTGATTTTAAAAGGTTTGATGTATCAAGCGAGGTAGTTGCCAACATGATTGACCATTGCCTGCAGTTCAAACGAAACCAGCAAAAGGGTTTAGGATACGATAATGTACCTCCTCCTTTTAATCATACATATCAGTATCAACCTTTGTCTAAAGAGGAGATTGCCAACGAACCATTCATGGTTTATGCCAAGCCATCTGGTTTTGTTTCAGGAGGATTTATTAATGTTGAAAGTACTAATGTTTCTACTTCCCCTGCAGATCAATCCTTAGATCAGTCAAAGCACGAAGTTGAAGGATCTGTTTCTAATAACAAAACTGAGTCTGAACTTGTTGTTTCTGTTTCGAATGAAAACTCTATTGTTTTCGATGTTAAAATCAATGATACATCTTGTGATGCTTTTGCATCGGATCATGTTGAGTTAAATTTTTTTGACATATTTGATGATTTGTTTGAAAATACTAATGTTCCTGTTTCTAGCACATCTACTTCATGTGCAGGTAAAGTAGCAGAGGATGAGAACAAGGAGAACACCATTGAACAAACCAACATCTCCTTGAACTCTGAATTTGTTGCTTCGAACTCAGCTGCTTCTGATCAACCTGCTATTGAGAAATACAGGCCACCAATTCCAGTGAAACAGAGTGCCTGTTGTAATTGTGCTTGTGGGAAAAATAAGAGACAAGGCAAGGATACGCCACCAGGGGCAGGAAGAAACAACTTCACATTGAAGAAAAAGACATGTTTTCACTGTGGAACACCTGGACACATTGCCAGAAATTGTCCTAATCGCGCACACGTTCCATACTATGCACAAGGGTGGCAGAACGCGCCAAGAGGGAGATACTCCAAAAGAAACCCCTCAAGGTCACGTTCAGACCATGGTGACTGGAACGCGCAGAAGGCCAAGAATCAAACCCACAAGGCCAAGAATCCGAATCCCAAGAACAAGAAGGGAATGCCGGCCAAGAAGCCAAATCCAAGAGATGCTCCCGTGAAGCCAAAATCAAAGTCATCTCAACGGCCGACATCAAGATCAAAAGCAAGTACTGAGCCACCCATCGGATCGAAAAAGAAATGGGTCAAACCCAACTACAAATAGGTTCCGAAAGCTCAATCTCCCAAATCAACTAATGACTCTAATATTTCTACATCTTCTGTTTGTGATAAACATGACATGTCATGGGAGAATGTATCTTGCGTAGATGACAAAGGTCGACCCAGTTTCAAAATGGACTGGGTTCCAAAGACCAACTAATCCTGCTCTGTGTCGGAGCAGCTATGGAGGCATATCATCAGACTTCGGTTTGTTAGTAGTGGCTGTTCCAGGCACATGATAGGGGACATCTCCCAACTGTACAACATTCATAACTTTGTTTGAGAGTATGTGTCCTTTGCGGAAAGGGAAGAAAGGAAGGGATCACTCATGGGGTTAGTGCTTAACGATGTGAAGAATTTTTGGATCTGTTCTGAGATTACGCGTGCTGTTCTCAGACCTTCTGGATGCAAATTCAATCGGTGACTTACGGATTGAGTTTTCTTCTCTATACTCCTGAGTTTTTTCTTAAGCTGATTCGCTTTAAAGACTAATTTTTTGTTTTAGGATAGTTTAAATTTGCGCATTTACTTTCGTTTCTCTCCTATGCACAAATTTAGGGGGAGAAATAAAAACAAAACAAAAATTAGAATATTTTTAAAAAAAAATCCAAAAACATTATAAAAAAAATGGTGTTAATGAAATGTGCTTGAGGGAGATGTTTTGGGAAGTGATATCAAGAAAGTGATAACGGGCAGTCTAAAACCAGTGTAAGGGACTGAATCTGAATTGTCTAGACTCTATGTTCGATGCGCTGGTAGGCACGAAAGATTAAAATGGACTTGACTAGGCATTAATGAACTTAAGGAATCTAGAGACTTGAAAAATCTTGACCTAGATAGATCCATTTAGCTTGACAATACGACGCTCATATAGGTTGAGCAGGGAGATATACATGATAATCCACCGGTCACACTAAAATAATTTGTATCTAGAACTGTGGTTTAACTCTTCCTCGATGTACGGACTTTGTCCTTAATTCCGGTATTGATGGGGCGACTGGGGAATTCCGATAAAGTAGGTCTGTAGGAAATTATTTTCTTGCTTTCTTTCTGTTAGTCATATGTTGCCTCCTCTGCGTGATTGAAATACATCCGACCTGGACTGCAACATATGCAATTCTATTTCTCTGCATCTTCTATCTATGCAATTCTTCCTGTCTGTTAGTCATATGCTGTCTCCTTTGCGTGATTGAAATACATCCGACCTGGTACACAGCATACGCACCATTCTACTTCTCAATCCCTCTAAATCTGGTTAGTCATATGTTTCACCCTCTGCGTGATCGGAAGATCCGACCTGGGTGTACATCATATGCATTCTAAATCTGACTTCTCTCATAATAATTGTCTGCTCACCTAAAGTAAGGAGTACTTTGGAAGTTCCTGATTATTGGGGTATGCCAGGAAGCGGGAAACATGTTCTAGTACATTTAAAATTGAACAATCACTAGGTTGTCTGTAGATCTCGCTGCTCAATTTATGTGGACAACAATATCTTTGGTCGTCGTCAGCTGAATGGTCCTTAAGGAATATTATCTAGGAACTTAGGATCACATTGTCTTGTCACTTATAGTATGTCCTAATTTTGTCACAATCTCTCGTGTTTAAGTGGACCACAATACCGGCGATTGACCAGATTTATTCATGAAGGGAGATGTACTGATAAACGGATAAAGGCTGTCTAAAAACTTTGATCCCAAATCACTCTTAAAGTTAGATATCATTTTTATTTTTGTTAAATTTGTTCATAGTTTTCTTCTAATTTAAATATCAGGGGAGAATTAAAAATTTTAAAAACCAAACAAAAATCAGAAAATTAAAAAAATCCAAAAAATAGTGTTATTTTTGTTTTATTTTTTGTTCAAGAAAATCAAAAATCCAAAATATATTTTTGTTTCTGTTTTATTTTTTTTCAGAAAATATGAAAAACCCAAAAATATTGTGTGCTAAATTTTCTTTTAGTTTTGTTTTATCTTGAAAAGTGAATTCAGGTGAAGATGAAACTCATGGAGTTTGTGTCGAAGATTTCTGAGCCAAGGCTTCATCCGTGACCATCGAAGAATTCTCATTCGAAAGAGCAAGAAATGAATATTATTCTTTCGACATTCAATCTTTCAACCCCAGAAGCAAGGTGAAGCTGAAATTGAAGATTATTTGACGGATTGCATTAAAGCCTCCTCAATCAGTCTGCTGCTATCTTTGAACCTGCTGAAGTGATCCAAAAGATTTGTTCTCTCTGATGTTCTCTCTGAAGATTCTCAAGCTGAAAGCGCTATCTTTCAAGAATCAGTACAAGATGCCTCCTCACCCAATGTGCGTTCAATGTCAAATTCTGCAGAAAATCCCAACTGCTCAAGATGAAGCCATTCATTGAAGATTCATTAAGTTCATCTTGAAGTCGTGAAAAATTTGAAGATTAATGCTGAAGCCAAGCTCTCGATGAAGATTGACAAGAAAAGCCAGCTACTTTTTAGGGGGAGCTTGTTGGGTCAATTAAGAAAAGAAAGCTATAAACCAAGGGGGAGATTGTTGGGTCAAAAATATGGTTTATACTTTACTTTTCTAGGCAATTGTAATTTTTCTGTAATGTTTTATTTGTTTACGGTCAGGTTTACGGCCAAGGGGGTGTTTACGGCCGTAAATAGGTTTACGACCGTAAACCTTGTTTACGGCCCGGCCGTAAACCCAGTTTCTGGCCCATATTCCCCAAGTATATATATAGGTGTTAGGTGGTTGAGGAGGGATTGATGAACAGAAAAGGAGTGTACAGAATAGAGAGAAGATAGGAGTTTTAGTGTGTGTAAGTGTGTGATTCTTGTGTAAGGGAACTTCATTCTAATCAAATCATTCAAGATTCATCATCTTCTTCTTCTCCTTCTCTTCTATTTTGATCTGACATCATCCAATTGATTGGGATTCCGCACCATCAATTGGATCTGATTGATACACAAGTAGATTAGGGACTTACAATTCGAATTTCGGGCTGTGCACTACTATGCCAAATCTTAGAAAAATCATAACTTCCTCATACGAAGTCAGATTTGGACGTTCTTTTTATGAACACTCTCGGTTTAACGTATACTAAGACTTTTGTTTAGATCACTAAGGCTAAAAAGTCCTCTATCGTAAATTCACTATTTACGTCACGCAGTGTCGGGCCGGTTTTGTCGAGAAACTTCGACGGCCATAACTTCTTCGTTATAACTCGGATTTCGGCGTTCTTTATATGTACGGAACCCTTGTAACATATACTATAACTTGGTTAAGATTAATCCTTCTAAATAATCTTCCATCAAAAACTCATTTTTGATGCTCAATGTCTCTAAATTGACTAGCCCGAATCTGCGGGCGTTACAATCACGGCCTCGATCTTGGCCGGATCGACTAGAATACCCTTCTGGTTGACAAGGTGCCCAAGAAATTGCACCTCGCGCAACCAGAACTCACATTTGGAGAACCTTTCAAGAAGTCTCTCCCTTCTCACAATCTCTTGCACCTCCCTCAGGTGCTCCAAGTCCATATCCCGTTCTCGAGCTCTACAAGTCATATCATTCAGGGTCTTGCACCCCGAGATACTCTCGATCTCCCTTCTATCATTCTACAGTATGTTCTGATACCTTACCTTCTTCATTTCCTCATTTGCTGCATACTGTGGTACCATATAAGCTCTTTCCCGAGGCTTGGCAGTGATCTCTGCCACAGTCGGAGTCGTCTGGTGGAGATCTAACAACTCTTGCACCAACTGCTGCGCCTCAATCGCCTGGGCACACTCTGCCTAGAATCTGGTCTAAAAGTCATCCCATGACATATCATCAACCGCATCATCACTCAACCTTCTACCAACCTCTTTCCATCAATTCACGTGCACTGTCCTTCAGGAGGCAGGAAGCAAGTCAGTCATTGTCCCCTTTCGAGACTACGGTTGGTACGAAAATATTGGCGACATCTACCAATCACCTACTGCTAGCAATGGGGTCCCTAGCCCCATGATAATCTGGAGCTTCACAAGCTCTGAACTCCCGAATCATCAACGTACGCGTCCCTATCATGGCTACTATCTCAGTGCAGAATGCACTCAGCCTCTCATCACAAATCTATAAAATACCCTCCTTGATCATACTGAAGATCACAGGAGTCTGGTCAATGATACTGCGCGTACTCTCAGATGGAATGAACTCCCTCATCTGACCATCAAGCTGCCCGGCTCCAGAGTCCGAGCCTGATCCCTCGCCGGCACCCGAACTGCCATCTGGTCTACCACGTAGCGCCACTATACTCGGTCATATACCATCACTAACATCATAATACTCATCATAACTCGAGGGATCTCACACACTACAAGTTTCCTAGATTCATCTCAGCCTTCCTTGATTCGAGTACGGATCCTTTGCTTTCAGTAGTACGGGCCCATACTACCTTCCACATCTATCCGTACTATCCTCAAGAACTGCCTTGACTCCACCAAGTCCCTTATACTGCTACTGTTCTCTGCTACTCTCATCCTAGACTTGCCCTAGGGTAATCACCAACCCACTCTCCGCCATCAGCTGCATAAGAAGTCCCTGCTATCCCCCTAACTAGCTCCCGAATACCATTACATATCACTAAGACTAGATAATTCTTCGAATGAGAGATCCTACCCTACAACAGTTGGACTCAAACAAGAGCTGCGAAATAGAGCTAGACCTAACCTTCTGAAGTTATTTAGTCCTCGCAATATGTAACTTAACATATTCGTTTACTAGTTAGTAAAAGACAACTAGAACTCCTAAAAGCACAAAACAAGCAGCATTCGAGCATTGAGTAAACATAATCAAGCATATACTAATCAGGCCATCATACTGACTAATCTGTACTAGCATGCAGTTCATAAAGCTGATACACATATAACAGGCATATAAGGCATCCTTCCTAGATCCTTAGCCCTAATCTAGCATGCAGTTCTCATAACATATCATAACATAAACTTGTATGGGTAATTTGGAAGTATTTACTTGAGCTCGGCTGATTGCATGCACCACACTTTTTTTCTCTTTTCAAAGTTCTTTTCTTTTTCAAAATTCTTTTTGGTAAAAATGCTTTTCTTTTGAAAATTTTCATACCAAGTCCTCAGTTTGAGTTCAAACACACCCGAGAGTGTGCCCGAATCCCTCAAACCAAGGCTCTGATACCAACTTGAAACATCCCAAAAATACAGTCCAAAAATTTCGTTTTAAATCATTAATAAAACCATAATTATCTTTCAACATATAAAAATCATAAATCGTGTATCTCAAGAATATCATAACATCTGTCAAATATATGAGAGTATAAACATCCCAGGCTGAATAAATGGTGTGTGCGCTGCAATCATCCCGAGCTCCTCTTTTGAAAACCGAAGTACCTGAAACGAAAACTGACTAGGAGATACGGGCCCCACCCACACTCAACCAATCATGAGATACGGGCCCCACCCACACTCGAATAATAATGAGATACGGGCCCCGCCCCCACTCACATACATAAACAAGCACATACAAGTATCACACAGATAACAAATACACAACCTACCATTATACCAATAACCATACTCAAATAATAATGAGATACGGGCCCCGCCCACACTCACATATATAAACAAACACATACAAGTATCACACAGACAACAAGTATAGCAATCCAACAATCTGACTAATATCTATACTCTAGTAATAATGAGATACGGGCCCCGCCCACACTCCGTGTTCCTATTAAGAACATATAAACTACACGAGCCGACATTGGTGCCTTAGACCCGTTCCTACTGGAAGAGGACTCACCTCACACTGCTGAAGTCCCGCTGACAAAACCCTAGCTGCTGGATGACAGATTCCCGAATCTGTCAACATCAAAATAACACCCAAAAAATAATTGGGTCCCCAACACATATCCATAAATCCATGCTTGGGGTAAAAGACTACTTTACCCCTAACTTAGCTTGACTCAAGTCCAAGCCCCAATCCAAAAGCCTAAAAGTCTAATAGTGAACCAAGGCCCAACTATGGCGCAATTTTCCAAATTGGGCCCAAACCTCTACATGGTCTTGCCTTAAGGACCAACCATTTATTCTTGGTCCAACACTTGGTATTCTAATGGCCCAATATCATATAACCATCAAGGCCCAAACTATGGCCCATCTATGGCCTAATTTTCCAAATTGGGCCCAAACCCTCATATGGGCCTTACCCTGAAGTCCACCTAAATTTTCTAGTCCATATGATCAT
This sequence comes from Lactuca virosa, assembly GCF_052849685.1. Lineage (NCBI taxonomy): Eukaryota > Viridiplantae > Streptophyta > Magnoliopsida > Asterales > Asteraceae > Lactuca > Lactuca virosa. The sequence goes on along the minus strand of NC_136430.1, from coordinate 8,357,334 downwards.
TCTTGGATGGCCAATTATTGGCCCAATTACTAAAACTCAATAGAAAGGCCCAACTCAAGACCCAATTGAAATTAGGGTTTCACATGAAATGACAATTAGGGTTAATTAGAAACACGTACTTAACCCATTAAAGACTTAATCCATTAAGTCCATCAATCTACCAGGTCAATCATACAATGTGATTGGGCATAATTCAAATTTCAATTCCAATGGCCTATAACGTGGGTCCCGATAGGTCCAAACCAACAAACCCAAAATTAGGGTTTTCTAAACCCTAATTAGGGTTTCTAACCCACACACGAGCCAACCAAGTCCATCATTAAGATTTCAGGTCCATTAGGGTTCTACTAGGCCGGGCACCACCCACTGCCACCTCGGGCAGTGGTGGTCGGCGGCGGCTCATGGCGGCAGGCGGCGGCAGCCACCATTTCTAATGGTGGTGGTGGCGGTTCCTGCCAAAAATCGTATATACAGCCTCACACTCACAAAATACACACTCTCTCACACAATAACACACACACAGCCACCCTTCACGGTGGCTGGTGGCGGCAGAAACGGTGGCAGTGGTGGCAACCATCACCTTGAGGCGATGGTGGTGGGTTTTCCGACCATATATCATGCAAACAACTCCAAGACTACGATAAACAACATGTATATTTGAACACCCGACATCCGGCCACATCCTATACGGCTGGTGTCACCGGAAACGACGACCACAGCCGTCCAAAAGCCACCGGCGGCCGCATTGACGTACACGGTGTCAAACATCGAGAGGGACGACGGAGAGGGGAAAGGAGAGAGATGAAGGTTAGGCTTTCCATAACATTTCCTGGTTGCTCACGTACCGTACACGACGAACAGCCTCTCCGTCGGTCTTTACCGGTTCTCCAATCGTCCATAGCGTCTCCGGCAGCAGGTGTCGTATAAGCGACACTCATCGGTGGGGAAGCAGGCGGCATCCTTGCCTGGTCGGAATAGTGAGAAGATGAGAGGTGGCGGCTGGCAACTCACGCATGGCGGCTGAAACATAATGCTAGGGTTAGGGTTGAGTTATGAGAATGGGAGGGAAAGATGGTATCGGTCTAATCTCGTGCCTTCATTCAAACATTTGGTCATTTTTCCAATATTCGCCCCTCCCTATAAGATCTTCTTCAGTTGACGTCCGAAAGTTACCATACATCCCTCCATTTTTGTGAATTATTTGCAAGGCTAATCCGAAAATTACCCTCTAACCCTTGACTTCATAATTTCCTTCATAATAAGTCCTAATAACTTCCAAAAATTATCACAATTAACTCCCATAGCTAACATCCCTAAATTATTATGGATCTAGGGCTCGACTAAAAATATAAAAATACATTTCTCATCCCGGGGTTCATATTATTTATTTAGTAAATTCTATTTTATTTATTTATTTAATAAACAGGGTGTTACAAACTTAAATGAACAAACATAAATGAGTACTTGCTAGTTCAGTTCCTTTACAACCGTACAAATAATTAAATATGAATACAAACCTATCTTAAAATCAGTTTTTTTAACGACCAACCACACATCTCCTATCCTAACCCAAAATCTACATGTCTTATCTCATGCAAGACTTACGTGTTTGTTTTTTCGAAGCTAAAACACCAGTAATGTTCGGACCACATCTGCAACCATCTGCAGCATAAGAAGTGAGACAAACGTCTACTAACTGCAATAAAAATCTGTTTGTTTTTTAACGCATGCGGACTGCTTAAATAAACTAAAATTAACCATCCAATAGTTAAAAAATAACTCTAAATAAAATTTTTATTCAGTTTTAATCATATGCAAATCGAATATAAATTCGTTGCGGTGATATGATTTTTAAAAATGTCTATGTAAAATAATTAAACATAATAATTGTTAAATAACAATAAGTGAAATTGTTAATTTAGCGAACATGTTCATTTTTTTAAATTTTCCAAGACGATGATTATTTCGTTGATTAGCTTCAATAAATTTAATTATTTTAGTGATTAATTTTATAATTTATTAATATTTGGTTATCGACAATGTAACACAAAAAATATCTATATGAAATTTACTAAACAGTTTTGAAATTATGTATACTTGAATTGTTTATAACATCCTTCGTAATATTATTAAAATAGTAAATATGTTGAAAAAATTAAAGCAAATCTATATTGAATATTATAACTTAAAGTAAAGTGAAAAGTTGTTTAAAAAGAAAAGTCTAATGTTGCACCGCACAATAATTTTTAAGTCAGAGGTCATTTAGAAAACAAACAACTGCAAAATATCATGTTGAGCATGTAGGCGCAACAAAAATGATCAAAAGTTTGTTTTTTTTTTTTTTGTTTTTTTTTTTTTTTTTAATAAACAACAAAGAACCTCATAAATTCTCAACATATTGACAAAAGATGTATTTCCAGTTTCTTTATATCATTATACCACATTTATATCATTATACCACATGTCATTTGGTAGCAAAACCATTTAATTTATAATGTTAATAGATTTATCTTTTTAACTACATCTTTTATATTGTGGCATTAAAGGGAATAAAGGAACAAGAAGAGCTGATAATGTATTAAAGGGACCAAATATTATATACTTTTGCTCTAGCCAAATAAAACAAATTAAAGTAACCAAATCTCCTTCTAATAATCTAATACCAATCAATGAAAGTGCTCGAAACAAAACAAAACATACCTAAATAATTAATAATGACATACAAAAAGCGTACCTAAAGTCGTTATCTTTCATCACCTAAATCTATTATAATTCAGGTATATAAATATAATAGTAATGTTTCATGTTTGAGATGGCTTTTGTCACGTACTGTCGTAATGTAGTCTTGTATATACTCGGGACTTTGGCGGTTATTTAATATTGATTTATCTTGGGGTCGGCCTTCCGTTTAATGGGCCGGATCCTGGATATGCAGCAGGGCCCATTTTCCCAGTCGGGTTTTGGCCAAACTGATAAAAACTACCCGACCCGTACAGGTGTCCTCCTCCTTGATGTTGTTGTTGATGATGCCCCATCATCGTGCCATACATCCCTCCTCCTCCATTATTCTCGTGAAACCCCCCTCCGTTACCTCCAATATTTACAACACTGCCATTCCCACCACCGCCCACACTGGCGGTTTCCTTCTCGCCTCCCTGTCGTCCCGCGAGCGCTGTCTTCTCACCCTCCATATCTCTAAATCTCTGTAAGTAAACCTTCAACGGCTCGACGTAGTCCTCAAACCCTAACGTTGTCATGGCCCATAGCAAGTCGTCACCATTGATCGTCTTTCGCTTCTCTCTCTGGCACTTATCTGATGCTTCGCCGGTGATAAAGCTGATGAACTCCGACACACACTCCTGTACAGTCTCCTTTGCGTCTTTCGAGATCTTTGCGTTTGCTGGCAGCGCTTTCTTCATGATTCTACTCACGTTTGCTATCGGAAGAAACCTATCTTGCTCCCGAAGCGAGTGATCGCCGTTGTGTCCTCCGCCGGACTCATTATCTGAATCCGCCATCTAACTACCTTTCAAATTCTAGCTTTTTGACTTTATGCTATCAATCTGTTCGTAATTGAATTATGCCCAAAAACAAAAGTCCTCAGAAATTTCTGGCGCGGGAATTTTGCTGATCACAAAGTCCAAATTCTATAGGATCCTGTCCTAACCGAATCACCTCAAGAAACTTAAAGAAACAATTACAATTGAAGAAAGAAAAGCAGAATTCATAATTCTAAGCAAACGCCGTGAGTCGTGAGTAAAACGTCGACGGAAAAGTGATCGGGAAAAGACATTCAGGCGACCGGAATATGAGAGAAGGGAGAAGAAATGTTTTGTTGGAGGGAATGGGGATTGGAATACGGGATACCGTCGGATCAAATGCTATAAGAACGCCATATTTACTGCCACGTGGATGAGTAAGGACCGTTATTTGTCGATAAGTGTTCATTCTTAGTGGCCAGGTGTGAACCGTTCGATTAGAAGATAGTGGAGGGATGTGGACCATCGATAGAGCATATGAGGAACATGGTCGGCCATAGCTACGTTTATTTAAGCATATAAATTAGGCACTAATAAATCGGGTTAACCCATTAATATGCACCTAATTTTGTCTCTTTTCTCTATAAATTTCTAGCATTCAGTTCAGTTGTCCTTTTTATCTTTCAGAATTTAGATATACTGATCATCAAATGTTTGTACTAAAAGTATGGTAAATATCTTATCTGCAGAAAGACAAGATGGATAAAAAAATAAAAAATAAATCATATAGTATAAGAAAATATGGCATCGTTTGACCAAAGAATAATAATCCCTAATCCTTTTGAGTTTTGATTGAATTTATTTAAATCCGCAACGAACAAGATGATAATATAATATAGCATGGTATTGTTTTTAATGGCTGAATATATTAGAAAAAAGAAAAAAAAGCTCTAGCAACCAACTAGAGCAAAAACGAGAATTACAAAGTAGAGATCAAAGGGGGGTTTTGGATCCATAAATTCCACTTAACATGAAATTTATGATTCCTACGATAAATCTTTTAATTCTTAATAAAGAAGAAAGTTTTACATAGACGTAGCAGATAAACAAGTACCATCAATTAGTTTTAATAATCACCTCTATGACTTGTTTCTTGACCGAAGACAACACAAAATTTTCCAAAAGTGGAATCAAATCCGTGACTAACATAAGACTAGAGAAATCCACTTCGCACCATAAACCTACACGGTAAAAAAGATCTTTAGCTAGTTGGCGACCAAGAAACACATGATTCACAGATTCCATAAACGTTGAGCAGATCGGGCAATTAGTCAAATTGAATCTCCAACCCTTTCAAGGAAAGTTTATCTCTAGTCGGTAAATGATTCAACATAATTCAAGAAAAAAAATATTAACTTTTATAGGAATGATATTACTCCAGAAGGTCACCATAGCATTAGTGGGTAAATATGCATCATCAATAACACCTCGAGTTTCCTTGACAGAATAATCAACATCCACTGCCAGGTCCCAAATCCATCGGTATGGTTTGTCAATAACATTCACTTGCACTAATAAATCAATTAAAGATGTTAGGTGAGACCCCGTGACTCCTCCTCCTGGATTACAAATCCAACTCTAATTCAACCATTATCAACACATCTATCAGCAATGGTGCAGTCAATATCCGTTTCCAGAGCAGCCAACATAGGCAACTTAACCAGTAAGGTCTCATCTCTCAACCACGCATCCTTCCAAAAACGTATAGAAGTTCCATCACCCAAAGACCGCTTGGGAGTGTTGAAGGGAACAACAATTAGAAACCATACTAGCCCATACCCATTTAATTGCAAGTTTCCTTCATTGTAAATCAAAACCACCACTAACACCATGAATAGATTTAATTACTTTAACCCACAAAGCATCAAGATAATTTACAAAACGCCACCTCCATTTCAACAGTAACGCTTCATTAAAATCAACAAGGCTACCAATATCCAAGCCGCCATTATTTTTAGAAGCCATCACGACTTTCCAAGTCACCTAGAAAAGAAAAAATTCTCTCTCCAGCACCAGCCTCCTCCCCCCCCCCCCCCCCCAGAAAAAACAGGCCCTAGCCGATTCCAACATATCACCGAATTTAACTGGCATTTTAAACAAAGAGAAAAAATAAATTCATAATGAACCAGAACATATTTAATAAGCGTGGGTCTCCCTCCCATAGAAAGCATTTTAGTTTTCCACCCATTTAATTTAGATTTGAATTTATCAATCCAAAGGGTCAGCCTTGGTTCCTTCGACCCGTAAGTATAGTGAGGAAGACTCACTTCACACTGCTGAATCACACTGAAAGTCTCTGGCTGCTGGCCCACTAAATCCTCGCGCTATCACAAACAAAATAATCATCCAATTAATAATTGGGTTCCAATCCTTAGCTGTTAGTCTAAAAGTTAGGGTAAAAGGCCACTCTACCCTTTTCCTAGTTTGGGCTAAGGCCTAAACCCAAACCAAATAATCACTCAAGGCCCATATTTGGCCCAATTTTCCAAATTGGGCCCAAGCTCCTACTTGGGCCTTATCCGAGCCTTATCCTAAGGCCCACCCTTCCACTTAACCCAAAACACTTGTACTCAGATGGCCCAATAAGGGCCCAAGCATCTAGGCCCAAAAGATGGCCCAAACTTGAAGCCCAAAACCGCTAAGCCCAACCGACTAAGTACGCGAGGCGTACTAAGCTGTACGCTAAGCGTACCCGCATTGAGGCTTGTACGCTGCACATACTGGCAAGTACGCCCAACGTACTCCTCCTGTTCAGCCACTTTTCACATTAAGCCCTCAATCCATTAAGATAAAGCTCCAAAACGTAGATCTGACTCCCTTGAGCTAGAATAACACGTAAAGTTGCTAACTTTACGTTAATGCATGGCTAAATGAAGCGCTTAAGCTTAGAAATGACTTAATAAGCACTTAATAAGTGGCTTAATGCATGCATGAGAACCAATACCCCATAAAGTTGGCACCTTTATGCTTAGGAAGCCTCTAACAAGATCAGATCTAGAGAAATGATCCCTTCAAATGACCCAATCCATCAATCAACTCAAAAGGGACCAAAAGTGTGACAAATCAACCCATGAAGAGATCTAAGCATTAACAAGTCAAGATTTGAACTTGATACCTTTAGAAGCTTGTAAAGAGATGAATGATCCTGGATCTCAAGTTTCCCTACCAAGAAATGAACTTCCACCTTCTTCTAGTTTCTTCAAGAATGAGCAAAATGACACCAATTTCTCTTCAAAAGCTCAAAAATAAAATAATGGAGGCTAAGGGACTCTTTAGGGTTTTCTAGAGGTTTAGGGACAAATAGAGAGGCCAGCCCTAGGGGTTAAAGTTGTTTATATAGGGTGCAACACCCTAAATTAGGGTTTCTAGAAACTGCACGTACGCCCAGCGTACAGAAGCGTACGCCCCGCGTACGCACCCGAAGTCCCGATCCATCTCGCATTAGTACGCTAAGTGTACCAGGTGGTACGCCCCGCGTACTGGCTTCTCAGCTAGTACGCTAAGCGTACCAAGTGGTATGCCCCTCGTACTACTCTAAGGGCTAATTTGCAACTTTTAACTAATGAAGGAAAAATTGAAACTTACCAAGATCCGAGTGTTACAATTTGACTTCATAAAAGCACTTGATAATGGTGACCAAGTTCCTAGCGTTCTCTTTAGACCCATACCCGACAAACATAGCATCATCAACATAAAGAAAGTGTGAAATAGGCACATTATTATTACCGACTAGGAAAGGTTTAGAAAGCCCCATATTAACAGGATCACCCATAGCTACATTTAATGTTTCCATAACCTGAAGAAATAAAAAAGGAGATAAGGGATATCCCTGTCCGAGCCCCTTTTCCAGACAAAACTCTTCAATATGACTTCCATTAATCAAGACTGGTGATCTGGAAGAAACTAAACAACCTTTAACCATCATCACCCAATTAGTGTTGGATTAGGTTTCTAAGCCCATAACTATAATTGCTATGTACTTGACCCGATAGTAGCATTGTCCATTTCGGGTTGCCTTCACCAGAACAATTTGATAGATGGATATTTGAGTAAGAGGTTATTTATGATTTCTTAATATATTATAAGTATAATATATTAATTGAGGAATCATATTATTTAATTAGTATTGATCAAGAATTAATTTAGAATTAATATAGTGATCAAAAGAGACTAATTAAATTGATACATATGAGTTGGGCTAACGATCCATGGTTTGATTTGTGATGGGCTTATGGGTTAATCCATGAAGTATTTATCCAAATCAAATGGGTGGATCATAAGCTTGTGGGTATGGATTAGGGTTACACGTGACCTTTGATATTCTACACACACACACACACACACACACACACACACATATATATATATATATATATATATATATATATATATATATATATATATGTATTGCTAAAATTGGTTACACCTTGCATTCCAAGAAGTAGAATCCGATTACTAGTCTCCTAAATCTCTCTCATATCCATCTAGTTGTTTATTGGTGTTTGTGACTTGTTTGAGGCACAACACTTGGGGTGCTAAGTTCTCATAAGGCCAAAGTCTTACTAGCTACATAAAAAGGTAATCTTCTAACTAGTATTATGATTCATGTATCAAATTTTGTATGCTAGTTTAGGCTCCATGCTTTGGATATCAATGTTGCATGTATAATTAGAGAAAACTCAGATCCAAAGCATTAGGGTTGTATGTGCACCATAGGAATGTTAGAGTACATAAAACCCAACAGTGGTATCAGTGCCATGGGTGTTTTCTATTGTATTGATGCAATGTGTAATTTTCAAAGCCGAAAAACTGCATTTCAGGATTCTGCCAGGGCCAAATCGCCGAGGCTATCATTGAACTCGACGAGTTGGTGCATCTGATGGCAAAATCTTTGAGTTTTTGGCCTGTTTTGGATTAGGAACACTACCACAAGCTGTTTTTGTTCATAAAATTCGATTTTAATGATATGGTAATGTCAATCCCCATCCAATAACATGATGTTATCAAATTTTAAGATAATTACTTGATTTGTGAAAAAACTAGTTATTTTTAAAATTTGAAGTTATCATGTAATATGAATCAAATTAGGTCAAGTTGGTAAATAATCATCATATGATAATTGGATTAGTTAATTTGATCTAGAAGTGTTTCTTGAAGAGTTCCATAACTTGTCCTCAAGTTATGGAATGTGAAAAGTCATCATTCATGAAACACTAATTCTAATATGTTATGAAATTCCAAAGGTCTTGTAAAGTTCATAACTTGTCCTCAAGTTATGGAATTGGAAAAGTCTCATCAATGAAACCATAATTCCATAAGTTATGGAAATCAAAGGTTTTGAAAAGTTACAAAACTTGCCATAAAGTTTTGGAACTTGAAAAGTTACATTTATGAAACTTTAATTCCAAACTTTAGAATTTTAAAAGTTTAAAATTCAACCTTATACTATTATAATATTAAAGTTTAATAGTTATAGTTATATATATATATATATATATATATATATATATATATATATATATATATATATATATATATATATATATATATATATATATATATATATAAGACAAGTCAGTCTTAACGTTAGTAGGCCTCATTTACGAAGCCGGTCTATAAGGGGGTATAAGGTTACTGCCTATAAAATGGTGGTTTAATGGGTGTCCACTCTCACCCATCGCTTCCTTGACTGGTGGAGGGTCGTTAGCTGAACGGGTAGGATATGACATTAATTCTCATTAATAAGTATAATGAAATTATAAAGTAACTAAACTTTTATAAATTCCTAATCTTAGTTACTTTAGGAAAAATGTGAAAATGGTGCTATTCCATGAAATTGCACTTTGCACCTTGTTAAGTCGTTAGTGGAGCGTGTGTGGTTAATCGACACACTAATTTGGGACTGAAAATGTGTGGCAAAGGGTAGCTTGGTGTTAATCATGGATCAATGGAGCGTGTGTGGTTAACCGGCACATTGATTAGGTGATTTGTAACATTAAGAGTACTAAGCTAATTTGCATGGTTATTCACACCTTGTTTGTGATCCTCGGTATCCCAGTCACAAACTTGAAGGGTATAATCGAGATTTAAACATGCCATTGAAAAGTTCAATGAATCTTAAAAGAATATAGGAATTTCAATCATTTAAAACTTAATAATCTATTTCGTTTTTCATGGTGGAAATTGGTAAATCGTCATTGTGACAACCGTCACTTTATGGTCAAGTCAAAGTCAAATAAAGTCAACCAGTCAACTCAATTAACCCTTGTATATTAGAGTTTACATTATGTTTACTATTGTACAACACACCATTCTAATGCAACTCGATAAAACATTATTACATACCCTTCGGGGGCGTATAACACTCATAACGAGGCTTAATGGGGTCTACAAAACTTGCATTTCGAAGCTAAACACTCGCAAAGGTCATAAACAAAGTCTCTCTCAATCTCTCTCGCTATATATATATATATATATATATATATATATATATATATATATATATATATATATATATATATATATATATATATATATATATATATCTCCCAAATCTCTCCCAAATCTCTCTCGAAATCTCTTTCAACTTTTCATGAACTCTCGGGGCATCCCGACTCTTAATTTAGTCAAAAACCGCTCGAAACGGGAAGATTTATCGAAAAACCACTTTCGGCCCACCTACCTTCGGGTCTCAAGCTTCTTGGACCGAACCCTCGGTTCTGACCCTCAAAACCTCGCAGCTTCGCTTCTTGATCCCGGTTTTTGAGTAGTTTCGCGTTTTAAGCTCGTTTTTCATGATTTTAACGTGGGATTTTCACCCAAACTCATATTTTGACATATAAGACCCTACATATTCATATTTTAATTTTGGGGGAAATCTTTATCTAAGAATAATATATTTTGTGCAAGATATTGATTTGGAGTGTTGACTTTCCCATAAAGTAATGACACAAGCTACCTCCCATACCCACTCTATGACAACCTCCAGTCACTATTCACCTCTAGCTAGTCAACTATTTGTCCTCTCACACTCTTCTCCAGCAAGCTATCTTGATCAAAGGCTGGACAAATCCTTATCTCTCCTCCCAAAATATTCATTCTTCTCACCAAAAAAAATCAAACCCATTTCTCTCTCACTTTCTCTCTCTAAACTCGAAATTTCAAGGTTATTCTTGAGCATTCTCCTCCATTTTTGGTAAGTATCTTCATCCTACACTTGAATACTCTACACTCCTTCACTCAAATCATGAATCTGTTACACAAATATCGTCATATTTGTGCTTAGGATCTTCAAATCTTCAAGCATCTTTCAAGTGTTCTTGACTTAGAAACTTCTTTTTCTTCAACATCCATCCCAAGAAATCACTCAAGGTGAGTTCATACCCCCACATTTTCATGTTTTCTTCAAGTTTTAGGGGGAGAATACAAGTTAAAACACCAAAAACTTAACTAAACTCAAACATCAGCTTTCAACAGGAAAGTTTAGTTCCATTCACGGACTGTTTTGAACATCTTAAACTTAATATCTTTCAAAACTGTTTAATATGCAAATAGTTCAGGTTTATAAATTTCTAATGTCTACTTGCACATCGCCATACGATTTTTCTACAATTTATGGCGATTTTTACAAAACTGCCTAGCATTTCAGAAACGAATTAGGACCAGTATGTGAAAATGAACATTTTCACACACGTTAGAGACTTCTAAAAATCATAATAAAAATTATGAACAAACTAGATACATTTTCTAAACTCCCAGAGTTTACGGATTCAATTTTCGACTTTGTATGATTTTTCTGTGATTTTTCTAAAACATTGCAGAAAAGTTAAAAACTAGTTAAACAGCTTACAATATTTACTACACTTTGTAACATGTTGAGCAAAGTGTATAACAATAAGTTTCCAAATGATGAATGTATTTCTTGTTAGTTTAACATCATAAACAGAAAATTTGTCATTCATGATAAGGATTTCAAACACTTCTAATAAGTATAATAAACTATAATAAGTATAGTTTATGGATTTTACAATACAAGCATACTACATGAAAAGGGTTTTACTCTCAATACAAATGTATTTTTCATTTACTACACAATAAACTGTAAAGGGTATAGTTTAGGGATTTCAGATTTCAAACATACCGCACGAAAAGGGGTTTCAATTTCACCACAGAAAAGGTTTTACTCGCATACTACACGTAAACTAGTTATCGTAAATTGTGAGACTCGTCTTCATTGTACTCTTAGAGTACGGGTTAAAAATCCTGAATAGTTATAACCAGAGTCTCTTGTAGGGAGAGCGTGATAATTGTGTATAGATCTATATTGGGATTGACAACCCACACCCATGCTGCTTGCAAAAGCTCGATCGGCCGATCGGGGGTGACACATGTCATTTCAATTCCGACGCCTGAAGAACGTCGCAGCAGGCATCTCTGTTATAGTATGGTTATAGCGACTCACATAAGGAGATAACGACACATGTCTACTTTAAAAAGGGGTTTTATCTATTTTGAAACTGGATACAAACACGTTACAAGTACAAAACACACTCTTACACTCGGTCTTGGGATTTAAGACTACATAACATTTTATAAGGAAAATATTGGATTTTCTTGGGTATTCATTTAAATTACAAACACGTTACAAGTACAACTCACACACATACATTCAGTCTTGGGATTTAAGACTACATAACATTTTATAAGGAAAACATTGGATTTTCTTGAAGTATACATTACATTTACAAACAAAGGTTTTCAAACTCGGGATACAATACTCAGTTTTATTTCAAACAAAAACTACTATACATACTGGTAGTAACCAGGGTTTTCAAATTCTACATCCAAAAGCTTATGAACTCACCAACTTAATTGTTGACACTTTTTCGAAATTACTTGTATTCTCAGGAAATCAGTGAAACAGGAAATCAACAGCTTTTGAGGATGGGACGTTAAATCGTCAAACATTTCATTTTGTCATCATAGTGTAATTGATATTGAAACATGTAAACTCATACTATGGTGTAACTTTTTCAATCATATTTCTGATGGTTGTATTTACTTTGAACACTATTATACTCGTTGTTATGATACTATACATGAAGTCAGCCACCCCCGGACGTTTCCACCATCCTTGGTTTGGGGGTGTGACAGATTGGTATCAAAGCATTGTTTATAGTGAACTAAGTATATCGGACCATATTTTTCCGAGGTATGACTAATGTATGCCAGGGAATGGTCGTAGTGAGCAACAAGCCTAAAAACTTCCCATACCAGAAAATCGCTAAGAACCAAACATAACATTTAAAATACTATAGGAGTATTTTGTGGTACTATAACTTATGTGAAAACTAAACAAATCCTTGCTAGTAGGTCTACAATCACTAAGTGGATACGCTAAAGTTATATATAACTTAGATATCATAGACTTAAAATCTGTGATCATTGCTTTACTTCCTGTTCCTTGTTTGGTTGTGGTTTTAGAGTATGATCACTTATTCGAAGGTCTATCATGTCTTTTGTTATATGTAACTGGTATGCACTATGTCATTATAGAAATAACTAAGGAGGATCAAACCCCCATAAGTATTTCTAGGAATATGATTATTATATGCCTCTTACCCCGCCCCTATTCTCGCACGGACATCATAGCTAAATTCTACTTACCAGGAGACCCCTACTATCCGAACCCAGGGAAATAGTGGATGATTAGGAAAAGAGTCGGAAGTGGAGCTAGAGGTTATCAACTCTCCGTACATAGCCAGGGTTCTCGCAAACCGTTTCGACTACATCGGACCTGTGCCCCGTTGGGCAACATTGATCGAGGGGCGAAGTTGCCATCAGCGACAACGATCGCCATTTGGAGACCAATGAGGTTGCAATGACCTCAACCATGGGGGACCGACTGATAGAGCCCTCCCGGTGATGACCCAACAGATCACGAACATCGAGTTAGGGAGCTGCGTGTTGCTACAGACGCTATCATCTCATAAACTCAAGACTTGGAAAGAGACTACTATTTCAGAGACCAACTCATTAAGGACCCTATCGCCGCTCGAGCGAAGGCAAGGGAGCGTCAGGATAGATACTCGACACTCGAAGAGAGAGTGGTCGCAGCCGAGCGTAGGTTGGCAGAACTACATGACGCATCGACTTCGTTTCAAGCACCACCGGGGACGTATTGTCGTGAGAAGAGTTCATGTTACTCACAAGACCTTGTAGATTAGGTCTATGAGTATGCGTTGGTGCTACTCTCCTCTATGTGTAAGCTCGACCCTGAGATTTAGTGATTGCACTAGTCGAGGGATTTATTTGCTGTCAGAACTTTTCCTTGCGATGATATGATGTAGGCCTGCATCAGGCACAAAATTTTCTCTAAAAACTAAATATACTAGAATCATACGAATGAAATGGGCATGCGTATTATTTTGTTGGGAACAGTACTACTAAGAATTCATAAGTTTATTATATATAGACTCTCATTATGAATTGTTTTCGGAACACCATAAAAATCGTAACACGATACACTCAGAACTAAGATAAACTTAGTTAGATAACTCATGACGTATAAACCCTTATTCAAGACTCATTGTCATCTCACCTTTTAAACGTCATGGTTGAAAGGTGCCTTTTTCGTGGGCCTATAGGGTGCGATCATACTTGCACTAATGCACCGGATCCCATCAGAACTCCCCAGCTAAGTGCATTTGGGCAAAGATAATCTTAGGATGGGTAAAACTTAACGGTCGTACAAAACCTACTTCTACCCACTACCATAACTCCATCTCAGGAATGTTAGTAGAAACATCGAGAATAGTTCAGTAAAGTACGAAATTTATATATGTGTATATAAATGGTAAGGATATAACTAGGGATGATCATCCCCACTCACGAAATCATTTCTCCCCATGCAACAGAGTTATGTCTTCACAAGGAGGTAACCAGCCAACTAGCAAGGAACAAATCCTACAGATAGACTCTGCTACTTTTCAAGCCGCGGTCACGGCAGCCGTGACAGCCGTCATGGTGCAACTCAATGCTAACAACGCCAGCAAAGGCGAAGGCGGTTTTGGCAATACTAACCGCAGTAACAACCAAGAACACCATCGGGTGTCTACCAACGAAGATGCCTCAGACCACAAACCCAAGAGCAAGAAACGAAAGTTTTGGGACAAAAAGAAGCACAATCTATCTCAAAAACTCGCTAAAAGACAACAATCCGTGGCTGCCCCTGCAATTACAACAACATTCACGACACATGCCTCGACATTAGCCACAATGTCTGTCACTCAAGCACCGGTCAGACGATATATGGGAACACTTCCAAAGTGTAACAAGTGTAACTACCATCACAAAGGGGTTTGCCGGGTGTCGCACTGTAAAAACTGCAACAGGAACGAGCATACTGCCCGCTTCTGCATGGCTCAGGCCCATCACATCGCTTCAATCACCAATACCAGTGTAAGCATAATATGCTACCTATGCGGTGAAACGGGACACTTCAAGAGGGACTGTCCAACCGAGAGGAATGATGGAGGAACAGGAGGAGTGTGACAACTGAACCAGCAGAAGCAACAGGGAACCTTATTAGGACTTTTAGGATCGTTTCAAAAACAAGAATAATTATGTACCGTACATTTGTATGATTGTGGTATGTTTTCTAAAATTGCCGTCTTTCAAAAAGTAGTTAAAAATACTCTCTCGTTCAATCAAATCAAAACACTTATATATGAACTTAGGATCATTACAGGTGAGCTGTGATGACTTGGTGTACACATCAGGGTTAATTATAATTAGAATACTACAGACTTAAAGCGAATAATTCCATCCTAATTCCTGTTCCATGTCTAGTATTAGGGTTAGGGTAGAGCCACTCACTTGACGGTTTCATCAATGCCAAAATTACATACGACTTGCATATACCGAGGGATCATAGAGAGATCTGTCGGGGATCATAATATGAAGTATCATCGCTAGTTAATGATGAAGTGATGAATCGAGAATGTAACAAATCAAAGTAATGAAAATGTTGTTTGAACACAAGAAGTAAATATGATCTGGTTTCAGCTCTATTATGCTTTCAACTGTTACAGAGAGAACATAGACAAGTTCGTACAAGACTCTTATCTAACTCTAAGCACACAAAAAATTACAAGGACTGAACAGTACGCTTCGTTACAAATGTGCCTTGTAAAATAAACTTATAACTTCGACATATTACAACAAGTCTTCGACCCTTACAATCTCCCCCTTTGTAATAATGTCGACCTACTTCAGTTCAAGAGAATCTGTACATCATACAACATTACCCTTCGGATTTCAGTTTACCACAAAATAATCTTCTTCAGCTCCTTCTTGTTACCAACATTATTTTTCGAACAATTATTCATTCGAACAACAAAGTTCGTATACTGGGACGTTGTATATCTTTCAACTTCGCTGGTCTGGAACAAAAATCTTTTTGCCTTCCCATTCTTGTCCTTTCCTGTGAAAACCATTCCAAATGGCTTTAAGCAGATCTCCCCATCTGCAAACTTTTTCAACCCAGCTTGAGTCTTCGGAAGTTCCATTGGGACTTTCACTTCCATACCCTTCGCAGTAGCTAACTCCACATCAGTAAGAGCTAAACACTCAGAGTAGTTGTCTATGAATATCTTGATGTGAGCAAGCCCAAGACGAAAAACTTCAGGATCAGTTTCTCGAAGATATGAAGCATATTTATCTTTCAACAATAATGCAACTTGTATAAGATTATAAAAGTTCATCAATTGAAAATCTGCTACTGAGAAATCACAAACTTGACCATTCGCTCTTGTAACAAAGAAGCGAAGATTCTGCATCATATTCTCGAATAAAACATCCTTCTTAATGCTGATCACCTTCTTTATCTTCACGAGTGACCATATTTCCTCTGGAAGTTTCCCAAGAACAACATGAAACCTGATTTTCATGTATGTGTACTCATCATCATTGTCAAACTTCTCAGGAATTTTGTACTGAGCCATGATGAACATTATCTCATTTATAGGGAAATCCAGTTGATTCATGTCTGAGTTGGCAACAGCATAACTTTGCTTCGGCTTCTTCTCAAAAGCATACATATGATTATATGCAACCTTTGATTCAATTGTTTCATAGTTGTAATGCTTAGCAGGATCACCCTTGTTGATTCTCGGTGGATCATTTGCACGAAGTCGCATAATGCTTTGGACTATTCGTAACTTTTCAACCTCAGCCTCTGCTTCAGCTTTCTTCTCCTCCTTTGATTTCTCGATCAAGATTGTTTTTCCTTTATCTTTGACCGAAGAGCTATCAACATTTTCTTTTGGCTCGAACTACAACCACTTCCAGCAGATGAACCAATAACAATTCCTTTCGAAATTGGCTTTGTAATTTGCATTGTGGAAATTGGCATAGTGGTAACAATTGTTGAAGTAACAGGCCCAACAGTTGAGACTATTGGTATTAATGATGGAATCTTTGATGAAAAGACTTTGCCAACAGTTTTCATTTCTTCATGCGAAACTCCACTAACTTTCGCATCACCAACCTTATTTTCTCCCCCTTGCACCCCTGTGCTAACAGGTGGGGCATCTGTTGGTAGAAGGTTTGAGATTCGGGACAAAGGGGCCAACTGTTTATGTAAGACAACTTCGAATTGTTTAAACTTTTGAGACAGAAATTCAGGAATTATATGTAACGCCCGTGTTTCTAGGCTAGGCATTAATATTGACGTAATAGTATAGGTTAACCTTTGTAACTCATTTTGAAGAAATGAAAAGGAATTATGTGAATATTATGTGAATTATGTGTTTTATGCTTAATTATTAGGATTTAATTAATTAAGAATAAAAATGAGCGTCGAAAATAAATATTAGATAAAGCCGATATCTATTAAGAAAATTGTAGTGGTCGTGACAAGGATTCCGGATATATAAAGAATACCGAAATCTGAGTTATAACGAAGAAGTTATGACCTGTCGAAGTTCCGCGACAAAACCGGCACGGTACCGAATGACGTAAAAAGTGAGTTTTTGATAAACTACTTTTTAGCCTTAGTGATCTAAATGAAAGTCGTAGTGTTCGTTAAACTGAGAGTATGTAGAAAAAGAACGCCCAAATCTGACTTCGTATGAGGAAGTTATGATTTTTCTAAGTTTCAGCTTAGCAGTAGACAACTAAAAACTCGAATTTTAGATTGAGTGATTTTTAGCCGACACAACCTAAACGAGAATCGAAGATCTCGTCAATAGTAGTACAACGGTAAAAAGACAGGCGAAAACGGACGTCGGATGAAGAAGTTATGAATTTTTAACGGATTTCCTGTCCCGATCTGTTAAAAATAATAATATTAAAATTAAAATCAAAATTAGCCGATGAAATCTAAACGAAAGTTGTAGAGCGTAATTTAACCTACGCGTGCATATAAAGAACGTCAAAAACGGAGCCCGTATGCGAAAGTTATGGATTTTAGAAGTTTTAGCTCAAAAATCGAGAAATACACGAAATCCGAGGAATTTCGCATGGACAGACTTCGGCCACGTCACCCGGATTCTCACATGCATGCCACGTGCTCGTTGCTGATACGACCGAAGGGAGGCCCAACTGAAGCAGGACGCGTGTCCGGTGACTCCTCGAATCCGAAGCCGCCTCGCCTCCGTCCGACGCGTGCCCTCCTGACGTGTCCGAGCTTCGCAGGCGCGCCACCTTCCACTCCTCGGACCCTAGACCTCGGTCCAATCAGAAGCCAACACCTGGAGCCTCGCACGTGCGTGCCACCTGCCCCTCGCATCTGCTGACACCTATTCGCTTCTCAGCCCTCGGATCAGAAGCCTCGCCCCTATAAATAGAAGGGTGCGTGACCTACCGGGTATATTTTGGAAAAATGTCATTTTAAACCCATATTTCTTCCATTCCAACTTCCCCCAAAGCCCCGGTATTATACCAAACACCCAAAACACGTCCCGAAGTGCCCGAGAAGCACGAGAAATTTATCTTTTCGGTTTTGAAGCCCGACCTTCGCAGAGCCCGGTTTCTCAATAAAACTCCCGGTTTTATTAGAAACGATCGTTTTAGGAAACGAAGTGCTGCCCGATTATCATTAAATCAAGTGAGTGTGTAGTCACTTTCATCTTACACCTAGATATGAAGTATTTTCTATAAAATACGTGGTATGTGTAATTATATTAATTGTTTATTTGAGGTGACTGTTGAATAGATGTTTTATACAGGTTTTAAACTGTATATGTATTTTATCTACAAATATGTTGGGTAAAACATGGGTAGAAGAAATAGTCGATGTGTGTTAAAATGGTGAGAGGCCTCGATGTTGTTGTTGTTGTTGTTGTTGTAGTCGTCTAGCGGAGTATAGATGACGACCACGGACCTTTCTAGACAGTCCAATGGAACACTAGCAGGTTCGCAACTTGTAGGTGTTGGTGAACTATACGTTCATTGGCGTACTCCATCCCCCTCATGGTTGCCTTTAGGACATGTATGGCTGAGGAGTCCCCTTAGCAGTAGTGTCCACCCCGATGATAATCCGTAGGCTAGGTCCCTTGTGATAGGTGTTTAGGGACGTAAAGTGAGGATAACGGGAATGGGTAATGAGGGTTATTGTTGATTGGTGAAGTTAATAAGTTTATTATTATTGTGGGTTGAAAACCCTATATGCTCACCAGGCTCCCTTAGCCTGACCCACTCAACTTTTTATATTACAGGTAGTGGACCCCGAGCATAGTCGGATGATGATGAGAGACTTTTGGATTATAGGCCAGTATTTGTAAATAACTGATGTAAGGCTTATAATGTCTTGTTTATGCTTTTGATCTGTATCGGAACATGACATCCCGAGGTTTTGATATAAAATGAAAATATATATTTCTTAAAGAAAGGTTTTGATAAATTTTTATCATGTTTTGTTTTGGGGACCAATTCCGCAACATCTTTTAAAAGGATTTTTCTGAATTTATTTTAAAAAGCATAAGTTAAATTGGTTTTTTCTGGCCGAGAAATTAGGGGATTGCGCAGTTGGTATCAAAGCATTAGTTTAAGCGAACTAGGAATTTGTAGGATTTCTAGACTTAAACTTAGAATGCTAAGTGATGATTGTGAGATGAGTGTCTACGATATTTTAGACACGAGCACTAGTTTATTTTAGGAAAGATGCCTAAAATGCTTTTATGTGCTAAATGTTATATGTTTGCCATATATGCCATTAATTGTTAGGATCTATGGTCTGTTGCCGACCGGATCTGGAAACCTTATGTGTGTAGGATTCTAAGCGTACGATTACGATATTAGAACTAACATGTAAACGTTTCGGAGTGATAAGGGAATTGAAATATCTATCGAGGATAAATATCTAAATTCACCTTATTCGGTATATAGATTATAATGGCAAGAACCCGAAGTGGAGCGGGAAATGCAAATAGAAACCAACAACCTCAACCCCAAGTGGTGGAACAGGTGCCTATAGTAGGAGCTGCACCAGAACCCATCACCATGGCTGAAGTACAAGCCATGATTCAGACGATGATGGCTGAACAAAGGGAGGAAATAAGGCAAATGTTGCTGAACAACAGGAGTGAACCCTCAATTCCTGTTGAACAACCTGAATTAAGTGACGATCAATCTGAAGAAGGAAACAACAGTAGATCTGTTGGTCATAGTGAACCGCTTGTGGTTGGGAGAAATAACCACGAGGATAGAGTGGAGAGAAATGGATGCAAGTATAAAGACTTTATGACTTGCAAGCCATCAACCTTCACTGGAAAAGAAGATCCCGTCGGAGTAATGGATTGGATCTCGGAAATGGAATTGGCTTTCATGACATGTGGTTGCCAAGGCAAGTTACAAACCACATTTGCAGTGCGTCAGTTCAGAGGTAGTGCTGCTCGTTGGTGGAACACTCTGGGGAAAACCCTAAGCCCTAATGAGCCACTACAACTAACTTAGGCAGAGTTATTGGTGCACTTCAAGCGTGAGTACTGCTCGGCCCAAAATGTGCTTGAGCTAGAAAACCAATTTCTGACATTGAAGAAGGGAAGTATGACTGTTGATGAACACACAAATAACTTCACAGACAAAATGGAGTTTGCTTTGCGTATTGTCCCAGATGAGCTGACAAAAATTGACAGATACGCAAAGGGACTTCCATGGGAGTACGCGGTTCCAGTACGTCAGGCACTTACTTTGGAGGTAGCTATCTGGGCTGCCAAGTCTGTTGAAGATGTGATTAAGGGGAGAGCCGCCAACAAGGTTGAAGTTGGCGAAAAGAGAAAGTTTGAAGGAACTTCAGGTTCCAATAAAAAGAACAAATTCTCGAAGAGTGGTTCGAGGAAATTCGGAGGAGGAGCCGAAGCCAAGTGGTGTGACAAGTGTAAGAAGAAACATGCTGGGAAATGCAGCATGGAAGTCACTTGTTACAAATGTGGAAAGCCTGGGCATTATGCCAATGAATGCACCTTCAATAAGAACGTCTGTTTTGGGTGCTATGAAGAAGGGCATATTTTGAAGGATTGCTCGAAGAAGAAGGATACAACAAAGCCCAATCTTCCACCAAAGCCGAAGGCGAGACCCTTTCAGATGACACTTGAAGCTGCGAAAGAAGAAGTCGATGTCGCTTCAGGTACCTTTCTTGTAAACAAATTGCCTGCCCAAATTTTGTTTGATTCTGGATCCAATTACTCCTTTATTTCGCATGAATTTGGTAGAAAACTAGCTTTGCCTGTTGATAGACTAGTTAATGCTTTAATAGTCGAGGTTGCTAGTGGCAAGTTTATACCTGTTAACCATCGTATGAAAAACATCTTCATTGACTTGAATGGGAATAAGTTCCACGAGGAATTATTACCTATCGAGTTAAATGGTTTCGACATAGTTCTAGGAATGGATAGGCTTAGCGCCAATGATGCTGAAATATTGTGTAGGAAGAAGATAGTAAAAGTAAAACCGCCAAGGAAAGAGTCGTTTATGGTGTATGGAGACAAACGCAGAGTAAACTCTAGAATCATTTCCCAAATGAAAGCCAGAAAGTGTTTGGCCAAGGGATGTATATCATATCTAGCGTTCGTGATCGATGCTAAGAAGGAAAAGAAGGAGGTGCAGAATATTCCGGTGGTGTGTGACTATCCAGAAGTCTTTCCTAAAGATCTTCCCGGATTGCCCCCTGATCGACAAGTAGAATTCCGTATCGACTTGTTACCACGATTGACACCAATAACAAAAGCACCGTATCGACTAGCACCAACAGAGATGAAAGAACTTATGACACAACTTCAGGAGTTATTGGACAAAGGTTTTATTCGACCTAGTTCATCACCCTGGGGAGCCCCTGTGTTATTTGTAAATAAAAAGGACAGGAGCATGAGAATGTGCATCGATTACAGAGAGCTGAATAAAGCAACAATAAAGAATAAGTACCTGTTGCCGAGGATTGATGACCTGTTCGATCAGTTGCAAGGTTCGAGCTATTTCTCGAAGATCGATCTTAGGTCAGGATATCATCAACTAAAGGTAAGAGAGTAGGATATTGAGAAGACTGCGTTCAGAACAAGATATGGACACTATGAGTTTTTGTTTATGTAGTTCGGACTAACCAATGCTCCAGCGGCTTTCATGGATTTAATGAACAGGGTTTGTAAACCATACCTTGATAAATCCGTGATAGTGTTCATAGATGATATTTTGATTTATTCAAAAAGCAAGCAGGAGCGTGACAAGCATCTGCGTGAAGTGCTAGAAGTTCTGAAAAAGGAGAAGCTGTATGCAAAGTTCTCCAAATGTGAATTTTGGATTCAAGAAGTCCAATTTTTAGGTCATGTGGTTAATCAAGAAGGGATAATGGTTGACCCAGCAAAGATTGAAGCTGTGATGAAGTGGGAACAACTAAAAAGTCCTACGGAGATCCGAAGCTTTTTAGGATTAGCTGGATATTACCGAAGATTTATCCAAGGCGTTTCTTCGATCGCTACTCCATTAACAGCTTTGACCCACAAAGGAGCTACTTATACCTGGAATGAGAAGCATAAGGAAGATTTTGAGAAGTTAAAGAAGAAATTGTGTGAAGCACCGATTCTTTCATTACCTGAAGGAGTTGATGACTTCTCAGTTTATAGTGATGCCTCTGGAGTTGGGTTAGGTTGTGTTCTGACCGAAAGGGATAAAGTGATAGCGTATGCATCGAGGCAATTAAAAGAGCTTGAAAAGAACTACCCCACTCATGATCTGGAGTTGGCAGCAGTAGTATTTGCCTTAAAGATATGGAGGAACTATCTATATGGTACTAAATGCAAACTTTTCACTGATCATAAGAGTCTTCAATATCTATTTAATCAGAAGGAATTGAACATGAGGCAAAGGCGCTGGCTAGAGTTACTCAAGGACTACGACTGTGAGATACTTTACCACTCTGGTAAAGCAAATGTTGTTGCTGATGCTCTCAGTCGGAAGGTAAATCTTGAAAAGAAAAGGCCAAGAGCTTTGAGAATTGAAGTTGTCTCAACAATTGTGGAAAGTATAAAGAAAGCTCAAGAGGAATCTTTAGAGAAAAATGACCGAAAGGAAGAACGTTTGGGCAAAACGTTAGTGTTTGATACAAACAGTCAAGGACTGAAGGTATTCCAAGATAGGATTTGGGTACCTAAGACGGGAGGAGTAAGAGACCTTCTGATGGAAGAAGCTCACAAGACCATGTACTTGATTCATCCCGGCAGTACAAAAATGTATAGGGATCTAAAACCCTATTACTGGTGGCCGACGATGAAGCTCGATGTTGCTAAGTATGTGGCCGAGTGTGTAACATGTCTAGGGTTAAGGCACAACATCAGAAACCGTATGGGAGTTTAGAACCATTACCTGTACCCATGGGTAAATGGGAAGATATCACCATGGATTTTGTGACTAAACTGCCCAGAACAAGGAACGGTCACGACATGATTTGGGTGGTCGTTGATCGCTTCACTAAGAGTGCGCATTTCATAGCAGCCAACGAGAAATGGTCTATGGATAAACTTGTGAATTCTTACGTGAAGGAAATTGTGAGGCTTCACGGTGTTCCGTTAACGATTGTATCAGATCGTGACGGCCGTTTTACCTCAAGGTTTTGGAGGTGTCTACAAGAGGAATTGGGTACCAAGTTGTGTTTGAGTACAGCTTACCATCCGCAAAACGATGGTCAGATCGAACGAACAATTCAAACGTTGGAGGATATGCTGAGAGCATGTACCCTGAAATTCCAAGGTAACTGGGATGAACACTTACCTCTAGTAGAATTTTCCTATAATAATAGTTTCCACTCGAGCATCAAGATGGCACCTTACCAAGCTTTGTATTGAGAAAAGTGTCGAACGCCGTCATGTTGGCTGGAAACTGGGGAAACGCAGTTTATGGGACCTGAAATAGTCCATCAGACTGCTGAAAAGTTGAAAGTGATTAGGGAAAGGATGTTAGCAGCTCAAGATCGACAAAAGAGCTATGCTGACAAGAAAAGACAACCGATATCATTCAAAGTTGGAGATTCGGTTTTACTTAAAGTCTCGCCGTGGAAGGGACTTATAAGATTTGGTAAGAGGGGAAAATTGAGTCCAAGGTTTATTGGACCATTTAAAGTTCTTCAGAGGATCGGGAATCAAGCTTACAAGCTAGAATTACCGGAAGAACTAGAGGATATTCATAACACCTTTCATGTGTGTTATTTGAGAAAGTTCACGGGAGATATGCCCGACATAATTCCAATTTCTGAATTAAGGTTGGATGAAAACAAGAGGTTAATTGAAGAACCTGAGGCAATCGTTGCCCGTAAGACTAAGAAGTTGCGAAGCAAGATGGTCGATTTAGTGCTTGTGCGTTGGAAACATACGAATGGGCCAAATCTCACCTGGGAAACGGAGAGTGACATGATGAGTTGCTACCTGCATTTGTTTGCTGATGTGTGATTCCGGGGACGGAATCATCCTAAGGGGGAGAGAATTGTAACGCCCGTGTTTCTAGGCTAGGCATTAATATTGACGTAATAGTCTAGGTTAACCTTTTTAACTCATTTTGAACAAATGAAAAGGAATTATGTTAATATTATGTGAATTATGTGTTTTATGCTTAATTATTAGGATTTAATTAAATAAGAATAAAAATGAGCGTCGAAAATAAATATTAGATAAAGCCGATATCTATTAAGAAAATTGTAGTGGTCGTGACAAGGATTCCAGATATATAAAGAATACCGAAATCTGAGTTATAACGAAGAAGTTATGACCTGTCGAAGTTCCGCGACAAAGCCGACACAGTACCGAATGACATAAAAAGTGAGTTTTTGATAAACTACTTTTAGCCTTAGTGATCTAAATGAAAGTCGTAGTGTTCGTTAAACCGAGAGTATGTAGAAAAAGAACGCCCACATCTGACTTCGTATGAGGAAGTTATGATTTTTCTAAGTTTCAGCTTAGCAGTAGACATCTAAAAACTCGAATTTTAGATCGAGTGATTTTTAGCGGACACAACCTAAACGAGAATCGAAGGTCTCATCAATAGTAGTACAACGGTAAAAAGACAGACGAAAACGGACGTCAGATGAAGAAGTTATGATTTTTTAACGGATTTCCTGTCCCAGTCTGTTAAAAATAATAATATTAAAATTAAAGTCAAAATTAGCCGACGAAGTCTAAACGAAAGTTGTAGAGTGTAATATGCGAAAGTTATGGATTTTAGAAGTTTTGGCTCAAAAATCGAGAAAAACACGAAATCCGAGGAATTTCGCATGGACAGACTTCGGCCACGTCACCCGGATTATCGCATGCATGCCACGTGCTCGTTGCTGATATGGCCGAAGGGAGGGCCAACCGAAGCAGGACGCGTGTCCGGTGACTCCTCCCATCCGAAGCCGCCTTGCCTCCGTCCGACGCGTGCCCTCCTGACGTGTCCGAGCTTCGCAGGCGCGTCACCTTCCACTCCTCGGACCCTAGACCTCGGTCCAATCAGAAGCCAACACCTGGAGCCTCGCACGTGCATGCCACCTGCCCCTCGCATCTGCTGACACCTGTTCGCTTCTCAGCCCTCGGATCAGAAGCCTCGCCCCTATAAATAGAAGGGTGCGAGACATCCCGGGTATATTTTGGAAAAGTGTCATTTTACACCCCTAAACCCATATTTCTTCCATTCCAACTTCCCCCAAAGCCCCGGTATTATACCAAACACCCAAAACAGGTCCCGAAGTGCCCGAGACGCCCGAGAAATTTATCTTTTCGGTTTTGAAGCCCGACCCTCGCTGAGCCCGGTTTCTCAATAAAACTCCCGGTTTTATTAGAAACGATCGTTTTAGGAAACGAAGTGCTGCCCGATTATCATTAAATCAAGTGAGTGTGTAGTCACTTTCATCTTACACCTAGATATGAAGTATTTTCTATAAAATACGTGCTATGTGTAATTATATTAATTGTTTATTTGAGGTGACTGTTGAATAGATGTTTTATACAGGTTTTAAACTGTATATGTATTTTATCTACAAATATGTTGGGTAAAACATGGGTAGAAGAAATAGTCGATGTGTGTTAAAATGGTGAGAGGCCTCGATGTTGTTGTTGTGTTGTTGTAGTCGTCTAGCGGAGTATAGATGACAACCACGGACCTTTCTAGACAGTCAAGTGGAACACTAGCAGGTTCGCAACTTGTAGGTGTTGGTGAACTATACGTTCATTGGCGTACTCCATCCCCCTCATGGTTGCCTTTAGGACATGTATGGCTGAGGATCCCCTTAGCAGTAGTGTCCACCACGATGATAATCCTTAGGCTAGGTCCCTTGTGATAGGTGTTTAGGGACGTAAAGGTCCGCGGGGAGGCCCAACCGAAGGGATCCCACGTGATCGTTGCTGATACGACCGAAGGGAGGCCCAACCGAAGCAGGACGCGTGTCCGGTGACTCCTCGCATCCGAAGCCGCCTCGCCTCCGTCCGGTTAACGAAACTTTGGGTGTTATGACCTCAGTCTTCTCAGGAGTTGATTTAGAAAGAATAGTGTCGGGTGTCTCAGGAACTATCTCCACTTCGGACGACTCCTCTTGTATAACCAACTTTCATTGCTTTTGCTTCTTCTTCGAAATATGTTTAGCCACATCTTCAGCTCGTCGTTTCTTTGATGAAGGCGAAACAGGAACTGGAACCTCACGAATAAGTACCGCTTGATGAGTAAGTTGTGGTTTACGAACATTTGAAAGAGAAAATCGAAAAGAACCATCTGTAGAGGTTCGTGAACCACGAGCCATCTGCTTTAGTCTTCGAAAAACTCCAGACTTGGATGGAATGGTTTCCTTTTCATGATCACTAGTAACAGGTTCCACCGGCTTGAGTACAACAGTCGAAACATGGTCTTCTGGATTCGTCTGTTTTGGTGGTGACTTCTTTTGCTTGGATTCTTGCACTGGCTTTTCAGGAGTAGCCTTTGCATCCTTCTTCGAACGTTTTGGTTTCTTCGAAGAACCAACATCTTCTTTAGATAATAACTTTCCAGTTCCATCATCAGGATTGATGGTTTTCAAATACTCAACCAATACCGAATTGGTTGGCTCAACCCTCTTCAACATTGCATCAGGAATCCTGACAATGTGTGTGAACACCTTAGCATCATCAAAAGTCTCCTTTGGAATGTGATATTTCATGAATTCAGCTTTCTCTTCATCAGCAGGCACCTCAATTCCTTCTTTGTCATAAAAATAACGAAGGATCAAACTCCAGTACCTTGCACACGAAACACCTTGAACAACATTCATGTTTTCAACACTCTTATGAAATTCCTTCCACAACTGTGTAGAATAATCTACATAAATATCATAATACAATCCTGCTACCATCGCATAAACCTCCATACGACCTTTATCCAAGCCAACATTGCGACCAGTCAAGCAGCGTAGAAAGATTCCGAACAGAAAATTCCAAACAGTTGGAAGGCCTGACTTCTTGAAATCACTAATCTTGGTGAGTGGGGGTTTATGACCTATCTCATTGAACATGTGGATAACTTGTGTAGAAGAAAGATCAGTAACAAGTGGAGAATTAGGGATATCAAGAATCTGACAAAAATCTTCTTGGACATTCGTATCTTTTTGTCATTCCCCAGCTGGAAAGTGATAATATCCATGGCTTTGCTGTAAGTAGCAGTGGATCCTTCTTGTGAGATCCAAGAAAGAGGAACAACAAACGAGTTGAACATTGCCTTTGAAAGAATAGAACTCTTACATGCAACGATTAACATCTTCAACTCTTCAGGATACAGAGAAACATCCCCTTCAACTTGATAATTCGTACTTTGAATCTTCATTATTGGTTGAGAAGTGATGTCTTCAGTTGTTCGGGAAGTAGAATCAACACCAGCCATGATTAGGGTTTTGAAGATTTTGAAGAACAGAGAGAATTAGGGAATTTTCTTTTGTGAGCGTAAACGGACAAAGATCCCTTGAATCCCCTTTTATATGTAACCCTGGAATTTGAATTTAACGCGGGATAAACATTAACTGAGATCTGACGTGGCACCTTGAAAGTCATACCAGGCTGCCGATAAAGTTGCCATGCGTCAAAAAGTAACTGTCACATCGCCTTGAAATCCGGACTGAATACAAAACGTCTCATCAGACAGTCTGTTCGTGGCTCTCCCATGGAATAGTAAATGTCATCAACCTTCGGATGGAGGTAAAGCTCTTTCGTCTTTAGGTTTAGAGACGAAGTCATTTGCTAGACGGTTGAAATCATCAGCCTGAGTTGGTAGTACTCAGAGCCTCAAGGATTTCGTGAGTGCAGTGTGCCAAAGAGAAGATAAATAGCAAATTAACGAAAATATGGATATGTGATGTCAAAAAAACAAATTTTCGACACAAAAGCAAATAAACCCCGGGCAAAGGTTACTTCGTTAATTATCAAGAGAGATAATCAACTGCTTGTGTATGTTCCCGTGAATTTCAATCGAATACTTATAGAGAAGTATCGAAGTGCTTCTTTTGCAAGGCTTCATGGGTGGTTTACAATTTTGTTACATATCAACCTAAACATAAGGTGAGTAATTGTAACCATAATTACCTGTGTGACCAGTGTAGTCAGTGATAAGTATGTTTTGAATTATTTTGAAAGTGACTTGGAAAGCAAATAAAACTCACACGGAAATCATATTCAAAAAAAAAATTATACTGGATCCTGTTGGATAACAAACATCGTGGGCTTCGATAGTTTGATCAAGACCTCTCATAAGAAATGAATATGATTTGGAGTTTCGAAAAATGGTACTGAAACAAACGTTTCGTTAGAACTGGAACAAGGTTCCCCGTCAATTACTTATATGGGTTCGAAAGATTGGGTTTCACTTCCATCACGGTCTCATGATGTTAGATCATTAACACAGACTTTTGACATGTCTAAGTCATGATTGGTTTGATCGATGACCTCTCGGACATATGTCATTGTGTGTGAAATGTGTTAGAACTTTGTGATGAAAAAGATTGGTTTTGAGAAACAAATTGTACCTCTTTTATTGTCGGACCAAATAGTAAACTCTTAACTCATGTGAGAAGAGTAATGTAGCTCAATAGACTAATGTGAATATAAGACTGACTTGGGAAGAAGTTTTCGTATGAAAAATTTCATTAAGGCTTTCGTAAACACACATTGAGTCTTTGGAGGCTTGAGTCGACATGCTGCAGCATGCTTCTAGGGACAATCTAACTAGTATATAGTTGTCGAAATTTTACCTTCCAATAGAAATGCAAGCATGACCCTTGAAAAACTTCCGCATATTCTGTACAAAGACAAGACAAAGAACGAAATAACAAAAATCTTTTTGATATTTTTGAGTTTTCGAACAAAAAGAAAATATTTTTGTGTTTTTGTAAGTTTTTCGAAAAAGAAAACAATGAGCAAGAGAAAATATTTTTGGAATTTTTGATTTTTCGAAAATAAGACGACAAAACAAAAATAAAATCTTTTTGTAGTTTTCGATTTTTCGAAAATAAGGCTAAGATACAAACTAACGAAAAACATTTTTACAAACATACACAAATTTGTAAACTAACGAAAATTTGACAATCTTATGAAAATTTTGACAAAGTAACGGAAATTTGACAATCTAACGAAAATTTTGACAAAGTAACGAAAATTTGACAATGTTACGAAAAATTAACAAATTAACGAAACTTTTGTACCACTTATCCAACATGCACATTGTCGAATTCGAAGCGTGTCGAAGCGTTGACTATGAACAATAACCTCTGAATAAAGTATGATTGCCTCTGAATCGACACTTATGTACAACACTCCTTTGTTATACATTCGAAATCATCCCTGGAATTGAACTTGCTTCGATCATTCCAAAACCTGTCAAAATCCGAACAAATGATTTTTCATCCAAAGCTTTTGTAAAAATATCAGCAAGCTGATCAGTTGTTTTTACAAAATGGACTTCAATGTTTCCATCTTCCACATCTCTTTGATAAAATGATAACGAAGAGCAATATGTTTTGTTTTCGAATGTTGTACTGGATTATGACAAATTCGTATAGCACTTAGTGAATCACAGTACAATGAAATCTTTTTCATATTCACAGCATAATCTCGCAACTGACTCTGGATCCAAATGATTTATGATGTACAAGCAGCAACTGCAACATATTCAGCTTTAGCAGTGGAAATCGAAACACACGTCTGCTTCTTCGACTGCCAACTAACCAACTTTCCATCCAGAAATTGACAACCACCACTTGTTCTTTTTCGATCCAAAGTACACCCTCGTAGGTCTGCATCTGAAAATGCCTGAATGAAAAATCCTGTTTTTGAAGGATACCACAATCCTAACGAAATTGTTCCCTTGAGATAACGAAAGATATTCTTCACAGCTGTTAAATGTGGTTCTCGTGGATTTGCTTGATACCTAGCACAATTACATACATAAAACATAATATCAGGTCTACTTGCAGTAAGATAAAGCAATGAACCTATCATGCTCCTGTATAAGGTTAGATCAACCACATGCGTTTCTAACGAAGGTGATAGCCTTGTGCCAACCGCCATTGGTACCCTTAACTTCGTGCTATTTGTCATTCCAAACTTTTCGAGCAAATTTCTTGTATATTTTTCTTGATTGATGAAAATGCCTTCTCTGCTTTGATAAATGTTTAAGCCAAGGAAATTATTGATTTTTCCCATCATGCTCATTTCGAATTGGCTTTTCATCAAATTTTCAAAATGAAGAGATGCATCTTCGTACATCTCTTCATTTTCAGATCCTGCAACAGAAAGATTATCATTAATTTCGTGAAAATCATCATTTTGATCAAGACTTATCGTCTCATCATCATTATGTCTATTTTCGATAGAATTATCATGCTGATGCTCCCCCTCAACAAGATGCTCCCCCTCAACAATTTCATCCATTCTCCCATTCTCCCCCTCGAAAGAATGCTCCCCCTCAACCAGAGTATTTGAATCCAAGTGCTCCCCCTCCACTGGATTATTATGCATACTTTCGCCAACTTCTGGAGAATTCATTGTTAAAATCCTATCAACAAGAGTTTGAGGAATGTCCAAGTCATCAGTATGTTTCGAAGATTCAGAGTGATGATTATCATTCGCATGAACTTCAGCATCCACAACCCTGTCAGGAATACCAAAAATTAAATCATAATCAAAATCAGATGTATACTCTATTTCAGATTCATTTGTTGATTCATTAATAATTGGCTTTTGTTCAAATTGCTTTTCAACTTGTTTGACATAATAGTCATCAAAAGTAAGATTGAATGTCTCTTCGACTTTTTGTGGATGCTTATTCAACACCCTGTATGCCACCGAGTTGTGCGAATATCCCAAAAATATTCCTTCATCAGCCTTTGCTTGAAATTTCGAAAGATTATCCTTGAGATTCATTATAAAGCACCTACAACCAAACACATGAAAGAATTTAACATTTGGTTTTCGGTTATTGATAATTTCATACAGTGTGATATAAAAACGTCGATGAATAAAAGAACGATTCGGAGTAAAACATGCTGTTGACACTGCTTCTGCCCATAGATATTGAGGAAGATTCGCATATGTTAACATGGTCCTGGCTGCTTCGCAAAGTGACCTGTTTCTTCGTTCAACTACACCATTTTGTTGTGGTGTATATGGTGATGAAAAGTTATGCGAAATCCCTTTCTCAATTAAGTACGAATCCAACATATTGTTTTTGAACTTAGAGCCATTATCACTTTTGATTTTTCGAACATTCTTTTTCAAACTCATTTCAATTTTCTTGATAAACTCAATCTTTGTTTGAGCGACTTCATATTTTAACCTGAGAAAATACACCCAAGTGAATCGAGAAAAATCATCAACAATAACCAAAATGTACCGTTTCTTGTTGAGTGTTTCAACAGTTGATGGTCCACAAAGGTCAATATGAAGAAGTTCCAACGGTTCCACAATTTTCGAATCTATCACAATTGGATGTCCTTTCCGATGCTGTTTCCCTTGTTCGCAAGCTGCACATAAGGTATCATTGTCAAACTTTAGTACAGGTAAACCTCGAACAAGATCATCAACAACCAATTTATTCAAATTTCGAAAGTTTAAGTGTGATAAACATCGACACCATAGCTAGGTGATATCAGAAGACGCTTTCGAAAGTAAGCACACTGAGGGTTTGCCGATGATTGGTGTTAGATCAAGAGTAAACATATCGCCATAACATTTTGACTTCAGCAACACTTCGTTTGTTTCAACCTTTGAGATAATACTCCCTTCTTCGTTAAACACAACTTGATTGCCAGTGCCCACAACAAGTTGTGAAACACTTATCGAATTATGTTTCAGACCTTCGACATAAGCAACACGATTTACAGTAAACTGTCCATTCGTTAGTTTCCCATATCCTTTCACTTGACATTTATGATTGCTTCCGAACTTCACAACACCAGCATTTTCCAAGCTTCGAAAATCTCGCAGATTTTCCTTTCGTCCAGTCATGTGACGTGAGCAACCACTATCGCTATACCATTTCTCATCATATTGCTCGTCACATAGCACCTGCGATCAATGAAAGAATTTAGGTACCCAAGGCTGTTTGGGTCCTTGGAAATTAGTTTTGAAAACAGAATGAAATGCAAAACTTTTAACCCAATCACAAACTTTAGTTTTGAGACTATCAATTAAGTCTACATCATTATTTAAAGGAACAGAAACATAAGTCTTTATTAGTTTGGGATTTTCACTGACACATGCCTTCGTCTTTTTAGATTGTATATGAACATCCTTTTCTTTCGAAACCGGTTGCCAAGTTTTTACCGAAACATTCGAATCTTTTGAAGATGAGCTTTCAGTTGAAGAAGTATTCACATACTGCTCATAAGTTTCTAGAATTTGTTGTTGAGAATATTTCCTTGATTGATACATTCGTCCTTTTCCTTCAAGCCAATGATCAATGTTTTTGTCACGAGACAACCCTTTTGTGTACGGAACTTTTAAGGATTGTTTGCCTGAAGAATTTGAACAATTCGGTTTTTGTAGGAAGAAATCAACATTTGATTTAGGTCGAAATGCCATTGCATATCGACTTCCATCATTGTTTCCAACGCTTGGATTTTGAGACAAGCGATTGTGATGTTTTTGTGTTTGAGAAAATCTTGTTTGTGGATTAGAAGAAAATCGTTGTGTTGAGGGTTGATTTGGAACACTTTTTGAGTTATTTTTGTTCTCTTTGGAAAACGTTGTGTTTTGAACTTTCGAAGAATTTGGTTTTGGTGAAAATTCAGATTTAGTCTTATTTGTTTGAGCGGGATTTTTCTTTTGATCTGAATAAAGTTCTGAATTTGAAGACTTATTCTTAACAAATTTAGTCTTTGTGTTTTCAGTCGTTTTCAATGTCAAACCATTTTATTTCTTTCGAGACTCCACGGTTTGCCAAAAAATCTTCTTTCGAGCTTGCCTTTTTGAAATTTTATTTTCTTTTGAAAACTTGGCAATTTGTTCTTTAAATTCTTTGGAATTTAATTTGACAACAATTTCATTTTCCACAACAACCTCTTTTGTAACTTCTTTCACAACTTTCGATTTTTCAATCCATTGGCGTTGTGGTTTTTGTCTTTCAAAAACATACGAATTCTTTGTGAGATTATTTTCGACAGTGCTTTGATTTGAAAAGAATCCTTCGTCTGTTGTTTTCTTGTTGTCATCTTTGACCATTTTGTTGAATTCTGGTTTAATGTTGTCAACATTTCCAGTAGTGACAAACACTTGATTTGGAAAAACAACATCATCTGTACACTTGAAAGTTGGATACACCACTTGATTTGTTTCCAAATAACGGGCTCCTTTCTCATACACAACTTTGTCGAAACTTTCAGTATCCCCTAGCACCTTATCAACAACAACACGTGGAATTTCAGTTTCTTTCGAATCTTTGTTTGATGAGACATTTTTGTTCGAATTATCTTCATCATTTTCATCATCACTGCTATCCGTTTGACTATCTCGGATATCCACAAAATTGGGATCACAAACTTTCGAAGTTGAAGGTTTGTCAGTGTCAATCTCAACCATCAAATCCTTAAGTTTTTCTTTTCCTTTAGATTTTGATGCAACATTAATGACAGACAACTGAGAACAATCAACATCCTCAATATCACTAATTTCGCTAATATTGTCAGAGTTATCTTCAATATCGGCAAAATTAGATTGAGAATCAGATGTTGAATTCTCAGTCTTTTTCAAAAATTTGATTTGTTTTGATTTTGTCAAAGTATCATTCACAATGTTAACTAATTCACTTGAATAAAGACATTCGTCAATTTTGACAATTCCATAAGCATATCTATCATCAGGAATTTTGTCAAACTCATCAATATTTTTCTCACAATCATACGAAATATTATCAACCTTTGCTCTCTCATATGCTAGAAAAGGTAATAATTTCCTATGTTGCTCCTTGCTAATTTCACACGAATGATGTAATGCAGTTAATTTGCGATAGAGACGTTTGGAAGAGTTACAATATATGTTTCGTTGTGCTAATAAGAGTTTTACATCATTAGACAACGAATCTCTATCACACATCAGTAGACTTCGACTTAAAGCATCAGTCCGTCAACTCTTCGTCCGAATCTTCCTCTAGCTTCGCATACATGGCTCCATGCGTAGGATTACGTATTTCTTCATCGTCTGAGCCCGAAGACCAAATTTGATACGTGCCATCATTCTCCTGTTCACCTTGAGCCACCAAAGACAAATTTTTCGCCTTCGTACGCACTTCTTCCAACCTCTCCACATAATACACTTCGTCTTTTACCCTAGTCTTTTTCTCATCCTTCTTACGAAGCATGCAATCATTTGCTATATGATTTGCTCCGTTGCAATAATGACAATCCATACCAGAATCTCCTTTCAATTTATTCTCTTTTTTCTCCTCAGCACCCTTCCCATCATTCTTCTCATACTTCTTCTTCTCCTCTTCTGTGGCCCTGTTCACGAAGCTTCCTTTTCCCTCACTTTGCTTCACCTTTGGATTAAACGGTTTCTTGAAAAACGTTTTGACTCGGTTGTTTGAGTAAAAAGCTATTGCCTCATCATCCGAATTCATGATAAACCCCTCTTCATCATCAGAATCACCTTTTTCGACTTCTTCCTTTTTAGACACTTTGGAGACAAGTGCTAATGGACCTCCCAGACTAAGCTTTGACTCTTCTGCCATTTCGTTCACTTCACTTTTGTGAGTTTTCATTTGATTGTAAAAATCATTCAAAGAAGATGTGTCGAAACTCTGTTGATTTTTCACCATCATGCTAACACTCCTCCATTCTTTACGGAGTCCCATAACAAAGGTGAGATTGAATTCCATAGCAGACCTCGTGATTCCATAACGATTGCATTTGTAAATCAGTTCGTTCAGCCTATCATAATAACTTTCAATTGTTTCACCATCTTTTTGCTTGAAATCCTTCAACTCAATCAAACAGTGCTTAACTGAATTGATTTTTGTCTTCTCGCTACCTTGAAACTTTTCTTTGAGATTATTCCAGATTTTTTTTGCAGTTGTACAACTTCTGACATAGTTATACACAACAGGAGGCAATGCACCACGTAACTCCCTTATGCATCGTTTTTCAAGTTTCTTTATTCGATCAGTTTGAGCATCAACACTCGTCGTACAAGACGAAGATCCAATTGGTTGAAGATTCATCGGAAGAGTAACATTCCCTGAGATGCAAGACCAAAGCTCTTCATCGAGTCCATTCAATTAATCTTGCATACGATCAGAACACTGATCATAGTATTCCGGAATGAGCATAGGAATCTTAGTTGAAGATCCTAGCAGATGAGAGTATGAAGTCATCGAGTTGAGATTGAAGTTTGCCATTGATGTACGGAATAAAATTTTTGAGAATTTTCGAGAAATCAAAGAGAATTTGAAAGCAAATTGCTGAATTGATAAGGGAAATCAAGTAGAACACTCGATTCAACAAATTAGTTGCAAAATCAAATCACAATTGAAGATCTAGAACGCTTTTTCACGTCAAAAGGTGCGAAACTTTTTGAACCGGAAATTCGATTCAAAAACCTTTTGAAACAGAGTGAAAATCAGATCGCAGATTATGATTCCTGCTCTGATACTAATTGATGAAGTGATGAATCAAGAATGTAACAAATCAGAGTAGTGAAAATGTTGTTTGAACACAAGAAGTAAATATGATCTCGTTTCAGCTCTATTATGCTTTCAACAATTACAGAGAGAACATAGACAAGTTAGTACAAGTCTCATATCTAACTCTAAGTAATGTCCCTATTTATAGGAAACATGAAAGCACACAAAAAATTACAAGGACTGAACAGTACGCTTCGTTACAAATGTGCCTTGCAAAATAAACTTATAACTTCGACATATTACAACAAGTCTTCGACCCTTATAGTTAACAAAACACTCTTACTATCAGTACTAGTTGCAACAATGCGAATCATCTGCAGTAATAATAACACCGACCAACACAGAACGTACTAACCAGAAGCACATGATGCTCTATCTCCCTAACCAATATTTCGTGCAAATACAACTTAACACACGTTTTACTAAAAAGATCCGTTGTCATTATTCGATTTGGATTGGTTTAGTCCTCACCTTCTCAATTAAATATCAAAACCCTCATCTCTCATAAACAAAAATCCGACACGGACCTCCGGGTCATCCTTCGTTGCGAAAACCCGAAGCACTCACTGGAGGAGTATTATACCTTCCAAAACCTTTCCACTGTATTCCCAGCGGAGCCTTCGGGAATGTCACGCATGCAAAAGATAAAGTTCAAACACAGAGGCTTGGGATGAATGCGGTTAACCTATCGCTACTAAGTGTATACGCGAGAGCGGTATATAATTAAGATTCGATGGACGTTGAATGAGTGTTCCCACCCTATTTCATATTCCTTGTCTGGTTGTGGACTTGGGGTAGGGTCACCCATCCGACTGCCTTACCAATCTTAATTATATATGACCTATATGAACGAGCTAATGATAGACGGACCAGGTATGAGTCCTACCATGAACATCGGGACGAGGCTACCCAGGAGTGCGAGTGGAAGTTCTACCATTCGAATGAGTCTAGTCGCATAAACCGAACCCATATGCTCCCTACCGATCTAATCAACAAACGAGAATAAAAAATCACTTGGAGAGAGAAGCAAGAAACTCCCCTCCAAACACTAAAGCAGGCCCTATGCAGCACTCCGAGGAGAAGTTATCACTTATGCCTCAAGACGGCTAAGGACGTACGGGGTCGTCTAGGTCACCCATGACCTCGAACTAGGAGCAATAGTATTCGCCCTAGAGATCTGGAGGCACTATCTCTACGACACGAAATGTACAATCTTCACCGATCATAAGAACCTAGAAGGCAAGAGCGGCAGGGCACGTTATCCCATGAACCGGATCTGGACACCGAAGTTTGTGGATTCAGAGACGTCATCACAAACGAAGCACACAAAACTCGCTACTCCGTTCATCCAGGCTCAGACAAGATGAATCTGGACCTCAAAAAGCGATATCGGTGGCCGAATAGGAAAGCTGACCTCGCTACATATGTGGGTGAGTATCTGACTTGTGGCAAGGTCAGGGTAGAATAGTAGAAGCCTTCGAGTTTCCTACAACAACCAGTGATACCCGAAAGGAAGTGGAAGCGGATAACCATGGATTTCATAACCAAGTTACCACGCACTTCCTACCAATCAAAGAAACCGACAAGATGGAAAAATTGACTAGAACGTACATCAAAGAGATTGTACGACTGCATGATGTGTCAATGTCCATTACCTCTGATAGAGACAGTAGATTCATTTCGTAAATTTGGCAATCACTCCAAAAGTCTTTGGGAACTAGGCCGAATATGAGTACGACCTACCACCTACAAACTGACAGGCAGAGCAAAAGGAACTGTTCAAACCTTGGAAGATATGCTAAGAGCTTGTGTGATTGACTTTGGTAAAGCTTGGGATACCCATTTACCACTTGTCGAATTCTCTTACAATAACAGTTATCACGCTAGCATCAAGGTTGCACCATTTGAAGCTCTCTATAGCCGCAAGTGCTGATCACTGCTGCACTGGGCTGAAAGGGGAGATACACAACTAGCAAAGGGGAGAGTCCCTTTCAACACTCTCATTGGCCATGAAATCATAGGAAAGACTACAGAAAAGATCGTACAAATTCGAGAAAGGCTGAAAACATCTCGAGAGCGACAAAAGAGCTGCACAGATAAGCGATGCAAACCCTCGGAATTACGAGCTGGTGACCGAGTTCTACTAAAGGTCTCACCATTGAAAGGAATGATACGTTTCGGTAAACGTGGGAAACTAAATCCAAGGTACATCGGACCATCCTTACCAGGATTGGCCCAGGGACATACAAACTTCGACTACCATGAGAGCTTAATAATGTACATCTGACCTTCCACGTGTTTTACTTAAAGAAGTGCTTGTTCGACGAGACTCTTATTATTCCTCTTGACGAGATTGAAATCAACGAGAGTCTCCACTTCGTGGAAGAACCAGTAGAAATCGTGGATCGAGAGATCAAAAAAAAAACAAATCAAAGTCGCATCCCTAGTGTGAAGGTCCGTTGGAACGTTAAACAAGGACCCGAGTTCACCCGGAAACGCGAAAACCAGATGAAACAAAAATACTCACATCTTTTCCCCAACGCCTGAAGTCCAAATCGAAACGCTAATTTCGGGACGAAATTCCTTCTAACGAGGGGATGATGTGACAACCGTCACTTTATGGTCAAGTCAAAGTCAAATAAAGTCAACCAGTCAAACCAGTCAACTCGATTAACCCTTGTATCTTAGAGTTTACATTATGTTTACTATTGTACAACACACCATTCTAATGCAAAGTATCAATTTTAGTTTTCACGTGTTCAGAAAATCTAAACCCTAATCAGGGTAAGTGATGGAACTACTCGATAAAACATTATTACATACCCTTCGGGGGCGTATAACACTCATAACAAGGCTTAATGGGGTCTACAAAACTTGCATTTCGAAGCTAAACACTCACAAAGGTCACAAACAAAGTCTCCCTCAATCTATCTCGCTATCTCTCTCTCTCTCTCTATCTCTCTCTCTCCCCCAAATCTCTCCCAAATCTCTCTCGAAATCTCTTTCAACTTTTCATGAACTCTCGGGGCATCCCGACCCTTAATTCAGTTAAAAACCGCTCGAAACGGGAAGATTTCTCGAAAAACAGCCATGTAGGGCCGAAACCACTCTTAGAACCGAAGCCTCCCTATAAGGACCGAAACCTGCTATAAGGACCGAACCCTGCTATAAGGACTGAAACCTACCATTAGGACCGAACCTGCCTAGGACCGAACCCGCTCTTAAGAACCGAACTCACTTTCGGTCCGGATCAACCTTCGGCCCTGAATTACCCTTCGGTCCGAAGACCACTTTCGGTTCCTTCCACTTTCGGCCCACCTACCTTCGTGTCTCAAGCTTCTTGGACCGAACCCTCGGTTCTGACCCTCAAAACCTTGCAGCTTCGCTTCTTGATCCCGGTTTTCGAGTAGTTTCGCGTTTTAAGCTCGTTTTTCATGATTTTAACGTGAGATTTTCACCCAAACTCATATTTTGACATATAAGACCCTACATATTCATATTTTAATCACATTTTGGGGGAAATCTTTATCTAAGAATAATATTTTTTGTGCAAGATATTGATTTGGAGTGTTGACTTTCCCATAAAGTAATGACACAAGCTACCTCCCATACCCACTCTATGACAACCTCCAGTCACTATCCACCTCTAGCTAGCCAACTATTTGTCCTCTCACACTCTTCTCCAGCAAGTTATCTTGATCAAAGGCTGGACAAATCCTTATCTCTCCTCCCAAAATATTCATTCTTCTCACCAAAAAAAATCAAACCCATTTCTCTCTCACTTTCTCTCTCTAAACTCGAAATTTCAAGGCTGTTCTTGAGCATTCTCCTCCATTTTTGGTAAGTATCTTCATCCTACACTTGAATACTCTACACTCCTTCACTCAAATATGAATCTCTTACACAAATATCGTTATATTTGTGCTTAAGATCTTCAAATCTTCAAGCATCTTTCAAGTGTTCTTGACTTGGAAACTTCTTTTCTTCAACATCCATCCCAAGAAATCACTCAAGGTGAGTTCATACCCCCACATTTTCATGTTTTCTTCAAGTTTTAGGGGGAGAATACAAGTTAAAACACCAAAAACTTAACTAAACTCAAACATCAGCTTTCAACAGGAAAGTTTAGTTCCATTTACGGACTGTTTTGAACATCTTAAACTTAATATCTTTCAAAACTGTTTAATATGCAAATAGTTCAGGTTTATAAATTTCTAATGACTACTTGCACATCGCCATACGATTTTTGTACAATTTATGGCGATTTTTACAAAACTGCCTATCATTTCAGAAACGAATTCGGACCAGTCTGTGAAAATGAACATTTTCACACAAGTTAGAGACTTCTAAAAATCATAATAAACATAAAATTTGTCACACAAGTTAGAGACTTCTAAAAATCATAATAAACTAGATACATTTTCTAAACTCCCAGAGTTTACAGATTTAATTT
Source organism: Lactuca virosa (assembly GCF_052849685.1). NCBI lineage: Eukaryota > Viridiplantae > Streptophyta > Magnoliopsida > Asterales > Asteraceae > Lactuca > Lactuca virosa. The sequence continues at coordinate 8,316,696 of NC_136430.1, read as the reverse complement.
TCGACTTCGTATGATTTTTCTGTGAGTTTTCTAAAACAGTGCAGAAAAGTTAAAAACTAGTTAAACAACTTACAATATTTACTACACTTTGTAACATGTTGAGCAAAGTGTATAAAAATAAGTTTCCAAATGATGAATGTATTTCTTGTTAGTTTAACATCATAAACAGAAAATTTGTCATTCATGATAAGGATTTCAAACACTTCTAATAAGTACAATAAACTATAATAAGTATAGTTTATGGATTTTACAATACAAGCATACTACATGAAAAGGGTTTTACTCTCAATACAAATGGGTTTTTCATTTACTACACAATAAACTGTAAAGGGTATAATCTAGGGATTTCACATTTCAAACATACCGCACGAAAAGGGGCTTCAATTTCACCATAGAAAAGGTTTTACTCGCATACTACACGTAAACTAGTTATCGTAAATTGTGAGACTCGTCTTCATTGTACTCTTAGAGTACGGGTTAAAATTCCTGAATAGTTATAACCAGAGTCTCTTGTAGGGAGAGCGTGATAATTGTGTATAGATCTATATTGGGATTGACAGCCCACATCCATGCTGCTTGCAAAAGCTCGATCGGCCGATCGGGGGTGACACATGTCATTTCAATTCTGACGCCTGAAGAACGTCACAGCAGGCATCTCTGTTATAGTATGGTTATAGCGACTCCTAAGGAGATAACGACACATATAGTTTACGAGAATTTCTACATTAAAAAGGGGTTTTATCTATTTTGAAACTGCATACAAACACGTTACAAGTACAAAACACACTCTTACACTCGGTATTGGGATTTAAGACTACATAACATTTTATAAGGAAAATATTGGATTTTCTTGGGTATTCATTTAAATTACAAACACGTTACAAGTACAACTCACACACATACATTCAGTCTTGGGATTTAAGACTACATAACATTTTATAAGGAAAACATTGGATTTTCTTGAAGTATACATTACATTTACAAACAAAGGTTTTCAAACTCGGGATACAATACTCAGTTTTATTTCAAACAGAAACTACTATACATACTGGTAGTAACCAGGGTTTTCAAATTTTACATCCAAAAGCTTATGAACTCACCAACTTAATTGTTGACACTTTTTCGAAATTACTTGTATTCTCAGGAAATCAGTGAAACATGAAATCAACAACTTTTGAGGATGGGACGTTAAATCATCAAACATTTCATTTTGTCATCATAGTGTAGTTGATATTGAAACATATAAACTCATACTATGGTGTAACTTTTTCAATCATATTTCTGATGGTTGTATTTACTTTGAGCACTATTATACTCGTTGTTATGATACTATACATGAAGTCCGCCACCCCCAGACGTTTCCGCCATCCTTGGTTTGGGGGTGTGACAGATTGGTATCAGAGCATTGTTTGTAGTGAACTAAGTATATCGGACCATATAAGATATACAAACTATAAATGCATTGGGACTAAAAGTCTCTGATTAAACATTTTCTAATAACTATACTTTTAAAAATGAAATAGTTTCTGGTTAAAAAGTATGAATACATGCACACATACTAGTATAGTATCATATCTAGGACGATACAAAAGTAAAATAAGGAGTTGGACACTACGAGTAGACCTTGGGATATTTAATCAGACTTGGGATAAATATAGCCTGATCAACTATATTTATCCGAGGTATGACTAATGTATGCCAGGGAATGGTCGTAGTGAGCAACAAGCCTAAAAACTTCCCATACCAGAAAATCGCTAAGAACCAAACATAACATTTAAAATACTATAGGAGTATTTTGTGGTACTATAACTTATGTGAAAACTAAACAAATCCTTGCTAGTAGGTCTGCAATCACTAAGTGGATACGCTAAAGTTATATATAACTTAGATATCATAGACTTAGAATCTATGATCATTGCTTTACTTCCTGTTCCTTGTTTGGTTGTGGTTTTAGAGTATGATCACTTATTCGAAGGTCTATCATATCTTTTGTTATATGTAACTGGTATGCACCATGTCATTATAGAAATAACTAAGGAGGATCAAACCCCCATAAGTATTTCTAGGAATATGATTATTATATGCCTCTTACCCCACCCCTATTCTCGCACAGACATCATAGCCAAATTCTACTTACTAGGAGACCCCTACTATCCGAACCCAGGGAAATAGTGGATGATTAGGAAAAGAGTCGGAAGTGGAGCCAGAGGTTATCAACTCTCCGTACATAGCCAGGGTTCTTGCAAACCATTTCGACACATCGAACCTGTGCCCCGTTGGGCAACATTGATCGAGGGGCGGAGTTGCCATCAACGACAACGATCGCCATTTGGAGACAAACGAGGTTGCAATGACCTCAACCATGGGTGACCGAATGACAGAGCCCTCCCGGTGATGACCCAGCAGATCACGAACATCGAGTTAGGGAGCTGCGTGTTGCTACAGACGCTACCATCTCACAAACTCAAGACTTGGAAAGAGACTACTATTTCAGAGAACAACTCATTAAGGACCCTATCACCGCTCGAGCGAAGGCAAGGGAGCGTCAGGATAGATACTCGGCACTCGAAGAGAGAGTGGTCGCAGCCGAGCGTAGGTTGGCAGAACTACAGGACGCATCGACTTCGTTTCAAGCACCACCGGGGACGTATTGTCGTGAGCAGAGTTCATGTTACTCACAAGACCTTGTAGATTAGGTCTATGAGTATGCGTTGGTACTACTCTCCTCTATGTGTAAGCTCGACCCTGCGATTTAGTGATTGCACTAGTCGAGGGATTTATTTGCTGTCAGAACTTTTCCTTGCGATGATATGATGTAGGCCTGCATCAGGCACAAAATTTTCTCTAAAAACTAAATATACTAGAATCATACGAATGAAATGGGCATGCGTATTATTTTGTTGGGAACAGTACTACTAAGAATTCATAAGTTTATTATATATATGGACGCTCATTATGAATTGTTTTCAGAACACCATAAAAATCAGAACACGATACACTCAGAACTAAGATAAACTTAGTTAGATAACTCACGACGTATAAACGCTTATTCAAGACTCATTGTCATCTCACCTTTTAAACGTCATGGTTGAAAGGTGCCTTTTTCATGGGCCTATAGGGTGCGATCATACCAGCACTAATGCACCGGATCCCATCAGAACTCCTCAGCTAAGTGCATTTGGGAAAAGTTAATCCTAGGATGGGTAAAACTTAACGGTCATACAAAACCTACTTCTACCCACCACCATAACTCCATCTCAGGAATGTTAGTAGAAACATCGAGAATAGTTAAGTAAAGTACGAAATTTATATATGTGTATATAAATGGTAAGGATATAACTAGGGATGATCATCCCCACTCACGAAATCATTTCTCCCTATGCAACAGAGTTATGTCTTCACAAGGAGGTAACCAGCCAACTAGCAAGGCATAAATCCTGTGTTGAGAGAAAAACTTTGAGACACACTTGAACAAACGTTAGAACAAGTATAGTTGCGGAATAGTTAATCTCGAAGGATCTAAAAGCTCAACGATAATATTAATAAGTTAGAGTTACATAGTTAGAGAGTTAGTTGCGGAAAAGTAAAGAAATGGAAATGACAACAATTGTTATATCAAGTATACACATAAGTTGATTCATAACGAGGAATGCATTCAAACCAAGTTAATAAGTGGGATCAAACTTAGTGATTAAGTCACAAGAGACTTGCTCCGAAGAGAGATTGTAATCAGTTATATTCTAGTAAGGTTTGAGAATAAGAAGAGATGCGTAATCAGATAGAGAGACAGAAAAAATAGATTCAGAGTTGTATTGAATAAGTGAGAATGAGCTCTATTTATAGAGACTCAAAGAATTACATTTGATTCACTCTCTAAGAGTAGCCATGCAAGGCATACTGGACAATAGAGAGTATTACAGTAAGATAGATAAACTAAGTAAAGTAAGAAGATTGCGGTTGGCTAGATGACTTCGGATGAGGCTGCTGATGGGAGCTTGACTGCGGATGCTTGTGGGCTGCGGTAGCTGAAGTTCAAGAGGGTCACTTTTCATGATTCAACAATTTCCCCCTAAGTGACCTCTTTAACTTTTCTTCAGCTATCAAGTTTAAGAAACTTGATCAGAATCCACCAAAACTTCCTGATATTTTCCAATCAAGTGATCCTCCTTAAAATCTCGAACTTGACTTCGGCAGTTGTATGTTTCGATTTTTCTACTGTGGTTCGACAGATTTCAAGTTGCTTCTTTGTAAGGCGGTTCATGGAGGTCATGGACATGAAGTACTTGACTTGATCGGTTTTCCTTTTGAAGATGACTCCAAGTTCAGGGAAGTTAGTTGCACCTAGGGATCTTTCTTGATAACCTTCGGTAGGCATCGGTGCAGGATCAAGTGGTGGTAGATCGAACTTTTTGGCAATTGTGGGGTAGATGTCTGCGTCGATTTTAGCAAAGTCACAGACAGTTTCCTTCAAAAACGTACTTGCCTTCTCAAGTGCTATCTTCATCTTTGGATGCTTCTCCGACTTGTTCTGGAACACCTTTGCTATAAGAAAGACTTCTTCAGGGTTCATGGATGGGAAGTCAGCTTAGGTGCGGACATAGTCGTGATCCCTTCTTGTGAGAGTGTATTGGATGAAGTCAGCCTTCGTGAACTTCCGGGGCTTGTAGTTTTTGACTGCGGATGGTCTATTGTTAGACCAGATTTTCTCAATGGGAGAGGCATGCTTTGCATAAAATCGGTTAAGTCTCTCGAATTCCATTGGCAGTCTTTTGTGGTCTGGAAGGCTACGGTCAAACTGCTCAAATACTGTGAAGTATTTAGCATTTGGGGAGATTGGAACATCCCAGTAGCCATTAGAGGGAGGTTAAACATAGGTGAGATATGGTTTGTAGTCGTTATCCAGCAGTCTGCGGTGGGGATTGATCCAAGAGTTTATCAAGGATTCATCCATAACAGTGTCGAAACCGCATTCTCTCCATATGAGCTCAGCAAGTTTAGTTGCTTTCCAGTCAGCTTTCTTCTGTTTGGTGACAGGGGAGTCATTTGAGCTTGGAGAAGACATGTGATCCACCAGATTCTTAAAGTGAGGGGGAGTCTCTGGTCGCTCAGGAGTGATCTCCTTTTACGGTGGAGTCTGATGAGATGGTTGCGGTGAAGGAACTCTTTCAGTAATGATGGGGGACTTTGATGATGTGAGATGCTGTTGGAATGATTGGAGTGATGGTCTTCTTCACTTCCCCCTCTTGAGGAGTTCAGACCCGGAGCCTCCTCAAGCCATTGTTTGAGACCATCGACCTTGGCACACACCTCCTGGAAATGGGCTTTTAGAGCATCAGCCAGTTGCTGATTGTCAGGAATGGTGGTGTTAAAGAGTAGCCGATGAATCTCCTTTGTCAGTTGGAGAATTTTAGGACCATGGAAGTTTGATGATAAAGATCGTTGCAGTCTGTTGATTGTAGCTTGAAGGACTGAGATAGTGGAGTCATATGCAGTGTGAGTCTCAGTTATCAGCTTTTGAGATTGATTAGACTGGTCCGCAATGGCTGGTTGTAAGTCTTTCTTGATTGCGGTCACCTCAGAGATGAGGCGCTCCGCAGCAGCCATGAATTCCTTGTGATCCGCTTGACGATTGTTATCAAGGGACCGAATTCCCATTTCTACCTTGAGAGAAATTCTTTTAGCAGCCAGACGTTCCCTGGTTTCCAAACGCTCAATCCTTTCGATCAAGGACTGCGGTACCAGATGATCTTCTGATTGCTGTTGAGTTGATTTGATTGCGACAAGTATTTGATCTACTTTGGATTGTAGACTTAGGAATTCTTTTCTTGAGACGGCCATTTTCTTCTTTTCCTTTTTCTCCTTAGGCTTAGAGGTTGAGTGTTGAGAACCACTCGATTCCTCTTCATCAAACATCATGAGGTCATCATCCGAAGGACTGGGCTAATTCACCTCCTGAAGATCAACATCATCAAAACCGAAGGTGGGAGCAGAACTGACTTCGATTTCGGTGCCTGCATCTTGAGAGTCTTTGGCAGTTAGAGATGGAGGGGGCTTTGAAGGAGTTTGATCAGCAGTTGCTTCTTGAGCCTTGCGGATAGTATCAACCATGTTGTCCATCAGAGCTTGAACCTTCCAGAAAGTAGCTATGGTATTGGCATTGTTGATTGCATCTGCCCAATACTTCGCTACAGACTGAATTTCTTATTGTTTCTGCTGAAGCTATTTTGTCTGTCGTGCCTTTCTTGCTTGGAATGCCCTACGGAAAGCGGCATATTTCTTGGCTTCGGCTTCATTGGAAGGTTGATACTTGCTCCATGAATCATTTATGTCTATGTCGTCAATTCTTTGGTATCGCACCGAAGTGTCCTCCGGGTTCACGGATCCTTGCACATTAGTGCTCATCGTGCCTAAACCACCTGTTACAGATGTAAGCAGAGTAGGATTTCCTGAGCTTCCTCGGTCTCCTTGACCCGTAGTCAAGTCTGGCCTCGGCTCAGTTCTGGCAAGGGCGGAAGAATTGCCCTGCGGTTGGGAAGGTGTTTGAAGTGTTTGGGTTACATTCAAGAGGAAGGAGTTCAACTCCCCAGGAGAAAAGAAATGCAGTCGGTAAGCCTTGGAGACCTTAGGGCGAGAACCAGTGTTATCCTCTTAGGATTGAACTGGGGGTGAGTCTCCACGATGCGGTGAAACAGACTCACTTTCTGAGTCTGAGTGGTATTCGAGTGTGGTGTTGAATAGGTCTGCGGCCACCCCAAGGACTACCGGAGCCTTTTGAGAGGCTGATGTATCAGTTCGGTCACGCATTTGGCCAGTGGGATTGGTTTTCTTCTTCTTGAGAATAGCTATGGGTTGTGCATCCTCATCAGAATCACTATCATTTGAGGGTGCGGTTTGGGTGATTTTGCGTTTCTTTGAGGGTTCGGTTGGTTTGGGAGCATCTTTCTTTGGGGTTCTTTGTTTCTTGGAGACGTTGCGGGGGCCTTGATGGACTGAGACTAATTTCTTTCTTCTTTGAGAAAGATTGGAGAGAGTAGTGGAAGAAGGGACTGCGGTACTTCCAGGGGCAATGATTGCGGATGGGGTTTGAAGAGGCGGGGTAGGAAGGTATGGGGCAATACCTTCCGTAGCCTCAATATGATCTGAGACATCAGCAGTCTCAAGACCAAGAGTGGAGAGAATGTGGGTTGGTAGTCTTCTAATGGGTCCAAAAACAGACTGATCAGATGAGGGATTGTACCTTTTGAGATCCTTGGTGACAAAGAAGTTGATGCCGTTGCCCATGCTAATTCCTGCATCCGCATGGAGGTCTGAGATGCATAGAGACCAGAACCTTGCATATGTAAGTTCGGTAGGGTTCTCTCTTGGGCTTTCCTTTGGAATGTATTGCAAGAAATCGTACCATAGTATCTGACCGTAGTTGACATCATGGCCAGTGAAGATACTCCATACTAACTGTAGGAGTTTGAGTCCCATGTTATCCGTGCCTCCGGTTCTGCCGGATAGACTGCGGATTACAAAATGGAAAACGAATTGCCAAACCGCAGGCAGTTGGTTTTTGTTGAATTCCCCAATGCCTTTGATTTTCTTTTGATATCCCATCTGGTAAAGCGCAGAAGTGATGTCCGCCATGGATGGAGTAAAAATATTGATTGAGGGATGAACAAGAAGGTTAATGGCAGTGAGAAACTTTTCTTTAGACAGAATGACCAAAGAATCGTTAACAAGGTTAAGATGCATTTCTTGTGGATTCTCGAGTGGTCGATACGCTGAGAAGGCGCACTTGAATAGGGTTGAAAGAGGAACAACGTCTGTGAACGAATCGAAGGGGCCAAACAGAGGGTGATTGGTCAAGAACTTGATCATTAGCTTGATCGGAGCATTGTAGGATGACTGTTCTTCGAACACAGCTCTGAAATTACTTGAGGCAATCGTAGGCGTAGGATGTCTTGAGGCAGAGTCTGAACCAGTAGGGTTCACTGATCCAGATGATTTGGAGTGTTTCTTGGATACACCTGATTTCACCATTGTAGGGATTTGACGAAGCTTTGCAAGAGAAGGAAAAACAGAGTGCAAGAGAGCGTAAACTTTTCTTTGGGAAGAAGAAAGGGGTTTTATAGTGGCTTATGGGAGCGGGAAACGATTTTACCCTGAGTGAATTTGGGAAAACGTTTGGGTTTTTATTTCGAATTAAGAAAGTTAATCTCAGCCACAGATTAAGAAAAAGGATTAAATCTGTACTTTGAGATTTACCAAAAAGTGGTTTGCATTTAATGAAATGTCAGATTTAAGACCCACGTCTGGAGAACGTGTGGTGAGGGTGAGATTAATCCGTTGGGTAAAGGGAAGTTGAAGCGGATTAGATGTTTTAGGGTAATAGGAAGAGACAGATTAAGAGGATTTATTTATGGAAAAGCGTTCTTTTTGTCATCATTCTTAAAATAGGTATGACACAATGTTTATTCAAAAAGGAGATGGGACAGTTTCTCAAAGAATGTTTTTTATTTAATGCTTTTCTTATTTAATGAATGATCATTAAATAGCACACCATGTTTTTTTTTATTTTTCAAAAGAATGTCACAGTTTGAAAATCAATTAAAGTGACTGCGGATTGAAACTTCATTGCGGATGGATCATATGCCGTTGGATGAATGACTGCGGTAGAAGAACTGAGAAGAACACTTGAACAAAAATTAGTAATAACAAACAATAAGGACCATTGAGAGATAAGTATGATATATGGTTGCGGTACATAGACTGCGGTACACAGGATATACCAAAACCATCTATCATAAGTAACTTCAGTTAGGACCGCAACAGAGACCAAGGATGGTCTGCGGTACCTATTAATTCAAAAAGAATTGTGGGTCCGGATTCATCATTCCTAACATTTGTAAGAAACTGTTGAGCTTTGTAGAGTCCAAAGCCTTTGTGAACACATCAACAATCTCTTCATGAGTATGGACAAAGATGAGTTCAATGTTACCTTTCAGGATGTGGTCTTTGATGAAGTGATATCGTAGTTCAATATGCTTGGTCTTGGAGTGCTGAATAGGATTGTGAGAAATCGCTATAGCACTTTCAGAGTCACAGTAAATTGGTATCCACAGCATTCTGTATCCGTAGTCTATAATTTGTGTTTTCATCCATAGAACTTGAGAACAACAGCTGGCTGCGGCCACATATTCAGCTTCTGTGGTAGATAGTGAAACACAACTTTGTTTTCTAGATGACCAGCTGACGAGTCTTCCACCCAGAAATTGACATCCATCTGAGGTGCTTTTTCGATCTAGTCTGCATCCGGCATGGTCTGCGTTTGTGAATGCTTGAAGGATGAAGTCATTGCCTGCGGGGTACCAGAATCCAAGAGACTTGCTTCCTTTCAGGTATCGTAGTATTTGTTTGGTTGCGGTCATGTGTGACACTTTTGGGTCAGCCTGATACCTTGCGCATACACCTGTTGCAAAGGCAATGTCTGGTCGGCTTGCGGTTTAATAAACCAATGATACCTCTATAAGTCTTGTGATCCACTGATTCGCCAGAGGGATCAACAGATATCTTATATCCAAAGGCCATGGGGACCTTAGCCGAAGAGCAGTTGTCCATAGAATATTTCTTTAACAGTTCAGTGGTGTATTTCTCCTGATAAATGAATATCCCTTGCGGAACTTGTTTCACTTGAAGTCCTAGAAAGAAGTTGATCTCTCTATTCATGCTCATTTGGAATTTGTTGGTCATGAGCTTAGCGAATTCATTCACCATCTTTACATCAGTTGATCCGAAGATGATATCATCCACATATATTTGTACAAACATAAGGTGATTACCTTTTGCCTTTCTAAATAAAGTGGGATCAACCACTCCTCTTTTGTATCCGGACGAGACAAGAAATTCAGAGAGAGTCTCGTACCACGCTCTTGGGGCTTGCTTCAGACCGTAGACTGCTTTTTCAAGTTTGTAGCAGTGGTCTGGGAATTCAATACTTTCAAAGCCTGGAGGTTGCTGAAGATAAACCTCTTCTTTTAATTCCCTATTGAGAAATGCACTCTTTACATCCATTTAGCGTACCTTTATGTTTTTGTGGGCTGCGTATGCTAAGAAGATTCGGATGGCTTCCATTCGTGCCACCGGAGCATACGTTTCATCATAGTCAATACCTTCAAGTTGAATATAGCCCTTTGCAACTAGCCTTGCCTTGTTTCTGACAACCGCACCAGATTCATCCAGTTTGTTTTTGAATACCCATCTAGTACCAACAATTGTATGACCTTGCGGCTTCGGGATGAGCTGCCATACTTTGTTTCTTTTGAATTCTTCTAGCTCTTCTTGCATTGCGGATATCCAGTCAGGTTCTAGTAATGCTTCTTTGATCGTTCGGGGCTCGACCGAGGACATAAATGCTGCATAGTGACAGTGATCAGATAAGTCCTTGGAAGATCGAGTCTGGATACCTGCGGATGGGTTGCCAGTGATTTGTCCTGGTGGGTGGTCCTTCGTCCATACGTGTAGACGGGGTTGCAGATGATCAACAACTGCGGTAGAGGGAATGTCTTCGATATCAGAAGACTCTGCGGTTGGAGATGGCAGTTCCCCTGGATTTGAGAACATCCTGCTGAGTCATCTTGGATTGTTGGAGCGAGAATGGAATTTTCTTGAGCAGTTGGAAGAGGTTCCCCCTGGATTGTTGATGGGAGTTCCCCTGGAACCTGAGAAGGTTCCCCCTGGATTGCGGATAGGAGAGTGATAATCCTTGAGTCTGTTCTTGTGTCAATGTTCTCTATGTTTTCATCATCCGAGTCGGAAGAAACGTTGGATGGTAATGATTCTCTGCTGATAGGAACTTGAGCTACATCAAGTACTGGAACCTCGATGGTTATTGCTTGATCTGGAGTAGAGCTTTCCCCCTCAACCGGCGAGGTGGAAGTATTGAGAGATGCTACTTCGGATAGTGATGCACCAGATACATCAGCACGCTGCTGTTGAGCTTCCTGAGACATAAGAACTTCGGATAATTTGGCTGTTTCTACAGGGTCGAAGAGATCGTCATAGTTGACTTCAACTAGGTTTAATGGACCCGAAGAGGCAGGAATATCACTTTCCAGGATTGCTGTGGTTTCAGTCGATGGAGCGGTGTCGCGGATGTGATAGTCATCAAATTTCACATCGAAGCTTTCAATTATCAATCTTGTGCGTCTAATGAGAACTCGATAAGCAACCTTGTTAGTGGAGTAGCCAAGGAAGATACCTTCATCAGACTTTGGTGCAAACTTGTTAAGATGATCTCTGTTATTGATCACAAAACATCTACACCCAAAGATATGAAAGAAGCGGACATTTGGCTTGCGGTTGTTAAGGCCCTCATACGGTGTTTTGCTGAGTCGCTTACATACAATACTTCGATTCTGTACAAAGCATGCGGTGGCCACTGCTTCGGCCCAAAAGTAGAGAGGAAGGTGTGCGAAGTTGAGCATGGATCTGGCTGCTTCTACTAGAGTGCGGTTCCTTCTCTCTACTACCCCATTTTGTTGCGGTGTGTAGGGAGCTGAGAAGTTGTGAGTGATGCCCTTGGAAACGAAGAAACTGTTGAGGAGATGATTAGTAAACTAGGTTCCATTATCACTGCGGATACGTCGTACTGGCAGCTTGATCTGAAGTTCTATTTCCTTGATGAAATTGATGAGAATCTGTGGTGTTTCTGATTTGAGTCGAAGAAAGAAGACCCATGTGAAGCGTGTGTAATCATCTACTATAACCAGTATGTATTTCTTGTGATGGAGACTGGCTACGGTGGATGGACCGCAGAGATCAATGTGCAAGAGCTCTAGTGGTTCAGAAATTAAAGAGTCAATCACCATGGGGTGACTTAATTTGGATTGATTTCCACATTCACATGCAGGACAGAGAGTATCATTGTTGAATTTGAGAATAGGGAGTCCTCTAACTAGTTCTCCAGTGAGCAAATTGTTGATGTATCTGAAGTTGAGATGAGCTAGCTTGCGGTGCCATAGCCAGCTGACTTCGGATACTGCTTTGGATAGGAAGCATAACTGCGGTTTGCCTATGATCAGAGAGACATCCAGAGGATACATAGTACCTTCGGATCGAGACTTGATCAAACATGTGTTCCTATCACTTGTCATTACATAGCAAATATGATCATCAAATTTAACTCGATGGCCTGCCTTACATAGTTGGCCAACACTGATGAGATTGTGTTTAAGGCTTTCTACATAAGCAACCTTTTGAATAGAGAAGTTGCCCATAGTAAGAACACCATAACCTCGGATTATCCCATTCGCATTGTTGCCGAATGTAACATTTCCATCGTTGCAAATTGGCCTGAAATCCCGAAGGTATTCTAACCTTCCGGTCATGTGCAAGGAGCAGACACTGTCGATTAACCATTCTTCTTCTTGTTCCTCCTTGCACAAAGCCTGAGAATTACACGGTTAGTTTAGGCATCCAAACTAGTTTGGAGCCTGGGACAACAGATGAGTTTCTAAATGATGCATGGACTGGTTTCGCGTCAATTTTTAATCCTAGTCCTGGGTGTTTGTGAGTTTTTGGATTTTTTTGAAAAGTTACGAGGTTTCTGAATCGAACTAGATTTGACGTAATATGAACGACTTTGACATCTGCACTGACATTGACAAGCTGAAATTTTGTCTTTTGCTCTGACTCTTTGTTTGGTCAGTGGTTTAAACGATGGAGTAGGCTTGTGACCGGTCCGAGGTTAGTAAGATCTGACATTGGTGCTGTTGGATTTTGAAAAAGTTTGTTTCGAAAAAGAGTGAGCACGTGTAGATCTTTTGGACCTTTTTGTTGGATTTGGTAAAATACCCTTTTCCTTGTTTAAATTTTGATGTGACTTTAAAAGTGTTGGAGTGGGCAAGATACCCTTCCATTTCGGATCATCTGAGGAATAGATTTGAAAGCCATTGCTTCGAAAAGACCTTTCTTTCTTTTGAGTTGTGTCAGATGACTTTGGAATGACTGATGAAACTGTACATTCCTTTTTGCATGTTTTCTTGATTGGAGAGTTTTTTGAAAAGTAATGAGAGAACAAATTTTTCTGAACTCTTAGATTTTGGAAATCTGATATGCCTTTTGTTTTTGGAAAAGTTTTGTCTGTTTGTACCTCGGGATCGAATTTCCTCTTTGAAAGCCTTTTTTGCTAAAGTTTTTGGAGAACTGCAGTCATTTGTGTTCAGATGCGGTTTCCTGGAATTCTTTGAAATTTTTTGAGGACGAGGGCTTAACTCATCCGAACTTGAAGATTCAGGGTTTTGAGAGCATTGACCTCCTTCAAAGTTCTCTATGGGTAATTCATGATGAATTGGTTGGAGAGTCACAGAGCGTTTTATTGAGGACTGCGGTAAAGATGATTTGACTACCGCAGAGTAAGTCTGAGTTGGGACTTCAGTGGGACTTTTGTGGGACTTCTGACTACAGTGTGAGACACTGCGGTCTGAGGGCAGAGATGGGAAGTCTTTCGAGACTTCGGGGCCCTCAATGACAATTTCTTCATCAACTACGGATGAGGTCTGAGAATTTGAATGGATTGTGCCACAGATAGAAGTTAGATCACTTGTGTGATCCGAAACCTCAGGCACAATTTCCTCAATGACATAATTATTACTTAGATCATAAAGTCTACCGCAGTGTGTTCTGATATCTTCGGGAAAAGTCTTGTCATTGACTGGGAAATGAAATTCTCGGTCAGGAGGGACATACAGTCGATCTTTGTTAAACCGGGGTGAGGAATCCGTTGCGGTAGGATATCCATTTGACCAACCCCAATTGTATGTATTGTCCACGGTTCCATTATTTACCAAATTTTCAATAGCTTCACTTTCATTGAACAATTTTTCGATTAAAAGATTTAAGCATACAATTTCACTCTGAGCTAAATCTCTCTGGTTCAAAGCTATCTCTAATTGTGTTTCACTCAACATTCTTGCATATTTTTCTAACTCTAAGTCCTTTTCTAACATAGCCATTTTGAGTCTTTTGTTATCCAGTCGTCCTCTTACATGGAACATTTCTTGGGATGCAATGTTCTTCTCATCTAAGGCTTTGTTATAGTCTGTAAGGACGGCAGCACACGTGTCATTAAGATTATCTATGAAGGGTTGACAATCATGCATGCTATAGTTTAGAGTTTGGATCATGAGTTTTACCTGTTCGACGATGCTTAGAGTTCCATCCTTAGCCATGTAGCATTAACTCTTTTCCAGCTTTGAAGAGCCATCGTCTTCCGCAGTTGCCAGCATGCAGATTTTGCCCTTTCCTTTGATACTGCTGATGGTTTCTTCTTCGTCTCCGGATGACCAAACTTGGTGGTCTCTTTTGACATGAGCAACGTACGCCCTTGCCTTTTCCTTATCTTCCAATTCTTGAGCCATTCTAAGGTAGAATGCTCTGTCTTTTACTACATTGGCCTTACAATCTCTTGCAAAATGATTCTCTTTGTTGCATTTGTGACAAATCACAACATCAGTTTTGTATTCTGAGGGAGTACCGGAGTCAGTGGTTTGAGTAGACTGCGGTGCCTCCTTTGGTTGAGTATTTTGAGATTGCGGTGATGGATGAGAACTTTTGGGGTAACGAGAATGGTTATTCTGTGGATTGAAGTTACAGTTGAATGGAGGTTTGTTGAACTGCTGATTCTTGCGAAAGGAAGGAGGTGGTAGTCGATTGAATTGTTGGCTAACCAGAGCAATAGCCTTCTGAAATTCTTCTTCATCATCATACTCTGAGTTAGCTTCGTATGACTGTGGAGGAGTGTCATACGAGGGAGAGTAGGATTGATTATGTGGAGCTTGTGCTATGAGAGTAAGTGGTCCTCCGAAGTCAGCACAGTCTTTGAGTACGGTGGATTCTTGTGCTTGCAGTTATCCGTAGAGCTTGTAGAGAGACAAAGAATGAATTTTTCTATCGCCTTGGACTATCATCTTAGCCGTAGTCCAATGTCTTCCCAAACCATTAAGAAACTGAAGATTTGTTTCATGGTTACTGCGGATGGTGCCCGTATTGGATAAATTGGTGACTATTAGGTTGAACCTTTTGAAGGAGTCTTCCAAACTTTCGCCAGTATGAGCTTTAAAGTTGTTGAACTCATTGAGTGCGGTTGTAAGCTTCTTATCTTGTGCTTGTTCTGAGCCTTCGTACAAATTCTTGAGAACTTCCCAGATCTCTTTTGCTGATTTGCAATTTATGATAATATCGAAGTTGTCAGGAGCAACTCCACAAAATATTTCATAAAAAGCAACAACATCATTTTCCATTTTATCTAGATCATCCTTGGTGGGACGGTTCATGACTGGTTGACCTCCTCCTAGTCTGGTTGTAGCGCCGTCAGTTTGGACTGGTGTAAGAACTGGGACATGTGGTCCTTCTTCTACGGATCGCCATACGTCTCTACCAAGTCTCCTTAAATATCTTTCCATTCTTTGAGACCAATGATGATATTCATTTGCTACCAATATCGGGGCTCAATTAGAACCACCAACACTGTTGGAAACATTCAGAGATAACGATTGTGCCATATTTCCTTGTTTTTTTTTTGAAGTTTTTTTAAGAAATGAGCTTTTGTGGTATAGAAGGCCCTTTGAAAATCAGAGTTATGTTTTCAAAAAGCAACCACTATGGCTCTGATACCAATTGTTGAGAGAAAAACTTTGAGACACACTTGAACAAACGTTAGAACAAGCATAGTTGCGGAATAGTTAATCTCGAAGGATCTAAAAGCTCAACAATAATATTAATAAGTTAGAGTTAGATACTTAGAGAGTTAGTTGCGGAAAAGTAAAGAAATGGAAATGACAACAATTGTTATATCAAGTATACACATAAGTTGATTCATAACGAGGAATGCATTCAAACCAAGTTAATAAGTGGGATCAAACTTAGTGATTAAGTCACAAGAGACTTGCTCCGAAGAGAGATTGTAATCAGTTATATTCTAGTAAGGTTTGAGAGTAAGAAGAGATGCGTAATCAGAGTTGTATTGAATAAGTGAGAATGAGCTCTATTTATAGAGACTCAAAGAATTACATTTGATTCACTCTCTAAGAGTAGCCATGCAAGGCATACTGGACAATAGAGAGTATTACAGTAAGATAGATAAACTAAGTAAAGTAAGAAGATTACGGTTGGCTAGATGACTTCGGATGAGGCTGCTGATGGGAGCTTGACTGCGGATGCTTGTGGGCTGTGGTAGCTGAAGTTCAAGAGGGTCACTTTTCATGATTCAACATCCGGCAGATAGACTCTGCTACTTTTCAAGCTGCGGTCACGGCAGCCGTGACAGCTGTCATGGTGTAACTCTGTGACGTCGTGAAAATTCAAACCAATTTTTCATTCTTAGTTCATAAAAACATATATCATATTGTTCAACACCAATTATTCACTTAACAAAGTTTTCAAAATCTTCACATAAAATCCAGGATCCACAGTAGCTCCTCCCAAAACATAGTGTGTGTGTACAATCATGCTGGTGCCTTCCCGCGGTCCTCTGAAGTACCTGAAACACATATCACATAAACGGTAAGCACTCATGCTTAGTGAGTTCCCCAAAATCCCACATTCATATCGATTAGCCACTCGAGGCTATAGATCTATGATGCCTTCCGGCCAATGTGTCTCAGTGGACCTCCCGGCTCCACAACTCGGGTAGACCTTCCGGCCCTACCCTGATGACCTTCCGGTCCTCGTCATCTTGACCTTCCGGTCTATACACTGTTGACCTTCCGGTCCATATCATAATGACCTTCCGGTCCATACCATACTATTCAAAACATACATAGCACATAAATATCATATAACAGCATACATCGCATTCTACTCATAGCACATAAGACCTTCCGATCACACATAATTACCACTCTAGGTAAAGTATAGTGAGAAGACTCACCTCGTACGATGCCGGATAACCTCTCGTGCTCGATAACCCGACCTAGCCTCCTCCTATCAACATAATAACATCTCTAATCAATACTTTCTCTTGTCCTCATTTCTAAAGAATGGGTAGAAGACCATTCTACCACTCCCTGACTTCTCTTGACCCAGCTTGACCAAAACCCTAAGGTCAACTGAAGTCAGCTCTAGTCAACGGTCAAACTTTGACAAAACTCATCGAGTGCACTCGTGTGACTCGGCGAGTCCATGCGTGTCCTCTTAATCCTCATAAATCCTCACTCGACTCGTCGAGTTAACCTTTCACTCGACAGGTTACCACTGGTCACGAATTGCGGGGCAACCCGACTCGACTTGTCGAGTCCCCTTATGGACTCGGCGAGTTTCCTCCATGACAACACTCAAAAGACCTTCTGAGGTCAGATCTGTTTCTTTAACCTATAGATCTGACTTCCTAATGCTCAATAATCACGTAAAGGTCCAATCTTTACACTCATGCAACACACATAAGGCTTCTTTTGATGAAATAGCTTCTAAAATGGCAACCTAGGCTCATATCTCCAAAGGAACAACATAAAGCAGAATGGTTGGGACTCTCTGGACCTCTTAAGCTCCAGATCTAAGACTTTCTCCACATTGGGACCTCATATGCATCATATACTATCCAAGAAAGTGTAAAGAAGACCCTAGGTTCAAGGATTCTACACAAAACAGAAGGAAGGGGCGAAATACTACCTCAGAATGGAGATCCTTGCTTGGATGTCTCAGAATAACAACCTCCTTTGGTCCTTCTAGCTGAATCCCTTCACTTCCTTTGCAAAATCACACCAAAATTACTTGATTTCATCACAATAACTCTTCCTTGGCTTCATTGGCGATTTAGGGTTTCTCACAGGAGATATGAGGCACACCCAAGGTCATAAGTTCCTTTAAATAGGCTCCAACCCCGAAACTTAGGGTTTTCTCTGCCCAGTACCTACTCGGCGAGTCCATACTTGGACTCGTAGAGTCCGCTCATTAAATCCACGTGATCAACTCGTCGTGACTCGGCGAGTCAGACCTACGACTCGTCGAGCCCCTCCTAAATCCTCAAAATTGAAACACGAACTATCATACCCGAAATTCCGGATGTTACAATTCTCCCCCACTTAATTTGATTTCGTCCTCGAAATCGCTCCTCGAACCACATAGATAGAAACCGAACACCCGCAAAGTACCACTGAAAGGGTCTCACACCAAAACGATATCTTCCTCCATGAATACCTGAACTCGACCAGGAACTCCTGAATTCGAAACAAAACCAGCCCCTCTGCCACCAAGATATCCCTTCTGACTTCCAAATATAAACCCAACAATCGGTTACCGATCACCCATGCCATACGTACCCAATAATCTCGAATACACTTCCATAGACGAAAAGGGCACATTACACCAGAGAATCGTCTCCTGCCTTCAGATATAAGAAAGTGATCATGCTCCCTCACAATGTCTTCTAACATCTATAATCATAAGCCCCCACTTACTCTCGAAGATCCCTACTCCACACTAGGTACTAGGTCATCTCTCAACCAGCCATTAACTTCCAATGGTTACTCATAACATATTCCAAGTGTCTCACTGACTTCCTTCTCACATCAACTATCTCGGCCCAATGACACACAAGTCACGAAGTTCTCTTTACCCCAACGAATACTATACTACCAACTGAAATCGTCTCACCCTCGACCTCAGCCGAAATAATAATCATTTGCCTCATGCACCTCATGGTATCTCCCGTACTAACAAACCGACCTCACTCGGGTCTAAGATATCAGGTGACACAATACCCCTCAACCAATAATCCACCTCAGAATCCAGAATCTCCTCTCGCCTACCCAGCGTACTACCAAAGCCAAACTCAAACTCGAGAGTCTGGTCCGACCCAAAGTTGGAACCACTTGTCCCAATGAAACAATCATCTCATGACTCAACCTGTAATCCGCGCGAATACCACTTTTTTCCAATTCCCTCATGATGCGACAACCACCACTCAAGTCAGAAGTTAACGATTCCTGGCAATTATGGGGACCACAGTCTCTTTCCTGGTTCGACCGCCAGGCTCCCAAAAACTCAAATATTAGGGCTACCCTCGCCCAAAGCTCTTCTGCGTCGTTCTTTGATCAAAGAGTACTTCCTCATAACCACCTCTCGCTGACTCAAGAGTACTATAGCTCCCCGTGGCATCACAACAACCTCCCTCTGACTAGTGAGTACTACGACTCCCCGTAGTAATCTCGACAACCTCTGACTAGTGAGTACTACAGCTCCCCGTAGCATCACAACAACCTCTGACTAGTGAGTACTACGGCTTCCCGTAGCATCAAAACAACCTCTGACTAGTGAGTACTACGACTTCCCGTAGCATCACAACAACCTCTGACTAGTGAGTACTACGGCTTCCCGTAGCATCACAACAACCTCTGACTAGTGAGTACTATGGCTTCCCGTAGCATCACAACAACCTCTGACTAGTGAGTACTACAGCTCCCCGTAGCATCACAACAACCTCTGACTAGTGAGTACTACGGCTTCCCGTAGCATCACACCAACCTCTGACTAGTGAGTACTACGGCTTCCCGTAGCATCACAACAACCTATGACTAGTGAGTACTATGGCTTCCCGTAGCATCACAACAACCTCTCTCCACTAAAATCCTCGTTCTTAAATAATCCCTCCTGATGTCAATACCCAAGGGCTCCCACTGATACCGCAGATACTCAATACGCCACTTGCAGTCTCAACCCAAGACTCAAAACTAATCCGAACTTCAGGTCATCATACTCGGATATCTCGGCAAATTACCTCAGAACCTCATGATGTACTGCCTCAACCCCTGATCTCCTTCATCATTCACAGATACACCCACACATTCCCTTAAAATCTCACAACAAATTTTCCTTTCATCACACGCCATTATGGAGTATCCCAACTCTCAATTGAAACATGAAGGAATCGCCAATGACTCAGAACATGTTGACGACAATCCGAAACTTCCTTCTACATAGCTCAAAACTCATGCAAGAATACTCATAATGACCTCGAAGTTGTTGCTTCATCAGTTCCTGCCCTTTCCCGAACCACATAACAGCCCATACAATGAACCAGAATTCTCTCCACTGCCGGACTAATCTTACGAGCCAACCATCTCGAGTTCACAATAGTAATCTCGAAGAATTTCCTAACCACCTCAAGGTCTCCGACCAACGGCTACTTGCCGTGGGGACACTCATTCGTTCTCAACATGCACTACATGCATTATCTCGCTCTACGTCTCGCCTCGACCACCAATACCCATGATCTCATGAACCTGAACCGCAGATCTCTATATCCAGATCTCTAACCGCTTTTGAACAAATCTCAGATCCCCTCAATAAAGTACCCGGTTCTCCCCCACTCAGGGTTCCGATCATTACCAATTGGCGCACTAACAATCTATCTCACAGACCGTTTCCGCCGGAAACATCACACTTACCCTTGGAAGGTGATGTGCGATAATCTCCCCGATGGAGATTAAGCAACTCCAATATCCCGGATTTCTGATGAAATCCTCAGAAACTTCTCATTATGACTGCCTCTAATCATTCCGAATCTCATACCAATCCATTACCGGACATCTCGACTGTCCAGCAAAAATCCTGACTCTTAGTTCGGAAATAATGAATCATCATACTCCTAATCCTCGACTCCCAAACCATCGTTCCATCCCATATGCTACAAACCCTTTACAGTCCTGCTGTAAACTCTGTCTCGCTCTGGCAGCCGAGCAAAATGCTGACCCATATCGGGTACCCTCGCCATATACTGTCAGTACTCCCCCACTAGGGTCTCGTATCGTCACCATCTGACGCTCGCAGTCTATAACAGCTCCAAATCGGCTCAACCAATCCATGCCCTCAATGACACAAACGTCCCCCATCGCAATCGGGACCAGATCTATCGTGAAATCAACACCGAAGATCTCGAGTACACATCCTCGAGTCACCTCAGTAGCATACACCGCTTGCTCATCGGCTATAGAAACTCGTAGAGGTCGACTCATCGCCTCTCGTCGGATACTGATGTGTTAGCTAAACGCTAGTGACACGAAAGATCGACTCGCACCCGAGTCAAATAACAGCAAAGCAGGTACAGAATTCCCAAGAAAAGTACCAGCCACAACATTAGGTGCTGTGCAGACCTCCTCTGCTGTCATCTGGAAGGCTCTCCCTCGTGCCTTCGGTGCCTCGGCCTTCGCTGGCCGACCCTCAGTAGCTCGTGTAGCAGCAGGGGCAGATCCCTGTAACAGCTGCGGACACTCGGCCCTCCGGTGGCCAGTCTGGTTGCAATGAAAGCAAACCATGAATCCCTTGGGGCAATCCTTGGCTATATGCCCCTCCTTGCCACATTTGTAGCAAGCACCTGCTCGACAAACTCCATCATGTCCCTTACCGCACTTCCCACAAGTGCGGCCCTTCTGGCCTCCAGATCTCGTATCGGCGGGCTTTGCCCGCTTGGCTGCCGGCTGAGACTGCATCGGCCGCCTGTCCCTCCTCTGAGACTCGGCCTCCTCCGTGGCCTGAGTCTCTAGCTCAATCTACCTATTCCGAGCATTTTCCTGGAGCTCGGTAAATGTTCGGTACGTCGAGTTCGCCACGAACTCCCGAATGTCTCTCCTCAGTACGATCAAATATCGACTCGTGTGTGCCTGCTCGTTAGACACGTGCTCATGGCAAAACAACGCCCTCTCATGAAACATCCGTGTGATCACCGTCACAGACTTCGTCCCCGGCTTGAGGACAAGAACTCCTGCGCCAACCGTTCCCTCTCCACCGGGGGAACATACTCATCTCGGAACATGGTGGTGAACCTCTCCCAGGTCACCGCGGTAATCTCTGCAGGAGTGAAGTCTGCCGTCACAAACTTCCACCGGTCCTTCGCTCCTAAGCGAAGCTGGTTCAGCACGAACCGTACTCTCAGATGCTCCGACCAAGAACAAGTGTAGAAGCATCCCTCAATGTCAGAGATCCATGTCATCGCGGCTATCGGATCATGAGTCCCATCAAACTCTGGCGGCTTCGTGTTGCTGAACTCTCAGTACAGGAACGAGTCACCCCCCTGTGGCCTAGCAGCTGCGACAACTGCGGTGGCTGCAGCAACAGCAGCCTCCGTAACAGCAACGTATCGCTCATCAAACATCCTAATCAACGTGGTCTTAATACACCCAAACATCTCCGGTATGGCCTCTCGTATAGCTGCGGCCACCTCATCATGAATCATCCTGCGAATATCGTCATTGCTGACTCCGCTGCTCTCTGGTGTGTGACGTGTACCCACCATGATGTCTCACAACATAAACGGAATCAGAGACTCGTTCGAGTATACTCGTACTCGATCACCCAATCCTACTTGTTCCTAGGAATCCTAAGGATTCTTACTTGGACTGCTCCCTGATCCGGTGTTTCCAGTAGTACGGGCCCTATACTACCTTCCACACCACATCAGTATTCACCCCAAGTCCTCCTCTTAGGATTCCAGATCACAAGTACTGTACATCTTACCACACACATGCCACTTTCCAGTAGACCTCTCGTAAGCTCCTCTCTGCTACCTACTTACTCTCGTAGTAACTCATAGTAGCAGTAACTCCTAGGCTAAGGTATCACAAATCAGGCCACTCTAGTCCTAGATATGAATACCTAGCCTACTCTCTAACATGCATAACATATCACGTAATATCTCATAACATATAATGTAAGGGTATTTTGGGAAATCACCGTTCGAGCGCTGGCTGATTGTACACACTGCTCTTCTCCGCTTTCTTGAAAATCTTTTACTTATCTTAGAAAATTGTTTCTTTTGAAACCTTTTCTCAAATCCTCAGTTTGAGTTCAGATATGCCCGAAGGTGTATCCGAATCCCTCAAACCAAGGCTCTGATACCAACTTGTGACGTCGTGAAAATTCAAACCAATTTTTCATTCTTAGTTCTTATAAACATATATCATATTGTTCAACACCAATTATTCACTTAACAAAGTTTTCAAAATCTTCACATAAAATCCAGGATCCACAGTAGCTCCTCCCAAAACATAGTGTGTGTGTACAATCATGCCGGTGCCTTCCCGCGGTCCTCTGAAGTACCTGAAACACATATCACATAAACGGTAAGCACGCATGCTTAGTGAGTTCCCCAAAATCCCACATTCATATCGATTAGCCACTCGAGGCTATAGATCTATGATGCCTTCCGGCCAATGTGTCTCAGTGGACCTTTCGGCTCCATAACTTGGGTAGACCTTCCGGCCCTACCCTGATGACCTTCCGGTCCTCGTCATCTTGACCTTCCGGTCTATACACTGTTGACCTTCCGGTCCATTTCATAATGACCTTCCGGTCCATACCATACTATTCAAAACATACATAGCACATACATATCATATAACAGCATACATCGCATTCTACTCATATGTCACACCCCCGAAACCAGACGGCGGAAACGTCCGGGGGCTCGCGTGACTTAAATTGAATACCATCACAATGAATATACATGAATCATAACATAAACATCACCATGCATCAATACCTTACAACTGATATTGTTTACATCCAGTACATTGTTATCAAATATTACACATTCGTAACACAAATTGTTTCAAAGTTTTCAATACAAAACATTCTAACATACTTGGTATTACCCTTTCGCTTATCTGTTACCTGACAATACAAGTTATTTTGGAAAACGTCAACATATGGAATGTTGGTGAGTTCATAAGCATAGTTGTGAATAAAATGATTTGTATAGTTTGTAAAACCCAGAAAATCCGATATTTTCTGAAAAGACATTAGTTTATCAAAGTGTGAAGATCCATAAGTTGATGCATGAATGATTTCAAAACATATATATATATATATATATATATATATATATATATATATATATATATATATATATATATATATATATATATATATATATAAAGTGGGTGTTTTGTATTATAGTTATGGAATTTTTGAACGAATAGTATTGATTTCCCCAGAAAACCCGATGTTTTCCGATGTCGAAAGATATAAGTGATTACTAACTTTTGTACCGTCATATCGAATGACTATTGATTACTCCACCTTGATTACTGTTGAATAACGTCCTAATTCCGTCTACTTTGATTACTCATAAGCCTTAGCGAACGAAGAGAAGAGGAACACTATGTCCTACTACTATCGTAAGTACCTTAGGCTGTCGGGGATGCGAAAGATGCGATGGTCCAACTCGCATTTGAATACTTTGACCTTACTAGCTTTACTAATGGGTCACTAGGGCCCTATAGCACATAAAAGGTATTGAAAGTCCTTTTATAAAATATTGGGTCATAGAAGGCTCAATAACATATAAGCGTTATCCCTTTGGGCCCAAAGATCATGTTGATGGACTTGCAAGATCCAACAAGCATGATTTGAAACTCTCAAGCCCAAAGTTTGTATATCTACTCATCTTAGGTATCACATATCTATTGAAGGGTCTGATTTAACGTTTGTTGGTTTGGTATCGATTCGAGACCGATCGATTCGTTTATCATGATATTTGGACTTTAAACGTGTATTCGTCTTTCGATTTGTCGGTAGTCGTGATTTTGTATTTTGACTTAATGAAATAGTTTGTTTAAAAGTAGGGATTTGACCTTTTCACTACCTTTCTTTTTATAAAAATAACAATTTTAGTCTTTTAAATAAAAGAATTGCATTCTTAGTCCTTAAAACATTTTCTTTACACTTTTGCATCATAAATTTATTGAAATGATAGTTTTAACCCAAAAGTGACTTTGTTAACAGATTTAGCCCTTCCAGAATGGTATTTCTCAGTTAAAACCCTATTTTTCCCAATTTTTACAGTTTTGGCCCAAAATCCAAAAACTTTACATTTTTGATCCTTTTTTGATATGAAAAGCATTTTTGACACTTGAAATGGTTTTGTTACACTGTTTATCCCCTGTTTTGAATAAAGTTTCATTCCAGCCCCTTTAGTTGTCATTTTTCGCAATTTTGGGCTTATTGGGCCAAAAAGCCCAAAATTAGCCCATTAAGCTAAAAATTTACATTTCAAGTCCTTTGAAAATTTTAATATTCAGAAAAACAGTTATGGAAACTGTTTTGACTCTTTTGGCCCTTAAGAAACCGTGACTTGACAATTTTTAACCCAAGTTTTGTATTTTTGACAATTTAAGCCCAAAAATGGGTTTTATGTTGGAAATATGTTCATCATAATCTTATAAGTTATTATTCTTGACTTGTTTAGTGTAAAATAACTTAGATCATGTTTGTTTCCTTTCTCATGTCATAGATGTCGAGTATCACCCCTTTTTAGTTACATGTTCATCATAAAAACACATAAAAACACACATACATGCATAAAATCACACATAACATACACATACACATAGATCTACACATTTTCTTGTATTCTCCCCCATAAAACACATAAAAACCGAAAAGAGAGGGGTATGAAGCTCACCTTGAGTTGTGGTTTCGGTTTTGAAGAGAGAAATGAAGAAAGTTTCGATCCTAGCAAGTCTTCTTGGAAGATCTCGAATTTAGAGGCTTCTAAGATGCAAGATCACAAGTTTGAATAGATTTAGAAGAGATTTTTGATGAAATGAAGTAGCTAGATCATGGATCCAAGTAATATCTTACCTTAGATGATGTATTTGTGGAATAATCTCCTTGAAAGCTTCCTAAATCTCGAAAATTTGGTGGAGAGTGGAGAGAGTTTCCTTGAGAGAGTTTAAGTGAATTGTGTGTGTGTTTGTGTTGTGTTCGGCCGAGAGAAGAAGAGAGAGGAAGAGAGATCTTTGATGGGATAGTTGCATGGAAATATGAGATGAATGCATGGAAATCCAAGAGATAATGGTGAGGTGGCTATCATAAAGTCAACTCCTTCCTTTCTTTTGTGGTTTGGGCCGAGAATGGAGAGGGGAAGGAAAAATAACTGGGCCTTGTATGCTTAAGCCCATGTTATGGTTAAATTAGATGATTTTTGGCCCAACATAAATCAAAGAATGATTTTTATGACCTATTAGGGCTAAATGAAATTGGTTGTGACCCAATAAGGCCCATTAAAGTTAACCTAGTTTATTTTAGGCTTATAAGGCCCAAAATATTAAGTTTCATGTATATGGGTCCAATTAGGGCCTATTTGAGAGTTCTATGTCCAAGATAGTTAAATTGGAAGCTTATTGGTCCATTAGGTCCAATAAGGAAATCCTAGTCCAAAATGGACTTAAACCGGGATTTCAAGGGTTTCCAATTCTTTTGTTGACTATTTGTAGTGCTTGAATGAAGTATTTGATGAAGTTTTGTTGTTATTGAATAAGCATCATACATGCTTTCACATTGTTGGCTCATAATTGACATAATTGTTGTAGTTACAAGGCACCAAAATTCCTAGTTGTGACATCATCCCCCCGTTAGAGAGAATTTCGTCCCGAAATTCTTTTGAAAGCTAGATTTGAGAATGCGAGAATAGATGAGGGTACTTCTGTTTCATTTGATCTTCGCGTTCCCATGTGAACTCTGGTCCGCGTTTCGCGTTCCATCGAACTTTCACAAATGGAAATGCGGCTCTGCTTAGTACGCTTCACCTCTCTGTCCATGATTTCAACTGGTTCTTCGATGAACAGAAGATTCTCATTGATTTTAATTTCTTCTAATGGGATGACGAGAGTCTCGTCGGATAAGCACTTTTTCAAATAGGAAACGTGGAACACAGGGTGTACACTGCTGAGCTCAGCGGGTAGCTGCAGTCTATAAGCCACTGGACCGATTCGGGCAAGAATCTCGAAGGGTCCAATGTATTGAGGGTTCAGTTTGCCCCGCTTCCTAAAACGAATCACTCCTTTCCAAGGAGAGACTTTTAGTAACACCTTATCTCCGACTCTGAATTCCAAGGGCTGTCGTCGTTTATCGGCGTAGCTCTTTTGCCTGTCTCGTGATGATTACAGTCGGGCCCTGATCTGAATTATCTTCTCGGTCGTCTCGCATATGATTTCCGGTCCCGTTAAGGCATTGTTTGGCATTTGCCCTCTTGCTAGCTGGATGTCTCCTACCTCTGCCCAGCACAGTGGTGATCTACATTTACGCCCGTATAATGCTTCGAAAGGAGCGACTTTGATATTCGAGTGATAACTGTTGTTATATGAGAACTTGATCAAAGGCAAGTGGGTATCCCACGATTTTCCAAAGTCTATCACACACGCGCGAAGCATATCTTCTAGCGTTTGAATGGTTCGCTCGCTTTGACCATCTGTCTGTGGGTGGTAGGCAGTGCTCATGTCAAGTTGCGTTCCCATAGCTTTCTGAAGCGATTGCCAAAAGCGTGAAGTAAATCTACTATCTCTATCTGAGATGATAGATACGGGTACTCCGTGGAGTCTCACGATTTCTTTGATGTAGATTCTTGTCAGGCGCTCCATCTTGTATGATTCTTTTATTGGTAGAAAATGGGCGGATTTCGTTAATCTATCAACTATTACCCAGATCGTGTCCAAACCATCCGTCGACTTGGGTAGTTTGGTCACAAAATCCATGGTAACCCTTTCCCATCTCCACTCTGGAATTACTGGTTGCTGTAGTAATCCGGAGGGCTTCTGATATTCCACCTTTACTTTAGCACAAGTGAGGCACTTGCTAACGTAAGTGGCAATCTCTGCCTTCATATTAGGCCACCAATAATGTTGCTTAACATCCAAGTATATTTTGTCTGAACTTGGATGGATGGAGTATTGCGTCTTGTGGGCTTCGTTCATGACTACCTCTCTGAATCCCCCAAGTTTAGGGACCCAAATACGGTTCATGAAGTAATTTGTTCCGTCTTCCTTCACTTCAAAGTTCTTCTCCATTCCACGCAGCGCTTCGCTTGTTTTGTTTTCTGTCTTCATGGCATCGAGTTGGGCTGCCCAAATTTGAGAGGTTAGGTGGGATCGAATGGTTATGGAGAGAGTCTTCAAACGATGATTCGAGTATTCTTTCCGACTCAAGGCATCGGCTACTACGTTAGCCTTGCCTGGGTGGTACTTGATTTCGCACTCATAGTCGTTTAGCAGTTCGACCCATCTTCGTTGCCTCATGTTTAGCTCTTTTTGATTCAAGATGTGTTGGAGACTCTTGTGGTCGGTGAAGATGGTGCACTTAGTACCGTAAAGGTAGTGCCTCCAAATCTTCAGGGCGAAGACCACTGCTCCCAGTTCCAAATCATGAGTGGTGTAATTCACCTCGTGCGTCTTTAGTTGTCGGGACGCGTAAGCTATCACCTTTCCACGTTGCATGAGTACACAGCCTACACCCTGATTTGACGCATCGCAGTAAACTATAAAGTCTTCTGTTCCTTCCGGTAGCGATAGCACCGGCGCACTGCAGAGTGCTTGCTTCAGAGATCGAAATGCAGCTTCTTGCTTGTCCGTCCATACGAAGGGTACGCCCTTTTATGTAAGCGAGGTAAGTGGCTTTGCTGTTTTGGAGAAGTTTTGAATGAATCTCCTATAGTAGCCTGCGAGGCCTAGAAATTGGCGAATTTCTGTGGGTGTTGTTGGAATTGCCCATCCTTCGATGGCTTGGATCTTAGAAGGATCCACATGAATTCCTTCCTGACTAACAACATGTCCCAAAAAGTTCACACTTCGGCGCCAAAACTCGCACTTAGAGAGTTTTGCATACAACTTTTCGGTCCGCAGGGTTTCCAGGATTTGTCGGAGATGTTGGCCGTGTTCTTCCTCGCTTCGAGAATAGACTAGGATGTCGTCGATGAAAACGATGACAAAGTTATCGAGGAATGGTTGGTAGATTCGATTCATTAGGTCAATGAATGCGGCAGGAGCATTCGTTAGACCGAAGGGCATTACAAAAAATTCATAATGTCCGTAACGAGTTCGGAAGGCGGTTTTTGGAATATCCTCCTCCCGGACTTTGAGTTGGTGGTATCCAGATCGCAGATCTATCTTTGAGAAGTAACTAGCTCCTTGGAGCTGGTCAAATAGATCGTCAATTCGCGGAAGTGGATAACGGTTTTTGATGGTGAGCTTATTAAGTTCTCTGTAGTCGATACACATCCTGAAGGTACCGTCTTTCTTTTTGACAAAGAGAACCGGAGCTCCCCAAGGTGAGAAACTGGGTCGGATGAATCCTTTGTTCAAAAGCTCGCTGAGTTGACTGGACAACTCTTGCATCTCCGCAGGAGCCAATCTGTAGGGTGATTTGGCGATGGGAGTAGCTCCTGGCACTAGATCAATTCGGAACTCGACTTGTCTTTTTAGGGGTATCCCCGGAAGATCCTCCGGAAAGACATCCGGGAAATCGCAAGCCACAGGGATGTTTCGAATATTGATCTCTTCCTTGGACTTATCCACGATATGAGCTAGGAACGTCAAGTCCTTCTTTCGTAGGTACTTTTGTGCCTTAATGCACGAGATAAGACGAAGGTTTGTGCTAGGTTTGTCTCCGTAAATAACTAGGGTTTCGTGATTTGGGAGATGAAGGCGAACGGCCTTCTCGTGACACATAATTTCAGCATGGTGGGGGCTTAACCAATCCATGTTGATAATCACATCAAAACTCCTAATGGAAATAGGCATTAAGTTTATTTGAAAGACGTGATGACTTAAGGTCAGGGTACATCCGATGTAGATTTCCCCAGTGGATTCTGTCTTCCCATTGGCCATTTCCACTGTGAAGGTTTCATCAAGCTTTTGGGGTTATTGTTTTAATAAGTGTTTGAATTTATTACTCACGAAACTTCGTTCTGCCCCGGTATCAAATAAGATGCATGCATAAGTGTGGTTTAGGAGAAACGTACCAGTAATAACAACGGAATCCTGAACCGCTTCTCCTTGACCCATTGCTAGCACCTTTCCTGTTCCTCCATTCCCAGGGTTGTTGGTGTTGGGGCAGTTGCGACGGATATACCCAGTCTTTCCACATCCATAGCAGGTGGGGCTTGATCCTGTGTTATTGTAGCTATTGTTGGTGTTGTTGTTGCGGCTATTGTTGTTGTTGTTTCCTTGTGGTTGGTTCTGGGGTGGATAGGTCCTGCAATACCTTGCCGTGTGACCCTTCCGATTGCAACTGGTGCATTGCATTTCCTTGCATTCGCCATTATGATGGAGACTGCACTTGTTGCACTTTGGGTGATTCCCAGAATACTGCCTAGGAGCGCTTGGATTAGCTGAGGCTGGAGTATGTGGTGTGAAGGGTACTTGGGTGGTTGCAGCGTTGACTGTTACTGTTTGTTGTTTCTTTGTCGATCCGAGCCTTGTCGTCCTTTTTTCTTGTTGTTCTTTCCTTTCTTGTTGTCACTCTCTTTCTTTCCTTCACTTTCCGCTGCCTTCTCGCCCTTCTTGTTGTTGTGGTCGTACAGTTTCTTGGCCAACCTCTTGGCACTGTCGAAGGTTTTAGGTTTTGCAGCGATTACATTTCCTTGAATTGGGGAGGTCAATCCCCAGATGAATCGTTCAATTTTCTTCCCTTCAGACGTAATCATGCCAGGGCACAGTAGTGACAGCTCGCTAAACCTTGATATGTATGCATCTATATCAGAGTTTCGGACGGTGAGATCCCACAACTCTTGCTCCATCTTCTGGATTTCGCCACGGGGCCAGTACTCAGCCATCAGCATTTCTTTCAGCTCCGTCCATGGCATAGCGTTGGCTACAGGGAGTGTCAGGGCTTCTATGTGTCCATTCCACCAGGTGAGAGCCTGGTCGACAAACGTGCACGCGGCAAACTTCACTTTTACCTCCTCGGGACATTCACAGATTTCGAATACTGATTCCACCCTTTCCACCCATCTCTTCAGGGTTATCACTCCACCCGTGCCATTAAAGGTTCGGGGTTTGGCGTTGGTGAAGTCCTTGTAGGAACATGTCCTGGTAGGTCCGTGATTTGTTCCATTGTTCGAACTCCCAGCCCCTTGTCCATTGACTCCACCGTTGTTTCCTTGCTGGATCTGTGCCATGGCTGCAGTAACGGCAACAGATACAGCTGCTTGGAATGCAGCTGAGTTGACTTCGGGTGGGGTTGGTCTAGGGTTTCCACGAGTTGGTCATTGAGGCATCTTTCTGTCATGGAACGGAAAGATGTTGAGTGCCTATAGTTTTGTGAGATCGTGGTCCTACAAGAAACTAGGTGTTTTGCATAAACTTAAGTAGTTTCGCAAATTAGCATACAATCATGTATATATAGCACATAGCAAATCACAACATCACAATAGAACACATAGAACTTTTCATTAATATTATCCACATTTTTGATACATGAAAATTTTGCTTAGAAGAGCATACATAAGTGGTGCAAGTTCGGCAGCATAACGGCTCTATGAGTAGTGTAATCACTTAAACATAGAGTCGATGGTACATAGCATAGATCACATAAACCTAATACTAAAGGTAGATATGACTAATCCTAAACCCTAAGATGCGCTCGTCGGTGGTAGGTAAGGTCATATTCCGAAGTGTTGTGCCAACAACTGGGCCATCTCGGTCATTTCTCCAATGACCTCATCCCTTTCCTGCCCTGCTTGCATTGCACGCGCTTCCATGGCGAATAGATGTTGCCGCGGAGCAGCAATCTCAGCCTCCGGAGAGCGATTCTCCCTTGCGGGATTTCCTGGTGGGGTGGGGTGGTCCTGTTGCGTCGCGCTGGCTGGTGAGGTGGCAGAGTCCTTGCCTGAGTCTTGTTCTTCATCCATGTCGTCGTCGGTACCATCAAACTTATAGTCCGTGTCTGTGTACTCGTCAGGCCCCACGTCATGTGCTCCTCCCTGCTCCATCTCTGGCTCATCCTCGATCATCCCGTGGGCTACTAGGACCTGATGAAACTGAATGCCCTGGTGTTCTCCTTCCATGTCGACTGAGAGGAGGTATATAAGTAAACTATTATTACTGCTAATGTAATTTGAGTTAATGTTCTTTTCTTGGAAATCAAGGGTATGTTTTTAAGTTTACTGACCATCGAGGCTTTCTCGGAGCCTGTGATAGTTGCACTTCGGAGAAAATGTAGTTGATCAGGCTACACTCACCCCTTACTACAACCATGAACAGTCCCGACTTAACCGAGATGTCAGTGTTATTTTGTTTGATTTTTGTATTATGTTCTCTTTCCTATATCACACAAGTAAGGATGTTTTATCGTTGTGTTTTATTTGTTTTGTTCAGAGTTGTGTTAGTCCCTCTTTTGGTTTATAGTTGCATATCAATGTGTGGTTAGATATGCTAGTTCACTATAAACAGAGCTCTGATACCAACCTGTCACACCCCCGAAACCAGACGGCGGAAACGTCCGGGGGCTCGTGTGACTTAAATTGAATACCATCACAATGAATATACATGAATCATAACATAAACATCACCATGCATCAATACATTACAACTGATATTGTTTACATCCAGTACATTGTTATCAAATATTACACATTCGTAACACAAATTGTTTCAAAGTTTTCAATACAAAACATTCTAACATACTTGGTATTACCCTTCCGCTTATCTGTTACCTGAGAATACAAGTTATTTTGGAAAACGTCAACATATGGAATGTTGGTGAGTTCATAAGCATAGTTGTGAATAAAATGATTTGTATAGTTTGTAAAACCCAGAAAATCCGATATTTTCTGAAAAGACATTAGTTTATCAAAGTGTGAAGATCCATAAGTTGATGCATGAATGATTTCAAAACACACACATATATATATATATATATATATATATATATATATATATATATATATATATATATATATAAAGAGGGTGTTTTGTATTATAGTTATGGAATTTTCGAACGAATAGTATTGATTTCCCCAGAAAACCTGATGTTTTCTGATGTCGAAAGATATAAGTGATTACTAACTTTTGTACTGTCATATCGAATGACTATTGATTACTCCACCTTGATTACTGTTGAATAACGTCCTAATTCCGTCTACTTTGATTACTCATAAGCCTTAGCGAACGAAGAGAAGAGGATCACTATGTCCTACTACTATCGTAAGTACCTTAGGCTGTCGGGGATGCGAAAGACACGATGGTCCAACTCGCATTTGAATACTTTGACCTTACTAGCTTTACTAATGGGCCACTAGGGCCCTATAGCACATAAAAGCTATTGAAAGTCCTTTTATAAAATATTGGGTCATAGAAGGCCCAATAACATATAAGCGTTATCCCTTTGGGCCCAAAGATCATGTTGATGGACTTGCAAGATCCAACAAGCATGATTTGAAACTCTCAAGCCCAAAGTTTGTATATCTACTCATCTTAGGTATCACGTATCTATTGAAGGGTTTGATTTAACGTTTGTTGGTTTGGTATCGATTCGAGACCGATCGATTCGTTTATCATGATATTTGGAGTTTAAACGTGTATTCGTCTTTCGATTTGTCGGTAGTCGTGATTTTGTATTTTGACTTAATGAAATAGTTTGTTTAAAAGTAGGGATTTGACCTTTTCACTACCTTTCTTTTTATAAAAATAACAATTTTAGTCTTTTAAATAAAAGAATTGCATTTTTAGTCCTTAAAACATTTTCTTGACACTTTTGCATCATAAATTTATTGAAATGATAGTTTTAACCCAAAAGTGATTTTGTTAACAGATTTAGCCCTTCCAGAATGGTATTTCTCGGTTAAAACCCTATTTTTCCCAATTTTTACAGTTTTGGCCCAAAATCCAAAAACTTTACATTTTTGATCCTTTTTGGATATGAAAAGCATTTTTGACACTTGAAATGGTTTTGTTACACTGTTTATCCCCTGTTTTGAATAAAGTTTCATTCCAGCCCCTTTAGTTGTCATTTTTCGCAATTTTGGGCTTATTGGGCCAAAAAGCCCAAAATTAGCCCATTAAGCTAAATATTTACATTTCAAGTCCTTTAAAAATTTTAATATTCAGAAAAACAATTATGGAAACTGTTTTGACTCTTTTGGCCCTTAAGAAACCGTGACTTGACAATTTTTAACCCAAGTTTTGTATTTTTGACAATTTAAGCCCAAAAATGGGTTTTATGTTGGAAATATGTTCATCATAATCTTATAAGTTATTATTCTTGACTTGTTTAGTGTAAAATAACTTAGATCATGTTTGTTTCCTTTCTCATGTCATAGATCTCGAGTATCACCCCTTTTTAGTTACATGTTCATCATAAAAACACATAAAAACACACATACATGCATAAAATCACACATAGCATACACATACACATAGATCTACACATTTTCTTGTATTCTCCCCCATAAAACACATAAAAACCAAAAGAGAGGGGTATGAAGCTCACCTTGAGTTGTGGTTTCGGTTTTGAAGAGAGAAATGAAGAAAGTTTCGATCCTAGCAAGTCTTCTTGGAAGATCTCGAATTTAGAGACTTCTAAGATGCAAGATCACAAGTTTGAATAGATTTAGAAGAGATTTTTGATGAAATGAAGTAGCTAGATCATGGATCCAAGTAATATCTTACCTTAGATGATGTATTTGTGGAATAATCTCCTTGAAAGCTTCCTAAATCTCGAAAATTTGGTGGAGAGTGGAGAGAGTTTCCTTGAGAGAGTTTAAGTGAATTGTGTGTGTGTTTGTGTTGTGTTCGGCCGAGAGAAGAAGAGAGAGGAAGAGAGATCTTTGATGGGATAGTTGCATGGAAATATGAGATGAATGCATGGAAATCCAAGAGATAATGGTGAGGTGGCTATCCTAAAGTCAACTCCTTCCTTTCTTTTGTGGTTTGGGCCGAGAATGGAGAGGGGAAGGAAAAATAACTGGGCCTTGTATGCTTAAGCCCATGTTATGGTTAAATTAGATGATTTTTGGCCCAACATAAATCAAAGAATGATTTTTATGACCTATTAGGGCTAAATGAAATTGGTTGTGACCCAATAAGGCCCATTAAAGTTAACCTAGTTTATTTTAGGCTTATAAGACCCAAAATATTAAGTTTCATGTATATGGGTCCAATTAGGGCCTATTTGAGAGTTCTATGTCCAAGATAGTTAAATTGGAAGCTTATTGGTCCATTAGGTCCAATAAGGAAATCCTAGTCCAAAATGGACTTAAACTGGGATTTCAAGGGTTTCCAATTCTTTTGTTGACTATTTGTAGTGCTTGAATGAAGTATTTGATGAAGTTTTGTTGTTATTGAATAAGCATCATACATGCTTTCACATTGTTGGCTCATAATTGACATAATTGTTGTAGTTACAAGGCACCAAAATTCCTAGTTGTGACATCATAGCACATAAGACCTTCCGGTCACACATAATTACCACTCTAGGTAAAGTATAGTGAGAAGACTCACCTCGTACGATGCCGGATAACCTCTCGTGCTCGATAACCCGACCTAGCCTCCTCCTATCAACATGATAACATCTCTAATCAATACTTTCTCTTGTCCTCATTTCTATAGAATGGGTAGAAGACCATTCTACCACTCCCTGACTTCTCTTGAACCAGCTTGACCAAAACCCTAAGGTCAACTGAAGTCAGCTCTAGTCAACGGTCAAACTTTGACCAAACTCGTCGAGTGCACTCGTGTGACTCGGCGAGTCCATGCGTGTCCTCTTAATCCTCATAAAT
This sequence comes from Lactuca virosa, assembly GCF_052849685.1. NCBI lineage: Eukaryota > Viridiplantae > Streptophyta > Magnoliopsida > Asterales > Asteraceae > Lactuca > Lactuca virosa. The sequence goes on along the minus strand of NC_136430.1, from coordinate 8,281,169 downwards.
CTTCACTCGAATCTTCGAGTTAACCTTTCACTCGACGGGTTACCACTGGTCACGAATCGCGGGGCAACCTGACTCGACTCGTTGAGTCCCCTTATGGACTCGGCGAGTTTCCTCCATGGCAACACTCAAAAGACCTTCTGAGGTCAGATCCGTTTCTTTAACCTATAGATCTGACTTCCTAATGCTCAATAATCACGTGAAGGTCCAATCTTTACACTCATGCAACACAAATAAGGCTTCTTTTGGTGAAATAGCTTCTAAAATGGCAACCTAGGCTCATATCTCCAAAGGAACAACATAAAATAGAATGGTTGGGACTCTCTGGACCTCTTAAGCTCCAGATCTAAGACTTTCTCCACATTGGGACCTCATATGCATCATATACTATCCAACAAAGGGTAAAGAAAACCCTAGGTTCAAGGATTCTACACAAAACAAAGGGAAGGGGCGAAATACTACCTCAGAATGGAGATCCTTGCTTGGATGTCTCAGAATAACAACCTCCTTTGGTCCTTCTAGCTGAATCCCTTCACTTCCTTTGCAAAATCACACCAAAATTACTTGATTTCATCACAAGAACTCTTCCTTGGCTTCAATGGCGATTTAGGGTTTCTCACAGGAGATATAAGGCGCACCCAAGGTCATAAGTTCCTTTAAATAGGCTCTAACCCCGGAACTTAGGGTTTTCTCTGCCCAGTACCTACTCGGCGAGTCCATACTTGGACTCGTCGAGTCAGCTCATTAAATCCACGTGATCAACTCGTCGTGACTCGGCGAGTCAGACCTACGACTCGTCGAGCCCCTCCTAAATCCTAAAAATTGAAACACGAACTATCATACCCGAAATTTCGGATGTTAAAAACTCAATGCTAACAATGCCAGCAAAGGCAAAGGTGGTGTTGGCAATACTAACCGCAGTAACAACCAAGAACACCATCGGGTGTCTACCAACGAAGACGCCTCAGACCACAAACCTAAGAGCAAGAAACGAAAGTTTTGGGAAAAAAAGAAGCACAATCTATCTCAAAAACTCGCTAAAAGACAACAATCCGTGGCTGCCCCTGCAATTATAACAACAGTCACGACACTTGCCTCGACATTAGCCACAACGTCTGTCACTCAAGCCTCGGTGTCGCACTGTAAAAACTGTAACAGGAACGAGATAGATTAGCCACAACGTCTGACACTTGCCTCGACATTAGCCACAACGTCTGACACTTGCCTCGACATTAGCCACAACGTCTGTCACGACACAAGTGTAACTACCATCACAAAGGGGTTTGATTGGTGTCGTACTATAAAAACTACAACAGGAACGAGCATATTTCCCGTTTCTGCAGGGCTTAGGCCCAACACATCGCTTCAATCACCAATACCAGTGTAAGCACAATATGCTACCTATACGGTGAAACGGGACAATTCAAGAGGGACTGTCCAACCGAGAGGAATGACGGAGGAGCAGGAGAAGTGTGACAACTGAACCAGCAGAAGCAACAGGGAACCTTATTAGGACTTTTAGGATCGTTTCAAAAACAAGAATAATTATGTACCGTACATTTGTATGATTGTGGTATGTTTTCTAAAATTGCCGTCTTTCAAAAAGTAGTTAAAAATACTCTCTCGTTCAATCAAATCAAAACACTTATATATGAACTTAGGATCATTACAGGTGAGCTGTGATGACTTGGTGTACACATCAGGGTTAATTATAATTAGAATACTACAGACTTAAAGTGAATAATTCCATCCTAATTCCTGTTCCATGTCTAGTAGTAGGGTTAGGGTAGAGCCACTCACTTGACGGTTTCATCAATGCCAAAATTACATACGACTTGCATATACCGAGGGATCATAGAGAGATCTGTCGGGGATCATAATATGAAGTATCATCGCTAGTTAATGATGAAGTGATGAATCGAGAATGTAACAAATCAAAGTAATGAAAATGTTGTTTGAACACAAGAAGTAAATATGATCTGGTTTCAGCTCTATTATGCTTTCAACTGTTACAGAGAGAACATAGACAAGTTCGTACAAGACTCTTATCTAACTCTAAGTAATGTCCCTATTTATAGGAAACATGAAAGCACACAAAAAATTACAAGGACTGAACAGTACGCTTCGTTACAAATGTGCCTTGTAAAATAAACTTATAACTTCGACATATTACAACAAGTCTTCGACCCTTACAATCTCCCCCTTTGTAATAATGTCGACCTACTTCAGTTCAAGAGAATCTGTACATCATACAACATTACCCTTCGGATTTCAGTTTACCACAAAATAATCTTCTTCAGCTCCTTCTTGTTACCAACATTATTTTTCGAACAATTATTCATTCGAACAACAAAGTTCGTATACTGGGACGTTGTATATCTTTCAACTTCGCTGGTCTGGAACAAAAATCTTTTTGCCTTCCCATTCTTGTCCTTTCCTGTGAAAACCATTCCAAATGGCTTTAAGCAGATCTCCCCATCTGCAAACTTTTTCAACTCAGCTTGAGTCTTCGGAAGTTCCATTGGGACTTTCACTTCCATTCCCTTCGCAGTAGCTAACTCCACATCAGTAAGAGCTAAACACTCATAGTAGTTGTCTATGAATATCTTGATGTGAGCAAGCCCAAGACGAAAAACTTCAGGATAAGTTTCTCGAAGATATGAAGCATCTTTATCTTTCAACAATAATGCAACTTGTATAAGATAATATAAGTTCATCAATGGAAAATCTGCTACTGAGAAATCACAAACTTGACCATTCGCTCTTGTAACAAAGAAGCGAAGATTCTGTATCATATTCTCGAATAAAACATCCCTCTTAATGCTGATCACCTTCTTTATCTTCATGAGTGACCATATTTCCTCTGGAAGTTTCCCAAGAACAGCATGAAACCTGATTTTCATGTATGTGTACTCATCATCATTGTCAAACTTCTTATCAATTTTGTACTGAACCATGATGAACATCATCTCATTTATAGGGAAATCCAGTTGATTCATGTCTGAGTTAGCAACAGCATAACTTTGCTTCGGCTTCTTCTCAAAAGCATACATATGATTATATGCAACCTTTGATTCAATTGTTTCATAGTTGTAATGCTTAGTAGGATCACCCTTGTTCATTCCCGGTGGATCATTTGCACGAAGTCGCATAATGCTTTGGACTATTCGTAACTTTTCAACCTCAGCCTCTGCTTCAGCTTTCTTCTCCTCCTTTGATTTCTCGATCAAGATTGTTTTTCCTTTATCTTTGACCGAAGAGCTATCAACATTTTATTTTCGCTTCGAACTACAACCACTTCCAGCAGATGAACCAATAACAATTCCTTTCGAAATTGGCTTTGTAATTTGCATTGTGGAAATTGGCATAGTGGTAACAATTGTTGAAGTAACAGGCCCAACAATTGAGACTATTGGCATTAATGATGGAATCTTTGATGAAAAGACTTTGCCAACAATTTTCACTTCTTCATGCGAAACTCCACTAACTTTCGCATCACCAACCTTATTTTCTCCCCCTTGCACCCCTGTGCTAACAGGTGGGGCATCTGTTGGTAGAAGGTTTGAGATTCGGGACAAAGGGGCCAATTGTTTATGTAAGACAACTTCGAATTGTTTAAACTTTTGAGACAGAAATTCAGGAGTTATATGTAACGCCCGTGTTTCTAGGCTAGGCATTAATATTGACGTAATAGTATAGGTTAACCTTTGTAACTCATTTTGAAGAAATGAAAATGAATTATGTGAATATTATGTGAATTATGTGTTTTATGCTTAATTATTAGGATTTAATTAATTAAGAATAAAAATGGGCGTCGAAAATAAATATTAGATAAAGCCGATATCTATTAAGAAAATTGTAGTGGTCGTGACAAGGATTCCGGATATATAAAGAATACCGAAATCTGAGTTATAACGAAGAAGTTATGACATGTCGAAGTTCCGCGACAAAACCAGCATGGTACCGAATGACGTAAAAAGTGAGTTTTTGATAAACTACTTTTTAGCCTTAGTGATCTAAATGAAAGTCGTAGTGTTCGTTAAACTGAGAGTATGTAGAAAAAGAACGCCCAAATCTGACTTCGTATGAGGAAGTTATGATATTTCTAAGTTTCAGCTTAGCAGTAGACAACTAAAAACTCGAATTTTAGATTGAGTGATTTTTAGCCGACACAACCTAAACAAGAATCGAAGGTCTCATCAATAGTAGTACAACGGTAAAAAGACAGACGAAAACGGATATCAGATGAAGAAGTTATGAATTTTTAACGGATTTCCTGTTCGGATCTGTTAAAAATAATAATATTAAAATTAAAGTCAAAATTAGCCGATGAAGTCTAAACGAAAGTTGTAGAGCGTAATTTAGCTACGCGTGCATATAAAGAACGTCAAAAACGAAGACCGTATGCAAAAGTTATGATTTTAGAAGTTTTAGCTCAAAAATCGAGAAATACACGAAATCCGAGGAATTTCGCATGGACAGACTTCGGCCACGTCACCCGGATTCTCGCATGCATGCCACGTGCTCGTTGCTGATACGACCGAAGGGAGGCCCAACCGATGCAGGACGCATGTCCGGTGACTCCTCGCATCCGAAGCCGCCTCGCCTCCGTCCGACGCGTGCCCTCCTGACGTGTCCGAGCTTCGCAGGCGCGCCACCTTCCACTCCTCGGACCCTAGACCTCGGTCCAATCAGAAGCCAACACCTGGAGCCTCACACGTGCGTGCCACCTGCCCCTCGCATCTCCTGACACCTGTTCGCTTCTCAGCCCTCAGATCAGAAGCCTCGCCCCTATAAATAGAAGGGTGCAAGACCTCCCGGGTATATTTTGGAAAAGTGTCATTTTAAACCCATATTTCTTCCATTCCAACTTCCCCCAAAGCCCCAGTATTATACCAAACACCCAAAACACGTCCCGAAGTACCCGAGAAGCACGAGAAATTTATCTCTTCGGTTTTGAAGCCCGACCCTCGCAGAGCCCGGTTTCTCAATAAAACTCCCGGTTTTATTAGAAACGATCGTTTTAGGAAACGAAGTGCTGCCCGATTATCATTAAATCAAGTGAGTGTGTAGTCACTTTCATCTTACACCTAGATATGAAGTATTTTCTATAAAATACATGCTATGTGTAATTATATTAATTGTTTATTTGAGGTGACTGTTGAATAGATGTTTTATACAGGTTTTAAACTGTATATATGTATTTTATCTACAAATATGTTGGGTAAAACATAGGTAGAAGAAATAGTCGATGTGTGTTAAAATGGTGAGAGGCCTCGATATTGTTGTTGTTGTTGTTGTTGTTGTGGTTGTAGTCGTCTAGCGGAGTATAGATGACGACCACAAACCTTTCTAGACAGTCCAGTGGAACACTAGCAGGTTCGCAACTTGTAGGTGTTGGTGAACTATACGTTCATTGGCGTACTCCATCCCCCTCATGGTTGCCTTTAGGACATGTATGGCTGAGGAGTCCCCTTAGCAGTAGTGTCCACCCCGATGATACTCCGTAAGCTAGGTCCCTTGTAGGTGTTTAGGGACGTAAAGTGAGGATAACGGGAATGGGTAATCAGGGTTATTGTTGATTGGTGAAGTTAATAAGTTTATTATTATTGTGGATTGAAAACCCTATATGCTCACCAGGCTCCCAAGCTTGACCCACTCAGCTTTTTATATTACAGGTAGTGGACCCCGAGCATAGTCGGATGATGATGAGAGACTTTTGGATTATAGGCCAGTATTTGTAAATAACTGATGTAAGGCTTATAATGTATTGTTTATGCTTTTGATCTGTATCAGAACATGACATTCTGAGGTTTTGATATAAAATGAAAATATATATAATTTAAAGAAAGGTTTTGATAAATTTTTATCATGTTTTGTTTTGGGGACCAATTCCGCAACATCTTTTAAAAGGATTTCTCTGAATTTATTTTAAAAAGCATAAGTTAAATCGGTTTTTTCTGGCCGAGAAATTAGGGGATGTCACAGTTGGTATCAGAGCATTAGTTTAAGCGAACTAGGAATTTGTAGGATTTCTAGACTTAAACTTAGAATGCTAATTGATGATTGTGAGATGAGTGTCTACCATATTTTAGACACGAGCACTAGATTATTTTAGGAAAGATGCCTAAAATGCTTTTATGTGCTAAATGTTATATGTTTGCCATATATGCCATTAATTGTTCGGATCTATGGTCTGTTGCCGACCGGATCTGGAAACCTTATGTGTGTAGGATTCTAAGCGTACGATTACGATATTAGAACTAACATGTAAACGTTTCGGAGTGATAAGGGAATTGAAATATCTATCGAGGATAAAGATCTAAATTCGCCTTATTCCGTATATAGATTATAATGGCAAGAACCCGAAGTGGAGCGGGAAATGCAAATAGAAACCAACAACCTCAACCCCAAGTGGTGGAACAAGTGCCTATAGTAGGAGCTGCACCAGAACCCATCACCATGGCTGAAGTATAAGCCATGATTCAGACGATGATGGCTGAACAAAGGGAGGAAATAAGGCAAATGTTGCTAAACAACAGGAGTGAACCCTCAATTCCTGTTGAACAACCTGAATTAAGTGACGATCAATCTGAAGAAGGAAACAACAGTATATCTGTTGGTCATAGTGAACCGCTTGTGGTTGGGAGAAATAACCACGAGGATAGAGTGGAGAGAAATGGATGCAAGTATAAAGACTTTATGACTTGCAAGCCATCAACCTTCACTGGAAAAGAAGATCCCGTCGGAGTAATGGATTGGATCTCGGAAATGGAATTGGCTTTCATGACATGTGGTTGCCAAGGCAAGTTACAAACCACATTTCCAGTGCGTCAGTTTAGAGGTAGTGCTGCTCGTTGGTGGAACACTCTGGGGAAAACCCTAAGCCCTAATGAGCCACTACAACTAACTTAGGCAGAGTTATTGGTGCACTTCAAGCGCAAGTACTGCTCGGCCCAAAATGTGCTTGAGCTAGAAAACCAATTTCTGACGTTGAAGAAGGGAAGTATCACCGTTGATGAACACACAAATAGCTTCACAGACAAAATGGAGTTTGCTTTGCGTATTGTCCCAGATGAGCTGACAAAAATTGACAGATACGCAAAGGGACTTCCATGGGAGTACGCGGTGCCAGTACGTCAGACACTTACTTTGGAGGCAGCTATCTGGGCTGCCAAGTCTGTTGAAGATATGATTAAGGGGAGAGCCGCCAACAAGGTTGAAGTTGGCGAAAAGAGAAAGTTTGAAGGAACTTCAGGTTCCAATTAAAAGAACAAATTCTCGAAGACCGGTTCGAGGAAATTCGGAGGAGGAGCCGAAGCCAAGTGGTGTGACAAGTGTAAGAAGAAACATGCTGGGAAATGCAGCATGGAAGTCACTTGTTACAAATGTGGAAAGCCTAGGCATTATGCCAATGAATGCACCTTGAATAAGAATGTCTGTTTTGGGTGCAATGAAGAAGGGCATATTTTGAAGGATTGCTCGAAGAAGAAGGATACAGCAAAGCCCAATCTTCCACCAAAGCCGAAGGCGAGACCCTTTTAGATGACACTTGAAGCTGTGAAAGAAGAAGCCGATGTCGCTTCAGGTACCTTTCTTGTAAACGAATTGCCTGCCCAAATTTTGTTTGATTCTGGATCCAATTACTCCTTTATTTCTCATGAATTTGGTAGAAAACTAGCTTTGCCTGTTGATAGACTAGTTAATGCTTTAATAGTCGAGGTTGCTAGCGGCAAGTTTATTCCTATTAGCCATCGTATGAAAAACATCTTCATTGACTTGAATGGGAATAAGTTCCACGAGGAATTATTACCTATCGAGTTAAATGGTTTCGACATAGTTCTAGGAATGGATTGGCTTAGCGCCAATGATGCCGAAATATTGTGTAGGAAGAAGATAGTAAAAGTAAAGCCGCCAAGGAAAGAGTCATTTATGGTGTATGGAGACAAACGCAGAGTAAACTCTGGAATCATTTCCCTAATGAAAGCCAAAAGGGTTTGGCCAACGGATGTACATCATATCTAGCGTTTGTGATCGATGCTAAGAAGGAAAAGAAGGAGGTGCAGAATATTACGGTGGTGTGTGACTATCCAGAAATCTTTCCCAAAGATCTACCCAGATTGCCCCCTGATCGACAAGTAGAATTCCGTATCGACTTGTTACCAGGAATGATGCCAATAGCAAAAGCACCGTATCGACTAGCACCAACAGAGATGAAATAACTTATGATACAACTTCAGGAGTTATTGGACAAAGGTTTTATTCGACCTAGTTCATCACCCTGGGGAGCCCCAGTGTTATTTATAAAGAAAAAGGACGGGAGCATGAGAATGTGCATCGATTACAGAGAGCTGAATAAAGCAACAATAAAGAACATGTACCCATTGCCGAGGATTGATGACCTGTTCGATTAGTTGCAAGGTTCGAGCTATTTCTCGAAGATCGATCTTAGGTCAGGATATCATCAACTAAAGGTAAGAGAGCAGGATATTGAGAAGACTGCGTTCAGAACAAGATACAGACACTATGAGTTTTTGTTTATGTCGTTCGGACTAACCAATGCTCCAGCGTCTTTCATGGATTTAATGAACAGGGTTTGTAAACCATACCTTGATAAATCCGTGATAGTGTTCATAGATGATATTTTGATTTATTCAAAAAGCAAGCAGGAGCATGACAAGCATCTGCGTGAAGTGCTAGAAGTTCTGAAAAAGGAGAAGTTGTATGCAAAGTTCTCCAAATGTGAATTTTGGATTCAAGAAGTCCAATTTTTAGGTCATGTGGTTAATCAAGAAGGGATAATGGTTGACCCAACAAACATTGAAGCTGTGATGAAGTGGGAACAACCGAAAAGTCCTACGGAAATCCGAAGCTTTTTAGGATTAGCTAGATATTACTGAAGGTTTATCCAAGGCTTTTCTTCGATCGCTACTCCATTAACAGCTTTGACCCACAAAGGAGCTACTTATACTTGGAATGAGAAGCATAAGGAAGCTTTTGAGAAGTTAAAGAAGAAATTGTGTGAAGCACCGATTCTTTCATTACCTGAAGGAGTTGATGACTTCTCAGTTTATAGTGATGCCTCTGGAGTTGGGTTAGGTTGTGTTCTGACCGAAAGGGATAAAGTGATAGCGTATGCATCGAGGCAATTAAAAGATCATGAAAAGAACTACCCCACTCATGATCTGGAGTTGGCAGCAGTAGTATTTGCCTTAAAGATATGGAGGAACTATCTATATGGTACTAAATGCAAACTTTTCACTGATCATAAGAGTCTTTAATATCTCTTTAATCAGAAGGAATTGAACATGAGGCAACGGCGCTGGCTGGAGTTACTCAAGGACTACGACTGTGAGATACTTTACCACCCTGGTAAAGCAAATGTTGTTGCTGATGCTCTCAGTCGGAAGGTAAATCTTGAAAAGAAAAGGCCAAGAGCGTTGAGAATTGAAGTTGTCTCGACAATTGTGGAAAGTATAAAGAAAGCTCAAGAGGAAGCTTTAGAGAAAAATGACCGAAATGAAGAACGTTTGGGCAAAACGTTAGTGTTTGATACAAACTGTCAAGGACTGAAGGTATTCCAAGATAGGATTTGGGTACCTAAGACGGGAGGAGTAAGAGACCGGCAGTACAAAAATGTATAGGGATCTAAAACCCTATTACTGGTGGCCGACGATGAAGCTCGATGTTGCTAAGTATGTGGCCGAGTGTGTAACATGTGCTAGGGTTAAGGAACAACATCAGAAACCGTAAGGGAGTTTAGAACCTTTACCTGTACCCATGGGTAAATGGGAAGACATCACCATGGATTTTGTGACTAAACTGCCCAAAACAAGGAACGATCACGACATGATTTGGGTGGTCATTGATCGCTTCACTAAGAGTGCGCATTTCATAGCAGCCAACGAGAAATGGTCTATGGATAAACTTGCGAATTCTTACGTGAAGGAAATTATGAGGCTTCACGATGTTCCGTTAACGATTGTATCAGATCGTGACAACCGTTTTACCTCAAGGTTTTGGAGGAGTATACAAGAGGAATTGGGTACCAAGTTGTGTTTGAGTACAACTTACCATCCGCAAACCGATGGTCAGAGCGAATGAACAATTCAAACGTTGGAGGATATGCTGAGAGCATGTACCCTGGAATTCCAAGGTAACTGGGATGAACACTTACCTCTAGTAGAATTTTCCTATGATAATAGTTTCCACTCGAGCATCAAGATGGCACCTTACCAAGCTTTGTATGGAGAAAAGTGTCGAACGCCGTCATGTTGGCTGGAAACTGGGGAAAAGCAGTTTATGGGACCTGAAATAGTCCATCAGACTGCTGAAAAGTTGAAAGTGATTAGGGAAAGGATGTTAGCAGCTCAAGATCGACAAAAGAGCTATGCTGACAAGAAAAGACAACCGATATCATTCGAAGTTGGAGATTCGGTTTTACTTAAAGTCTCATCGTGGAAGGGACTTATAAGATTTGGTAAGAGGGGAAAATTGAGTCCAAGGTTTATTGGACCATTTAAAGTTCTTCAGAGGATCGGGAATCAAGCTTACAAGCTAGAATTACCGAAAGAACTAGAGGGTATTCATAACACCTTTCATGTGTGTTATTTGAGAAAGTTCACGGGAGATGTGCCCGACATAATTCCAATTTCTGAATTAAGGTTGGATGAAAACAAGAGGTTAATTGAAGAACCTGAGGCAATCGTTGACCGTAAGACTAAGAAGTTGCGAAGCAAGATGGTCGATTTAGTGCTTGTGCGTTGGAAACATACGAATGGGCCAAATCTCACCTGGGAAACGGAGAGTGACATGATGAGTTGCTACCTGCATTTGTTTGCTGATGTGTGATTCCGGGGACGGAATCATCCTAAGGGGGAGAGAATTGTAACGCCCGTGTTTCTAGGCTAGGCATTAATATTGACGTAATAGTCTAGGTTAACCTTTTTAACTCATTTTGAACAAATGAAAAGGAATTATGTTAATATTATGTGAATTATGTGTTTTATGCTTAATTATTAGGATTTAATTAAATAAGAATAAAAATGAGCGTCGAAAATAAATATTAGATAAAGCCGATATCTATTAAGAAAATTGTAGTGGTCGTGACAAGGATTCCAGATATATAAAGAATACCGAAATCTGAGTTATAACGAAGAAGTTATGACCTGTCGAAGTTCCGCGACAAAGCCGGCACAGTACCGAATGACATAAAAAGTGAGTTTTTGATAAACTACTTTTAGCCTTAGTGATCTAAATGAAAGTCGTAGTGTTCGTTAAACCGAGAGTATGTAGAAAAAGAACGCCCACATCTGACTTCGTATGAGGAAGTTATGATTTTTCTAAGTTTCAGCTTAGCAGTAGACATCTAAAAACTCAAATTTTAGATCGAGTGATTTTTAGCGGACACAACCTAAACGAGAATCGAAGGTCTCATCAATAGTAGTACAACGGTAAAAAGACAGACGAAAACGGACGTCAGATGAAGAAGTTATGATTTTTTAACGGATTTCCTGTCCCAGTCTGTTAAAAATAATAATATTAAAATTAAAGTCAAAATTAGCCGACGAAGTCTAAACGAAAGTTGTAGAGTGTAATTTTACCTACATGTGCATATAAAGAACATCAAAAACGGAGCCCGTATGCGAAAGTTATGGATTTTAGAAGTTTTAGCTCAAAAATCGAGAAAAACACGAAATCCGAGGAATTTCGCATGGACAGACTTCGGCCACGTCACCCGGATTATCGCATGCATGCCACGTGCTCGTTGCTGATATGACCGAAGGGAGGGCCAACCGAAGCAGGACGCGTGTCCGGTGACTCCTCGCATCCGAAGCCGCCTTGCCTCCGTCCGACGCGTGCCCTCCTGACGTGTCCGAGCTTCGCAGGCGCGTCACCTTCCACTCCTCGGACCCTAGACCTCGGTCCAATCAGAAGCCAACACCTGGAGCCTCGCACGTGCGTGCCACCTGCCCCTCGCATCTGCTGACACCTGTTCGCTTCTCAGCCCTCGGATCAGAAGCCTCGCCCCTATAAATAGAAGGGTGCGAGACATCCCGGGTATATTTTGGAAAAGTGTCATTTTACACCCCTAAACCCATATTTCTTCCATTCCAACTTCCCCCAAAGCCCTGGTATTATACCAAACACCCAAAACAGGTCCCGAAGTGCCCGAGACGCCCGAGAAATTTATCTTTTCGGTTTTGAAGCCCGACCCTCGCTGAGCCCGGTTTCTCAATAAAACTCCCGGTTTTATTAGAAACGATCGTTTTAGGAAACGAAGTGCTGCCCGATTATCATTAAATCAAGTGAGTGTGTAGTCACTTTCATCTTACACCTAGATATGAAGTATTTTCTATAAAATACGTGCTATGTGTAATTATATTAATTGTTTATTTGAGGTGACTGTTGAATAAATGTTTTATACAGGTTTTAAACTGTATATGTATTTTATCTACAAATATGTTGGGTAAAACATGGGTAGAAGAAATAGTCGATGTGTGTTAAAATGGTGAGAGGCCTCGATGTTGTTGTTGTTGTTGTTGTTGTAGTCGTCTAGCGGAGTATAGATGACGACCACGGACCTTTCTAGACAGTCCAATGGAACACTAGCAGGTTCGCAACTTGTAGGTGTTGGTGAACTATACGTTCATTGGCGTACTCCATCCCCCTCATGGTTGCCTTTAGGACATGTATGGCTGAGGAGTCCCCTTAGCAGTAGTGTCCACCCCGATGATAATCCGTAGGCTAGGTCCCTTGTGATAGGTGTTTAGGGACGTAAAGTGAGGATAACGGGAATGGGTAATGAGGGTTATTGTTGATTGGTGAAGTTAATAAGTTTATTATTATTGTGGGTTGAAAACCCTATATGCTCACCAGGCTCCCTTAGCCTGACCCACTCAACTTTTTATATTACAGGTAGTGGACCCCGAGCATAGTCGGATGATGATGAGAGACTTTTGGATTATAGGCCAGTATTTGTAAATAACTGATGTAAGGCTTATAATGTCTTGTTTATGCTTTTGATCTGTATCGGAACATGACATCCCGAGGTTTTGATATAAAATGAAAATATATATTTCTTAAAGAAAGGTTTTGATAAATTTTTATCATGTTTTGTTTTGGGGACCAATTCCGCAACATCTTTTAAAAGGATTTTTCTGAATTTATTTTAAAAAGCATAAGTTAAATTGGTTTTTTCTGGCCGAGAAATTAGGGGATTGCGCAGTTGGTATCAAAGCATTAGTTTAAGCGAACTAGGAATTTGTAGGATTTCTAGACTTAAACTTAGAATGCTAAGTGATGATTGTGAGATGAGTGTCTACGATATTTTAGACACGAGCACTAGTTTATTTTAGGAAAGATGCCTAAAATGCTTTTATGTGCTAAATGTTATATGTTTGCCATATATGCCATTAATTGTTAGGATCTATGGTCTGTTGCCGACCGGATCTGGAAACCTTATGTGTGTAGGATTCTAAGCATACGATTACGATATTAGAACTAACATGTAAACGTTTCGGAGTGATAAGGGAATTGAAATATCTATCGAGGATAAATATCTAAATTCACCTTATTCGGTATATAGATTATAATGGCAAGAACCCGAAGTGGAGCGGGAAATGCAAATAGAAACCAACAACCTCAACCCCAAGTGGTGGAACAGGTGCCTATAGTAGGAGCTGCACCAGAACCCATCACCATGGCTGAAGTACAAGCCATGATTCCGACGATGATGGCTGAACAAAGGGAGGAAATAAGGCAAATGTTGCTGAACAACAGGAGTGAACCCTCAATTCCTGTTGAACAACCTGAATTAAGTGACGATCAATCTGAAGAAGGAAACAACAGTAGATCTGTTGGTCATAGTGAACCGCTTGTGGTTGGGAGAAATAACCACGAGGATAGAGTGGAGAGAAATGGATGCAAGTATAAAGACTTTATGACTTGCAAGCCATCAACCTTCACTGGAAAAGAAGATCCCGTCGGAGTAATGGATTGGATCTCGGAAATGGAATTGGCTTTCATGACATGTGGTTGCCAAGGCAAGTTACAAACCACATTTGCAGTGCGTCAGTTCAGAGGTAGTGCTGCTCGTTGGTGGAACACTCTGGGGAAAACCCTAAGCCCTAATGAGCCACTACAACTAACTTAGGCAGAGTTATTGGTGCACTTCAAGCGCGAGTACTGCTCGGCCCAAAATGTGCTTGAGCTAGAAAACCAATTTCTGACGTTGAAGAAGGGAAGTATGACTGTTGATGAACACACAAATAACTTCACAGACAAAATGGAGTTTGCTTTGCGTATTGTCCCAGATGAGCTGACAAAAATTGACAGATACGCAAAGGGACTTCCATGGGAGTACGCGGTTCCAGTACGTCAGGCACTTACTTTGGAGGTAGCTATCTGGGCTGCCAAGTCTGTTGAAGATGTGATTAAGGGGAGAGCCGCCAACAAGGTTGAAGTTGGCGAAAAGAGAAAGTTTGAAGGAACTTCAGGTTCCAATAAAAAGAACAAATTCTCGAAGACTGGTTCGAGGAAATTCGGAGGAGGAGCCGAAGCCAAGTGGTGTGACAAGTGTAAGAAGAAACATGCTGGGAAATGCAGCATGGAAGTCACTTGTTACAAATGTGGAAAGCCTGGGCATTATGCCAATGAATGCACCTTCAATAAGAACGTCTGTTTTGGGTGCAATGAAGAAGGGCATATTTTGAAGGATTGCTCGAAGAAGAAGGATACAACAAAGCCCAATCTTCCACCAAAGCCGAAGGCGAGACCCTTTCAGATGACACTTGAAGCTGCGAAAGAAGAAGTCGATGTCGCTTCAGGTACCTTTCTTGTAAACAAATTGCCTGCCCAAATTTTGTTTGATTCTGGATCCAATTACTCCTTTATTTCGCATGAATTTGGTAGAAAACTAGCTTTGCCTGTTGATAGACTAGTTAATGCTTTAATAGTCGAGGTTGCTAGTGGCAAGTTTATACCTGTTAACCATCGTATGAAAAACATCTTCATTGACTTGAATGGGAATAAGTTCCACGAGGAATTATTACCTATCGAGTTAAATGGTTTCGACATACTTCTAGGAATGGATAGGCTTAGCGCCAATGATGCTGAAATATTGTGTAGGAAGAAGATAGTAAAAGTAAAACCGCCAAGGAAAGAGTCGTTTATGGTGTATGGAGACAAACGCAGAGTAAACTCTAGAATCATTTCCCAAATGAATGCCAGAAAGTGTTTGGCCAAGGGATGTACATCATATCTAGCGTTCGTGATCGATGCTAAGAAGGAAAAGAAGGAGGTGCAGAATATTCCGGTGGTGTGTGACTATCCAGAAGTCTTTCTTGAAGATCTTCCCGGATTGCCCCCTGATCGACAAGTAGAATTCCGTATCGACTTGTTACCACGATTGACACCAATAACAAAAGCACCGTATCGACTAGCACCAACAGAGATGAAAGAACTTATGACACAACTTCAGGAGTTATTGGACAAAGGTTTTATTCGACCTAGTTCATCACCCTGGGGAGCCCCTGTGTTATTTGTAAATAAAAAGGACAGGAGCATGAGAATGTGCATCGATTACAGAGAGCTGAATAAAGCAACAATAAAGAATAAGTACCTGTTGCCGAGGATTGATGACCTGTTCGATCAGTTGCAAGGTTCGAGCTATTTCTCGAAGATCGATCTTAGGTCAGGATATCATCAACTAAAGGTAAGAGAGCAGGATATTGAGAAGACTGCGTTCAGAACAAGATATGGACACTATGAGTTTTTGTTTATGTAGTTCGGACTAACC
Organism: Lactuca virosa; assembly: GCF_052849685.1. Lineage (NCBI taxonomy): Eukaryota > Viridiplantae > Streptophyta > Magnoliopsida > Asterales > Asteraceae > Lactuca > Lactuca virosa. The sequence continues at coordinate 8,265,373 of NC_136430.1, read as the reverse complement.
AATGCTCCAGCGGCTTTCATGGATTTAATGAACAGGGTTTGTAAACCATACCTTGATAAATCCGTGATAGTGTTCATAGATGATATTTTGATTTATTCACAAAGCAAGCAGGAGCGTGACAAGCATCTGCGTGAAGTGCTAGAAGTTCTGAAAAAGGAGAAGCTGTATGCAAAGTTCTCCAAATGTGAATTTTGGATTCAAGAAGTCCAATTTTTAGGTCATGTGGTTAATCAAGAAGGGATAATGGTTGACCCAGCAAAGATTGAAGCTGTGATGAAGTGGGAACAACCGAAAAGTCCTACGGAGATCCGAAGCTTTTTAGGATTAGCTGGATATTACCGAAGATTTATCCAAGGCGTTTCTTCGATCGCTACTCCATTAACAGCTTTGACCCACAAAGGAGCTACTTATACCTGGAATGAGAAGCATAAGGAAGATTTTGAGAAGTTAAAGAAGAAATTGTGTGAAGCACCGATTCTTTCATTACCTGAAGGAGTTGATGACTTCTCAGTTTATAGTGATGCCTCTGGAGTTGGGTTAGGTTGTGTTCTGACCGAAAGGGATAAAGTGATAGCGTATGCATCGAGGCAATTAAAAGAGCTTGAAAAGAACTACCCCACTCATGATCTGGAGTTGGCAGCAGTAGTATTTGCCTTAAAGATATGGAGGAACTATCTATATGGTACTAAATGCAAACTTTTCACTGATCATAAGAGTCTTCAATATCTATTTAATCAGAAGGAATTGAACATGAGGCAAAGGCGCTGGCTAGAGTTACTCTTAAGGACTACGACTGTGAGATACTTTACCACTCTGGTAAAGCAAATGTTGTTGCTGATGCTCTCAGTCGGAAGGTAAATCTTGAAAAGAAAAGGCCAAGAGCGTTGAGAATTGAAGTTGTCTCAACAATTGTGGAAAGTATAAAGAAAGCTCAAGAGGAATCTTTAGAGAAAAATGACCGAAAGTAAGAACGTTTGGGCAAAACGTTAGTGTTTGATACAAACAGTCAAGGACTGAAGGTATTCCAAGATAGGATTTGGGTACCTAAGATGGGAGGAGTAAGAGACCTTCTGATGGAAGAAGCTCACAAGACCATGTACTCGATTCATCCCGGCAGTACAAAAATGTATAGGGATCTAAAACCCTATTACTGGTGGCCGACGATGAAGCTCGATGTTGCTAAGTATGTGGCCGAGTGTGTAACATGTCTAGGGTTAAGGCACAACATCAGAAACCGTATGGGAGTTTAGAACCATTACCTGTACCCATGGGTAAATGGGAAGATATCACCATGGATTTTGTGACTAAACTACCTAGAACAAGGAACGGTCACGACATGATTTGGGTGGTCGTTGATCGCTTCACTAAGAGTGCGCATTTCATAGCAGCCAACGAGAAATGGTCTATGGATAAACTTGTGAATTCTTACGTGAAGGAAATTGTGAGGCTTCACGGTGTTCCGTTAACGATTGTATCAGATCGTGACAGCCGTTTTACCTCAAGGTTTTGGAGGTGTCTACAAGAGGAATTGGGTACCAAGTTGTGTTTGAGTACAGCTTACCATCCGCAAAACGATGGTCAGATCGAACGAACAATTCAAACGTTGGAGGATATGCTGAGAGCATGTACCCTGAAATTCCAAGGTAACTGGGATGAACACTTACCTCTAGTAGAATTTTCCTATAATAATAGTTTCCACTCGAGCATCAAGATGGCACCTTACCAAGCTTTGTATTGAGAAAAGTGTCGAACGCCGTCATGTTGGCTGGAAACTGGGGAAACGCAGTTTATGGGACCTGAAATAGTCCATCAGACTGCTGAAAAGTTGAAAGTGATTAGGGAAAGGATGTTAGCAGCTCAAGATCGACAAAAGAGCTATGCTGACAAGAAAAGACAACCGATATCATTCAAAGTTGGAGATTCGGTTTTACTTAAAGTCTCGCCGTGGAAGGGACTTATAAGATTTGGTAAGAGGGGAAAATTGAGTCCAAGGTTTATTGGACCATTTAAAGTTCTTCAGAGGATCGGGAATCAAGCTTACAAGCTAGAATTACCGGAAGAACTAGAGGATATTCATAACACCTTTCATGTGTGTTATTTGAGAAAGTTCACGGGAGATATGCCCGACATAATTCCATTTTCTGAATTAAGGTTGGATGAAAACAAGAGGTTAATTGAAGAACCTGAGGCAATCGTTGACCGTAAGACTAAGAAGTTGCGAAGCAAGATGGTCGATTTAGTGCTTGTGCGTTGGAAACATACGAATGGGCTAAATCTCATCTGGGAAACGGAGAGTGACATGATGAGTCGCTACCTGCATTTGTTTGCTGATGTGTGATTCCGGGCACGAAATCATCCTAAAGGGGAGAGAATTGTAACGCCCGTGTTTCTAGGCTAGGCATTAATATTGATGTAATAGTCTAGGTTAACCTTTGTAACTCATTTTGAAGATATGAAAAGGAATTATGTGAATATTATGTGAATTATGTGTTTTATGCTTAATTATTAGGATTTAATTAATTAAGAATAAAAATGAGCGTCGAAAATAAATATTAGATAAAGCCGATATCTATTAATAAAATTGTAGTGGTCATGACAAGGATTCCGGATATATAAAGAATGCCGAAATCTGAGTTATAACGAACAAGTTATGACCTATTGAAGCTCCGCGACAAAACCGGCACAGTACCGAATGACGTAAAAAGTGAGTTTTTGATAAACTACTTTTTATCCTTAGTGATCTAAATGAAAGTCGTAGTGTTCGTTAAACCGAAAGTATGTATAAAAAGAACGCCCAAATCTGACTTCGTATGAGGAAGTTATGATTTTTCTAAGTTTCAGCTTAGCAATAGACAGCTAAAAACTCGAATTTTAGATGGAGTGATTTTTAGCCGACACAACCTAAACGAGAATCGAAGGTCTCGTCAATAATAGTACAACGGTAAAAAGACAGACGAAAACGGACGTCGGATGAAGAAGTTATGAATTTTTAACGGATTTCCTGTCCCGGTCTGTTAAAAATATTAATATTAAAATTAGATTCAAAATTAGCCGACGAAGTCTAAACGAAAGTTGTAGAGCGTAATTTTACCTACGCGTGCATATAAAGAACATAAAAAACGGAGCTCGTATGCGAAAGTTATGGATTTTAGAAGTTTTGGCTCAAAAATCGAGAAAAACACGAAATCCGAGGAATTTCGCATGGACAGACTTCGGCCACGTCACCCGGATTATCGCATGCATGCCACGTGCTCGTTGCTGATATGATTGAAGGGAGGCCCAACTGAAGCAGGACGCGTGTCCGGTGACTCATCGCATCTGAAGCCGCCTCGCCTACGTCCGACGCGTGTCCGGTGACTCCTTCGCAGGCGCGCCACCTTCCACTCCTCGGAGCCTAGACCTCGGTCCAATCAGAAGCCAACACCTGGAACCTCTCACGTGCGTGCCACCTGCCCCTCGCATCTGCTGACACCTGTTCGCTTCTCAGCCCTCAGATCAGAAGCCTCGCCCCTATAAATAGAAGGGTGCGAGACATCCCGGGTATATTTTGGAAAAGTGTCATTTTACACCCCTAAACCCATATTTCTACCATTCCAACTTCCCCCAAAGCCCCGGTATTATACCAAACACCCAAAACACGTCCCGAAGTGCCCGAGAAGCCCTAGAAATTTATCTTTTCGGTTTTGATGCCCGACCTTTGAAGAGCCCGGTTTCTCAATAAAACTCCCGGTTTTATTAGAAACGATCGTTTTAGGAAACAAAGTGCTGCCCGATTATCATTAAATCAAGTGAGCGTGTAGTCACTTTCATCTTACACCTAGATATGAAGTATTTTCTATAAAGTATGTGCTATGTGTAATTATATTAATTGTTTATTTGAGGTGACTGTTGAATAGATGTTTTATACAGGTTTTAAACTGTATATGTATTTTATCTACAAATATGTTGGGTAAAACATGGGTAGAAGAAATAGTCGATGTGTGTTAAAATGGTGAGAGGCCACGATGTTGTTGTTGTTGTTGTTGTTGTCGTCTAGCGGAATATAGATGACGACCCCGGACCTTTCTAGACAGTCTAGTGGAACACTAGCAGGTTCGCAACTTGTAAGTGTTGGTGAACTATACGTTCATTGGCGTACTCCATCCCCCTCATGGTTGCCTTTAGGACATGTATGGCTGAGGAGTCCCCTTAGCAGTAGTGTCCACCCCGATGATAATCCTTAGGCTAGGTCCCTTGTGATAGGTGTTTAGGAATGTAAAGTGAGGATAACGAGAATGGGTAATCAGGGTTATTGTTGATTGGTGAAGTTAATAAGTTTATTATTATTGTGGGTTGAAAACCCTAGACGCTCACCAGGCTCCCAAGCCTGACCCACTCAGCTTTTTATATTACAGGTATTGCACCCCGAGCATAGTCGGATGATGATGAGAGACTTTTGGATTATAGGCCATTAGTTGTAAATAACTGTTGTAAGGCTTATAATGTCTTGTTTATGCTTTTGATCTGTATAGGAACATGACATCCCGAGGTTTTCATATAAAATGAAAAAATATATTTCTTAAAGAAAGGTTTTGATAAATTTTTATCATGTTTTGTTTTGGGGACCAATTCTGCAACATCTTTTAAAAGGATTTCTCTGACTTTATTTTAAAAAGCATAAATTAAATCTGTCTTTTCTGGCCGAGAAATTAGGAGATGTCACATTATGATCGAAGATGGAATAGTCTTAACAGATAAATCTTTCAACTCCTTCAGTAAAGTGATAACCTCCACGAAACTTTGACTGTCATTTGTAGAAAGTTGAGTAATTTGAGGACTCAAACTTTCGTACAATTTCACAAATTTTGTGACAGCATCACAAATGATATCCATCTTTTGATTGAGAGATGCATAATCTTTCTGAACAACATCAATCTCTTTGACCATGTCTTCACGAAGCTCTTGAAGCTTAAAGTTGACGTCTTCACGCACTTGCTTTACATCTTTTACAAACAAAACATGTCTTTCTTTAGCTACCCTTCGTAAATATTTAACTTCATCCAAAAAATTTGTAGATTGAGACTTCAGTCGTAATTCAGTAGACTTATCACTTTAATCCATCTTCTCCATTAATCGAGATTCAGATTCAGAAATCAATCCAGAACATTTAGTAAGCATTCTGGCCTCAACAGCTTTTAGCATGCCATCAAGTTCGAAACTGGAGACAGACTGACTTCCTCCCATGTCCCCTTGAGATTGAATAATCGAATTCAACTTCTTATTCAGAATCTTGAATTGCTTCATTGACATCAACATATGGTCAGGAAAATTCTCTTCCTCCTCATCAAATTCCAGATCTGCGAAAGTTCCCCCAAAACCTCCTTCATCTGTGTCAGTTTCCGGTTCACCAACTTCTTTGGGTGGATCAGTGGATTGAGATGAAAAGAGAGTGGTAAAGGGATTCTTAATCACATGCTCAAACGTGGGTGAGAGTGTGATGTTCGAAACAGAAATGTTGTAGGGTGGCAAAGAGACAGTAGTATCCACTTGAGAAAAAAAACCTTGTGTGGACAATGGAGGCGCAGTAGTCGAAACTCCTTCACCCATATTGACATTTACATCCGTATTAGAGACGTTTTTAGTGATGTCTGAATTTCGAACCTCCTCAATGATTGATTCGGTTAACGAAACTTCGGGTGGTATGACCTCAGTCTTCTCAGGAGTTGATTTAGAAAGAATAATGTTGGGTGTCTCAGGAACTATCTCCACTTCGGACGACTCCTCTTGTATAACCAACTTTCGTTGCTTTTTCTTCTTCTTCGAAATATGTTTAGCCACTTCTTTAGCTCATCGTTTCTTTGATGAAGGCGAAACAGGAACTGGAACCTCACGAAAAAGTACCCCTTGATGAGTAAGTTGTGGTTTACGAAAATTTGAAGGAAAATCGAAAAGAACCATCTGTAGAGGTTCGTGAACCACAAGCCATCTGCTTTAGTCTTCGAAAAACTCCAGACTTGGATGGAATGGTTTCCTTTTCATGATCATTAGTAACAGGTTCCACCGGCTTGAGTACAACAGTCGAAACATGGTCTTCTGGATTCGTCTGTTTTGGTGGTGACTTCATTTGCTTGGATTCTTGCACTGACTTTTCAGGAGTAGCCTTTGCATCCTTCTTCGAACGTTTTGGTTTCTTCGAAGAACCAGCATCTTCTTTAGATAATAACTTTCCAGTTCCATCATCAGGATTGATGGTTTTTAAATACTCAACCAATACCGAATTGGTTGGCTCAATCCTCTTCAGCATTGCATCAGGAATCCTGACAATGTGTGTGAACACCTCAGCATCATCAAAAATATCCTTTGGAAAGTGATATTTCATGAATTCAGCTTTCTCTTCATCAGCAGGCACCTCAATTCCTTCTTTTTCATAAAAATAACCAAGGATCAAACTCCAGTACCTTGCACACGAAACACCTTGAACAACATTCGTGTTTTCAACACTCTTCTGAAATTCCTTCCACAACTGTGTAGAATAATCTAAAGAAATATCACAATACAATCCTGCTACCATCGCATAAACCTCCATACGAACTTTATCCAAGCCAACATTGCGACCAGTCAAGCAGCGTAGAAAGATTCCGAACAGAAAATTCCAAACAGTTGGAAGGCCTGACTTCTTGAAATCACTAATCTTGGTGAGTGGGGGTTGATGACCCATCTCATTGAACATGTGGATAACTTATGCAGAAGAAAGATCAGTAACAAGTGGAGAATTAGGGATATCAAGAATCTGACAAAAAATATTCTTGGACAATCGTATCTTTTTGTCATTCACCAGTTCGAAAGTGATAATATCCATGGCTTTGTTGTAAGTAGCAGTGGATCCTGCTTGTGAGAGCCAAGAAAGAGGAACAACAAACGAGTTGAACATTGCCTTTGAAAGAATAGAACTCTTCAATGCGATGATTAACATCTTCAACTCTTCAGGATACAGAGAAACATCCCCTTCAACTTGATAATTCGTACTTTGAATCTTCATTATTGGTTGAGAAGTGATGTATTCAGTTGTTCGGGAAGTAGAATCAACACCAGCCATGATTAGGGTTTTGAAGATTTGAAGAACATAGAGAATTAGGGAATTTTCTTTTGTGAGTGTAAACGGACAAAGATCCCTTGAATCCCCTTTTATATGTAACCCTGGAATTTGAATTTAACGTGGGATAAACATTAACTGAGATCTGACGTGGCACCTTGAAAGTCGTACCAGGCTGCCGATAAAGGTACCATGCGTCAAAAAGTAACTGTCACATCGCCTTGAAAGCCGGATTGAATACAAAACGTCTCATCAGACAGTCTGTTCGTGGCTGTCCCATAGAATAGTAAACGTCGTCAACCTTCGGATGGAGGTAAAGCTCTTTCGTCTTTGGGTTTAGAGACGAAGTCATTTGCTAGATGGTTGAAATCATCAGCCTGAGTTGGTAGTACTCAGAGCCTCAAGGATTTCGTGAGTGCAGTGTGCCAAAGAGAAGATAAGAAGCAAATTAACGAAAATATGGATATGTGATGTCAAAAAAACAAATTTTCGACACAAAAGGAAATAAACCCCGGGAAAAGGTTACTTCGTTAATTATCAAGAGAGATAATCAACTGCTTGTGTATGTTCCCATGAATTTCAATCGAATACTTATAGAGAAGTATCGAAGGGCTTCTTTTGCAAGGCTTCATGGGTGGTTTACAATTTTGTTACATATCAACCTAAACATAAGGTGAGTAATTGTAACCAAAATTACCTGTGTGACACTTGTAGTCAGTGACAAGTATGTTTTGAATTATTTCGAAAGTGACTTGGAAAGCAAATGAAACTCACATGGAAATCATATTAAAAAAAAATATACTGGATCCTGTTGGATAACAAACGTCGTGGGCTTCGATAGTTTGATCAAGACCTCTCATAAGAAATGAATATGATTTGGAGTTTCGAAAAATGGTACTGAAACAAACGTTTCGTTAGAACTGGAACAAGGTTCCCCGTCAATTACTTATATGGGTTCGAAAGATTGGGTTTCACTTCCATCACGGTCTCATGATGTTAGATCATTAACACAGACTTTTGACATGTCTAAGTCATGATTGGTTTGATCGATGACCTCTCGGACATATGTCATTGTGTGTGAAATGTGTTAGAACTTTGTGATGAAAAAGATTGGTTTTGAGAAACAAATTGTACCTCTTTTATTGTCGGACCAAATAGTAAACTCTTAACTCATGTGAGAAGAGTAATGTAGCTCAATAGACTAATGTGAATATAAGACTGACTTGGGAAGAAGTTTTCGTATGAAAAATTTCATTAAGGCTTTCGTAAACACACATTGAGTCTTTGGAGGCTTGAGTCGACATGCTGCAGCATGCTTCTAGGGACAATCTAACTAGTATATAGTTGTCGAAATTTTACCTTCCAATAGAAATGCAAGCATGACCCTTGAAAAACTTCCGCATATTCTGTACAAAGACAAGACAAAGAACGAAATAACAAAAATCTTTTTGATATTTTTGAGTTTTCGAACAGAAAGAAAATATTTTTGTGTTTTTGTAAGTTTTTCGAAAAAGAAAACAATGAGCAAGAGAAAATCTTTTTGGAATTTTTGATTTTTCGAAAATAAGACGACAAAACAAAGATAAAATCTTTTTGTAGTTTTTGATTTTTCGAAAATAAGGCTAAGATACAAACTAACGAAAAACATTTTTACAAACATACACAAATTTGTAAACTAACGAAAATTTGACAATCTTACGAAATTTTTGACAAAGTAACGAAAATTTGACAATCTAACGAAAATTTTGACAAAGTAACGAAAATTTGACAATCTAACGAAAATTTGACAATTTTACGAAAAATTAACAAATTAACGAAAATTTTGTACCACTTATCCAACATGCACATTGTCGAATTTGAAGCGTGTCGAAGCGTTGACTATGAACAGTAACCTCTGAATAAAGTATGATTGCCTTTGAATTGACACTTATGTACAACACTCCTTTGTTATACATTCGAAATCATCCCTGGAATTGAACTTGCTTCGATCATTCCAAAACCTATCAAAATCCGAACAAATGATTTTTCATCCAAAGCTTTTGTAAAAATATCAGCAAGCTGATCAGTTGTTTTTACAAAATGGACTTCAATGTTTCCATCTTCCACATGATCTTTGATAAAATGATAACGAAGAGCAATATGTTTTGTTTTCGAATGTTGTACTGGATTATGACAAATTCGTATAACACTTTGTGAATCACAGTACAATTGAATCTTTTTCATATTCACAGCATAATCTCGTAACTGACTCTGGATCCAAATGATTTGTGATGTACAAGCAGCAGCTGCAACATATTCAGCTTCAGCAGTGGAAATCGAAACACACGTCTGCTTCTTCGACTGCCAACTAACCAACTTTCCATCCAGAAATCGACAACCACCACTTGTTCTTTTTCGATCCAAAGTACACCCTCCTAGATCTGCATCTGAAAATCCCTGAATGAAAAATCCTGTTTTCGAAGGATACCACAATCCTAATGAAATTGTTCCCTTGAGATAACGAAAGATATTCTTCACAGCTGTTAAATGTGGTTCTCGTGAATTTGCTAGATACCTAGCACAATTACATACATAAAACATAATATCAGGTCTACTTGCAGTAAGATAAAGCAATGAACCTATCATGCTCCTGTATAAGGTTAGATCAACCGCATGCGTTTCTAACGAAGGTGATAGCCTTGTGCCAACCGCCATTGGTACCCTTAACTTCGTGCTATTTGTCATTCCAAACTTTTCGAGCAAATTTCTTGTATATTTTTCTTGATTGATGAAAATGCCTTCTCTACTTTGATAAATGTTTAAGCCAAGAAAATTATTGATTTTTTCCATCATGCTCATTTCGAATTGGCTTTTCATCAAATTTTCAAATTCACTAGACAAAGCAGGGTCAGTAGAGCCAAAAATAATATCGTCGACATAAATTTGAACAAGCATTAGATGATTCCCAACTTTCTTTCGAAATAACATGGGGTCAACAGATCCTTGTTTAAATTTCGACTGTTTTAAGAAACTGGTAAGAGTGGCATACCATGCTCTTGGTGCTTGTTTTAACCCATATACAACTTTATCTAAAATATACACATGATCAGGATGCATTTCATTTATGAAACTTGGAGGTTGTTCAACATAAACAATTTCTTCAAGTTCACCATTGAGAAAAGCACATTTCACATCCATTTGATAGACATCGAAATCCTTGTGAGCTGCATAAGCTAAAAATATTCGAACAGCCTCGAGTCTTGCGACAGGGGCAAAGGTTTCTTCATAGTCAATCCCTTCTTCTTGCGAATATCCTTTTACAACTAGTCGTGCTTTATTTCGTACAATATTTCCATCCTTGTCGGTATTATTTTTGAAAATCCATTTTAACCCGACAATCAAAACATTTTCAGGTTTAGGAATTAATCTCCAAACCTTGTTTCTATCGAATTCAGCCAGTTCGGATTGCATTGCAACAACCCAATCTGAGTGTTCCATTGCAACCTTAACTGTCTTAGGTTCAATTTTTGAGATGAAAACATTGAACATGCAAAATTCTTGATGAGTATTTAATACCTCATTCTTTGCACGAATTTGAGCTCTTGTTAATACTCCATCGTGAGGATTCCCAATGATTTGATTTTTCGGATGAGTCTTTGTCCATTTCTCTAACGGTGGAAATGTCGTATCAAATTCCAAAGGTGCATCTTCGTACATCTCTTCATTTTTAGATCCTGCAACAGAAACATTATCATTAATTTTGTGAAAATCATCATTTTGATCAAGACTTATCGTCTCATCATCATTATGTCTATTTTCGATAGATATATCATGCTGATGGTCCCCCTCAACAAGATGCTCCCCCTCAACAACTTCATCCATTCTCCCATTCTCCCCCTCGAAAGAATGCTCCCCCTCAACCAGAGTATTCGAATCCAAGTGCTCCCCTCCACTGGATTATTATGCATACTTTCGCCAAGTTCTGGAGAATTCGTTGTTGAAATCCTATCAGCAAGAGTTTGAGGAATGTCCAAGTCATCAGTATGTTTCGAAGATTCAGAGTGATGATTATCATTTGCATGAACTTCAGCATCCACAGCCCTGCCAGGAATACCAAAAATTAAATCATAATCAAAATCATATGTATACTCTATTTCAGATTCATTTGTTGATTCATTAATAATTGGCTTTTGTTCAAATTGCTTTTCAACTTGTTTGACATAATAGTCATCAAAAGTAAGATTGAATGTCTCTTCGACTTTCCGTGTACGCTTATTCAACACCCTGTATGCCACCGAGTTGTGCGAATATCCCAAAAATATTCCTTCGTCAGCCTTTGCTTGAAATTTCGAAAGATTATCCTTGAGATTCATTATAAAGCACCTACAACCAAACACATGAAATAATTTAACATTTGGTTTTCGGTTATTGATAATTTCATACGGTGTGATATTAAAACATCGATGAATAAAAGAACGATTCGGAGTAAAAAATGATGTTGACACTGCTTCTGCCCATAGATATTGAGGAAAATTCGCATATGTTAACATGGTCCTGGCTGCTTCGCAAAGTGACCTGTTTCTTCGTTCAACTACACCATTTTTTTGTGGTGTATATGGTGATGAAAAGTTATGCGTAATCCCTTTCTCAATTAAGTACAAATCCAGCATATTGTTTTTGAACTCAGAGCCATTATCACTTTTGATTTTTCGAACATTCTTTTTCAAAATCATTTCAATTTTCTTGATAAAATCAATCATTGTTTGAGCGACTTCAGATTTTAACCTGAGAAAATACACCCAAGTGAATCGAGAAAAATCATGAACAATAACCAAAATGTACCGTTTCTTGTTGAGTGTTTCAACAGTTGATGGTCCACAAAGGTCAATATGAAGAAGTTCCAACGGTTCCACAATTTTCGAATCTATCACAATTGGATGTCCTTTCCGATGCTGTTTCCCTTGTTCGCAAGCTGCACATAAGGTATCATTGTCAAACTTTAGTACAGGTAAACCTCAAACAAGATCATCAACAACCAATTTATTCAAATTTCGAAAGTTTAAGTGTGATAAACGTCGATGCCATAGCCAGCTGATATCAGAAGAAGCTTTCGAAAGTAAGCACACTGAGGGTTTGCCGATGATTGGTGTTAGATCAAGAGTAAACATATCGTCATAACGTTTTGACTTCAGCAACACTTCGTTTGTTTCAAGCTTTGAGATAATACTCCCTTCTTCGTTAAACACAACTTGATTTCCAGTGCCCACAACAAGTTGTGAAACACTTATCAAATTATGTTTCAGACCTTCGACATAAGCAATGCGATTTACAGTAAACTGTCCATTCGTTTCTTTCCCATAGCCTTTCACTTGACATTTATGATTGTTTCCGAACTTCACAACACCAGCATTTTCCAAGCTTCGAAAATCTCGCAGATTTTCCTTTCGTCCAGTCATGTGACGTGAGCAACCACTATCGCTATACCATTTCTCATCATATTGCTCGTCACATAGCACCTGCGATCAATGAAAGGATTTAGGTACCCAAGGCTGTTTGGGTCCTTGGAAATTAGTTTTGAAAACAGAATGAAATGCAGAATTTTTAACTCAATCACAAACTTTAGTTTTGAGACTATCAATTAAGTCTACATCATTATTTAAAGGAACAGAAACATAAGTCTTTATTAGTTTGGGATTTCACTGACACATGCCTTCGTCTTTTTAGATTGTGTATGAACATCCTTTTCTTTCGAAACCGGTTGCCAAGTTTTTACCGAAACATTCGAATCTTTTGAAGATGGGCTTTCAGTTGAAGAAGTATTCACATACTGCTCATAAGTTTCGTGACTTTGTTGTTGAGAATATTTCCTTGATTGATACATTCGTCCTTTTCCTTCAAGCCAATGATCAATGTTTTTGTCACGAGACAACCCTTTTGTGTACGAAACTTTTAAGGATTGTTTGCCTGAAGAATTTGAACAATTCGGTTTTTGTGGGAAGAAATCAACATTTGATTTAGGTCGAAATGTCATTGCATATCGACTTCCATCATTGTTTCCAATGCTTGGATTTTGAGACAAGCGATTGTGATGTTTTTGTGTTTGAGAAAATCTTGTTTGTGGATTATAAGAAAATTGTTGTGTTGAGGGTTGATTTGGAACACTTTTTGAGTTATTTTTGTTCTCTTTGGAAAATGTTGTGTTTTGAACTTTCGAAGAATTTGGTTTTGGTGAAAATTCAGATTTAGTCTTAATTTTTCTTTTGATCTGAATAAAGTTCGGAATTTGAAGACTTATTCTTAACAGATTTAGTCTTTGTGTTTTCAGTCGTTTTCAATGTCAAACCATTTTGTTTCTTTCGAGACTCCACGGTTTGCCAAAAAATCTTCTTTCGAGCTTGCCTTTTTGAAATTTTATTTTCTTTTGAAAACTTTTCAATTTGTTCTTTAAATTCTTTGGAATTTAATTTGACAATAATTTCATTTTCCACAACAACCTCTTTTGTAACTTCTTTCACAACTTTCGATTTTTCAATCCATTGGCGTTGTGGTTTTTGTCTTTGAAAAACATACGAATTCTTTGTGAGATTATTTTCGACAGTGCTTTGATTTGAAAATAATCCTTCGTCTGTTGTTTTCTTGTTGTCATCTTTGACCATTTTGTTGAATTCTGGTTTAATGTTGTCAACATTTCCAGTAGTGACAAACACTTGATTTGGAAAAACAACATCATCTGTACACTTGAAAGTTTGATACACCACTTGATTTGTTTCCAAATAATGGGCTCCTTTCTCAGACACAACTTTGTCGAAACTTTCAGTATCCCCTAACACTTGATCAACAACAACACGTGGAATTTCAGTTTCTTTCGAATCTTTGTTTGATGAGACATTTTTGTTCGAATTATCTTCATCATTTTCATCATCACTGTTATCCGTTTGACTATCTCGGATATCCACAAAATTGGCATCACAAACTTTCGAAGTTGAAAGTTTGTCAGTGTCAATCTCAACCACCAAATCCTTAAGTTTTTCTTTTCCTTTAGATTTTGATGCAACATTAATGACAAACAACTGAGAACAATCAACATCCTCAATATCACTAATTTCGCTAATATTGTCAGAGTTATCTTCAATATCGGCAAAATTAGATTGAGAATCAGATGTTGGATTCTCAGTTTTTTTCAAAATTTTGATTTGTTTTGATTTTGTCAAAGTATCATTCACAATGTTAACTAATTCACTTGAATCAAGACATTCGTCAATTTTGACAATTCCCTAAGCATATCTATCATCAGGAATTTTGTCAAACTCATCAATATTTTTCTCACAATCATACGAAATATTATCAACCTTTGCTCTCTCATATGCTAGAAAAGGTAATAATTCCCTATGTTACTCCTTGCTAATTTCACACGAATGATGTAATGCAGTTAATTTGCCATAGAGACGTTTAGAAGAGTTACAATATATGTTTCGTTGTGCTAATAAGAGTTTTACATCACTAGACAACGAATCTCTGTCACACATAATGCTCGTTATTTGCAATTCTAAACTTTCTATTTTTATGTTCTTGAAATCTAACTTCTTCTGAACTTCTATCAACTGAGAAGTTGATTTCTTAGCCTCATTGCTAGCAGATACAACCAAAGCATCAAAATAAGCAGCAGTATCATCAAAAGCAATTAGATCAGAATCATATGCACTTAAAGGAATATTGAATGATTGAAGAATATTACGTACCTTAGTTGTCATTGGAGACTTATCAGTAGACTTCGACATAAAGCATCAGCCCGTCACCTCTTCGTCCGAATCTTCCTCTAGCTTCGCATACATGGCTCCATGCGTAGGATTACGCATTTCTTCATCGTCTGAGTCCGAAGACCAAATTTGATACGTTCAATCAATCTCCTGTTCACCTTGAGCCACCAAAGACAAATTTTTCGCCTTCGTACGCACTTCTTCCAACCTCTCCACATAATACGCTTCGTCTTTTACCCTATTCTTTTTCTCATCCTTCTTACGAAGCATGCAATCGTTTGCTAGATGATTTGCTCCGTTGCAATAATGACAATCCATACCAGAATCTCCTTTCAATTGCTTCTCTTTCTTCTCCTCAGCACCCTTCCCATCATTCTTCTCATACTTCTTCTTCTCCTCTTCTGTGGCCTTGTTCACGAAGTTTCCTTTTCCCTCACTTTGCTTCACCTTTGGATTAAACGGTTTCTTGAAAAACTTTTTGACTCGGTTGTTTGAGTAAAAAGCTATTGCCTCATCATCTGAATTCATGATAAACCCCTCTTCATCATCATAATCACCTTTTTCGACTGCTTCCTTTTCAGACACTTTAGAGACAAGTGGTAATGGACCTCCCAGACTAAGCTTCGACTCTTCTACCATTTCGTTCACTTCACTTTCGTGAGTTTTCAGTTGATTGTACAAATCATTAAAAGAAGATGTGTCAAAAATCTGTTGATTTTTCCCATAACAAATGTGAGATTGAATTCCATAGCATACCTCGTGATTCCATAACGATTGCATTTGTAAATCAGTTCGTTCAGCCTATCATAATAACTTTCAATTGTTTCACCATCTTTTTGCTTGAAATCCTTCAACTCAATCAAACAATGCTTAACTGAATTGATTTTTTTCTTCTCGCTACCTTGAAACTTTTCTTTGAGATTATTCTAGATTTTTTTGCAGTTGTACAACTTCTGACATAGTTATACACAACAGGAGGCAATGCACCACGTAACTCCCTTATGCATCGTTTTTCAAGTTTCTTCATTCGATCAGTTTGAGCATCAACACTCATCGTTCCAGACGAAGATCCAATTGGTTGAAGATTCGTCGGAAGAGTAACATTCCCTGAGATGCAAGACCAAAGCTCTTCATCGAGTCCATTCAAGTAATCTTGCATATGATCAGAACACTGATCATAGTATTCCGGAATGAGCATAGGAATCTTAGTTGAAGATCCTAGCAGATGAGAGTATGAAGTCATCGAGTTGAGATTGAAGTTTGCCATTGATGTACAGAAGAAAATTTTTGAGAATTTTTGAGAAATCAAAGGGAATTTGAAAGCAAATTTCTGAATTGATCAGAGAAATCCAGTAGAACACTCGATTCAACAAATTAGTTGCAAAATAAAATCACAACTGAAGATCTAGAACGCTTTTTCACGTCAAAAGGTGCGGAACTTTTTGAACCAGAAATTCGATTCAAAAACCTTTTGAAACAGAGTGAAAATCAGATCGCAGATTATGATTCCTGCTCTGATACCAATTGATGAAGTGATGAATCGAGAAGGTAACAAATCAGAGTAATGAAAATGTTGTTTGAACACAAGAAGTAAATATGATCTGGTTTCAGCTCTATTATGCTTTCAACTGTTATAAAGAGAACATAGACAAGTTCGTACAAGACTCTTATCTAACTCTAAGTAATGTCCCTATTTATAGGAAACATGAAAGCACACAAAAGATTATAAGGACTGAACAGTACGCTTCGTTACAAATGTGCATTGTAAAATAAACTTATAACTTCGACATATTACAACAAGGCTTCGTTACAGTTAACAAAACACTCTTACTATCAGTACTAGTTGCAACAATGCGAATCATCTACAGTAATAATAACACCGACCAACACATAATGTACTAACCAGAAACACATGATGCTCTATCTCTCTAACCAATATTTCGTGCAAATACAACTTAACGCACCTTTTACTAAAAAGATCCGTTGTCATTATTCGATTTAGATTGGTTTAGTCCTCACCTTCCCAATTAAATATCGAAACCCTCATCTCTCATAAACAAAAATCCGACACGGACCAGGTATGAGTCCTACCATGAACATCGGGACGAGGCTACCCAAGAGTGCGAGTGGAAGTTCTACCATTCGAATGAGTCTAGTCGCGTAAACCGTACCCATATGCTCCTACCGATCTAATCGACAAACGAGAATAAAAAATCACTTGGAGAGAGAAGCAAGAAACTCCCCTCCAAACACTAAAGCAGGCCCTATGCAGCACTCCGAGGAGAAGTTATCACTTATGCCTTAAGACGGCTAAGGACGTACGGGGTCGGCTAGGTCAAGCATGACCTCGAAATAGGCGTAGTAGTATTCGCCCTAGAGATCTGGAGGCACTATCTCTACGACACGAAATGTATAATCTTCACCGATCATAAGAACGTACAAGGCAAGAGCGGCAGGGCACGTTATCCCATGAACCGGATCTGGACACCGAAGTTTGTGGATTCAGAGACGTCGTCACAAACGAAGCACACAAAACTCGCTACTCCGTTCATCCAGGCTCAGACAAGATGAATCTGGACCTCAAAAAGCGATATCGGTGGCCGAATAGGAAAGCTGACCTCGCTACATACGTGGGTGAGTATCTTACTTGTGGCAAGGTCAGGGTAGAATCACAGAAGCCTTCGAGTTTCCTACAACAACCAGTGATACCCGAAAGGAAGTGGAAGCGGATAACCATGGATTTCATAACCAAGTTACCATGCACTTCCTACCAATCAAAGAAACCGACAAGATGGAAAAATTGACTAGAACGTACATCAAAGAGATTGTGCGACTGCATGATGTGTCAATGTCTATTACCTCTGATAGAGACAGTAGATTCATTTCGCAAATTTGGCAATCAGTCCAAAAGTCTCTGGGAACTAGGCCGGATATGAGTACGACCTACCACCTACAAACCGACAGGCAGAGCAAAAGGAACTGTTCAAACCTTGGAAGATATGCTAAGAGCTTGTGTGATTGACTTTGGTAAAGCTTGGGATACCCATTTACCACTTGTCGAATTCTCTTACAATAACAGTTATCACACTAGCATCAAGGTTGCACCATTTGAAGCTCTCTGTAGCCGCAAGTGCAGATCACCTCTGCACTGGGCTGAAAGGGGAGATACACAACTAGCAAAGGGGAGAGTCCCTTTCAACACCCTCATTGGCCCTGAAATCATAGGAAATACTACAGAAAAGATCGTACAAATTCGAGAAAGGCTGAAAACATCTTGAGAGCGACAAAAGAGCTGCACAGATAAGCGATGCAAACCCTCGGAATTACGAGCTGGTGACCGAGTTCTACTAAAGGTCTCACCATTGAAAGGAATGATATGTTTCGGTAAACGTGGGAAACTAAATCCAAGGTACATCGGGCCATTCGAAATCCTTGCCAGGATTGGCCTAGGGACATACAAACTTCGACTACCACGAGAGCTTAATAATGTACATCTGACCTTCCACGTGTTTTACTTAAAGAAGTGCTTGTTCGACGAGACTCTTATTATTCCTCTTGACGAGATTGAAATCAACGAGAGTCTCCAATTCGTGGAAGAACCGGTAGAAATCGTGGATCGAGAGATCAAAAAAAAAACAAATCAAAGTTGCATCCCTAGTGTGAAGGTCCGTTGGAACGTTAAACAAGGACCCGAGTTCACCCGGAAACGCGAAAACCAGATGAAAAAAAATACTCACATCTTTTCCCCAACGCCTGAAGTCCAAATCGAAACGCTAATTTCGGGACAAAATTCTTTCTAACGGGGGGATGATGTGACAACCGTCACTTTATGGTCAAGTCAAAGTCAAATAAAGTCAACCAGTCAAACCAGTCAACTCGATTAACCCTTGTATATTAGAGTTTACATTATGTTTACTATTGTACAACACACCATTCTAATGCAAAGTATCAATTTTAGTTTTCACATGTTCAGAAAATCTAAACCCTAATCAGGGTAAGTGATGGAACTACTCGATAAAACATTATTACATACCCTTCGGGGGCGTATAACACTCATAACGAGGCTTAATGGGGTCTACAAACATTGCATTTCGAAGATAAACACTCGCAAAGGTCACAAACAAAGTCTCTCTCAATCTCTCTCGCTATATCTCTCTCTTTCTCTCCCAAATCTCTCCCAAATCTCTCTCGAAATCTCTTTCAACTTTTCATGAACTCTCGGGGCATCCCGACCCTTAATTTAGTTAAAAACCGCTCGAAACGGGAAGATTTCTCGAAAAACAGCCATGTAGGGCCGAAACCACTCTTAGAACCGAAGCCTCCCTATAAGGACCGAAACCTGCTATAAGGACCGAACCCTGCTATAAGGACCGAAACCTACCTTTAGGACCGAACCCGCTCTTAAGAACCGAACTCTTTTTCGGTCCGGATCAACCTTCGGCCCTGAATTACCCTTCGGTCCAAAGACCACTTTCGGTTCCTTCCACTTTCGGCCCACCTACCTTCGGGTCTCAAGCTTCTTGGACCGAACCCTCGGTTCTGACCCTCAAAACCGCACAGCTTCGCTTCTTGATCCCGGTTTTCGAGTAGTTTCGCGTTTTAAGCTCGTTTTTCATGATTTTAACGTGTGATTTTCACCCAAACTCATATTTTGACATATAAGACCCTACATATTCATATTTTAATCACATTTTGGGGGAAATCTTTATCTAAGAATAATATCTTTTGTGCAAGATATTGATTTGGAGTGTTGACTTTCCCATAAAGTAATGACACAAGCTACCTCCCATACCCACTCTATGACAACCTCCAGTCACTATTCACCTCTAGCTAGTCAACTATTTTTCCTCTCACACTCTTCTCCAGCAATTTATCTTGATCAAAGGCTGGACAAATCCTTATCTCTCCTCCCAAAATATTCATTCTTCTCACCAAAAAAAATCAAACCCATTTCTCTCTCACTTTGTCTCTCTAAACTCGAAATTTCAAGGTTGTTCTTGAGCATTCTCCTCCATTTTTGGTAAGTATCTTCATCCTACACTTGAATACTCTACACTCCTTCACTCAAATCATGAATCAATTACACAAATATCGTCATATTTGTGCTTAGGATCTTCAAATCTTCAAGCATCTTTCAAGTGTTCTTGACTTGGAAACTTCTTTTCTTCAACATCCATCCCAAGAAATAACTAAAGGTGAGTTCATACCCCCACATTTTCATGTTTTCTTCAAGTTTTAAGGGGAGAATACAAGTTAAAACACCACAAACTTAACTAAACTCAAACATCAGCTTTCAACAGGAAAGTTTAGTTCCATTCACGGACTGTTTTGAACATCTTAAACTTCATATCTTTCAAAACTGTTTAATATGCAAATAGTTCAGGTTTATAAATTTCTAATGACTACTTGCACATCTCCATACGATTTTTCTACAATTTATGGCGATTTTTACAAAACTGCCTATCATTTCAGAAATGAATTCGGATCAGTCTGTGAAAATGAACATTTTCACACAAGTTAGAGACTTCTAAAGATCATAATAAAAATTATGAACAAACTAGATACATTTTCTAAACTCCCAGAGTTTACGGATTCAATTTTCGACTTCGTATGATTTTTCTGTGATTTTTCTAAAACAGTGCAGAAAAGTTAAAAACTAGTTAAACAACTTACAATATTTACTACACTTTGTAACATGTTGAGCAAAGTGTATAACAATAAGTTTCCAAAAGATGAATGTAGTTCTTGTTAGTTTAACATCATAAACAGAAAATTTGTCATTCATGATAAGGATTTCAAACACTTCTAATAAGTACAATAAACTATAATAAGTATAGTTTATGGATTTTACAATACAAGTATACTACATGAAAAGGGTTTTACTCTCAATACAAATGGGTTTTTCATTTACTACACAATAAACTGTAAAGGGTATAGTTTAGGGATTTCACATTTCAAACATACCGCACGAAAAGGGGTTTCAATTTCACCACAGAAAAGGTTTTACTCGCATACTACACGTAAACTAGTTATCGTAAATTGTGAGACTCGTGTTCATTGTACTCTTAGAGTACGGGTTAAACTTCCTAAATAGTTATAACCAGAGTCTTTTGTAGGGAGAGCGTAATAATTGTGTATAGATCTATATTGGGATTGACAACCCACACCCATGCTGCTTGCAAAAGCTCGATCGGCCGATCGGGGGTGACACATGTCATTTCAATTCCGACGCCTAAAGAACGTCGCAACAGGCATCTCTGTTATAGTATGGTTATAGCGACTCACATAAGGAGATAACGACACATATAGTTTACGGGAATTTCTACTTTAAAAAGGGGGTTTTATCTATTTTGAAACTGCATACAAACACGTTACAAGTACAAAACACACTCTTACACTCGGTCTTGGGATTTAACATTACATAACAATTTATAAGGAAAATATTGGATTTTATTGGGTATTCAATTAAATTACAAACACGTTACAAGCACAACTCACACACATACATTCAGTCTTGGGATTTAAGACTACATAACATTTTATAAGGAAAACATTGGATTTTCTTGAAGTATACATTACATTTACAAACAAAGATTTTCAAACTCAGGATACAATACTCAGTTTTATTTCAAACAGAAACTACTATACATACTGGTAGTAACAAGGGTTTTCAAATTCTACATCCAAAAGCTTATGAACTCACCAACTTAATTGTTGACACTTTTTCGAAATTACTTGTATTCTCAGGAAATCAGTGAAACAGGAAATCAACAGCTTTTGAGGATGGGATGTTAAATCGTCAAACATTTCATTTGTTCATCATAGTGTAATGATATTGAAACATGTAAACTCATACTATGGTGTAACTTTTTCAATCATATTTCTGATGGTTGTATTTACTTTGAGCACTATTATACTCGTTGTTATGATACTATACATGAAGTCCGCCACCCCCGGACGTTTCCGCCATCCTTGGTTTGGGGGTGTGACAGTCATTTACCTATCTTCAAATATTTTACAATTGGATTACGGCATCCCTCTCTGAATTGTAAAATATTGTGTTGGGTCCTAGCCTTAATATTTCATTTTGGGTGTTATATTAAGGATCCTTATCTAATCTAAACTTTGTCTTTATTTTTAGATGTCTACTTCAAACAATACTTCAAACCCAATCCCTTTCGGCTCTTACTCCCTCATGAACTTATGTGGGAGGGTCATCTTCGATGGAACGAATTTCAATGATTGGATTCGAAACATCCGAATGGCCATTCGCTACGAGGACAGAGAATATGTTCTCGATAAAGAGCTTAAGGAGATTGATGAATCTACTGCTACTCCCGAACAGATTGCTGAATACAAGCCCCATGAGAGGGACGCGGCCAAAGTGTCACGTATTATGATTGCTACCATGATTGTTGAGCTTCACAAGTCCTATGAGGACTTCTGGCCTTATGAAATTCATCAGGATTTGATGGAAAGGAACCATCAAAGTGCACGACAGGAAAGGTATGAAATCATAGCCTCCATGATTACTACCAAAATGTAGGATGGAGAGTCCATCACGGCCCACTTGCAAAAGATGCAAAGGTTTGTGGACCGCTTGCTGAAGTTGAATCTAAAATTCGATGAAGAGTTGGCCATAGATATCATTCTA
Organism: Lactuca virosa; assembly: GCF_052849685.1. Lineage (NCBI taxonomy): Eukaryota > Viridiplantae > Streptophyta > Magnoliopsida > Asterales > Asteraceae > Lactuca > Lactuca virosa. The sequence continues at coordinate 8,242,911 of NC_136430.1, read as the reverse complement.
CACTCTTTACCTCCTTGTTATGATCAGTTTCGTATGACCTATCATATGAACAAGGAGGAGGTCACTCTAAGCAAGCTTCAAGGCCTTTTAAGGACTGCTAAAAGTAGTCTTAAATGAAAAATCTGTTGTTTCTACTCCTACTGCTACTGCCCCTGTCTTGGCAATTGGACATGGGAAGGGAAAGAAGAGGAAAACTTCCTCAAAGAGCCACAAGGTAAAGTCCCATGTTGGATCCTCTTCTAGTGGGTCCAAAGGTGGTCCTGCTACACCCTCCTCAAACCCAAAGGAAGCAGAGTGTTTCCATTGTCATGAAAAAGGGAACTGGAAGCGAAGTTGCCGCAAATACTTGTCAGACATAAAGGATGGGAAGGTCAAACCCTCCTTCGCAGGTATTTACACAATTCTGTCTAATAACTCATCACATGCTAATTCTTGGGTCCTTGATACAGGATGTGGTTTTCACATTTGTTCTGATTTGCAGGAACTAAAAGAAAGTAGGGATGTGGAGCATGGGAATATGAACTTGATCATGGGGAATAGGAAAAAGTCGCCTGTCATCAAGATTGGAGTTTATTCTTTGTTGCTTAGTAATAGTTTCAAATTAGAATTGAATAATTGTTGCTACTCATCTGATATGGCAAGAAATATTATTTCCTTTCACAGTTTGTATGATCAAGCTTTTACCTTTTCTTTTAATAATGAAATTGGTGGTTTTAATGCTTATTTTAATGATGTACTTTATTTTGAAGCATTGCCTTGTAATGGTATATATGAAACTGTGATGGTTGTTGATAACTTAGGAAATAATGTGTTGCATATCGATTCTTCCAATGGTTTGGACAAAGAATCCTTATGGCATTGTCGTCTTGGACATGTCAACAAGAAGCGCATAGCCCTACTCCAAAAGGATGGAGCTTTGGAGTCATTTGACTTAAATTCATATGACACTTGTGAATCTTGTTTGCTTGGAAAGATGACCAAGTCACCCTTCACTGGTTCTTGTGCAAGGGGTGAGGGTCTGTTGGATCTCATACACACCGATGTGTGTGGACCCTTCAGAACCACCACAAGGGATGCTAACCGCTTCTATGTGACTTTTACTGATGATTATAGTAGATATGGGTATATCTACTTAATCAAGCATAAGTCAGAAACCTTTGAAAAGTTCAAAGAGTTTAAGCAAGAAGTAGAGAATCAATTGGGCAGGAAGATACAGATGCTTCGATCCGATCGTGGAGGAGAGTATCTTAGTATCGAGTTCCACGACTACCTTTAGGAATGTGGGATTGTTTCACCATTGACGCCACCTAGGACACCACAACTTAATGGTGTGGCTGAGAGGCGCAATCAAACGTTGTCGGACATGGTTCGTTCCATGATGAGTCGAGCTTCGTTACCTATCTCATTCTGGGGGTATGCCTTAGAGATTGCCACCCATATCCTTAATCTTGTCCCAATGAAAAAGGTTAGCAAAACACCTGACGAAATGTGGACAGGGAAGGTTCCCTCATTAGACCACATCAAGGTTTGGGGTTGCAAGACTTTCGTAAGACGAGAGACTCACGACAAGCTCGAACCTCGTAGTGAGCGATGTATTTTCATCGGCTACCCACAAAAATCCTTTGGATATCTCTTCTATAGACCGAGTGACAATGTTGTCTTCGTTGCGAGGATAGGGGTTTTCCATGAGAGAGAACTCATATTCCAGGAGGACAGTGAGAGGCAAATTGACCTTTAAGAGCTTCAAGACTTAAGTGATGAAGGAACCTCAAACACCAGCGCTCAACCTGAGGAGGAAACTCCAGTTGAGCCAATTGACGAGTCCTTACCTCTGAGGCATTCCAGTAGAGTAAGAAATACACCTGAGTCTTATGGTTTCCATATTACTACTGAAGGTGATACATTTATCAGTGATAGCACACTGGTAAATTTGGATGAACCTAATAACTAAAAGGAAGCCATGGCAGGCCCCGAGTCTGCTAAATGGAAGGAGGCAAAGGACAGCGAGATTCAATCCATGTATGATAATCATGTTTGGAACTTGGTTGACAATATACCATGCATTAAGACAGTTGGGTGCAAATGGATCTTCAAGAAAAAGACCGACATGGATGGGAAAGTACACACTTATAAGGCACGATTGGTTGTGAAGGGCTTTACTCAAACTCCAGGAGTTGACTATGATGAGACCTTCTCACTAGTAGCCAAGATTAAATCTATAAGGGTTATGCTAGCCATAGCTGCATTTCATGATTATAAAATATGGCAAATGGATGTCAAAACCGCTTTCCTTAATGGGAAGTTGGCTGAAGATGTTTACATGAATCAGCCAGAGGGTTTTGTCAATGCAAAATACCCTAATAGAGTGTGTAAACTTGAGAAATCCATTTATGGATTGAAACAAGCCTCTCGCAGATGGAAGCTTTGTTTTGATGAGAAAGTCAAAGATTTTGGATTTTCGAGAAGCGAGGATGAGTCCTGTGTATATGTCAAAGCTAGTGGGAGTATAGTTAGTTTTCTGGTGTTGTATGTGGATGACATACTGCTCATAGGAAATGACATCCCAACCTTGCAGGAGGTTAATCCTATATTGGGAAGTGTTTTGCTATGAAGGACCTTAGAGATGATGCTTATATTCTAGGGATAAGGATATTGAGAAACAGGAGTAAAAGACTAATACGACTTAGTCAAACTACCTACTTGGACAACGTGTTGAAACGTTTCAGCATGGAGGAGTCCAAGAAAGGAGAATTACCTATCCAAAGCAATACCAAACTGAGTAAGACTCAGAGTCCAAGTACAGATGCTGAGATAGCAGAAATGAGTCGAATACCATATGCTTCTGTTGTTGGCTCGATCATGTATGCTATGACATGTACTCGCCCTGATGTAGCCTTCACCTTGAGCATGGTTAGCAGATATCAAGGGAACCCTGGTAAAGCTCACTGGACTGCGGTAAAGAATACTCTAAAGTACCTGCGGAGGACTAAGGATTGGATCCTTACCCTCGGTGGGAGTGATGACTTAAGAGTGACAGGGTATAGTGACGCCAGCTTTCAAACCGAAAGAGCTAATTTCCGCTCTCAGTCGGGCTGGATATTTACCCTAAATGGTGGAGCAGTAACTTGGAAAAGTTCCAAACAGGAGACTGTAGCTTATTCAACGTGTGAATCAGAGTATATAGCAGCAAGTGAAGCATCGAAGGAGGCGATATGGCTAAAGAACTTCATCGAAGACCTTGGAGTTGTACCAGCTATAGAGGAGCCTATGGATATTTTCTGTGACAACGAGGGTGCGGTAGCCTTAGCCAAGGAACCAAGGGATCATGGCTTATCCAGGCACATCGACAGAAAATATCACTTCATAGGACATCGAATAGAAGAAGGACTCCTCGTAACGAAGGGGGTATCGTCAGAGGAAAACCCAGCAGATAGGCCTGGCAATCGTGTCGTGTTCGGGTTAACGTGTCGTAGGTTGGCGGGTTGGCGGGTCAAAATATGTCAACCCAAACACGACCTATTTAAATATACAGGTCTCGGGTTGGCGGGTTTGGAACATAAACCCATATATTACCCGCCAACCCATTTATTTATACGGGTTCACAGGTTGGCGGGTTCGTGGGTCAGATTTGGGTTCGTAGGTCAGATTCCATAAATAAAATTGACAATTAAACATGAATAAATTCTTGATGGTTGATGCAAACATATCCGAATTTTACACACTTAAGTCTTAAACATCCAAATGAAGATTTAAAACATTCATAGAAACATGTTCAAACTAAACATTAATACAAACATAGATAATTCAAGTGCTAAAGTAATTTATTATATAATACTTATTAAATATTAATACTTGATACATAAATACATTTAAAAATAAAATAATTTTTTTTATTAAAAATATAAATGGGTTGGCCGGTCAACCCGTTTATTTTTTGAGAAACCCATATATGACCCGTTTAATAAACGGGTTGGCGTGTTGGCGGGTTGAAAAACTCAACCCAAACCCATTTATTTCGTGTCGTGTCGCGGGTCGTGTCGAGAATTGCCAGACCTACCAGCAGATCCCCTTACGAAGGGACTGAGTAGGGTCAAGCACTTGCAGCACGTTAGGAGAATCGGGCTGAAGGATGTTATCAATTTTAATGATTAGATAGACATTTAGAAACTTGTAATAGATAAAATGTAATTGACATTTGATGATTGAATAAAAGAAGTTTTATTTATAAGTAAAGTCACTATCTTGTGTCAATTGTTTACTATTTTTTCATTTTGCATGTTTTGACTTCCAGAATAATAAGACTATTTAAACTATCCACAGTCGATCATACTTTGGAAGTAGGTTATGAAAGTAGACCATCATGAATGGTTTCTTGCAAGATTGTATAAGGTGTTAGACATTGCAAAGTTTGCTATAAACATTCATGAGTGCTCTTGAAATAAGATTTGAGTATTGGATTAAACCCACACTCACATGAATCACTTCATGGAATTTATCACGAGTGATTGTGAGATGATAATATCATATAATCTTCAAACTAAGATACATGAGTTGTTGATTATGAGTTGGTTGTACATTGATAGTGCGAAAACGCATCGATAACTCGATGTTATAAAACACGTTGTTGTGTATGATTTAACGAGTGATTAGTACAAGCATATAAGTCGAGGTTTATCTGTTCCTTTTATCCTAAGAGGATTAAAAGCGATATCTTGGGCCCCTCGATGATTTTGTTTTGACTTATGTGCCGGGACCGGTTAGGACTCAATTGATGTGTTCAATTAAGTTCTATGTTAAACAAATCAGAAATCGAGAAACAAAATGTTGGACAATGAGTATGAATTTAATTCCATGTCTTTGTCCACACGATATCTTGTAGAACAGAGGATTATATGATCACTTATCTAATGGACACATCAGAGTGCGACAGTGGCTTTTTGAGAGCTACGATTGCTAATCGGATTTTAAGTTGCATTGTCAATTATAGTTATTAGACTTATCCAAGTGGGAGACTGTTGGGTTAGGTGTCTCATCCCATAACTATAATTGGTATGTACTTGACCCGATAGTAGCATGGTCCATTTCGGGTTGCCTTCACCAGAATAATTTGATAGATGGATATTTGAGTAAGATGTTATTTATGATTTATTAATAAATTATAAGTATAATATATTAATTGAGGAATCATATAATTTAATTAGTATTGATCAAGAATTAACTTAGAATTAATTTAGTGATCAAAAGAGACTAATTAAATTGATACATATGAGTTGAGCTAATGATCCATGGTTTGATTTGTGATGGGCTTATGGGTTAATCCATGAAGTATTTATCCAAATCAAATGGATGGATCATAAGCTTGTGGGTATGGATTAGGGTTACACATGACCTTTGATATTCTACACACACACACACAGACACATATATATATATATATATATATATATATACATAATCAAAAGCTAAACTCGGTTACACCTTGCATTCCAAGAAGTAGAATCCGATTACTAGTATCCTAAATCTCTCTCATATCCATCTAGTTGTTTATTGGTGTTTGTGACTTGTTTGAGGCCCAACAGTTGGGGTGCTAAGTTCTCATAAGGCCAAAGTCTTACTAGCTACAAAAAAGGTAATCTTCTAACTAGTATTATGATTCATGTATCAAATTTTGTATGCTAGTTTTGGCTTCATGATTTGGATATCAATGTTACATGTATAATTAGAGAAAACTTAGATCCAAAGCATTAGGTTTGTATTTGCACCATAGGAATGTAAGAGTACATAAAACCCAACAATTAGGACCAAAACCCTTAAAATTCAAGACTTTGAAAAGAAATTCCCAACAAAACGTAGTCATAATCCTTTTCAATGTCTACCTTTAACAACATAGCCTTTCTTTGCATTCATTCAAATGAAACATCATATAATAGGCGTTGTTGGTTTAGGTTCGTGAGTTGATATCAACAACATTAGCCTTAACCTTACGCTTACTTCTAGAGAACCTCGAATTTGATGATTTGTTTGTCAGTATAGGAGTTGGATAACTATAACACAATCCAAGGTGACAGTCTGATTTACCTAAGAAAAGACAACTATTGTATGATTCTGTCACTTTTATATTAATTCCCTATTGAACAGTCAATCCCAAATGATATCTCCATATTTTCTTCGCTTTTGATTAACAACATATTGATATTAGTGATGGGTTTGATACAAAATATAATAGAGTCTTTCATAAAAACCGCAACGGAAGCTTTAAAAATTCACTAGTAATTTTTGAGTATATTTTAAAAACAAAACCACCAAGGATCCTTTTAAAAAGGTTAGAATGATATTAAAACCAATCATATGGTGTTTTCTAATGACAACCTTTGGAGCCTTTAAACCCACTTGATTTTGGGGTATTGATGAAGGAAAGATCAAAGAGGATGATCTTCTCTAACAGTATCCAACATTAAGAGTAAGGTACTTGGAATGCTAGTCCCTATCCTACCCTTACCCTTACTTCTAGACAACCTCAAATTTGATGATTCGTTTGTCATTATAGGAGTTGAAGAACTATAACACAATCCAAGGTTACAATCTGATTTACCTAAGAAAATACAACTATTGTTTGATTCCGTCACTTTTATGTTAATTCCCTATTGAACACTCAATCCCAAACGATATCTCCAAATTTTCTTTGCTTTTTATTAACAACATATTTATATTAGTGATGGGTTTTGATACAAAATATAAGAGAGCTTTTAATAAAAAACGCAACAGAAGCTTTAAAAATTCACTAGTAATATTCGAGTATAATTCAAAAAGAAAACCACCAATGATCCTTTTAAAGAGGTTAGAATGATATTAAAACCAACCATAGGGTGTTTTAGAATGACAAACTTTGGAGACTTTGAACCCACTTGATTTTGGGGTATTGATGAAGATGGAAAGATTAAAGAGGATGATCTTCTCTACAAGTATCCACCATTAAGAGTAAGGTAAGTGGAATGCTAGTCCTATCTTATATAAAGTATTTATTAAGCCTTTAAGTGATTAACACAATTAAGCACTAAATGAGAACCACTTTACATCACCAATACTTAGAAGTAATCTTCAAAAGAAAACCAAGAATAAGAGCACAATGAGGCTACGATTTTATGGTGAAAGAAAGAGGAAGAAGAGAGTGATTCACTAGCCAAAAACAAGCTCCATGCACTTTCTTATATAGTCCCATGAAATACAAGCCTTTACATTACAATAATATAAAGTAATGGTAGCCTTTAGGAGCATAGGGAGCAAAAGTAGAAGGTTGACAAGCAACCTCTCTTCTTCATTATAAAATTCGGCCATGGGGTATGCAAGAAGACAAAATTATAACTTAGTTACATAAATGTAACTAATGGTAAATAACTAGTAAGTCTAAAGTTAATCAAAATGTCCAAAACTTTGAACATGACTTATTAAATCATACTATATGATATAATAACTAATTATGCTCTATTTAATTATTATTTTCACAAAAAACAATAATTATTCCCTAATTAAATACAAGAGCTGATTTATTAATAATAAATATTCAAAATGTGCCAACGTGATTAAGGTGTGACCCTCTAGGATCATATGTTATTAGCAATATTACTCAATAATAATTCTTGAACATATAGATCCAACAATTATGTGTTGATTTCAGAGCGATTCATTGTTCCTATATTAAAACATGATCTGGAATACATGTGTAACGTCCCAAAAATACCAAGTAAAATTTTCATTTTAAATAAGTCAGAACCATTCATGCATTATCCCGAAAGACGAATAGAGTAAAAGTATTCTCAAAACATTAGAGTAAACTCATAAATAATCATTGCAGAATAAATCTTTAGGGGATGCAGTGCGATCAAGTCGGGCTCCTCTTTTTATAATTTGAAGTACCTGAAAATGTTTAAACCACAAAACTATAAACACAAAGCTTAGAAAGTTCCCCCAAAATACCACATACACAATATATACAAATATAACAGCACGTGGTTGTGTCGGGTCTGTACAGTGAAGAGACTCACCTGAACTACTCATCAGAAGCTCAACCGCCAACTCAACAACAGAATAGCCAACCCAAGCTTCCTAAAGCCAAACCAAAATAAATCCTTAGTCAAATTCTCAATTCTACTCAAGTTTAACCAAAAGTCAAACTGGTCAAAAAGACAACTGTCAACGGTCAAAGTCAAACACTCAACTCCATCTTTAGTCCTTGACAAAAAAAGGCTTAAACAATCTGGAACATGGGTGTTACAACTCTCCCCCAATTAAATTAGATTTCATCCTTGAAATCTGCTCTTGCAACTTACTCTTAAACATCCTTTGAACCCTTTGTGGGTTCTTCCAAGTCCCATTACTCCTATACAAGTTGTCGTAGTTCTCACATCCCGAATAACAACCACGAACTTATGGTTTCCAAATCCGATTGCACATCCCAAACCTTTGTGCGACACCAAATGGTTGTGAACACCATGATTTTCGAAACTTCGGATGACATCATAAGCAACCGACTACCTTCCACTACCAGTGTTGATTCCATTATCAACAAGAAATATGTTGTAACATCCCGACTCCCAGGTATAATATTTAATTAATTTTCATTGGTGATGTCAGAGCAACTCGACGAGTGGGATGCCCCAACTTGCCGAGTAGAGGCGTTAACAACCGCGTAATTTTTAGGGCCTACTTGACGAGTAGGAGCTGGGTGAGAAAACCCTAATTTTCAGGGTTTGTGTCCTATTTAAAGGACCTTAAGCCCTCATTTCCGCCTCCCTTATCATCCCAACCCTAATCGTGTGTATCCATTTGTGAGAGAGAGAGAGAGAGAGAGAGGAGCTAACTTTGGGTGTTTTAGTGCACATTTGGAAGAGGAGTGAAGAGCATCAAGCCTTGAAAGGAGAAGAGGCTCTTGGATCAAGTGTTTCTCCGTGCTAGCTTTAATTTGGAGGTAAAAAGCTAGCACCTTGATCATGTCTTTTCTAGATCTTTGGAGTTTTAGGGCTTTTCCCCCTTATCTTGTGGTTCTTGAGTTGTTGGAGCTTTCCATGGGGTTGAGACTCCAGATTTGGACAAAATGAGGTCCCATGAGCCCAAAGATCCAAGCTTTATCAAGCTTTGGGCAAGTTTCCATGCATGAAAACCTTTATGGAGCTTGTTTTGGCATTTTGAGTCCTATATGCCATGCATGAACATAAAGCTTGCAGCTTTACATGATGATGTAATCTTAGAAGGCTAGATCCAGAGTATGAGACCTTATTTCTGCATGAAATCGTCTGAATAAGAAAATGGACTGAAGGGACTCGAAGAGTTGGTGAGCCGACTCGACGAGTCGGTTAGGTTTTTCCCCGATGAGTCTGGACGCATTGTAACTCAGTGAGTTGACGAGACAACTCGAAAAGTTTAGTTGGATTTTCACGATATTTCTGAGGAAACGAGGGAACTCGACGAGTCGCATAGATGCACTCGACGAGTTGGGTCAACATGGACTGTTGACTCAAGTGTTGACTTCTGTTGACTTTAGGGTTGGTCAAGACATGGATTGTGGAGACCATGGAAGGGTAAAATGGTCTTTTACCCATTCCAAGAGTTAGAGTGAGGGGTTAGCTTAATTTATTTTGAGTTGTGGTTATAAGTGTTAATTGGAGATGATTATGGCATGTAGGCGGGGATTAGACTGTTCGAGGGGTACGTGGCTTACTTGCTTACTCACAAGGTGAGTCTTCTCACTATACTTACCTGAGTGGTAACATTGTGTGACCGAAGGGTCATACAATATGCTTATTCTGAGTTATGTGATATCATGCATTATTTCTTTGTGATTTATGTTGTGTATTATCCAGAGCTTTATTGAGTTAGGACCGAAGGGTCCAACCCGAGTTGTGGGACCGGAGGGTCTCCACTGAGACACATTGACCGGAGGGTCTTTATCGAGATATAGCCATGAGAGGCTAATGCGATGTGTATGGTATTTTAGGGAACTCACTAAGCTTTGTGCTTACCGTGTTATGTGATATGTGTTTTAGGTACTTCTCAGGATCGCGGGAAGGCGCCAACTTGATTGTACACACGAGATGGAGTTTATGTTTTGAGGATCCTGAATTTTATCAAACAATTTATGAATTTGTGTGCTTGACAATTGGGGTTTTTGAAATGTGATATTGAGAATTATGCGATTTTGAAAATGAAAAAATTTGTTTGAAAATTTACGGTGTTACAAGTTGGTATCAGAGCCTTGGTTTGAGGGATTCGGACGTACCCTCGGGTATGTCCGGACTTAAACTGAGGGTTTGAAACGATTTTTCTGAAAAGAAATGATTTTTCTAAAAATGAGTAATAGTTTTAAAGAGAAAACAAGACGGAGCAGTGTGTACAATCAGCCAGAGCCCGAACGGTGATTTCCTAAAATACCATCACTTGTTATATTATGAGATACTTATGAGATATTAGAGTTGCATGCTAGGGGATAGGCTAGGTATTTCAAAAATTAGGACTAGAGTTTCTTGAGCCATGATGCGTTAGCCTAGGGTATGCTATTGATTGATCTTATCTGCTAATTGCTCTGTGTGTACTGAGTAGGGAGAAACATAGCAAGAATCTTTAGGGAGAGCTTTAAGTAATCTAGGAGAGATACCTAGAAGAGCATTGAGGAATCTATCGAGAGAGTAGTTTGAGAACAGTGAGGGATAGAGTACTGCGAACTAGGATCCTAAGAGGAGGACTTGGGATGACTACGGGTTCATGTGAAAGGTAGTATTGGGCCCGTACTACTGAAGGCACCAGATTTGTATGCGACCCAAGTAAGAATCCTGAGGATGCTAAGGAGCATGTAGGGTCGGGTAATCGAGTGTGTGTGATTGAGCTAGTCTATGATGATTTTCGTGTTGTGTTTCAGAGATATTATGGTGGTTACTCGCCACAACCCCGGGAGCCGTGGGATCAGTGACGAGGAGATCCGCAAGATCATTCATGAGGAGGTGGCCGCAGCTAACAGGAAGGATATACCAGAGATGTTTGGGTCTATTAAGACCACATTGATTGAGACATTCGATGAGCGATACGTTGTTGTTACTGAGGCTGCTGCTGCTGCAGCCACCGCAGCCTTGGCTGCCGCTAGACCACAGTGAGGTGACTCGATGTTGTTCTGGGAGTTCAACAACACGAAGCCACCATGGTTTGATGGGACATAGGATCCAATTGCTGCCATGAGATGGATCTTCGACATTGAGGGGTGTTTCTATACGTGTTCATTCCCAAAGCACCTGAGAGTTCGGTTTGCGCTGAACCATCTTCTCTTGGGAGTGAAGGACTGGTGGAAGTTCGTGACTGTTAGCTTTACTCCTGCAGACCATGCTGCAGTGACGTGGGAGAGGTTTACATGATTGTTCCGAGATAAGTATGTTCCCCAGGTGGAGAGGGAACGGTTAGCCCAGGAGTTTCTGTCTGTTAAGCAGAAGATAGAAACCGTGACAGAGATTTCGAGGATGTTTCATGAGAGGGCGTTGTTTTGCCCTGAGCACGTGTCTACTGAGCAGGCACGTGTGAGCCGGTATTTAAGCATATTGAGGAGGGATATATGGGAGTTCGTGGCGAACTCGTCATACCAGACATTGCCTAAGCTTCAGACCAATGACAAGAGGAGGGAGATTGAGCTAGAGCTATAGGCTAGAGAGGAAGGAGAGTCTCAGGGGAGGGACCGGAGACCAGTGCAGTCACAACCGGCGATGACCGCTAATATGAGAGTTGGGGGCCAGAAGGGCCGCAATTATGGTAAGTGCGGCAAGAGTCATTAGGGATCATGTCAGGCGGAGATTTTCTACAAGTGTGGTAATGAGGGACATATGGCGAAGGACTGTCCTAAGGGATTTGCAGTTTGGTTTCACTGCAACCTGACCGGCCAGTGGAAGGCTGAGTGCCCTCAGCTAACTCAGGGATCAGCTCAGGGTTCTTCTCCTGCTGCTTTACGTGCTACTGATAGTCGGCCGGTGAACGCCGAGACCCCGAGAGCTCGTGGGAGAGCTTTTCAGCTGATAGCGGAGGAGGTCCGCGCAGCACCTGATGTTGTGGCTGGTATGTATTTCCTTATTCCTGTTATTTTGAGATTTGTTTATGCTTATGCTTTGTTGTATATAGGTACTTTTCTTGTGATTTCTGTGCCTTCTTTGGTGTTATTTGACTCGGGTGCGAGTCGATCCTTCGTGTCTTTGTCTTTAAGTCGTCACATTAGTGTCAGGCGTGAGATGTTGAGTCGACCTCTGAGGGTTTCTATAGCCGACGAGCATTCGGTGTTTGCCACTGATGTATTCCGGTGGTGTGTATTAGAGATTTTTGGTGTTGAGTTCCTGATAGATCTGGTGCCGATAATGATGGGTGATATCTGTGTCATAGTGGGCATAGATTGGTTGAGCCAGTTTGGAGCTATGATTGACTGTGAACGTCAAATGGTGACCATACGAGACCCTAGTGGGGGAGTACTTACTGTGTATGGCGAGGGGACCAGATATGGGTCAGCTTTCTGTTCTGCTGCCACGGCGAGACAGAGTTTACGACATGGATGTATGGGGTTTTTAGCATATGTGATGGATACAAGGGTTGCCACTGAGAGGCCGAGTTCTATCTCCGAGGTTCCGATAGTGTGCGAGTTCCCGGATGTGCCTCCCGAGAGGCAGGTGGAGTTTCGGATTGATTTGATTCTGTGTGCGGTGCCTATTGCCAAGGCACCTTACTGCCTTGCGCCGCCCGAGATGCAAGAGTTATCCTCGCAGCTTTAGGAGCTATTGGGGAAGGGTTTTATTAGACCGAGTAGTTCACCATGGGGAGCGACAATCCTTTTTTCAAGAAAAAGGATGGTTCACACCGGATGTGTATCGACTACCGGGAGCTAAACAAGCTGACGGTCAAGAACCGATATCCACTACCGAGGATCGATGATTTATTCGATCAGTTGCAGGGGGCGTCTTGGTTTTCAAAGATTGATTTGAGATCTGGGTACCATCAGATGAGAGTTTGCGAGGAGGATATCTAGAAGACGGCCTTTAAGACTCGTTATGGGCACTAGGAGTTTGTGGTGATGCCTTTCGGGCTCACCAACGCACCGACAACATTCATGGATCTCATGAACCAGGTGAGCAAGCCCATGTTGGACAGGTCAGTGATCGAGTTCATCGACGCCATTTTGGTGTACTCGAGGTCCAGAGAGCAACACGATGAGCATCTTTGAGAGATTCTGGGGGTATTGAGGACTGAGAGGCTTTATGCCAAATTCTCTAAGTGTTATTGCTAGTTACGAGAGGTCCAGTTCTTATGACACCTCATTAAACAGAATGGGATTTTGGTTGACCCGGCCAATATTGAGTCAGTTATGCGATAGGAGGTGCCGAGGTCCCCATCCGAGATCAGGAGTTTCCTTGGCCTGACAGGCTACTACCGGAGATTTATCTGAGATCTCTCCAAGATTGTCGTTTCTCTTACCATACTGACCAGGAAGGGTGTTATTTTCGCTTGGGGGCCTGAGCAGCAGGCATCATTCGAAACTCTTCGCCAGAGACTGTGCGAAGCTCCAGTGTTAGCCCTTCCCGAGGGAGTGGAAGACTTTGTAGTTTATTGTGATGCATCAATATCAGGAATGTGTGTCGTGTTGATGCAGAGGGGGCACGTGATAGCATATCCATCGAGGCAGTTGAAGCCTCATGAGACGAGGTATCCCACCCACGATTTGGAGTAGGGGGCGGTGGTGTTCGCCTTCAAGATTTGGCGTCACTACCTTTATGGTGTCCGGTGTACCATATATACGGACCATAAGAGCCTGAAGTACCTTATGGATTTTCCCAACCTAAATATGAGACAGAGGAGGTGGTTGGATGTGGTGAAGGACTACGACTGCAAAATTTTGTATCACCCTGGCAAGGCTAACGTGGTAGTTGATGCCCTAAGTCTTAGAGCAGTGAGTGCTCTGATCCGAGACGTGTGCATGAGGATGACGGTGATGACTCCAGTCTTAGATACCATTCAAGAGGCCTAGGTGGAGGCCATGAGACCAAAAAACCATAAGAGAGAGCGGGTGATTGGACACATTTCAGAGTTTGAGACTGATGGTCGGGGGCTTATGACCTTCCGTGGGCGGATATGGGTGCCATATAAGGGTGGAGCTCGACGAATTTTGATAGAGGAGGCCCATAGGTCGAGATTTTCGATTCATCCGGGAGCCACCAAGATGTATTTGGACTTAAAAAGGGATTATTGGTGGCCGTGTATGAAGAGAGATGTGGCTTGGGTAGTCGAGAGGTGCTTGACCTGTCATTAGGTCAAGGCGGAGCACCAGTGTCTCATGGCAAGTGACAGCCCTTGGAGGTTCCCCATTGGAAGTGGGAGCAGATTTCTATGGATTTTATCACCAAATTACCGAGAACCGCACGAGGTGTTGATGCGATATGGGTGATTGTAGACCGGTTGACGAAGAATGCTCACTTTTTGGCGATTAGTGAGAGCTCTTCTGCTGAGAAATTGGCCGAGATCTACGTTCGGGAGGTGGTGGCACGACACGGGGTGCCAACATCTATAGTGTCAGATGGGGATGTGCGATTTACTTCCAGGTTCTAGAAGAAATTTCATGAGGAGTTGGGTACATGACTGCACTTCAGTACAACCTATCACCCACAGACTGACAGGCAGAGGGAGCGGACGATTCAGACACTCGAGCACATGCTGCGTGCATGTGTTATGAACTTCGGTGGAAGTTGGGAGACATAATTGCCCTTGGCTGAGTTTTCATACAACAATAGCCATCACTCCAGTATTGGTATGCCTCCCTTCGAGCGTTTGTACGAAAGGAGATGTTGAACTCCCATTTGTTGGGGAGAGGTAGGGCAGAGGGTGATGGGGAGCACTGAGATAGTGCTCAAGACGACTGAGTAGATTTAGCAGGCCAGACAGAGGTTACTGACGGCCAAGAGTCGTCAGAAGAGTTACGCAGACCGGCGACGATCCGAACTGGAGTTCCAGGTCGGAGATTTTGTCCTTCTGAAGGTATCGCGATGGAAAGGGGTGATCCGATTCAGGAAACAGGGAAAGCTGGGTCCTAGATATATCGGTCCATTAAGAGTGATCGCTCGCATGGGGAAGGAAGCTTATCGGCTGGAGCTGCCTGCAGAGTTGAGTCAGATTCATAACACTTTCCACGTATCCCAACTGAGGAAGTGTGTAGCCGATGAGACGACAGTGGTCCCTTTAGAGGACATTTAAGTTGATGAGCGACTGAACTACTTTTAGAGGCCGATAGAGATCTTGGATAGGAAGGTGAAGGTTTTGAGGAATAAAGAGGCGCCCTTGGTTTAGGTTCAGTGGCAACATCGGAAGAGATCCGAGTGGACTTGGGAGCCGGAGTCCGAGATACGGGAGCAGTACCCGGTGTTGTTTCCGAGGGATGACTTCGAGGGCGAAGTGTGATTCTAGTGGGGGAGAATTGTAACATCCCGACTCCCAGGTATAATATTTAATTAATTTTCATCGGTGATGTCAGAGCAACTCGATGAGTGGGATGCCCCAACTCGACGAGTAGGAGCTGGGTGAGAAAACCCTAATCTTCAGGGGTTGTGTCCTATTTAAAGGAACTTAAGCCCTCATTTCCGCCTCCCTTTGTAACACCGTAAAAATTCAAACAAAATTTTCATTTTAAAATCACATAAATCTCATTACACATTTCACAAATCCCAAAGTATCCAAATTATCAAAGCAGAAAATCCATAATTGTTTGATAAAAAATCCGGGATGCTCAAAACATAACACTCTCTCTCTCTCTCTCTCTCTCGTGTGTACAATCAAGCCGACGCCTTCCCGCGATCCTAAAAAAGTACCTGAAACACATATCACATAATACGGTAAGCATGAAGCTTAGTGAGTTCCCCAAAATACCACATACACAAATAACAAGCCTCTCTTGGCTATAACTCGGAATGGAACCTCCGGTCATGCGTCTTGGTGAGGACCCTCCGGTCTCCCAGCTCGGTGTAGACCCTCCGGTCATGTGTCTTAGTGAAGACTGTGACAACCCGATATTTCAAGTCAATGTAATTTTCAAAAAGTCAAATATTATAATCTATTTTGGAATCAATAAAAATAGCGTCAAAAATGAATTGTTCAAAAGTCTCAATTAGGATACATAAAATGTTAGATATCGTGTCAAGGCTTTCAGAGATATAAAGAACACTCAAATCCGAGTTATAACGAAGAAGTTACAACCAATCGAAAATCCGCGACACAACCGGTAAAACACTGTTAAGCGTAAAAAGTGAAATTTCAATAAAATACTTTGTAGCCTTAAGTATCTAAACGAAAGTCGTAGATAATAACAAACCGTGAGCGTACATAAAAAGAACATCCAAATCTGACTTCGTATGATGAAGTTATGATATTTCTAAGTTTCAGAACAACAATAGACAGCTAAAAAATCGAAATAAAGATCGAACGATTTTTAGCCGACGCAACCTAAATGAGAATTGAAGATCTCGACAATAGTAGTACAACGGTAAAAAGACAGACGAAAACGGACATCGGATGAAGAAGTTATGAATTTTTAACGGATTTATCCTGTCCCGGCCTATTAAAAATTATATAATTAAAAATAAATTCAAAATTTGCCGACGAAGTCTAAACGAGAGTTGTAGAGTATATTCTCACCTACGCGTGGATATAAAGAACGTCAAAAACGGAGCTCGTATGCAAAAGTTACGGATTTTCAAAGATTTGGGCACACACTTCGAAGTTTATCCAAAGGATTACGCCCCGCGTACGAGGGTACGCCCAGCGTACGCAGATGAAGGGCCTCGGATCGACCACGTTGCCCATATGCCCTCTACTCCCGTCCCATCCGAAGACCAACGACCGATGACGTCAT
Source organism: Lactuca virosa (assembly GCF_052849685.1). Classification (NCBI taxonomy): domain Eukaryota; kingdom Viridiplantae; phylum Streptophyta; class Magnoliopsida; order Asterales; family Asteraceae; genus Lactuca; species Lactuca virosa. Next base: position 8,226,005 of record NC_136430.1, on the reverse strand, counting down.
CGCTGACATACGCCCCGCGTACGAGGGTACGCCCAGCGTACGAGCTGCGGACGAGGTACGCCCCGCGTACTTCGGAGTACGCCCAACGTATGAGGCTGCCTCCACCCCTATAAATAAGATGCGAGGGTTCTGGCTTCTTTTGCCAACTCACAACCTTTCTCCCATATTTTCTCCCTCCCGAGCTTCCCGAAACTATCCCGATGCCCCGATTACGTATCCAAGTCCCGACGAAGGTCCGAAGCTCTGAGATTCCCGAAAAATTCACCACTCTCCGGTCGAAGTGCTGCCCGAGAAAATCTCGTTTTCTTCAAATCATCACGCTTTCCAGGTGAGTTCATACCCCTACATTTTCATGCATTTTTCATGTTTTAGGGGGGAATTACAAGTGAAACACGAGAAAAACTTATGCTAAAATACACATCGTTACATATGGTTTCAAATATTTTACCTACATTTTGTTTATAAATATTAAACAATATTACTACCAACGTTACACTTCACATGCAAAGTTGATATTACACCGAGTTTTATCACCAAATGGAACACACTTTCGAAAAACTATAATGGGTATAGTTTACAAGTTAGTCATGACATCTTTACATAAAGACTGTAAAAAGGAAATACTTTCATTTACAAGAAATGTGGACTTTTCATTCCGTAAATCTATTGATACTAAGTTTTGTGAGACATCCGGCTTCACCGTACTTTCAAGTACACATTTCAAGTCCTGTATTATAAACCATAATCTCTTGTAGGGAGAGCGTGATACTTGTGTATACATCTATACGAGATTGACAATCCCGCACCTAAACTGTTAGCTACAGTTAGACCGGCAGGTCTGGGGTGACAAACGTCATAACACTGCGACACCTGAAGACCGTTGTTACAGGCAGTCTGGGTCAGTAACATGGTTATAAAACTCACATGAAGTATCAAAATATTTTTGATTTACGAGACCCTTAAATGCATTCAGTAATTACATTATATATGTATAAATCCACTTTCACCATTTTAGCATGAAAGATACTATTGCATCCCAGTCTTTGGAACTTTTTCAAACTACCACACATACATGGAAAATATTGGATTTTCTGGAAACAAGCTCAGTCATTTTTACCGAAAGACATACAAATTTTAGTACAAAAACGCTTATGAACTCACGAACTTAATTGTTGACACTTTTTCAAAACTACTTGTATTTCTCAGGGAATCAGTAATACATGTAAAACATCAGCTTTTGGAGAAGGGACGCTAAGGCGTCAGTTTTCAAAAATTATTTAATCATCATATTTGTAATATACTTTTGGAGACATGTATCACATGCAACAATGTAACTTTTAGATTATATTTATGATGGTTGTGTTTACTTTCTTTACAAATATTCAACTGTTATGATACTACGTGAAGTCACCCAACCCCGAATGTTTCCGCCATTCTGGTTTGGGGGTGTGACAGATTGGTATCAGAGCATTGTTTATAGTGAACTAAGTATATCGAACCACATAAGATATACAAACTATAAATGAAATAGGGACTAAAATCCTCTGACAAATCGTTTTTCACAAACTATGCTTTTAATAAATTAAAATGATATATATATATATATATATATATATATATATATATATATATATATATATATATATATATATATATATATATATATATATATATATATATATATATATATTATGAAAGTATAAGTACATGCATGCATCGGTCTAGTATCATGGTCAAACCATACAAACGTATAAAGACAAGTTGGACACTACGATTTGGCCTCGGGGTATGTAATTAGATCAAGAATAAATATAGCCTGATCAACTATATTTATCCGAGATATGACCAACGTATGTCGGGGAATGGTCGTAGTGAGCAACAAGTCAAAAACTTACCAAAGAAAACACTAGAATCAAACTTACAAATTTAAAATACTATAGGAGTATTTTATGGTACTATGAGAACTGCAATAATCGTGCGAACCTCGAGATTTATTTAGAAATAGGAATCGTCAAATAAATAGGATTATCCTTATCAAAAATTACCCTTTTTACTCCCAATTTTTATGTATAATCCTCTTACCTCTATTGTCGATCAGAGGAAATGGCAGGATTTCACATTCTCGGGGATCCCTACTACCCTAACCAAGGTAATGGAGGCTGGATTGAGGAGGACCCAGAAGAAGATCCCGAAGAGATTCCCGAGGAAGAGCCAGAAGAGGATTCCGAAGAGGATCCCGAGGAAGACCCAGACGAAGATTCAGAAGAGGAAGGAGATGGTGGGAGCACTGACTCAGAACCAGAGATCTACAATCCTCCCCGAGGAGCAGCAAATCCCCGAAGGAACTTTCAGGGCCCGACGCCCCACTGGGCTGTGGACCTGAAACGATTGAGCAAGGAAAAAGGACAACGACCACCTTACGGCATGGGACAAGGCTTTTATAACCTCAGCAATGGAGGTTCGGCGGACAGGGCACTCCCTGTCATGGTTCGTCGCATCGCCAACCAAGGCGAGCAAGCAAGAGTGAACGCCGACTGGCTCTTGGACATTGGCGCCACCGCTACGGTCACTGCAGTACGTCTTTGTCGTCTAAACGAAGAGCATGAGCGAACAATAGAGCACACCTTTTCCCTTCAGAAAGACACTACTGCTACTAGAGCCGAAGTGAGGGAGTTCCATAAAAGCCAAGTCGCAATGGAGAGGCGCATCATTGAGGCCGAACGTCAAGTAGCACGAGCTCAGACTTCCACAACCACATACCATGGTCCGCAACGTACCACCCGCTCAGAGTAGAGCGCGTACTTCTGGCGCTATGTATATACTTATCGACTAAGCGTTGGCCCTACTCTTTCTTTTATAAATGTAAACCCGACGGATTATGAGTGCATAATTCGGGGGTCTGAATGCTGTCAAAATTTTCCCGCTTTCATTGATGTACCCTAGACCTATGTAAGGTCAAATTTTCCTGATCGTTGTATCTAATATTAATATCAATGATATTGACACACATTTATTATTTCTTTGAGTATTCCATTAAGTTCTTAAAATACTAAGGAAATCATACACTTATTATTGTGAGTTTCCATTAACTTACAAAATTCGGTAATCTTCGGAACGCAAAACATATAATACTAAGACTTTCCATAATGATTATGAAGACTTATCAAGAATTCGTCTCTTAACTTATGGCAGAATCATGCCGCCAAGAAGGAATTCCTGGCACTTCAATACTGCAGGAGCACCAACACCACCTCCACCACCACCTCCATCGATGGATGCTGCTACCTTTCAGGCTGCTGTAACGGCTGCTGTAACCGCAGCAATGACACAAATGAGTAACAACGGATCAGGAGGAGGAATAAATAACTCTTCTAATGGCCAAAACCAGGGTCGTTCCGGGGAATGTACTTACAAGGACTTCACCAAAAGCAAACCCATACCCCTTTAATGGAACTGGGGGAGTAATGGCTCTATCCCAATGGATAGAGAAAATGGAAGCCGTATTCGAGATCTGCTCATGCCCAGAAGAGAGCAAAGTAAAATTTGCTGCCTGTACTTTCTTCGAACGACCCTAACGTGGTGGAATGGTAACGTCAAGTCACTAACTCTGGTGGTGGCAAACTCCATGGGTTGGGAGAACCTGAAGCAAATGCTACTGCGAGAGTACTGCCCAAGGGGCGAGATTCAGAAACTTGAACAGGAGCTTTGGGGCCTTACTATGGTAGGCTCGGACATCACAACCTACACAAATAGGTTCAGTGACTTGACAATACTTTGCTCAGGGATGATGGCCCTAGAAAGCAAGAAGGTGGAAAGGTATATCTGGGGGCTGTCGCCCTAGCTTCGAGGAAGTGTGCTAGCTTCCAAACGCACGACGTTCGGCAGTGCCAAACAACTGGCATAGTCCCTCGTTGATCATGGAGTCTGCCAAGATGTCATTACCGTAGTCCCAGAACCAACCAGAGGAAGCAACAACAATAACAGCAATGCCAACAACAACAACAACAAAAACTTTTGGAACAAGAGGAAAGGTCAATCTTCGCAAGAACCTTCAAAGAAACACCAGATAGTGGCGGACCATGCCGCTACTGCCCCCAATGTTATCCCTGTTACCCCTACGCCAGTAAAAAAAATATGCTGGGAACCTACGAAAGTGCAACAAATGCAATTACCATCACAACGGAAATTGTCGGGAGATGCACTGTAAAAACTGCGACAGGAAAGGGCACACTGCCTGTTTGTGTAAGGCACCGGTGCGACCAATCACCCAAGTTCCTGATGCTGGAGTGAGCCAAGCATGTTATGGGTGTGGGGAAACTGGGCACTACAAGAGGGATTGCCCTAAGGAAAAGAATGATGGCGGCGTAAGAAGAGTGCTGGCAATAGGGCAGAACGAAGCAATAGCTGATCCCATAGTGGTTACGGGTACGTTTCTCCTCAACAACATTTATGCATGCATACACTTTGACTGTGGTGCGGAGAGGAGTTTCGTGAGCCATAATTCAAACACTTACTTAATCAAAAACCCCAATCACTCAATAAGATATTTACAATAGAAATGGCAAACGGTAAAACAGAAAGCACAAACGAATTATATGTAGGCTGCATACTAGCTCTAAATGAACACTCTTTCCAAATCGATCTAATGACGATCACTATAAGAAGCTTTGATGTCATCATCGGTATGGATTGGTTAAGACTTCACCATGCCGATATTCTATGTCACGAAAGGGCCGTTCACCTTAATCTGCCAAGTGGCTAAACTCTTGTCATTTATGGTGACAAACCCGATACCAATTTACAAATCATCTCTTGCGTCAAAGCCCGAAAATATCTGCACAAAGAGTATCATGCCTTCCTAGCCCACATGGTAGATAAGAAACGAGAAGTGAAAGACATTAAAGACATTCCGGAAGTCTGCAACTTCCCCGGCATTTTCCCTGAAGTTCTTCCAGGAGTTCCACCAGAACGTCAAGTCGAGTTCAGAATCGACTTGATTCCCGGGGCTACCCCAGTAGCAAAATCGCCGTACCGTCTAGCACCGACAGAAATGCAGGAATTATCCAGCCAGCTGAACGAACTTCTCAGCGAAGGATTCATCAGACCGAGCTTCTCACCTTGGGGAGCATCGGTTCTGTTCGTAAAGTAGAAGGATGGATCCTTTCGCATGTGCATCGATTACCGAGAACTGAACAAACTCACGATCAAGAATCGATATCCCTTACCACGTATAGACGATCTGTTCGACCAACTACAAGGAGCGAGCTACTTCTCCAAGATCGATTTAAGATCTGGGTATCACCAGCTGCGAGTTCTGGAAGGAGACATTCCCAAGACGGCATTCCGAACTCGCTATGGTCGCTACGAGTTTGTAGTAATGCCCTTCGGGTTGACAAATGCACCGGCGGTGTTCGTGGACTTGGTGAACCGAGTATGTCGTCCTTTCCTGGACAAATTTGTGATCGTGTTCATTGATGATATACTCATCTATTCAAGGAGTAAAGAGGAACATAGCCAACACCTCCGACAGGTCTTGGAAACATTAAGGACAGAGAAGCTATACGCGAAATTCTCAAAGTGCGAATTTTGGATTCGGAGAGTAGATTTCCTAGGTCACGTGGTCAGCAAGGAAGGGATACATGTGGACCCTTCCAAAATCAAGGCAATCGAGAACTGGTCAACTCCAAGGACTCCAACAGAAATCCGACAATTCTTGGGCCTTGCTGGGTATTATCGAAGGTTCATACAAAACTTCTCGAAGATTGCTAAGCCACTTACCACCCTGACTCAGAAAGGTGTAACCTTCAGCTGGGGAGAAAAACAAGACGCTGCGTTCCAAACACTGAAGCGAGCCCTGTGCAGCGCACCTATATTATCCTTGCCAGAAGGAACAGAAGACTTTGTGGTCTACTGTGATGCGTCAAACCAAGGCCTTGGGTGTGTTCTAATGCAACGAGGAAAAGTCATCGCATACGCCTCGAGACAGCTCAAGACGCACAAAGTCAACTATACTACACACGATCTCGAACTAAGAGCAGTCGTTTTCGCTCTAAAGATCTGGAGACACTATCTCTACGACACGAAATGTACAATCTTCACCGATTATAAGAGCCTTTAGCACATCCTCAATCAAAAGGAACTCAACATGAGGCAAAGACGATGGGTAGAACTACTAAACGATTATGAATGTGAAATTCGTTATCATCCCGGAAAAGCTAATGTAGTAGCTGATGCCCTCAGCCGAAAGGAATACTCGGGCCACCGAGTGAAATCCTTAACCATCACGATCCATTCAAACATGTCCACACAAACCAAGGAAGCTCAAATAGAAGCCTTGAAATCCGAAACTGTGTCGGGGTAGGCCTTAAGAGGAATGGATAAGAATCTCGAAGTCAAGGATGACGTAGTTTGTTACTTCATGAATCGGATCTGGACGCCGAAGTTTGGCGGATTCAGAGATGTTGTCATGCATGAAGCCCATAATAATCGATACTCTGTACATCCCGGTTCAGACAAGATGTATCTGGATCTCAAGAAATTTTATTGGTGGCTAAACATGAAAGCCGAAACTACTACCTATGTAGGCAAATGTCTGACTTGCGCCAAAGTCAAGGTAGAGTACCAAAAGCCCTCGGGGTTATTGCAACAACCTGAAATACCCGAGTGGAAGTGGGAACGGATAACCATGGATTTCGTAACCAAGTTACCCAAGACAGCGGGTGGGCTTGACACCATCTGGGTGATCGTCGACATGTTAACCAAATCCGCGCACTTCCTATCAATAAAGGAAACGGATAAGCTGGAGAAACTAACTAGAACATACATCAGGGAGATTGTACAACTGCATGGTGTACCAATATCCATTATCTCGGACCGAGATAGTAGATTCACCTCGAGGTTCTGGCAGTCACTACAAAAATCTCTAGGAATGAGGCTAGACATGAGTACCGCCTACCACCCACAAACCGATGGTCAGAGTGAGAGAACCATTCAAATCTTGGAAGATATGCTAAGAGCTTGTGTGATCGATTTTGGTAAGGCTTGGGATACCCATTTACCATTGGTTGAGTTCTCGTACAACAATAGCTATCACACTAGCATCAAGGTTGCTCCATTCGAAGCCCTCTACGGCCGTAAGTGCAGATCACCTCTGTGCTGGGCTGAAGTGGGTGACACGCAACTAGCTAGAGGTCAAGTACCCAACAACACTCTCACTGGCCCGTAAATCATAAGGGAAACTACCGAGAATATTGTCCAAATCTGAGAACGACTAAAGGCTTCAAGAGACAGACAAAAGAGTTATGTGGATAAAATACGGAAACCCTTGGAATTCCAGGTTGCGGACCGGGTGCTATTGAAAGTCTCACCCCGGAAGGGATTAATACGTTTCGGAAAGTGTGGGAAACTAAACCCTAGGTATGCCGGACCATTCGAGATCCTTGCCAGGATCGGCCCGGTGGGATACAAACTTCGATTACCGCATGAACTCAATAACGTACACCCTACCTTTCACGTGTCAAACCTAAAGAAGTGCTTGTCCGATGAGACCCTCGTCATCCCTCTGGACGAAATCGAAATCAACGAGAGTCTACACTTCGTAGAAGAGCCAATAGAAATCATGGATCGGGAAATTAAAAGAACTAAACAAAGTCGCATACCCATTGTGAAGGTCCGTTGGAATGCCAAGCGAGGACCTGAATACACCTGGGACACGAGGATCAGATGAAACAAAATTACCCGCATCTTTTTCCTAGTCCATAAACTCTATCTTAGATTAAATTTCGGGATGAAATTCCCTCTAACGGGGGGATGATGTCACAACCCGATATTTCAAGTCAATGTAATGTTCAAAAAGTCAAATATTATAATCTATTTTGGAATCAATAAAAATAGCGTCAAAAACGAATTGTTCAAAAGTCTCAATTGGGATACATAAAATGTTAGATATCGTGTCAATGCTTTCAGAGATGTAAAGAACACTCAAATCCGAGTTATAACGAAGAAGTTACGACCAATCGAAAATCTGCGACACAACCGGTAAAACACTGTTAAGCGTAAAAAGTGAAATTTCAATAAATAACTTTGTAGCCTTAAGTATCTAAACGAATGTCGTAGATAATAATAAACCGTGAGCGTACATAAAAAGAACGTCCAAATCTGACTTCGTATGATGAAGTTATGATATTTCTAAGTTTCAGAACAGCAGTAGACAGCTAAAAATTCGATATAAAGATCGAACGATTTTTAGCCGACGCAACCTAAACGAGAATTGAAGATCTCGACAATAGTAGTACAACGGTAAAAAGACAGACGAAAACGGACGTCGGATGAAGAAGTTATGAATTTTTAACGGATTTATCCTGTCCTGGCCTATTAAAAATTATATAATTAAAAATAAATTCAAAATGTGCCGACGAAGTCTAAACGAGAGTTGTAGAGTATATTCTCACCTACGCGTGGATATAAAGAACGTCAAAAACGGAGCTCGTATGCGAAAGTTACGGATTTTCAAAGATTTGGGCACACACTTCGAAGCTTATCCGAAGGATTACGCCCTGCGTACGAGGGTACGCCCAGCGTACGCAGATGAAGGGCCTCAGATCGACCACATCGCCCCTATGCCCTCTACTCCCGTCCCATCCGAATACCGGCGACCGATGACGTCATCGCTCACGTACGCCCCGCGTACGAGGGTACGCCCAACGTACAAGCTGCAGACGAGGTACGCCCCGCATACTTCGGAGTACGCCCAACGTACGAGGCTGCCTCCACCCCTATAAATAAGATGCGAGGGTTTCAGCTTCTTTTTCCAATTCACAACCTTTCTCCCATATTTTGTCCCTCTCGAGCCTCCCGAAACTATCCCGACGCCCCGATTATGTATCCAAGTCCCGACAAAGGTCCGAAGCTCCGAGATTCCCGAAAAATTCACCACTCTCCGGTCGAAGTGCTGCCCGAGAAAATCTCGTTTTCTTCAAATCATCACGCTTTCCAGGTGAGTTCATACCCCTACATTTTCACGCATTTTTCATGTTTTAGGGGGGAATTACAAGTGAAACACGAGAAAAACTTATGCTAAAATACACATCGTTACATATGGTTTCAAATATTTTACCTACATTTTGTTTATAAATATTAAACAATATTACTACCAACGTTACACTTCACATGCAAAGTTGATATTACACCGAGTTTTATCACCAAATGGAACACACTTTCGAAAAACTATAATGGGTATAGTTTACAAGTTAGTCATGACATCTTTACATAAACACTGTAAAAAGGAAATACTTTCATTTACAAGAAATGTGGACTTTTCATTCCGTAAATCTATTGATACTAAGTTTTGTGAGACATCCGGCTTCACCGTACTTTCAAGTACACATTTCAAGTCCTGTATTATAAACCATAATCTCTTGTAGGGAGAGCGTGATACTTGTGTATACATCTATACGGGATTGACAATCCCGCACCTAAACTGTTAGCTACAGTTAGACCGGCAGGTCTGGGGTGACAAACGTCATAACACTGCAACGCCTGAAGAACGTTGTTACAGGCAGTCTGGGTCAATAACATGGTTATAAAACTCACATGAAGTATCAAAATATTTTTGATTTACGAGACCCTTAAATGCATTCAGTAATTACATTATATATGTATAAATCCACTTTCACCATTTTAGCATGAAAGATACTATTACATCCCAGTCTTTGGAACTTTTTCAAACTACCACACATACATGGAAAATATTGGATTTTCTGGAAACAAGCTCAGTCATTTTTACCGAAAGACATACAAATTTTAGTACAAAAACGCTTATGAACTCACGAACTTAATTGTTGACACTTTTTCAAAACTACTTGTATTTCTCAGGGAATCAGTAATACAGGTAAAACATCAGCTTTTGGAGAAGGGACGCTAAGGCGTCAGTTTTCAAAACTTATTTAATCATCATATTTGTAATATTCTTTTGGAGACATGTATCACATGCAACAGTGTAACTTTTAAATTATATTTATGATGGTTGTGTTTACTTTCTTTACAAATATTCAACTGTTATGATACTACGTGAAGTCACCCACCCCCGAATGTTTTCGCCATTCTGGTTTGGGGGTGTGACAAAGACCCTCTGGTCTCACAACTCGGTTTGGACCCTCCAGTCCTATCTCAGTAAAACAGAAAATAATATAACACATATGACAAGGATAAAATGCATAGTATCACACAACTCAGTATGAGCACATAAGACCCCCGATCGATAACTCAATAAGACCCTCCGATCGAAAACTCAATAAGACCCTCCGGTCACACAGTACTACGAATCAGGTAAGTATAGTGAGAAGACTCACCTCGCAGAGTAAAGCAATGTATCCCACACTCGAGTTGCTGGTCTAATCTCCGCCCCTCCATGGTCTCCAAAATCCACAGTTGACCAAAACCATAAAGTCAACGGATGTCAACAGTCAAAACTGATCCAACTCTAGAAGTCAACGGAAGTCAACACCCAAGTCAACGGTCCATGTTGACTCAACTCGCCAAGTACAACTCATGAACTTGTCGAGTCCCTCAGAACTCAGTAAATTGAGAAAACTCGGTTCTACTCGCCGAGTTGCTAGCCAGCTCATCGAGTCCATGCAGCGTCCAGAAGACCAGGGAACCTACCTACTCGTCGAGTTGTCTTATTAACTGGTCGAGTCCACTCTGAATCCAAAGACGGGTAAAACCCTCTAACCTCGTCAAGTTGTCTCACCAACTCTCCGAGTCTGTAACGCGTCCAAACCATCGAGGTAACCGACTCGTCGAGTCCGTTAAGTATATTTTCTCATTTAGACGATTTAAGTCAGAACTAAAACCCCAAACTCTATATCTAGCCTCCCAAGGCTGAAATACCATGTAAAGCTACAAGCTTTACGTCCATGCATGGCACCTAGGGCTCAAAGTGCCAAAACAAGTTCCATTTAGGGTTCTAAGCATAAAAGCTCTCCTCTAGCTTGATAAAGCTTTGACCTTTGGGCTTAAGGGACCTCACGACGTCCAGATCTGAAGTCTTAATCTCTTGGCAAGCTCAAAATACTCAAAGTCTCAAGAAAAGATGGAAAAAGCCCTAAAACTTCCTAAAAACGAGATCTAATCAAAATAATGAGCAAGGTGGTGACTTTTTACCTTCAACAGAAGCTAAGGACGGATAAACACTGGATCCAACAGTCCCTTCTCGTTCCAAGCCTTGATACTCTTCTCTTCTCTTCCAAAAGTGCACTAGAATGCCCAAAGTTATCTTCTCTCTCTCTCTCTTTCTCTCACAAATGGATACACACAATTAGGGTTTGTCACAGAGGGCTAGGATGATAAGGGAGTCAGAAATGAGGGCTTAAGGCTCTTTAAATAGGGTGCAAGCCCTACAATTAGGGTTTTCTCAACACAGACTCAACTCGTCGAGTCCAGCCTTCGACTCGACGAGTAGACTTCATAACTCGCATGACCAGCTCAGCTCGTACACGACGAGTCGGGGCCAACCAACTCGTCGAGTAGGTTCTACAATGCACTATAACTCTTCAAGTTTCAAATCTAGGATTCGGGGTGTTACAATTCTCCCCCACTTGAGTTAGATTTCGCCCTCGAAATCGCTCCGTAACAACACATTGATCGAAACCCATAACCCGAGAAGCACCACCGAAAAATCTCATGGTCCTTCCCATACTAACGAACTGACCCGCTTAGGTCTGATACATCAGATGGAAAACAATACCCCTCAAAATGAAACCAATCTAAGAATCCAGAGTCTCATCCCGCCTACTCAATACACAAATTGATCTAAACTCAAGCTCGATAGTGTGATTCAACAACAGAATTGGAACCACTCATTTCTAATATGATACTCAACTCATGACCCGAGACCCACAGATTCCTACGTACACCATTTCCCCAATTCCTTCCGATTGCGAGAACCCCTCCTCTACTCGAGATATAACGATTCCCGACCATCACGGAGACCCCAGTCTCGCCCCTGGTCCGGCCACCAGGTTCCCGAAGACTCGATTGGCAAGGCTACCCAAGCCTAAGAACCCCTCTGCGTCTCACCCTAACTAGTAAAGGCTACAACCCCCGCAGTTTTACAACACTCTCTCATTGACTATAAGTGCTATGGCTCTCCGTAGTCTTATGGCACCTCGTGAATGCTACGGCTCCCCGCAGTCTTACAATACTCTGTCTAACTGACTCATGAATGCTACGGCTCTCCACAGGCTCACAATACTCTCTCTCTCTCTCTCTCTCTGAATCATGCATGCTACGGCTCCCCGCAATATTACGATACTCTCTCATACGGACTCGTGAATGCTACGGCTCCCCATAGTATTACGATACTCTCTCGTACTGACATCGTGAATGCTACGTCTCCCTGTAGTATTACGATACTCTCTCGTACTGACATCGTGAATGCTATGGCTCCCCGTAGTATTACAATACCCTATGTTACTCTCCATGGGCTCACCCCACGGTCTTCCCTGACAGTCCTAAGTGATTTCTCCCACCCGGATCCGCTCACTCTCTTATCACCCCACAATCTCATCCTCAAGTCATCACCACACTGAGGTCACTATCTAATACTCCACGATCCAACTTAGTTAGGTGCATACACCTAACCAGATTATGCATCACCACTCTTGACTTAAGTTCTCGTAGACAGGGAACTCTCCTCAGTACAGTCACACTCTTGAACAATTCCCTTCTGGCGACAATTAGCTGATTATCTCACATCTAGAGATATAGTTGCTTGATGTTCCACTTGGCGTCTGACATACCCAAGCAACCATACTACAGTCTGGTTCTCCAGATGTACCATTCTTGACTCAGGGCGTACCACACATCACTCGATGACCTTCCAGACAATGTCCAAATAACTCCAAGTACCCCGAGTCTCAGATGAAAACCTCAGAATTCTCCCAACGCGACTGCCTCTAGTCACCCAAAGTTTCATACCGACAGATCACCGGACATCTCAACTGTCCCAAATTAGTCATGGCTCTCATTCTGAAAATAATGAACTATCACACACCTCATTTCCAATTCCTTAACCAACATTCCATCGTGTGAATTATGATAGAAGCAAGAGACCTTACTATCACAGTCGATATACAACGTAAACATTTAGGGCTGCGCCCTTATCTACTCCTCTTGATTACCTAGAACTTATGCTAAAATATGCCTTAATATACTCAACTAAGGCATATCTATGTCCTCATCCATCTCAGTCCCCACCGATGACTCTCTTATGGTATAAGAAATACCTCGCAACAGACATACTACAAATACTCTGGTGAAAATATCGCAACTATATGCTACCCCATGGGGTTTACCTCCAAATTATGAAACCGGAAGCTCTTTACCTCTTTCTCTCCACATGAGAAGTGGAAAAGTGTAATTCTCGTCTCAGAAAGTGGCACCTCAACCATCGGCCGATCACTCAACCCAGACCGCAATCCTACACAACGTATCATCTCCACTTTTCTCAAGTCCTGCGACTCCAACTAGTAGCTCACCAGTCAAACTCCTTGGGATCTAAACTCAATTTTTCTCGCAAGGTAAGCTCTATCAAAGCTCAACCGACATGGACCTCTGGCCCGACAGTTTACCATACCTATTCTCAGTCTGAACACCCATCGTCGGATAACTAGTAAAGATGGAAACACACTCTGCTACGAATCATGGTACCCGAACCATGTTATCTCCCCTCAACCTGCTATTTAGAACCTCTGGAATTCTCCCTTTTTCGAGTACGGGTCCTCTGCTTTCAGTAGTACGGGCCCATACTGCCTGCCACATCTACCCATACTTTCCACACGAATCGTCCCAAATTTCCTAAGTAGCTGCTCAACCTTCTCGATCACCAATCCCGTTACATATGTTCGCTCTCCAGAGAATACTCTCCACTATCATCGTACTCATCTGACTAAAGTCACTCCCTAGGCTGTTCCTAGGTTCTCACACTTCTTTGCCATCAGCTGCTGAAGAACTACTCATGATGCCAACCGTCTACCTCCTAAATATCGTCATATTCACTTAGTAGCTGTCTCCCATCATCAAGAGTTCCACAAAGCACAAAGCAAGCAGCATTCGGGCATCGAATCACCTCCTACAAGACGCAAAACCAGTCTAGCACACAAATCCACTCGTTCTATCCGCAACTCTAAAAGGCGTTACTGAACTCAGGCAACCCTACCTCTCGTGGGTATCTAACTACTCTCTCAATAGATTCCTCAAATTTACATCTAGGTATCTCTCCTATATTACTCCGCTACTCAAAGCTCTCTCTAAAAGATTCCTGTTAGGTACTCCTACTCAGCACATACTCAGGGAAAATAACAGATACATCGATCAATAGCATCTCCTAGGCTAAGGCATCACAAATCAGGCAACTCTAGCCCTAAATATAAAATACCTAGCCTATCCTCTAGCATGTATCCCTAATATCTCACAAATATCTCATAATGTAAACAAATAAGGGTATTTTGGGAAATCACCGCTCGGGCTCTAGCTGATTGTACACACTGCTCCATCTCTTTTTTTCTCTTAAAAACTGTTACTCATTTTAGAAAAATCATTTCTTTTTGAAATTTTTTCTCAAATCCTCAGTTTGAGTTTAGACACACCCGAAGGTACATCCGAATCCCTAAAACCAAGGCTCTGATACCAACTTGTAACACCGTAAATTTTCAAACAAATTTTTCATTTTAAAATCACAAAAATCTCATTACACATTTCACAAATCCCAAAGTATCCAAATTATCAAAGCACAAAATCCATAATTGTTTGATCAAAAATCCAGGTTCCTCAAAACATAACTCTCTCACTCTCTCTCTCTCTCTCTCTCTCTCTCTCTCTCGTGTGTACAATCAAGCTGGCGCCTTCCGCGATCCTGAGAAGTACCTGAAACACATATCACATAACACGGTAAGCATGAAGCTTAGTGAGTTCCCCAAAATACAACACACATAAATAACAAGCCTCTCATGGCTATAACTCGGCATGGACCATCCGGTCATGCATCTCGGTGTGGACCCTCCGGTCGTGTGTCTCAGTGAAGACCCTGTGGTCTCACAACTCGGTTTGGACCCTCCGGTCCTATCTCAGTAAAATAAAGAATAATATAGCACATATCACAAAGACAAAATGCATAATATCACATAACTCAGTATAAGCACATAAGACCCCCGATCAATAACTCAATAAGACGCTCCGATCGAAAACTCAATAAGACCCTCCGGTCACACAGTACTACCACTCAGGTAAGTATAGTGAGAAGACTCACCTCGCAGAGTAAAGCAATGTATCCCACACTCGAGCTGCTGGTCTAATCTCTTCCCCTCCATGGTCTCCAAAATCCACAGTTGACCAAAACCCTAAAGTCAACGGAAGTCAACAGTCAAAACTGATCTAACTCTAAAAGTCAACGGAAGTCAACACCCAAGTCAACGGTCCATGTTGACTCAACTCGCTGAGTACAGCTCATGAACTTGTCGAGTCCCTCAGAACTCAGTAAATTGCGAAAACTCAGTTCTACTCGCCGAGTTGCTAGCCAACTCGTCGAGTCCATGCAGCGTCCAGAAGACCAGGGAACCCTACCTACTCGTCGAGTTGTCTCATCAACTGGTCGAGTCCACTCTGAATCCAAAGATGGGTAAAACCCTCTAACCTCGTCGAGTTGTCTCCCTAACTCTCCGAGTCTGTAACGCGTCCAAACCATCGGGGTAACCGACTCGTCGAGTCCCTTAAGTCTATTTTCTCATTTAGACGATTTAAGGCAGAACTAAAACCCCAAACTCTAGATCTAGCCTCCCAAGGATGAAATACCATGTAAAGCTACAAGCTTTACGTCCATGCATGGCACCTAGGGCTCAAAGTTCCAAAACGAGTTCCATTTAGGGTTCTAAGCATAAAAGCTCTCCTCTAGCATGATAAAGCTTGGACCTTTGGGCTTAAAGGACCTCACGAGGTCCAGATCTGAAGTCTTAATCTCTTGGCAAGCTCAAAATACTCAAAGTCTCAAGGAAAGATGGAAAAGCCCTAAAACTTCCTAAAAACGAGATCTAATCATAATAATGAGCAAGGTGGTGAATTTTTACCTTCAACAGAAGCTAAGGATGGATAAACACTGGATCCCATAGCCCCTTCTCGTTCCAAGCCTTGATACTCTTATCTTCTCTTCCAAAAGTGCACTAGAATGCCCAAAGTTATCTTCTCTCTCTCTCTCTCTCTCTCACAAATGGATACACACGATTAGGGTTTCTTACAGAGGGCTAGGATGATAAGGGAGGCGGAAATGAGGGCTTAAGGCTCTTTAAATAGGGTGCAAACCTACAATTAGGGTTTTCTCAACACAAACTCAACTCGTCGAGTCCAGCCTTCGACTCGACGAGTAGACTTCATAACTCGTGCGACCAGCTCAGCTCCTACACGACGAGTCGGGGCCAACCAACTTGTCGAGTAGGTTCTACAATGCACTATAACTCTTCAAGTTTCACATCCAGGATTCGGGGTGTTACACCCTTATCATCCCAACCCTTTGTGAGAAACCCGAATCGTGTGTATCCATTTGTGTGTGAGAGAGAGAGGAGCTAAACTTTGGGTGTTAGTGCACATTTGGAAGAGGAGTGAAGAGAATCAAGCCTTGTAACAAGAAGAGGCTTGTGGATCAAGTGTTTCTCTGTCCTAGCTTCAATTTGGAGGTAAAAAGCTACCACCTTGATGATGTCTTTGATATATCTCTTTCTAGGGAGTTTTAGGGCTTTTCCCCCAATATTTTGTGGTTCTTGAGTTGCTGGAGCTTTCCATGGGGTTGAGACTCCAAATTTGGACAAAATGAGGTCCCATGGGCCCAAAGATCCAAGCTTTATCAAGCTTTGGGCAAGTTTTCATCCATGAAAACCTTTATGGAGCTTGTTTTGGCATTTTGAGCCCTAGATGCCATGCATGAACGTAAAGCTTGCAGCTTTACATGATGAGTCAGTCTTAGAGGGCTAGATCCAGAGTATGAGACCTTATTTCTGCCTGAAATCGTCTGAATAAAAAAATGGACTGAAGGGACTCGACGAGTTGGTGAGCCGACTCAACGAGTCGGTTAGGGTTTTCCCCGATGAGTCTGGACGCATTGTAACTCGGCGAGTTGACGAGACAACTCGACGAGTTAAGTTGGATTGTCACGACATTTATGAGGAAACGAGGGAACTCCACGAGTCGCATAGATGCACTCGACGAGTTGGGTCAACATGGACTGTTGACTCGAGTGTTGACTTCTGTTGACTTTAGGGTGGGTCAAGACATGTATTGTGGAGACCATGGAAGGGTAAAATGGTATTTTATCCATTCCAAGATTTAGAGTGAGGGGTTAGCTTAATTTATTTTGAGTTATGGTTATAAGTGTTAATTAGAGATGATTATGGCATGTAGGCGGGGATTAGACTGTTCGAGGGGTACGAGGCTTACTAGCTTACTCACAAGGTGAGTCTACTCACTATACTTACCTGAGTGGTAACATTGTATGACCGAAGGGTCATACAATATGCTTATTCTGAGTTATGTGATATCATGCGTTATTTATTTGTGATTTATGTTGTGTATTATCCAGAGCTTTATTGAGTTAGGACCGGAGGGTCCAACTCGAGTTGTGGGACTGGGGGGTCTCCACTGAGACACATTGACCGGAGGGTCTTTATCAAGATATAGCCATGAGAGGCTAATGAGATGTGTGTGGTATTTTGGGGAATTCACTAAGCTTTGGGCTTACCGTGTTATGTAATATGTGTTTCAGGTACTTCTCAGGCTCGCGGGAAGGCGCCGACTTGATTGTACACACGAGATGGAGTTTATGTTTGAGGATCCTGGATTTTATCAAACAATTTATGAATTTGTGTGTTTGATAAATGGGGTTTTTGAAATGTGATACTGAGAATTATATGATTTTGAAAATGAAAAATTTGTTTGGAAATTTACGGTGTTACATCTGCGACTTGACAAAGAAATTCCTTACAACTAACTTGTAAGACCCAAATTCCAGTGAAAACTGCTCAAATCGGAAACTCTCAAAATTACAACCGCAAACGAACTCCATCAATATATTTCCCAAAACTGGGAACTCATTAGTTTAAACTTCAAAAACCGTACCCTGGTACTGATGATCATTGATTCGTCATACCTACCCCTAGTTCTCTAACCAGAACACCACCAATTTATGCCGAAAGAATATTTATAACATCCCGATTGTGAATTTCCACAAATCTCAAATCCGGAAGTTGTGCCCAAAAACCTTAAATATACGCTTAAATTCCTGACAAGTCATCACCAACCCACTGCTCCTACAAGCACATTGATAGTTCATCCAATAATTTCACATTGCACCTGAATCCCTTATCAGCTCGGGTGTATATTCACCTGACAAATCACTTGAGACATTTACAACGAACCTCATTACTCGAGATTTCAGAACCAATATCCAACATTGGTAACCAAACCCATAATAAACCATCCTCAAGAAAATCGGGGTTCCCAATTGCAAACATTCATCAAGCGACTTTCGATGAATAACTAATACAACCACCAAAATATACTTCTACTATCGTTACGATCTAAACCAGTTGGTCACTGAGTCTCCCAACTCCCAACACTGCACTAATACCCAAGAATGCCAATAGGACTAACGCTCCAAGACCTAACAGTCTCATTCAAATGATTATCAGGTCCCGCCCATAAGAATCATACCACCACTGGTTCACGATACATTGTGACACCTTCTAACCACTAAAATGATAGGCCCACGGTACTACGTCGATCTTGTCGTTATTACATCACTATCCTAGAGACTCACGACCAACACCATAGGGGCATAAAGATACTCAACCATCAATCCCCCGACTTGCAGGAACCTAATCAACATCCATCTTAATGTTAACCGAATACGAATATGGGTCATACCCTTCTATCATGCACAATTCCTTTCATAGTACAGGCAGCTACAATTGCAAATTTTAGGCAAAAACATGGTCGCACACAACCATAGAATGAGATAGGCGGTTGCACTCTTGTTACAATTTAAGAGCTACAAGCCAATTAAGAACCATGCCAATAACTCGAGCCAAGTGTTCCCATGCTATCTTATTTAACCTACATATATCCCTGAGGGAAAACATATAACCAACCCTAGATCTACAACACTCCATATCCCTCACAACCCTTACCCATCGGGTGTGGTACCAGTAGATCTAATCGAAATAATGAACCTCAACCACCAATAGAAACATCCTCATGAATGGTCGAAGACTAAGATCCCATACCTTTATTGAAACTGAACAGATCCCACCAATACGCAAATAGCTAGATATAACTTCCAAAACTATCAGAAATATTGTCAAACTCTGGTCGGATTAATCGAAAATACCAACCCTTCCGTCGCGACATGCCAAAAATGAATTCTACGCAGATCCAAAGCCACACTTAAAAAACTAAACAACCATGCCTCAACCTCCGAACTTCCAATAACCAAGGACATCTGCCAAACCCGTTGTAACATTCGAGATTTTGTATGTTTCCTTTGTAACCTTTATTGTAAATTGTTTTAGCATTTTCGTCCCTAGCTAGTATGTGGGGCGTACTCTATGAGTACACTTAGCATACTAGATCATCGATGGATTGCGGATTCACCCACGTATGCGGTGCATACGTGGGAGTACGCATGGCATACGTAATACATGGGAAAACCCTAATTTTTAGGGTTTGTGCCCTATTTAAACAACTTAAGACACCCTTGGACCTCATAATGAACAACCTCCATCTCTCTATACGCTAAGATCGAAAACCTAGTTGTTATTTGTGAGATTTAAGCTGAAAAGTGAGTTTTGGTGGTGTTTTTGGTGAAGCAGAAGAAAAAGAACACTTGGAGGTTGCTTGGGAGTGGCTTGAGCTTGTAGATCCGTAGTCATCTTCATCTTATCAAGCCATTTGAGGTAAAAAGCTCTCATCTTGATGGTTCTTTATGCTAGATCCAACTTAGGGTGTTATTTGTGCATTTTTGTGTCTTTTAAGCCATATTTGAGATTACGGTCTACTTCAGAAGCCATGGATGTTAGATCTTAGCACATTTGAGGTCCCTTGTCCATAAAAATGCAACCTTTTCGAGTTATTTTGGTCCATGCATGTGTTAGGTTCCTTGTTATGGTTCTCTTTGAGTTTTGAGTCTTATTAAGACATGCATGGGAGTAAAGTTTCCAATTTTACATGTTAAGCCACCTTCTAGAATCAGATATGAGAGTTTGGCATGATGGATTAATCGATTAAGTGCTTAATGGGTTGGATTAGTTGTCAGCGGAGTACGCGAGGAGTAACCAAATCGTACGTTGCGCGTACTAGCCCCGGAAGCAGTACGCTAAGAGTAAGTCTGAGTACATGTAACGTACTCAGTAGGTTGCCTTCAGTTGACTTTGACAGGTTTGGGCCATATTTTAGACTTTTGGGGTTTGGGCCATATTTTGGACTTTTGGGGTTTGAGCCATGTTGGGCCATTAGACTTTTGAATTTGGGCCATAGATAGACTATGGGCTTTATTGGAATTAGTTCCATGATGGTTTTGGGCCCAATTAGTAAGTTGGGCCATATTGGGCCTTCAGATGCTATTTAGGAATTTGGGCCGTTTGGGCAAATGGGTTGGGCCTTGGTTTTGGGCCAAGTAATAAAAAAGGGTAAAATGGTCTTTTACCCTGGATGTTGGACAAGTAATTTAGATTCATGAATTTGGGTTGAGATACAACTATTAATTGGATATTATTTGATGGTGTTAACGTGGGGATTTTCCGGATCAGCAGACCGCGATTTTATCTGAGAGATTCAGTAGCTTGAGATGAGTCTCCTCCCAGTGTTTAGCGGGTCGAAGGCACCAATGTCGGCCCATGATTTATTATGATTAGGATGCTAGTTGTCTGTGTGACTCTTGCATGTGTAGTATGTGTGTAACACCTCGAATCCTAGACGAGAAATTTAGGAGTTATAATGTACTTTCGAGGACCTACTCGATGAGTTGGTTGGTCCCGACTCGTTGTGTAGGGGCTGAGCTGGCGACACGAATTATGAATCCTACTCGTCGAGTTATAGGGTTGGACTCGACGAGTTGAGTCTGTATTGAGAAAACCCTAATTTTAGGGCTTGCACCCTATTTAAAGGCCCTTAAGCCCTCATTTCCGCCTCCATGAGCATTGAGACACACTGAGAGAAACCCTAGACGAGCTGTAGTCGTTATAAGAGAGAGAAAGGCTAGAGAGTTTTAGGGCTTTATCCCATCTATGTTTTGGTTTGGAGTTGTTGAGCTGGTCATGGGAGTTGAGACTATAGATATGAGCTATATGAGTCCCTATGAGCCCAAAGTTTCGAGCTTTATCAATCTTTGGGCAAGTCTTCAAGCGTAAAGACCTTTTTGGAGCTTGTTTTGGCATTTTGAGCCCTATATGCCATGCATGAACGTAAAGCTTGTAGATTTATGTGGTATCTCAGCCTTGGGAGGCTAGATCTAGAGTTTCGGGTTGTGAATCTGCCTTAAAATGTCTGAATGAGAAAGGAGACTTAAGGGACTCGCCGAGTTGATGAGCCAACTCGACGAGTCGGCTAGGGTTTTCCCCGACGAGTCTGGACATGAGTAACTCGACGAGTTGATGAGACAACTCGACAAGTTAGGATGGATTTTCGCGACATTTCTGAAGAAACGAGGGGACTTGACGAGTCACAGAGATTCACTCGACGAGTCAGGTCAACATAGACTGTTGACTCGAGTGTGGACTTCAGTTGACTTTAGGGTTTGGTCAAGACAGGGATTATGGAGACCATGGAGGGGTAGAATGGTCTTTTACCCATTCCAAGAGTTAGAGCGAGAGAATAGCCTTTGGTTTATTTAGAGTCGTGATTGAAGTGTTAATTAGAGATAATTATCATATGTGTTTGGCAGAGGCTGGATCGGTGATTTGTGTACGAGGTTTATTTGCTTGCTTACGAGGTGAGTCTTCTCACTATACTTACCTAGAGTGGTAATCTTTGTGTGACCGAAGGGTCTTTTGTGCTTATATTGAGTATTTGTGATATCCTGCATTATGTCTTTGTGATTTATGTTGTGTATTATTCTGAGCTTACCGAGTTAGGACCGGAGGGTCCACCCGAGTTGTGGGACCGGAGGGTTCCACTGAGATACATTAACCGGTCTTATTCGAGTATAGCCATGAGAGGCAAATGAGATGTGTGTGGTATTTTAGGGAACTCACTAAGCTTCGTGCTTACCGTGTTATGTGTTATGTGTTTCAGGTACTTCTCAGGATCACGGGAAGGCGCCGACTTGATTGTACATACGAGGCAGAGTTATGTTTTGAGGATCCTAGATTGTGTTTAAACAATTTATGAACATGTGATTTTGATAAATTGTCATTTTGGAGATTTGTGAACTATGTTTATGAGAATTTTGTGATTTTAAAATGAAAAAAAAAATTGTTTGAAAATTTTTGGTGTTAAAAAAATTGAGCGTTGGTTTGAGGGATTTGGATGTACTCTCGGGTATGTCCGGACTCAAACTGAGGATTTGAGAAAATTTTAAGAAAACAAATGATTTTTCTAAAAATGAGTAAGAGTTCAAAGAGAAAACGAGACGGAGTAGTGTGTACAATCAGCCAGAGCCCGAGCGATGATTTCCCAAAATACCCTTACTTGTTTGTGTTTTGAGATATTCATGAGATATTAGGGATGCATGCTAGTGGATAGGCTAGTTATTTCATATTTTAGGGCTATAATTGCCTGGTTTGTGATGCCGTAGCATTGGAGTTGTTGCTATATGTTATTTGCCCTGAGTATATGCTGAGTAGGAGTATCTAGCAGGAATCTTTTAGAAAGAGCTTCGAGTAGAGAAGTAATCTAGGAGAGACACCTAGATGTGTATTCAAGGAATCTACTGAGAGAGTAGTTAGATATCCACGAGAGGTTGGGTTGCCTGAGATCAGTAATGCCTTTTGAGTTGTGGATAGAGCAAGTGGAGTTGTATGCTAGAGTGGTTTTATGTGCCGATGGAGGTTATTCGATGCTCGAATTCTACTTGCTTCGTGATTTGTGGAACTCTTGATGATGGAAGTCAGCTACTAAGGGAATATGACGATATTCAGGAGGTAGATGGATGACATCATAAAGAGTTCTTCAACAGCTGATGGCAAAGAAGTATGAGAACCTAGGAAGAGCCTAGAAAGACATTTTAGTCAAATGAGTACACTGATAGAGGAGAGTATTCACTGGAGAGCGACCATGTATAACGGGATTGGTGATCGAGAAGGTTGAGGAGCTACTTAGGAAATGTGGGACGATTCGTGTGGAAAGTATGAGTAGATGTGGCAGGTAGTATGAGCCCGTACTACTGAAAGCAGAGGACCCATACTCGAAACAGGGAGAATCCCAGAGGTTCTAAATAGTAGGTTCAGGGGGGATAACATGGTCCGGGTACCATGATTCGTGGCAGAGTGTATTTCCATCTTTACCGGTTATCCGACGATGGGTGTTCAGACTGAGAAAGGATATGGTAAACAGTTGGGCCAGAGGGCCATGTCGGCTGAGCTTCGACGGAGTGTACCTTGTGAGGAAAATTGAGCTTAGATCCCAAGGAGTTTGACTGGTGAACTACTAGTTGGAATCGCATGATTTGAGAAAAGTGGAGATGATACGTTGTGGAGGATTGCGGTCTGGATCGAGTGATCGGCCGATGGTTGAGATGCCACTTCTGTGACGAGAATTTCACTATTTCTGCTTCTCGTGTGGAGCGAAAGGGATAACGAGCTTTCAGTTTCATATTTTGGAGGTAAACCCCGTGGGGTAGCATATAGTTGCGATATTTTCACCATAGTAATTGTGGTGTGGTTGTTGCGAGGTATTTCTTATACCATGAGAGAGTCATCAGTGGGGATTGAGATGGATGAGGACAAAGAGATGCCTTAGTTGAGTAAGGCATACTTTTTAGCATCAGTTCCAGGTGATCAAGAGGAGTATGCCGAGGCGGCGACCCTCGTTGCCTACGTTGTGTATCGACTGTGAGAGTGAGGTCTCTTGCTTCTATGATGATCTATGTGATGGAATGTTGGTTGAGGGATCAGAAACGAGGTGTGTGATAGTGTATTATTTCCAGATTGAGAGTCGTGAGCAATTCGGGGCAATTGGGATATTTGGTGGTGTGTCGGTATGATATTTCGGGATGACTAGAGGTAGTCACATTGGGAGGATTCTAAGGATTTCATCTGTGATTCAGGATGTTTGGGAGTTGCTTGGTCTCTATCGGGAAGATCATCGAGTGTTACGTTGTACGTTCCAAGAGTCAAGTGTGATGTACCTGGTGAAACAGTCTGTGGAGTAGACTATTGATATGCCAATTGGTGATGGTTCGAACCCTGAGTGGGGGAGAACTGGGTATTCTATTGAGAGGATCAACGATTTGTTCAAGTGCAGTTAGAGAAATGGTTATGGAGATCTGCGGTACAGACACATGAGACTTGGGTTACTGGTGGATGAGGCAAAGTGCTGAGTGAAATGATGCATGTTGTACGTGTTCAGGAAAGGAGGAGTGTATCCACAGCGGGTAGTCGTTGGTCAGGGACCCTATTGTGGATAGGAATTCTTGAGTTTGTAGTGGTTGAGTTCGAGGCGGTTGGATCGTTGAGGTCCAGTTTCGACTGTTGAGAATTTCTAGTTTGAAGTATGGGTTGTTACATACACTCCGGGAAGGGCAGCCGTTGATTTGGCAACCAACTTCAGAGTCAGTATGAGTATTCTCGCATGGATTTTGAGCAGTAGAGGATGCGGTTTCGGATTGTCGTCAACGTGTTTTTAGTCATTGACGATTCCTACGTGTTTCAAATTGTGAGTTGGAGTATTTCGCGGTTTTGAGTTGTGCGAGTGGAAGATCAGTGGTCGAGGCAAGAAATTATGAGATTCTGAGTGGGTGCATTGCGGTATCCAAGTATGATGCCTTGAATGGAAGATCAGTGGTTGAGGCAAGACAACGTGAGGTTCTGTGATGGTGTACCGAGGTATCCGAGTATGATGCCCTAATTTTTTTTTTGGATTATTTTGAGACTTGAGTTTGTGAGATGGCAAGTGGAGTACCGAGTGACTATTGTTCCAGTGGGAACCCTTCAACTAATTGTCATCGAACGGGATTATCCAAGAGTGGGAATTGTAGCTAGAGAAAGTGTTTTGTTGCGACGATTTTCGTCAGGAGTAGTGATGCTTAATCTGGATGGGTGTGTGTACCTATTTATGAGTGGACTGCGGAGCATGAGTTAGTGAACTCAGTGGGGTGATGACTCGAGGATGAGATTGTGGGGTGATAAGAGAGCGAGTGGATCCGAGTGAGAGTAATCACTTGGGAATGTCAGGGAAAAACCGTGGGGTGAGCCCACGGTGAGTGAGAGAGTATTGTGAAACTGCGGGGATCCGTAGCTTTCACGAGTCAGTGAGAGAGTGTCGTAAGCCTGCGGGGAGCCGTAGCGTTCACGAGTAAGTGAGAGAGTATCGTAAGCCTGCGGGGAGCCGTAGCATTCACGAGTCAGTAAGTTTGTGTCTTAAGACTACGGGGATCCGTAGCACTTATTAGTCAATAAGGAGGAATGTTGTAACTACGGGGAGCCGTAGTATTCACTAGTCAGAGCATGACGTAGGGGAGTTCTTAGGCTTAGGTAGCCTTACCAATTGAGTCTTTGGGAAACCGGAGGCCGGACCAGGGGCAAGACTGGGGTCTCCGTGATGGTCGAGAATCGTTACATCCCAATTGGAGAAGTGGTGTACACATAGATTTGTGGATCACGGGGCGTGAGTTGAGTATCAGATTGGAGATGAGTGGTTCTAATCAGAGTTGGCAGTGTGTTATCGGGGTCTGTTATTTGATGGGCGAGTAACATGATTATATCTTGCATGGGCGGTCTAGCAGGGAGACAGACCACTAGAGTTTCTAGGTTGTGGAGAGTCAGAACTGGTACGCAACGACAGAGGGGTCCGTCCTATTTTGGGATTGGGAGTTCTTGATTAGGTTCGGGTGTCTTGGAAGGGAGGTTGTTGTATGATATGAGATTTTATTTTGGTGGTGCTTCTCGGGTTATTGGGTTTGATCCACGTGTTGTCAAGGAGCAATTTCGAGGGCGAAATCTAATTCAAGTGGGGGAGAATTGTAACACCTCGAATCCTGGACGAGAAATTTAAGAGTTATAATGTACTTTGGAGGACCTACTTGACGAGTTGCTTGGTCCCGACTTGTCGTGTAGGGGCTGAGCTGGCCACGCGAATTATGAATCCTACTCGTCGAGTCGAAGGGATGGACTCGACGAGTTGAGTCTGTATTGAGGTAACCCTAATTTTAGGGCTTGCACCCTATTTAAAGGCCCTTAAGTCCTCATTTTCGCCTCCCTGACCATTGAGACACTGAGAGAAACCCTATACGAGTTGTAGTCGTTATAAGAGAGAGAAAGGCTAAAGATATTGTGTTCAAGTGCATTTTTAGAAGAGGAATGAAGAGCAAGAAGGTTTGGAACGAGAAGAAGATTTGGGTCCAGTGTTCCTTCGGTGCTAGCTATCAATTGGAGGTAAAAAGCTATCTCCTTGATCTTTCCTTTTGTTAGATCTCTTTCTAAAGAGTTTTAGGGCTTTATCCCATCTATGTTTTGGTTTGGAGTTGTTGAGCTGGTCATGGGAGTTGAGACTATAGATCTGAGCTATATGAGTCTCTATGAGCCCAAAGTTTCGAGCTTTATAGGGCTTTAGGTAGGTCTTCAAGCGTAAAGACCTATATGGAGCTTGTTTTGGCATTTTGAGCCCTATATGCCATGCATGAATGTAAAGCTTGTAGCTTTACATGATATCTCAACCTTGGGAGGCTAGATCTAGAGTTTGGGGTTGTGAATTTGCCTTAAAACGTATGAATGAGAAAAGAGACTTAAGGGACTCGCCGAGTTGATGAGCCAACTCGACGAGTCGGCTAGGGTTTTCCCCGACGAGTCTGGACATGAGTAACTAGGCGAGTTGATGAGACAACTCAACGAGTTAGGATGGATTTTCAAGACATTTCTAAAGAAACAAGGGGACTCGACGATTCATAGAGATGCACTCGACGAGTCGGGTCAACATGGACTATTGAATCGAGTGATGATTTCAGTTGACTTTAGGGTTTGGTCAAGACAGGGATTATGGAGACCATGGAGGGGTAGAATGGTCTTTTACCTATTCCAAGAGTTAGAGAGAGAGAGAATAGACTTTGGTTTATTTAGAGTCGTGATTGAAGTGTTAATTAGAGATAATTATCGGTAGAGGCTGTATCGGTGATTCGTGTACGAGTTTTATTTGCTTGCTTACGAGGTGAGTCTTCTCACTATACTTACCTAGAGTGGTAATCTTTGTGTGACCCAAGGGTCTTTTGTGCTTATATTGAGTATTTGTGATATCCTGCATTATGTCTTTGTGATTTATGTTGTGTAATATTCTGAGCTTACTGGGTTAGGACCGGAGGGTCCACCTGAGTTGTGGGACCGGAGGGTTCCACTGAGATACATTGACCGGAGGGTCTTACTCGAGTATAGCCATGAGAGGCTAATGAGATGTGTGTGGTATTTTGGGGAACTCACTAAGCTTCGTGCTTATCGTGTTATGTGTTATGTGTTTCAGGTACTTCTCAGGATCATGGCAGGGCGCCGGCTTGATTGTACACACGAGACAGAGTTATGTTTTGAGGACCCTAGATTGTGTTTAAACAATTTATGAACATGTGTTTTTGATAAATTGTCATTTTGAAGATTTGTGAACTATGTTTATGAGAATTTTGTGATTTTTAAAATGAAAAAAAAAATTGTTTGAAAATTTTCGGTGTTACAATGTGATATGTATACCAGGCGGGGCCTGATGATTATATTGTATGCTATTATCTTTGTGATTCTTGCATGTGTTTATATATTTGTATGTATCCCGGACAGGGCCCGATGCCAGGCGGGGCCTGATGTGTAACACCCCAAATTTCAAGGCCAAAAATTTCGTTTTTAAATTACTTAATTCACAAATCAGTTTACCAAAACATCATCAATCTCATATTACTTGTAAAAACATAATGTCATGTCTCAAAACCATATAATCAAGAACAATGTAAATCAGAGTACAATCCCAGAAATCCGGTGCAGAAACCATGTGTGTGTGTGATGGGCTGCTACACCGCCGACTCCTACCCCTTAGACGAAGAGGTACCTGAAACCAAAAATGAAACTGTAAGCACGAAGCTTAGTGAGTTCCCCCATCATACCCATAGCACATAATCTTCGGTATCTTTCAACCGGTAACCGGGAGCTACCCCCCCCCCCCTTCGGTATCTTTCAATGGGTAACTGGGAACTATCCTCCCCTTCAGTATATTTCAACCAGTAACTAGGAGCTACCCTCCTTTTCGGTATCTTCCAACCGGTACCCGGGAGCTAACCCCCCACCCCCCCTTCGGTATCTTCCAACATGTATCTGGGGACTATTTCCCCCCTTATCCCTATCACATAATCCATAGCATAAACATATTGGTTTCATGATCATAACATAAGCATACTGAATAATACAATAACATATCATAAACATACTACTATGCATGTGTGGGTTCTGTCCACCCCTTCGGTATCTTTCAACCGGTAACCGTCTTCGGTATCTTTCAACCGATAACTAGGGACTAGTGCGCCCAACTACTACTAGCACATATTTCAGCACGATCAT
Source organism: Lactuca virosa (assembly GCF_052849685.1). Classification (NCBI taxonomy): domain Eukaryota; kingdom Viridiplantae; phylum Streptophyta; class Magnoliopsida; order Asterales; family Asteraceae; genus Lactuca; species Lactuca virosa. Next base: position 8,197,227 of record NC_136430.1, on the reverse strand, counting down.
ATCAACAAGATAATTATCACAAATATAATCATCTCAACCATAATCACCTACTGGTGGGCCGGCATTGGTGCCGTAGACCCACCCCTACTGGAAGGTAACTCACCTCGTACGGCTGACTGCTGAAATGCTGATCGGGAAATGTCTGACAGCTGCTCTGGTAACTCCCGGGCTGCAATTCCCATAAAGACACTTAGTCAAACACTGCTAACTAATCTTTGTGTAAAGTGACTAATTTACCCCTGGTCAAGGTCAAAGCCTTGGTTAAAGTCAACTTCCAGTTGACCTGACTCGCCAAGTTGGGCCGCCAACTCGTCGAGTCCCTTTCCTTTCATCTGACCCCCTCCCGACTCTACTCGTCGAGTATAGCAAAGACTCGACGAGTTCCCTTCTATAATATCATCGAATGAACCTTCATCCGACTCGCCGAGTTGTATGAACAACTCATCGAGTTCTCCTTCATCCTATGAACATGCCCAGTCCGCCACTCGCCGAGTTGTATGAACAACTCGTCGAGTTCATCTTCAAAAGTTGGGAGATTGCCTTGGACTCGGGAGTTTGTTCATACACTCGCCGAGTCCTATGATTCCCAGGTCCATGGTTAATTCTAATATGTTGAGTCACTCCCCTGGACCCTTCTAACACTCAACTGGGTCCCTTTGAACCTCAACAGACTGGGGACTCAAGCCCTAGACTCGCCGAGTTCCAGGAACAACTCGTCGAGTCGATGTTGTCCAAGGCTTATTTCTCGATTTCTGATGTACAACACTTATCCAAAAGATAGATCTGGGCTTCTAAGATAGATGTAGCACGTAAAGTTACGAACTTTACGTGCATGCATGGGAGTAGAAGCTTAATGGACCCTTTACTCCATGTAGTCCCCTAAGGACCCTGGATCTGGAGTCTTAACCCCCAACCATGCTTGCACTCATGATTGGTCACCAAAAGTGGTTCCTAAAAGCCCTAATTCACTCCAAAAAGGGATCTAGAACATGAATGAACAAGGTATAAGCTTTATACCTCTACGGAACTGTAGATGCCGCACAAACTCGAAATCTTATGGTTTCCTCTTGGCTCCTCAAGCTTTTCTTTCTTCCTTGTGATCACAAACCACCAAAATCACCAAAAATGGCCTTAGATATCACAAAACAATTAGGGTTTCAGTATGAGGTGTTTTGGGAGCATAAAGGGACGATGGAGGTTGCATTAAGACGTTTAAATAGGGTTCAATCCCTCAGATTTTGGGTTTTGTCCAAACAGCGCCTACTCGCCGAGTAAGTCTCCGACTCGTCGAGTAGGTCACTTAAACTTCCCGCGGATCCCGTCTCTACTCGACGAGTTGGGCCATCAACTCGTCGAGTCCCAGAGAAAATACATCCAATTCTTAATAAAATACATACTAGAAACCCGGTGTTACAAATCTCCCCCACTTATTTTAGACTTCGTCCTCGAAGTCTGATGCTGAATCTGGAAAAAGCTCGGGGTAGTGCTCCCTCATCTCTTCCTCCAGCTCCCAAGTCCATTCCGATGCTTTGCGGTGTTGCCATTGCTCCTTCACCAACTCCACCCTCTTGTTCCTCAGGTCCTTCGACTTCCTGTCGAGGATCGCCACTGGTCGCTCGATGTAATTCAGGTTGTCATCCACCTGAATGTCCTCCAAAGGTACCACCGCCGAGTCGTACACCAGGCACTTCCGTAACTGCGAGACGTGGAACGTGCTGTGAATCTGACTGAGTTCGGTTGGTAGGTCCAGCCTATACGCCACCTTGCCCACCCGGGCTACAACCCTGAAGGGTCCAATATGCCTGTGGCCCATCTTGCCCCGCTTCCTGAATTGAATGACGCCCTTCCATTGCGACACCTTCAAAAGCACCATATCCCCGACCTGGAACTCCAGGTCTGACCGACGCTTGTCGGCATAACTTTTCTGCCGACTCTGAGCAGTCTGGAGCCTGCTCCGGACCTGCTGGATCCTCTCCGTAGTCTTGAGTACCACTTCGATACTCCCCATAACCCTCTGTCCAACCTCTCCCCAGCATGTCGGGGTCCTGCACTTCCTCCCATACAACATCTCGAAAGGAGGACGGTCGATGCTCGCATGATAACTATTGTGATAGGAGAACTCTGCCAATGGAAGGTAAGTATCCCAACTACACCGAAGTCTAAAACACACGCCCGTAGCATATCCTCCAAAGTCTGGATGGTCCGCTCACTCTGACCATCCGTCTGCGGGTGAAAAGCGGTGCTAAAATGCAGACGAGTACCCAGCTCGTCATGAAACTTCTTCCAAAACCTGGAAGTGAACCGCCCATCCCTGTCTGAAATCACTGAAACTGGCACCCCGTGCCGCGCCACTACCTCTCTAATGTAGATGTCAGCCAACTTTTCTGCCGAAATACTCTCCTGAATTGCAATAAAATGGGCGCTCTTGGTCAATCGGTTAACGATGACCCAAATCGAATCCACTCCACGTGCGGTCCTGGGAAGCTTCGTAATGAAGTCCATCGTAATATCCTCCCACTTCCACAGCGGGATATCCAATGGCTGGACCTTGCCGTGAGGTCTCTGGTGCTCAGCCTTGACCTTCCTGCAGGTCAGACACCTCTCCACGACCCAGGCTATGTCCCTCTTCATACTGGGCCACCAATAATCGAGACGAAGATCCCTGTACATCTTCGTCGCCCCGGGATGGATAGATAACCTGGATTTGTGTGCCTCTACCATCAATACCTGGCGCACACCCCCATGATAAGGGACCCACACCCTGCAGTGAAGAGTCAACAATCCCCGGCTATCATAGTCGAAGCAGGAAACATGACCCACAATTCGCTCGCTCTTCCGATGTTCCTCCTTCATGGCCTCCTGCTGGGCCTCTTGAATCTGCTCCAACAGTGGAGTCACAACTATCATCCTCATATAGATATCCCTGATCGGCATTGCTTTGCGGCTAAGCGCATCGGCCACAACATTGGCCTTCCCCGGGTGGTAGAGGATCTCACAATCATAATCCTTTACCACATCAAGCCACCGACGCTGCCTCATATTCAGATTTGGCTGGTCCATGAGATACCTCAGACTCTTGTGGTCCGTGTAAATGGTATAACGAACCCTATAGAGGTAATGACGCCAAATCTTGAGGGCGAAAACAACAGCCCCCAACTCCAAATCATGTGTATGATAATTCGCTTCGTCAGGCTTCAACTGCCTCGAAGCGTAAGCAATAACATGCCCCCTCTGCATCAATATCGCGCCCAAACCTGAGATGGACGCGTCACAGTATACAACAAAATCCTCCTTGCCCTCTGGCAGGGCTAAGATTGGTGTCTCGCACAATCTCTTTCTCAATGTCTCAAACGTAGCTTGCTGCTCAGGCCCCCAACGAAAGACCACGACCTTCCTTGTCAGCCTGGTCAGGGGCACGACTATCTTTGAGAAGTCCTGAATGAATCTCCGATAGTAGCCTGGCAATCCCAGGAAGCTCCGAATCTCAGATGGAGACCTCGGAACCTCCCACCTCATCACGGCCTCAACCTTGGCCGGATCAACCGATATCTCGTCCTGGTTGACAAGGTGCCCAAGAAACTGCACCTCGCGCAACCAGAACTCACACTTGGAGAACTTAGCATACAAGCTCTCCCTCCTCAAAGTACACAAAACCTCTCGCAAGTGCTCCTCATGCTGCTCTCGCGTCTTGGAATAAACCAAGATGTCATCGATGAAAACTACCACGGACCGATCTAACATCGGTCTGCACACGCGGTTCATGAGATCCATGAACGCGGCAGGAGCAATGGTGAGCCCGAAAGGCATCACCACGAACTCATAGTGGCCATAACGCGTCCGAAACGCAGTCTTCTGCACATCCTCCTCTCTGACCCTCATCTGATGATACCCTGAATGCAAATCAATCTTGGAGTACCAATATGCTCCCTGTAGCTGGTCAAATAGGTCATCAATCCTCGGAAGCGGGTAACGGTTCTTCACCGTTACCTTATTCTGCTCCCTATAGTCTATACACATCCGATGCGACACGTCCTTCTTTTTCACGAACAGAATCGGGGCTCCCCAGGGTGAACTGCTCGATCTAATAAATCCCTTGTCTAACAGCTCCTGCAACTGTGTAGCAACTCCTGCATCTCAAGAGGAGCCAATCGATACGGTGCCTTGGCTATCGGAGCCGCACCAGGGACTAGGTCGATCCTGAACTCTACCTGCCGCTCCGGAGGTATCCCAGGCAACTCCTCGGGGAATACATCCGCTGTCGCCTTACTGGCACATCACCCACTGTCGCCTTACCCGCCTCCCCGGTATCTATAACATAGGCGACAAATCCTGCGCAACCCTGCTGAATGTAGCGCCTAGCTCTCGCTGCTGAACATAAAGCTGGTCCTCGATGTGGCTTCTCGCCCTGAATCACCAGCTCTCCCCCACTTGGGGTCCTGATCCGCACCAACTGCTGCGCGCAGTCGATCACCGCCCCATTGGGGCTCAACCAATCCATACCAATAATAAGCTTGTTCCCCCGCAAAGGTATGGGAACCAGGTCTACCAGGTAACGCTCCTCGAACAGCCGCAAAAGACAATCTCGGTAGACCTCTGATGCTCGCACTGACCGGTCGTCTGCAATCTCGACCTCTAGAGGGCAATCCAACATGCCTGAAGACTCATGAAACTTCATGCCAAGCGCAAGAGAGACAAACGATCGGGTTGGACCCGAATCAAACAATACCTGAACTGGGATACCGTTCACATGGAACGATCCTAAACAGAGCACATACATAACATATCAAAATCACAACATCTTATCATAAAAGCATAAGAAAGAAATTGTACCAGTCACCACATCAGGTGCAATGCGTGCCTCCTCGGCTGTCAACTGAAATGCTCGGCTCCGCACTACCAGAGCCTCTGCCTTGGCCTTACGGCCATCTGTAACCCACGCTGTCACTGGAGCCGGCGCCACCGTTGGCGCTGCTGCTGACGCTGCTGTTAATCTAGGGTAGTTGGCCTTCTTATGTCCCCTCTGATTGCAATGGAAGCAAATCAGGTGTGACATCTGCACTATAGGGGCGGGGGCAGTACAATCCCTGCCGAAATGCCCAGTCTTGCCGCACTTATAGCAGCCGGAACCCGTCCCAGTGTGGCAAACTACCTCATGTGACTGACCGTATTTCCCACAGTGGTCCCGACCCTACTGGCCCTTTGACCTAGAGTTGAATCCTTTGGGTTTCTTCCCTAAAACCCCTGTAACCTGCTCAGTCCCTGCCTTCCTCTTCCTGAGGTGCTCCAAATCTATCTTCCTCTCCCGCGCCCTAGCAATCATGGAGTCCAGGGTTGGACATGCCGAGAAGCTGACATGCTCCCTGATATCGGCTCTCAACATGTCGTGATAGCGGGTCCTCCTCATATCCTCATCTCATGCGTACTGGGGCACCAATAAAGCCCTCTCCCGGAACTTGGCGGTGATCTCCGCCACAGTCTCTGTAGTCTGTCTCATATCCAAGAACTCCCTGGCCAGCTGCTGAAGCTCCACAGCTGGCGCGAACTCAGCCCTGAATCTGGTCACAAAGTCTGACCAGGTCATAGCCTCGATGGCTGGGGCTCCCAGCGAGTCACCAACTGACTCCCACCAATCTCTAGCTCTATCCTTCAAGCATCCCACGGCAAAGCGGTCCTTCGACCCTTCCAGGCAGAAGCTCGTCAGCTACGCAAACTCGATGTCTGCAATCCATCTCCTGGAAGCAATGGGTTCTTCGCCCCGTGAAAGTCCGGCGCACCACTCCCTCGGAAGTCCTTAAAGGACAGTGTGCGCGTACCCGTCTGGCTAGATGCCAGATCACTCCTGAATGCCCGGAGGCGATCCTCCATCAGCTCCACAATCCCCTCCTTGATAACTCGCGTAGCCCGTCATCAACCTGCTCGGATCCTGCACCCGAGCCTGATCCTGATCCTGATCCTGAACCTCCCGCTCCATGTCGTGTGATTTCCATACTGCAAATAATCACATAAACATCAGGATCATACATGCTCTCGAGAGGTCTCGCACACTCTCCAAGTTTCCTAGTTCCATCTCGGCCCTCCCTGACTCGAGTACGGATCCTCTGCTTCTAGTAGTACGGGCCCATACTACCTTCCACATCTCTCCGTACTTTCCTCAAGGATTGCTTCAACTTCACCAAGTCCCTTTACCGATACCTTTTTCCATTAATCTCGTCCTAGGCTCTCCTAGGGCACCCTCCGACCTACTCTCTGCCATCAGCTGCACTAGGAGTTCCCACTTCCTTCCCTAACTAGCTTGCGAATATTGTTACATATCCGTTTACTAGTTAGTTAAAGTTAGCCAGAACCCTTATAGCACAAAGCAAGCAACATTCGTGCATTGAGTAACCATTTCAGACATAACCTATACAGGCCATCCTACTGCTGACTAAACAGTCCTCACATACGGCTCATACAACAGGCATATAAGGCATCCTTCCTAGATCCTTAGCCCTAATCTAGCATGCAGTTCTCAGAATCATATATATCAGCCATACAAGGAATACTCCTAGATCCTTAGCCCTAATCTAGCATGCAGTTTCTCATATTCATATATCACCTAACTTATCATCACAAGTATGGGTATCTTGGGGAAAACTTACTTGAGCTCGGCCGGTTGCACGCATCACACACCTTGTTCTTTCTCCAAAACCCTTTGACTCAGATTTTGAAAATCATTTTCAAAAAAAAAATCTTTTAATCCCTCGGTTTGAGTCCAGACACCCTCGAGGGTGTGTCCGAATCCCTCAAACCAGGGCTCTGATACCAACTTGTAACACCCCAAATTTCGAGGCCAAAAATTTCGTGTTTAAATTACTTAATTCACAAATCAGTTTACCAAAACATCATCAATCTCATATTACTTGTAAAAACATAATGCCATGTATCAAAACCATATAATCAAGAACAATATAAATCAGAGTACAATCCCAAAAATCTGGTGCGGAAACCATGTATGTTTGTGATGCGCTGCTACACCGCCGGCTCCTTCCCCTTAGACGAAGAGGTACCTGAAACCAAAACTGAAACTGTAAGCACGAAGCTTAGTGAGTTCCCCCATCATACCCATAGCACAAAATCTTCGGTATCTTTCAACCGGTAACCGGGAGCTACCCTCCCCTTCGGTATCTTTCAACCGGTAACTGGGAACTATCCTCCCCTTCGGTATCTTTCAACTAATAACCAAGAGCTACCCTCCCATTCGGTATCTTCCAACTGGTACCCGAGAGCTAACCCCCCCCCCCCCTTTCGGTATCTTCCAACCGGTATCTGGGGACTATTTCCCCCCTTATCCCTATCACATAATCCATAGCACAAACATATTGGTTTCATGATCATAACATAAGCATACTGAATCATACAATAACATATCATAAACATACTACTATGCATGCGTGGGTTCTGTCCACCCCTTCAGTATCTTTCAACTGGTAACCGTCTTCGGTATCTTTCAACCGGTAACTAGGGACTAGTGCGCCCTACTACTACTAGCATATATTTCAGCACGGTCATAAGAACCAGATAATTATCACAAAGATAATCATCTCAACCATAATCACCTACTGGTGGGCCGACATTGGTGTCGTAGACCCACCCCTACTGGAAAGTAACTCACCTCGTAAGGCTGACTGCTGAAATGCTGATCGGGAAATGTCTGACTGCTGCTCCGGTAACTCCCAGGCTGTAATTCCCATAAAGACACTTAGTCAAACACTGCTAACTAATCTTTGGGTAAAGTGACTAATTTACCCCTGGTCAAGGTCAAAGCCTTGGTCAAAGTCAACTTCCAGTTGACCTGACTAGCCTAGTTGGGCCGCCAACTCGACGAGTCCCTTTCCTTTCATCTGACCCCCTCCCGACTCTACTCGTCGAGTTTAGCAAAGACTCGACGAGTTCCCTTCTATAATATCATCGAATGAACCTTCATCCGACTCGCCGAGTTGTATGAACAACTCGTCGAGTTCTCCTTCATCCTATAAACATGCCCAGTCCGCGACTCGCCGAGTTGTATGAACAACTCGTCGAGTTCATCTTCAAAAGTTGGGAGATTGCCTTGGACTTGCCGAGTCTGTTCATACACTCGCCGAGTCCTATGATTCCCAGGTCCATGGTTAAGTATAATATGTTGAGTCACTGCCCTGCACCCTTCTAACACTCAACTGGGTCCCTTTGAACCTCAACAGACTGGGGACTCAAGCCCTAGACTCGCCGAGTTCCAGGAACAACTCGCCGAGTCGATGTTGTCCAAGGCTTATTTCTCGATTTCTGATGTACAACACTTATCCAAAAGATAGATCTGGGCTTCTAAGATAGATGTAGCACATAAAGTTACGAACTTTACGTGCATGCATGGGAGTAGAAGCTTAATGGACCCTTTACTCCATGTAGTCCCCTAAGGACCCTGGATCTGGAGTCTTAACCCCCAACCATGCTTGCACTCATGATTGGTCACCAAAAGTGGTTCCTAAAAGCCCTAATTCACTCCAAAAAGGGATCTAGAACATGAATGAACAAGGTATAAGCTTTATACCTCTACGGAACTGTAGATGCCGCACAAACTCGAAATCTTATGGTTTCCTCTTGGCTCCTCAAGCTTTTCTTTCTTCCTTGTGATCACAAACCACCAAAATCACCAAAAATGGCCTTAGATATCACAAAACAATTAGGGTTTCAGTATGAGGTGTTTTGGGAGCATAAAGGGACGATGGAGGTTGCATTAAGACGTTTAAATAGGGTTTAATCCCTCAGATTTTGGGTTTTGTCCAAACAGCGCCTACTCGCCGAGTAAGTCTCCGACTCGTCGAGTAGGTCACTTAAACTTCCCGCGGATCCCGTCTCTACTCGACGAGTTGGGCCATCAACTCGTTGAGTCCCAGAGAAAATACATCCAATTCTTAATAAAATACATACTAGAAACCCGGTGTTACAAATCTCCCCCACTTATTTTAGACTTCGTCCTCGAAGTCTGATGCTGAATCTGGAAAAAGCTCGGGGTAGTGCTCCCTCATCTCTTCCTCCAGCTCCCAAGTCCATTCCGATCCTTTGCGGTGTTGCCATTGCTCCTTCACCAACTCCACCCTCTTGTTCCTCAGGTCCTTCGACTTCCTGTCGAGGATCGCCACTGGTCGCTCGATGTAATTCAGGTTGTCATCCACCTGAATGTCCTCCAAAGGTACCACCGCCGAGTCGTCCACCAGGAACTTCCGTAACTGCGAGACGTGGAACGTGCTGTGAATCTGACTGAGTTCGGCTGGTAGGTCCAGCCTATACGCCACCTTGCCCACCCGGGCTACAACCCTGAAGGGTCCAATATACCTGTGGCCCATCTTGCCCCGCTTCCTGAATTGAATGACGCCCTTCCATGGCGACACCTTCAAGAGCACCATATCCCCGACCTGGAACTCCAAGTCTGACCGACGCTTGTCGGCATAACTTTTCTGCCGACTCTGAGCAGTCTGGAGCCTGCTCCGGACCTGCTGGATCCTCTCCGTAGTCTTGAGTACCACTTCGATACTCCCCATAACCCTCTGTCCAACCTCTCCCCAGCATATCGGGGTCCTGCACTTCCTCCCATACAACATCTCGAAAGGAGGACGGTCGATGCTCGCATGATAACTATTGTGATAGGAGAACTCTGCCAATGGAAGGTAAGTATCCCAACTACACCGAAGTCTAAAACACACGCCCGTAGCATATCCTCCAAAGTCTGGATGGTCCGCTCACTCTGACCATCCGTCTGCGGGTGAAAAGCGGTGCTAAAATGCAGACGAGTACCCAGCTCATCATGAAACTTCTTCCAAAACCTGGAAGTGAACCGCCCATCCCTGTCTGAAATCACTGAAACTGGCACCCCGTGCCGCACCACTACCTCTCTGATGTAGATGTCAGCCAACTTTTCTGCCGAAATACTCTCCTGAATTGCAATAAAATGGGCGCTCTTGGTCAATCGGTCAACGATGACCCAAATCGAATCCACTCCACGTGCGGTCCTGGGAAGCTTCGTAATGAAGTCCATCGTAATATCCTCCCACTTCCACAGCGGGATATCCAATGGCTGGACCTTGCCGTGAGGTCTCTGGTGCTCAGCCTTGACCTTCCTGCAGGTCAGACACCTCTCCACGACCCAGGCTATGTCCCTCTTCATACTGGGCCACCAATAATCGAGACGAAGATCCCTGTACATCTTCGTCGCCCCGGGATGGATAGATAACCTGGATTTGTGTGCCTCTGCCATCAATACCTGGCGCACACCCCCATGATAAGGGACCCACACCCTGCGGTGAAGAGTCAACAATCCCCGGCTATCATAGTCGAAGGAGGAAACATGACCCACAATTCGCTCGCTTTTCCGATGTTCCTCCTTCATGGCCTCCTGCTGGGCCTCTCGAATCTGCTCCAACAGTGGAGTCACAACTATCATCCTCATATAGATATCCCTTATCGGCATTGCTTTGCGGCTAAGCGCATCGGCCACAACATTGGCCTTCCCCGGGTGGTAGAGGATCTCACAATCATAATCCTTTACCACATCAAGCCACCGACGCTGCCTCATATTCAGATTTGGCTGGTCCATGAGATACCTCAGACTCTTGTGGTCCGTGTAAATGGTATAACGAACCCTATAGAGGTAATGACGCCAAATCTTGAGGGCGAAAACAACAGCCCCCAACTCCAAATCATGTGTCGGATAATTCGCCTCGTCAGGCTTCAACTGCCTCGAAGCGTAAGCAATAACATGCCCCCTCTGCATCAATATCGCGCCCAAACCTGAGATGCCGCACAAACTCAAAATCTTCTGGTTTCCTCTTGGCTCCTCAAGCTTTTCTTTCTTCCTTGTGAGCACAAACCACCAAAATCACCAAAAATGGCATTAGATCTCACAAAACAATTAGGGTTTCAGTATGAGGTGTTCTGGGAGCATAAAGGGACGATGGAGGCTGCATTAAGACGTTTAAATAGGGTGCAATCCCTCAGATTTAGGGTTTTGTCCAAAAAGCTCCTACTCGTCGAGTCATTCTCCGACTCGTCGAGTAGGTCACTTAAGCTTCCCGTGGATCCCGTCTCTACTCGACGAGTTGGGCCATCAACTCGTCGAGTCCCAAAGAAAATACATCCAATTCTTAATAAAATACATACCAGAAACCCGGTGTTACATGATGATTGATAGATATGTTCTGAGCGGGGCTCGATGTCAGGTGGGCCTCGATGACGGGCGGGGCCCATTATATGTTTCAATGTTTGATAAGTATGGTATGTGGTATTTTGGGGAACTCACTAAGCTTTGTGCTTACAGTTTTCACTTTATGTTTCAGGTACTTCTGTTTCGAAAGGAAAGAGCTCAGGATGATTGCAGTGCACACATGACATTGTTCCGGATTTTACATGACTCTGATGTTTTTGGATGTTGTTTGATATACATTGATTTCACTATGGTTTTATGATATTGTTATGGATAATGGTTTTATTAATATAAAAATCGAAATTTTTGGTCTTAATTTTTGGAACGTTACAAGTTGGTATCAGAACCTTAGTTTGAGGGAGTCGCGCATACTCTCGAGTGTGTCTGAAATCAAACTGAGGGTTTGGTAGATTTTTCAAAAAGAATTTTTTATAAAAGTGTTTAATAATAAATGAAAAGGGGTGTGGTGCATGCAATCGACCGAGCTCATGTAAGTTTTCCCAAAATACCCATACATGTTTTTGATATGCTTTGATTTGTGAATTTATGAATCGCATGCTAGTTAGGCATAAGGATCTGCTCAGGATTTGCATGATAGAATGCTTGGAAAGATGCCTTTATGTGCCTTTTGTATGAGCTTGTAGACTTGCTTTCTATTACTGACCAGTCAGTGATAGGATGGCTTGTTTAGGTTATGCTTGTTCCGATTACTCGATGCTCGAATGTTGCTTGCTTTGTGCTTTTAGCAGTTTCCATTAACCTCAGCTAACTAGTAAGCGAGTATACCAAATTACATATTTTTGAGACTAAATAATTTTAGAAGGTTAGGTTTTAACTCTATTGTGCAACTCTTGTTTGAGTCCAACAGTTTTAGTGTGAGACCTTTCATTTGAAGAATTATCTAGCGTCGACGATATGTAAATGTATCCTTGAGCTAGTTAGAGGATGCTAGGGGGAGTTCCTTCTGCAGCTGATGGTGGGGAGTAGTGTGGTGGTTTCCCTAGGAAAACCTAGGAAGAGATTTAGTGCTGGGAGCCTTATCTTGTTGAGGATTGTATGTATGGATGGGGAGTAACTTGGAGGATTCACAACAATCCTTGAGGAAAGTACGAATAGATGTGGAAGGTAGTATGGGCCCATACTACTAGAAGCAGAGGATTCATACTCGAGTCAAGGAGAGATGCAATAATACCAGGAAGCTTGTAGAGTATGAGACTCCTCGATATTTATTTATGCATGTTCTGATGGTTTGAATGGTCTATTTTCAGTATGGTGACCCTTCAAGGATGATCGATTAATGGTTCTGGTGTTGGTGAGGGTTCAGGCTCGGGTTCTGGAGCTGGGCAGTTGGATGATTAGACACGGGAGTTCATTTCCTTTGAAATTACCCGCAACATACTCGACCAAACTCCTGTGATCTTTGGTACGATCAAGGAGGGTATCATGGAGGTTTTAGCGATGATGGGATCTCGCACTTTGACTTTCTGTGAGTTCCAGGCATGTGGAGCCCCGAAGTTCTTCGGGAAGAAGGACCCGATCGCAAGCAGACATTGGTTAGCAGATGTCACTAATGCCTTCCGTACTAGCAGTTTCCCCGATAGGGAAAAGGTTAGACATGCTTCCTATCTTCTGAAAGACAAAGCCTGAGACTGGTGGGAGGAGGTAGGAAATGCCTTGGGAGGTGAGGCGATTGATTCCATGACTTGGGAGGATTTTTTGATGAGATTTCGTGCCAAGTTCTCACCTATGATTGAGGTCCAGCAGTTGGCGCGAGAGTTTCAGGATCTCCACCAGACTACTGAGACGATGGCCGAGATTAGCGCTATGTTCCGCGAGAGGGCATTGCTGGTTCGTAGTATGTGGCGGATGAGGAGATAAAGAAGGTACGATACCATGATATATTAAGGAGTGATATCCGACAGTTTGTGAGCCGATCATGCTGCAAGACACTGGATGATATGATAGTGAGGTCTAGGGAGAGAGAGATTGATTTGGAGATGGAGAGGAAGAGGAAGCCGAATCAGGTTTAGAGTTCAGAGGGTTCGGGCAAGAGGCCCAAGGTTTTTGATTTGAGATTGAGAGGCTAGCAGAGCCGGAGCCACTATGGCATGTACGACAAGATGCATGATGGGGAGTACAGGGTGGGTGGTTATGGCAGCTTCATGTGCGGTCGGACGGGTCATATTAGCAGAGATTGTACTGCTACTACCACCGCCACCCCGTATCTTATCTGATTTGCTTCCATTGCAATCAGAGGGGCCATAAGAAGGCCAATTTTATGAGTTTAGAAGTAGGAGGACCAGTGGTAGCACCCGCTCCGACGACTCTACGGATTACTGCTGGCTGCTAGGGCAAGGAAGATGTGCTTGTTGCGAGGAGCAGGGATTTTCAGCTGACAGCCGGGGAGGCTCGCGCAGCACCTGATGTGGTGACGGGTATGTATCTTCTCCTTATCCCTTTATTTATATTGATTTGTCTGCTTATATTTGCGTGTTTTATTTTAGAATTGTTCCTCGTGAACAATATCCCTGCATTGATATTATTTGATTTGGGGGCTACACAATCTTTTGTATCGCTTGCGCTTAACAAGAAGTTTGTTATAGCTATGGGGGAGCTAGATTGTCCCTTAGAGGTTGAGATTACGGATAATCGATTTTTCTAGGTATCGAGGGTTCATCGGTGTCGTGTTCTTGAGATGTTCAGCGAGCAGTATCCGATTGATTTGGTTCCCATTCCTCTGTGCGGGAACAAGGTTATTATAGGTATGGACTGGTTGATCCCCAATGATGCGGTGATTGATTGCAAGCATGATTTGGTATGCATTCTGACCCCAAGTGGGGGAGAGTTAGTGGTTCAGGGAGAGAGTGCTCAACATGGGCCGATTTTATGCTCAGCAGCTAGGGCCATACGATGTCTTCATCAGGGTTGTTCTGGATATGTCACCTATGTTATAGATACCTGGGAGAAGGGTAAGGCAACAGTGGATGACGTGCCGGTTGTAACGCCCGTGTTTCTGGGCTACACATTAATATAATGATGTAATAGTCAAGTTCAACCATTGCAACCTATTTTGAAAATATGAATTACTTGATTATTTTGTGAATTATGTGATTTTATGTGCTTATATATTTGTTTATAAAGATATAATAAAAATAAGCGTCAAAAATAATATGTTAGATAAACCCAATATTTATACACAAAGTTGTATTGGTAGAAACAAGGATTCTGGATATATAAAGAATGCCGAAATCCGAGTTATAACGAAGAAGTTATGACATGTCGAAGTTTTACGGCAAAACCGACACGGCACTAGGAATCATAAAAAGTGATTTTTTTTATAAACTACTTTTTAGCCTTAGAGATCTAAATGAAAGTTGTAGTATACATTAAACCGAGAAGATACATAAAAAGAACGCCCACATCTGACTTCGTATGAGGAAGTTTTGATTTTTCTAAGATTTAGCATAACAGTGCACAACCTCAAATTCGAATTTTAGATCGATCGATTTTTGACCAACGCAACCTTAATGAGAATTGAAGATCTCATTAATAAGAGCTCAACGATAAAAAGACATACGAAAACGGAGTCCATATGTAGAAATTATGAATTCTACACGGTTATTTAACTGTGTAATCTTCTCATACTGTTACATTTAAAATCGGTCGAGAATTAGCTGACAGAGTCAAAAAGGAGAGCTGTAGATCTTGTCAATACCTACGTGTGGATATAAAGAACATTGAAAACGAAGCTCGTATGCGTGGATATCTACCCATTTTTGAGAAATTTTGTCAAAGGCGATCCGTGAACGAAGCTAAAAATTCAATATTTTTTGGATTTTTCGGATTGAAGCACATAGTTTATGCCACATGTTAAGGGGGAGTTTTGACACGAAAAATTCCGAATAGAGCACGTTCTTTTTCCTTGGGAGTTTTATAATTAATTTTCGATTATAAAAAGGGGGAGAAGTTTTATATGTAAATTCGAACTTGAATTTTTCGTATTACGCGGATTTGAAGACCGAAGTGATCTTGATTTTTGAAGCTTACGAGATGATGCAATTGGAAGTTCAAAATGATTTATTTTTGAAATGGGTTTGGTATTATTGAAGATTTTTTGGGATGTGTTTTTAGCGTAACTTTTGGGTGATTATTTGGAGTTAATCATTCGTTCCTGCTCAGTTTGTATGGTTTCACATCCTAGAGCCCAAATTGAAGAATCATGGAAGAATTGAAGATTGAAGTTTGTTTCGACATGTGTCAAGCTTGAGGCTCGAACCGCGTAGTTGCTCGACTTTGGAAGATTTGAAGTGGGTCATCCATTCCTAACTTTGAGAGGGAGAATGTTGGGGTGCAAAGTTCTTCATGTATGAATTTGTAATGGTTTGAATCATGTAGACCCACTTGCATGTGGTGCATTAGCCTTTAGATACATATGTTAGTGAGAGTGAGAGAGAGACATGTAAACACCTCTATAAATAGTGGGTTCATACCACATGTAGAGGTGTGCTTGAGAGATGTAAAAGTGAGTGTGTGAGTGTGTGTTATTTATGTAGATGTAGATCTATGTCCCTTTTTGTAACACAATACATATTCAATACATCTCTTGAACACCCAAATCACCATGTTCATTGTGCAAACTTTAATTCCGCATGCCAAACCATGTTCTTTGTCACTACAGAGCTCGTATGCGAAAGTTACGGGGTTTAGAAGTCGGGAGTGTGCTGCTGCGAAAGGGGTGACGTGGCGCGATCTGAGCCATTGCTTTCTCCCCAAGTCTTGCCACCAGATGGTGACATGTGGCACCCAACTCGACGAGTTGGAGGCCCAACTCGATGAGTTGATCAGATTTCCAAACTATAAATAAAGGTGTGTGGCAGCCTCATTTCTCACACCAATTCTCATCTCTTTCTCTCTCTATATATACTCTCTAACACCCCCAAAACCCCCAAAGCCTAGGGTACCTCCCTAGCACGAGAAGGAAGCCCCGGAGCTCCCAACGGCTCTGAGAAAAAGAGCTTTTCAGCTCAGAAGCTCTGCTCCAGCGAAGACCAGTTTTTCATAAAAACCCGTTGTAAGTAAGATACGCCTACCATACTTTAAATATAGCTTATATTTAAATATAATATCGTTATTATGAACCTATAAATAAGATTTATCAGTGATTCAAAGTCATTATACTGATTGATCTACTTACATAGGAGGTGTCTAGAATAGTCACGTTGGGTTTGGTTGTTGGATTTCGGAAAAGCTATATGCCAAAATGGTCCTGCCTCCCAACTGTCCTGCCTGACTGATCCTTACTTGATAGATCATGAAGTAGAATCTGAGTTAATGAAGAATCTAGACTAATAATTAGTCGCAATAAATATTAAACGAAAATCTAGTGGTAATAATACTAGGTTTCGTCGAAGGAAATCATATTGTTAAGAAGCGAAGCACTGCTCGAATTTTGAGTCGTCACTGTAACAAGTGAGTGCATAGTTACTTTCATGTTATACATAGATGTGAAGTATTTTATATAAAGTACGTGCTACGTGTGCATATTGTCTGAATACTTGCTGTCTATGCTGGATGAAAGATTTTATACATGTTTTAAATGATTTAAACTGTATATATATTTTATATCTACAAAATGTGTTGGGTAAAACATGGGTAGATGTAATAGTTGGGTGTGATGAAATAAAATGATGAGAGGCCTCAATGTTGACGAGGTTTCCAGCCATCTAGCAGATTATAGATGACGACCACAGACTTTTCTAGACAGTCCAGTGGAATGCTAACAGCCTCGCAACATGTAGGTGTTTATGAACGATGTGTTCACAGGTGTACTCCATCCCCCTCATGGTTGCCTTTAGGAAATTTATTGCTGAGGAACCCCCTTAGCAATAGTGTCCATCCCGATGATGATCCTTAGGCTAGGTCCATTGTGATAGGTGTTTAGGGACGTAAAGTGAGGATAACGGGAACGGGTAATCAGGTTATTGTTGGTTGATGAAATTAATAAACTTATTTATTGTGGGCTGAAAACGCTATGTGCTCACCAGGCTCCCAAGCCTGACCCACTCAGTTTCTTGTATTACAGGTAGTGGCACTCGAGCATAGATGTGATGTGTGGATGAGGGATTACGTATTATAGGCATGTAGATATGAATAAATGTTGTAAGGCTTATATTGTACTGTTTATGCTTTTGATCTGTATCGAACATGAAATCCTGAGGTTTTTAATGAAATACATTTCTCCGAAAATGCTTTGATAAATCTTTATCATATTTTCTTTTGGGAACAAATTCCGCAACACTTTTATTTAAAATATTACTCTGATTTTTAAACAAAGCATAAACAAAATCGGTCTTTTGTGGCCGTGAAAACGGGTATGTCACACCGGTCGTCCGATAATACTCGGATGTGTTCTCGGAGGATTTTCCTGGAGTGCCTCCGGGTGCGGCTCTGATAGCCTAAGCACCATATCGGTTAGCTCCGCCAGAGATACATGAGTTGTCTACACAACTGTCGAAGCTGTTAGACAATGGGTTAATTCTACCGAGCAGTTCTCCATGGGGAGCACCAATTCTGTTTGTGAAGAAGAAGGATGGGTCGCATCGGATGTGTATTGACTACTGGGAGCTGAATAAGCTAACGACGAAGAACTTTTATCCACTCCCGAGGATTAATGAATTGTTTGACCAGCTTCAGGGTGCATCTTGGTTTTCCAAGAATGATCTACGTTTGAGTTATCATCGAATGAGGGTCATAGAGGATAATGTGCAGTAGACGGTCTTTCAGACTCTTTATGGTCATTACGAGTTTGTGGTGATGCCACGTTTATGGACCTCATCAACCGTGTATGCAGACTAATGTTGGATTGGTCTGTGATTGTAATCCTTTATGAAATTCTGGTCTATTCCAAGACCCATGAGCTGCATGAGGAGCACTTGAGGGAGGTATTGGAGACTCTACGGAGGGAGAGACTGTATGCGAAGTTCTCCAAGTGCGAGTTCTGGTTGCACGAGGTGCAGTTTCTGGGGCACCTTGTCAACCAAAATGGTATTCTGGTCGATCCGGACAAGGTCGAAGCCGTGATGAGGTGGGAGGTTCCGAGGTATCCATCTGAGATTTAGAGTTTCCTTGGGTTAGCAGATTACTATAGGAGGTTCATTCGGGATTTCTCCAAGATGGTGGTTTCTCTGATCCGGTTAACAAAGAAGACTGTCACTTTTTACTAGGGGTCTGAGCAGAATGCAACTTTTTACTAGGGGTCTGAGCACAAGCACTAGTTTATTTTAGGAAAGATGCCTAATATGATTTTATGTGCTATATGCTATTATTTGTTTGGATCGATGATCTGTTGCCGACCGGATTTGGAAACCTTATGTGTTCAGGATTTTAAACGTACGACTACGATATTAGAACTAACATGTAAACGTTTCGAAGAGATAAGGATGATTTAAACGTCTATCCTAAATAAAGATCTAAATTCACCCTATTCGGTGTATAGATCAAGATGGCAAGAACCTGAAGTGGAAACGCGAATGGAAATAGAAATCAACAACCTCAACCCCAAGTGATTGAGCAAGTGCCAGTAGCAGTAGCTGCACCTGAGCCAATCATAATGGCCGGAGTACAAGCCATGATACAGACTATGTTGGCTGCACAACGGGAAGAGATGAGGTAAATGTTGCATGAAATTAGGGACGAACCTACAATGCCTGTCGAACAGCCCGAATTGAATGATGGGCAGTCAGAGGAGAGAAACTACAGTAGGACCGTTGGTCAAGATGATCCGCCAGTGATTAGGAGGAACAACCAAGATGACGGAGTCGAGAGGAATGAATGTAGGTACAAAGATTTTATAACTTGCAAGCCATCGACTTTCACTGGGAAGGAAGATCCGATTGGAGTTATGGATTGGATCTGAGAAATGGAGTTGGCCTTCATGACATGTGGTTACAAGGGCAAGTTACAAACCACATTTGTAGTGCGTCAGTTCAGAGGAGGCGCTGTTCGCTGGTGGAACACCCTGGGGAAGACTCTAAGCCCCAATGAGCCCCTGCAACTGCATTGGGCAGAGTTTTTGGTGAAATTTAAGCGCAAGTACTGCTTAGCCTAAAACCTACCTGAGCTAGAGAATCAATTCCTGAGTTTGAAGAAAGGAAGCATGTCCATTGATGAATACACCAACAACTTCACAGACAAAATGGAGTTTGCTTTGCGCCTTGTTCCAGACGAGCTGAAAAAAATTGACAAGTATGCAAAGGGACTTCCGTGGGAGTATGCGGTGCCAATATGTCAGGCACCTACTCTAGAGGCAGCTATCTGGGCTGCCAAGTCTGTTGAAGATATGATTAAGGGAAGAGCCGCTAGCAAGATTGAGGTTGGCGAGAAGAGGAAATTCTAAGGGTCTGCAAGGCCCATTAAGAAAATCAAGTCTGGTTCAAAGAAGTTTAGAGGAGGAGGAGCCGAAGCGAAGTGGTGCGACAAATGCAAGAAGAAACAATCTGGGAAATATGATGGAGAAGTCACTTGTTTTAAATGTGGAAAGCCTGGGCACTATGCTAACGAGTGCACATTCAATAAGAAGGTATGTTATGGGTGCAACGAGGAAGGACACATCTCAAGGGACTGACCGAAGACGAAAGAGGCAACAAGACCCAACGTTCCACCAATGCCGAAGGCGATAGCCTTCCAGATGACGCTAGAAGCTGCGAAGGAGGCAGCAAATGTCGCTTCAGGTACCTTTCTTGTAAATGGATTACCTGCCAATATACTATTTGATTCGGGAGCGAACTACTCCTTCGTATCGCATAAATTTGGTGGGAAACTAGGATTTCCTGTAGAAAAACTTGATAATGCCCTAGTTGTGGAAGTTTCCAGTGGCAAGTTCATACCTGTTAGTGATTATATTAAGAACATCGTCATCGACTTAAACGAAAATGAATTACACGAAGAGCTGTTGCCCATAGAGTTGAACGGTTTCGACATCGTTTTGGGAATGCATTGGCTTAGCGCCAACGACGCCGAGATATTTTGCCGAAAGAAGATAGTAAGAGTAAACCCACCTGGAAAAGAGTCATTTATGGTGTACGGGGACAAACGCCGAGTGAATTATGGAATCATTTCCCTAATGAAAACTACAAAATGTTTGTCCAAAGGATGCATATCATATTTGACATTCGTGATCGATACTAAGAAGGAGAAAAGGAAATGCAGAGTATACCAATGGTTTGTGATTATCTGGAAGTCTTTCCCGAGGATCTTCCCGGATTACCACCTGATAGACAAGTGGAGCTCCGAATAGAATTGTTACTAGGAATGACACCAATAGCAAAAGCACCATACCGATTAGCACTGGCGGAGATGAAGAAGCTTATGACGCAACTTCAGGAGTTGTTGGACAACGATTTCATTCGACCTAGTTCATCACCCTGGGGAGCTCCGATGTTATTCGTAAAAAAGAAAAATGGAAGCATGAGGATGTGCATAGACTACGAATAGATAAACAAGGCAACGGTGAAGAACAAGTACCAATTGCCAAGGATTGATGACCTATTCGATCAGATGCAAGGTTCGAGCAATTTCTAAAAGATCGATCTTAGGTCAGGATATCATCAGCTAAAGGTAAGAGAGCAGGATATTGAGAAGACTGCATTCAGAACAAGATATGGACACTACGAGTTCTTGGTTATCTCATTTGGACTAACCAATGCTCCAGCAGCGTTCATGGATTTGATGAACAGGGTTTGTAAACCATTCCTCGATAAATCTGTGATCGTGTTCATAGATGACATTCTGATTTACTCAAAAAGCCAGGAGGAGCATGACAAGCATCTACAAGAAGTGTTGGAAGTGTTGAAGAGGGAGAAGCTATATGCAAAGCTCTCCAAATGCGATTTTTGCATCCGAGAAGTCCAATTCTTGGGTCATGTGGTTAACCAAGAAGGAATAATGTTTGACCCAGCAAAGATCGAAGCTGTGATGAAGTGGGAATGACCGAAAAGTCCCACAGAAATTCGAAGCTTTTTTGGATTAGTCGGATATTCTCGAAGGTTTATCCAAGGCTTTTCTTTGATAGCTACTCCATTGACAACTTTGACCCACAAAGGAGCTACATATACATGAAGTGAGAAGCACGAAGAGGCATTAAAAAAGCTAAAGAAGAAGTTATGTGAAGCACCGATTCTTTCTCTACCCGATGGAGTTGAAGACTTTGCAGTGTATAGTGATGAGTCAGGAGTCGGGTTAGGATGTGTTCTAACTCAAAGAGAAAAGGTGATAGCATATGCATCTTGACAATTGAAAGAACATGAAAAGAAATACCCCACTCATGATCTAAAGTTGGCAGCGGTAGTATTTGCCCTAAAGATATGGAGGCATTATCTCTATGGCACGAAGTGCAAACTTTTCACTGATCATAAGAGTCTCTAGTATCTCTTTAATCAGAAAGAATTGAATATGAGGCAACGACGCTGACTTGAGTTACTCAAGGAATACGACTTTAAGATACTTTACCGCCCCGGTAAAGCAAATGTTGTAGCTGATGCTCTAAGACGAAAAGTCAACCTTGAAAGAAAAACGCCAAGAACGTTGAGAATAGAAGTTGTCTCGACTATTGTGGAAAGTATCAAGAAAGCTCGGGAAGAAGCTTTAGAGAAAAATGACCGAAAGGAAGAACGTTTAGGCAAAACGTTAGTGTTCGGTATAAACAATCAAGGATTGAAGGTATTCCAAGATAGGATTTGGGTACCTAAGACGGGAGGAGTAAGAGATCTTTTGATGGAAGAAGTTCACAAGACCTTGTACTCGATTCATCCCGGTAGCACTAAAATATATAGGGATCTGAAACCCTACTATTGGCGGCCGAAGATGAAGCTCGATGTTTCAAAGTATGTCGCCGAGTGTGTAACATGTGCAATAGTTAAGGCACAACATCAGAAACCGTATGGGAGTTTAGAACCTTTACCTGTACCCATGGGTAAATGGGAAGACATCACCATGGATTTTGTGACTAAACTGCCCAGAACGAAGAACGGTCACGACATGATTTGGGTAGTCGTGGATCGTTTCACTAAGAGTGCACACTTCATAGCAGCCAATGAGAGATGGTCTATGGATAAGCTTGCAAATGCGTACGTGAAGGAAGTAGTAAGACTTCATGGTGTTCCTCTAACGATTTGTATCGGATCGTGATAGTCGTTTCACGTCAAGGTTTTGGAGAAGTCTACAAGAGGAATAGAGTATGTAATTGTGTTTAAGTACAGCTTACCATCCACAGACTGATGGTCAGAGTGAAAGAACGATTCAAACACTTGAAGATATGCTGAGAGCATGTACCCTAGAATTCCAAGGAAACTGGGATGAGCACTTACCTCTTGTAGAATTTTCCTACAATAACAGTTTCCACTCGAGCATCAAGATGGCACCTTATCAAGCTTTGTATGGACATAAGTGTCGTACACCGTCTTGTTGGCTTGAAGCTGGAGAAAAGTAGTTTATGGGCCCCGAGATAGTCCATCAGACTGCTGAAAAGCTGAAGGTGATCAGGGAAAGAATGTTAGCAGCTTAGGATCGTCAAAAGAGCTATACTGACAAGAAAATACGACCGATAACATTTGACGTTGGAGATTCAATTTTGCTTAAAGTCTCACCGTGGAAGGGACTTATAGGATTCAGGAAACGAGGAAAATTGAGTCCAAGGTTTATTGGACCGTTCAAAGTTCTTCAGAAGATTAGGAATCAAGCTTACAAGCTCGAATTACCCGAAGAACTAGATGGTATTCATAACACTTTCCATGTGTGTTATTTGAGGAAGTTCACGGGAGAAGTTCCCAACACAATTCCAATTTCAGAGTTAAGGATGGATGAAAATAACAGGCTAATCGAAGAGCGTGAAGCAATTGTTGACCGTAAGACTAAGAAGTTACGACGCAAGATGGTCGACTTAGTGCTTGTGCACTGGAAACATACGAATGGGCCGAATCTCACCTGGGAAACAGAGAGTGACATGATAAGTCGCTACCCACATCTGTTTGCTGATGCATGATTCTGAGACGGAATCATCCTAAGGGGAGAGAATTGTAACGCCCGTGTTTCTGGGCTATGCATTAGTATAATGATGTAATAGTCAAGTTCAACCATTGCAACCTATTTTGAAGTAATAAAGATGAGCTACTTCAATATTATGTGAATTATGTGATTATATGTGCTTATATATTTGTTTATAAAGATATAATAAAATTAAGCATCGAAAATAAAGTGTTATATAAACCCAATATCTATACATAAAGTTGTAGTGGTTGAAACAAGGATTCCGAATATATAAAGAACGCTGAAATCCGAGTTATAACGAAGAAGTTATGACCTATCGAAGTTTTACGGTAAAACCGGTACGACACCGGGAATCATAAAAAGTGATTTTTTTGATAAACTAATTTTTACCTTAGAGATCTAAATGAAAGTTGTAGTATACGTTAAACCGAGAAGATACATAAAAAGAACGCCCAAAATCGGACTTCGTATGAGAAAGTTATGATTTTTCTAAGATTTGGCATAGGAGTGTACAACCTGAAATTCGAATTTCAGATCGATCGATTTTTAGCCAACGCAACCTAAATGAGAATTGAAGATCTCATTAATAAGAGCTCAACGATAAAAAGACAGACGAAAACACATTCCGTATGTAGAAGTTATGAATTTTACACGGTCATTTAACTGTGTAATCTTCTCATACTGTTAAATTTAAAATCGGACAAGAATTAGCCGACAGAGTCAAAAGGAGAGTTGTAGAACTTGTCAATACATACGCGTGGATATAAAGAATGCTGAAAATGGAGCTCGTATGCGAAAGTTACGGGGTTTAGAAGTTGGGAGTGTGCTTCTGCGAAAGGGGTGACGTGGCGCGATCTGAGCCATTACTTTTCCCCAAGTCTTGCCACCAGATGGTGACATGTGGCACCCAACTCGACGAGTTGGAGGCCCAACTCGATGAGTTGATCAGATTTCCAGCCTATAAATAGAGGTGCAGGGCAGCCTCATTTCTCACACCAATTCGCATATGTTTCTCTCTCTATATATATACTCTCTAACACCCCCCAAAACCCCCAAAGCCTAGGGTACCTCCCTAGCACGAGAAGGAAGCCCCGGACTTCCCAACGGCTCCGAGAAAAAGAGCTTTTCGGCTCAGAAGCTCTGCTCCAGCGAAGCCCGGTTTTTAATAAAAGCCCGCTGTAACTAAGATACACCTACCATACTTTAAATATAGCTTATATTTAAATAATATCGTTATTATGAACCTATAAATAAAATTTATCAGTGATTCAAAGTCATTATACTGATTGATCTTCTTACGGAAGAGGTGTCTAGAATGGTCACATTGGGTTTGGTTGTTGGATTTCAGAAAAGCTATTGGCCGAAATGGTCCTGCCTCCCAACTGTCCTGCCTGGCTGATCCTTACTTGATGGATCATGAAGTAGACTCTGAGTTAATGAAGAATCTAGACTAATAATTAGTCGCAAAAAATATTAAACTAAAATCTAGTGGTAATAATACTAGGTTTCGTCGAAGGAAATCATATTGTTAAGAAGCGAAGCGCTGTTCGCATTTCGAGTCGTCACTGTAACAACTGAGTGCATAGTTACTTTCATCTTACACATAGATATGAAGTATTTTATAAAAATTATGTGCTACGTGTGCATATTGTCTGAATACTTGCTGTCTATGCTGGATGAAAGATTTTATACATGTTTTAAATGATATAAACTATATATGTATTTTATATCTACAAAATGTGTTGGGTAAAACATGGGTAGATGTAATAGTTGGGTGTGATGAAATAAAATGATGAGAGGCCTCGATGTTAACGATGTTTCCAGTCATCTAGCGGAGTATAGATGACGACCACAGACTTTTCTAGACAGTCCAGTGGAACGCTAGCAGGCTCATAACCTATAGGTGTTTGTGAACGATGTGTTCACCGGTGTACTCCATCCCCCTCATGGTTGCCTTTAGGACATTTATTGCTGAGGAACCCCCTTAGCAGTAGTGTCCATCCCGATGATGATCCTTAGGATAGGTCCCTTATGATAGGTGTTTAGGGACGTAAAGTGAGGATAACGGGAACGGGTAATCGGGTTATTGTTGGTTGATGAAATTAATAAATTTATTTACTGTGGGCTGAAAACCCTATGTGCTCACCAGGCTCCCAAGCATGACCCACTCAGTTTCTTTTATTACAGGTAGTGGCACTCGAGCATAGATGTGATGTGCGGATATGGATTACTGATTATAGGCCTGTAGATATGAATAAATGTTGTAAGGCTTATATTGTACTATTTATGCTTTTGATCTATATCGAACATGAAATCCCGAGGTTTTTAATGAAATACATTTATCTGGAAATGCTTTGATAAATATTTATCATATTTTCTTTTGGGAACAAATTCCGCAACACTTTTATTTAAAATATTACTCTGATTTTTAAACAAAACATAAACATAATCGGTCTTTTCTGGCCGTGAAAACGGGGATGTCACACCGGTCGTCCGATAATACTCGGATGTGTTCTCGGAGTATTTTCCTGGAGTGCCTCCGGGGGCGGCTCTGATAGCCAAAGCACCATATCGGTTAGCTCCGCCAGAGATACATGAGTTGTCTACACAACTGTCGGAGCTATTAGACAATGGGTTAATTCTACCGAGCAGTTCTCCATGAGGAGCACCAATTCTGTTTGTGAGTCGCATCGGATGTGTATTGACTACTGGGAGCTGAATAAGCTAACGACGAAGAACTGTTATCCACTCCCGAGGATTAATGAATTGTTTGACCAGCTTCAGGGTGCATCTTGGTTTTCCAAGAATGATCTACGTTTGAGTTATCATCAAATGAGGGTCAAAGAGGATAATCTGCGGTAGACGGTCTTTCAGACTCTTTATGGTCATTACGAGTTTGTGGTGATGCCACGTTTGTGGACCTCATCAACCGTGTATGCAGACTGATGTTGGATTGGTCTGTGATTGTAATCCTTGATGAAATTCTGGTCTATTCCAAGACCCATGAGCTGCATGAGGAGCATTTGAGGGAGGTATTGGAGACTCTACGGAGGGAGAGACTGTATGCGAAGTTCTCCAAGTGCGAGTTCTGGTTGCACGAGGTGCAGTTTCTGGGGCACCTTGTCAACCAAAATGGTATTCTAGTCGATCCGGACAAGGTCGAGGCCGTGATGAGGTGGGAGGTTCCGAGGTATCCATCTGAGATTCAGAGTTTCCTTGGGTTAGCAGATTACTATAGGAGGTTCATTCGGGATTTCTCCAAGATGGTGGTTTCTCTGATCCGGTTAACGAAGAAGACTGTCACTTTTTACTAGGGGTCTGAGCAGAATGCAACTTTCGAGATCCTGAGATAGAGATTATGTGAGGCGCTGATTCTGACTCTGCCTGAGGGTGTTGAGGATTTTTTAGTTTATTGTGATGTGTCGATCACAGGTTTGGGTGCAGTTCTGGTGCAGAGGGATCGCGTGATTGCTTACGCTTCGAGGAAGTTAAAGCCTCATGAGGCGAATTATCCGACGCATGCCTTAGAGATGGGGGATGTGGTTTTCACCCTGAAGATTTGGCAACATTACATTTATGGGGTATGTTGTACGATTTACACGGATCAGAAGAGCCTGAGGTATGTGATGTATCAGCCGAATCTGAACATGAGGGAGCGCCAGTGGTTGGATGTGGTGAAGGATTATGATTGTGAGATCCTTTACCATCTAGGGAAGGCCAAGGCTAAGCATCAGCGGCCTCATGGCCTCACGGCAAGATGCATCCGTGGCCTCCGGACAAGATACATCTGTCCTGATTAATTGTGGCCCTGTAGAAGAGGGATGTAGCTTGGTATGTGGATAGGTGCTTGACTTGCAGGAAAGTCACGGCCAAGCATCAGCGGCCTCACGACAAGATGCATCCGTTAGACATTGTGTTTGGAAATGGGTGGAGATCACCATGGATTTCATTACGAAGTTGCCTCGAACAACGCGCATAGTGGATTCGATTTGGGTCATCATGGATTGATTGACCAAGAGCGTGCATTTTATTCCGATTAAGGAGAGTATCTCTACGGAGAAGTTGGTCGACATATACATCAGGGAGGTTGTGGCACGACATGGGGTGCCAGTTTTTGTGGCTTCAGACAGGGACATCCGTTTTAGTTCCAGATTTTGGAAGAGGTTCCATGAGGAGTTGGGTACTCGTCTGCATTTCAGCACGACTTTCCACGCCTAGACTTACGAAAAGAGCGAGCAGACTATCCAAACCTTGGAGGATATGCTTCGGGTGTGTGTATTGGAATTCAGTGGGAGTTGGGATACATATCTCCCTTTGGCAGAGTTTTCATATAACAACAGTTATCATGCAAGCATTGATCGACCTCTTTTTGAGATTCTCTATAGGAGGAAATGTAGGACCCCGATATCTTGGGGTGAGGTCGGTCAGCGAGTAATGGGGAGTACCGAAGTGGTACTTAAGAGTACCGAGTTGATTCAGTAGGTTCAGAGTAGACTCTAGACAACTTAGAGTCGGTAGAAGAGCTATGCCAACAAGCGCCAATCATATTTAGAGTTCCATGTTGGGGATATCGTTCTCCTGCAGATGTCACCTTGGAAAGGTGTCATCCGATTCAGGAAGAGGGACAATTTGGGCCCCATGTACATCGGTTCTTTTATGGTTTTGGCTCGGGTAGGCCATGCTTCTTATCGCTTGGATATTCCCGAGGAGCTTAGTCAGATCCGTAGCACGTTTCACGTCTCTCATTTGTGGAAATGTTTAGTGGATGATTCCGCGGTGGTTCCATTGGAGGATATTCAGGTGGATGATTGCCTGAATTATATCGAGAGACCGGTGATGATTCTTGAGAGAAAGACGAAAACATTGGGAAACAAGGTTGTTGAGCTGGTGAAAGTACAGTGGTATACCGCAAGGTTTCAGAATGGAAGTGGGAGTTGGAGGACTAGATGAGGGAGCCCTACCTAGAGTTATTTAGGGTAGCGGACTTCAAGGATGAAGTTTGATTCAAGTGGGGGGAAATTATAACATTCAAGATTTGCTATGTTTCATTTTTAACCCTTATTGTAAAATTTCTTCTCAATTTAGTCCCTAGCTAGTAAGCGGGGTGTACTCTATGAGTACGCTTAGCGTACTAGCTCATCGATGGATCGTGGATGCACCCACATACGCGGGGCGTACGTGGGAGTACACATGACGTACATAATTCAGGGGAAAAACCTAATTTTTATGGTTTGTGCCCTATTTAAACAAATTAAGACACCCTTAGACCTCTTAATGAACAACCTCCATCTCTCTATACCCTAAGATCGAAGACCAAATTGTCATTTGTGAGATTTGAGCTGAAAAGTGAGTTTTGGTGGTGTTTTTGGTGAAGAAGAAGAAGAAGAACACTTTGAGGTTGCTTGGGAGTGGCTTGAGCATGTAGATCCATAGTCATCTTCATTTTAGCAAGCCATTTGAGGTAAAAATCTATCATCTTGATGGTTCTTTATGCTAGATCCAACTTAGGGTGTTATTTGTGCATTTTGGGTCTTTTAAGCCATATTTAAGATTACGGTCTACTTCAGAAGCCATGGATGTTAGATCTTAGCACATTTGAGGTCCATTGTCCATAAAAATGCAACCTTTATGAGTTATTTTGGTCCATGCATGTGTTAGTTTCCTTGTTATGGTTCTCTTTGAGTTTTGGGTCTTATTAAGACATGCATGGGAGTAAAGTTTCTAACTTTACGTGTTAAGGCACCTTCTAGAATCAGATCTGAGAGTTTGGCATGATGTATTAATCAATTTAGTGCTTAATAAGTTGGATTAGTTGTATGCGGAGTACGCGGGGCGTACCCAGATCGTACGTTGCGCGTACTGGCCCCGGAAGCAGTACGCTAAGCGTAAGTCTAAGTACGCCTAACGTACTCATCAGGTTTCCTTCAGTTGAATTTGACAGGTTTGGGCTATATTTTGGATTTCTTGAGTTTGGGCCTTGTTGGGCCATTGGACTTCTGACTTTGGGTCATGGATAGACTATGGGCTTTCTTGGAATTTGGTCCATGATGGTTTTTGGGCCTAATTAGGAAGTTGGTCCATATTAGGTGTAACATCCCGATGATGAGGTATTTTCAATTTTAACCCTATGTATGAAAGAATATAGAATTTTGACCTTAGGGCTTGAGAAAGTTTGCAAGATTGGCCTATAGTGGCATTTTGGTGATTTTGGCCAAAGGCCTAGTATGATGGGCGTACGTTGTGTACGCTGAGCATACTAGGGCGGACCTTAGTAATGTAATCATACACCGCGTACGTAAAGAAACCTCAATCCCTAATTTTTAGGGTTTGGTAGCATCATTATCACCTCATTTCTCATTCCCTCATCAACCTCCATCTAAGAAAACGTCCCTCTAGAAAACCCTAAGTGAGAAGAGTGCATTTTGAGCTCATTTGTGTGCTTTGGTTGTGTTCTTGAAGAAGAAAAAGTTGGTACAAGGACCTTGAAGCTTGGAAGCAACTTAGATTTGGGATTCTTTCCTTTCTAGCAACCTCCAAGAGGTAAAATGCTCCTTTCTTGATCGTCTTATCTCGTAGATCTAGCAATTTCTTCATTTAGGGCATTTTTGGTCCCAAATATGGGGATTATTGAGCATGGTATGCTCTTAACCAAATAAGTCGTCATTTCAAACCTAATGAGGGGTCTTGAGTCATAAAAATGTGGTATTGATGCTTAGTTTTCCCCCATGCATGCTCTAGAAGGTCTTAAGGTGTTAAGAAGTTGGCATTTTGTATATTAAGCACTTATTGGACATGCAAAGTTATAAAGTTGGAAACTTTATGACTCTTAGTGGTATTTTAGCCTTGAATATGTATTTGGACGTATTAAGTCGAAGTAATAAGCTCTTAATAGATTAAAAATGGAAACTGTTGTGTACGCAGGGCATACCGAATGGTGCACTGTGTGTATGCAGATTTGGCCCTGATGCCTCAGACCTCGGACCAGTTTTGACCAAGGGTAATTTGGGAAAAATGTTATTAATTTAGAATGGGAAATGTTTTGACATTTAGGATTTGGGTTGAGCCAGTTGTTGGAGCTGGGAGTTATACAGACTACATTCAAACTGTGAGGTGAGTTTTCCTCACTATACCCGTGGGTCGAAGGTACCAAGGCCGACCCACTAGATTATTTATCCTAGTTAGGATAGTGATATGATAGTTGTAGTTGTTCAGTAGATCCGTATGATTATCTATATTTTTTGGCTCTATGTTTATGTTTGTTTGTTGCATATGTCGATATGTTGTGTTGGGTTGAGGCGGTCTTGGTTTGTGTTGTAGGCCAAGACACTCGGGGATGACGGAATAGGTTGTAGGCCCTGTGAGGCGGTCCATTCTGGACGACAACTTGTAGAGCAGTCTGGATAAGTTGTAGGCCATGCGAAGCAGTCCTGTCATGCCGAAGGCTCGTATAGTGGTCCAAATAGGCTGTAGGCCCTGCGAGGCGGTTCAGTCAGGCTGGATGTTCATATTGTATGCTTATTTGTTGTGGTGTTCTGGTACTTTGGGGGAACTCACTAAGCTTTGGATTATAGTTTTACTTTATGGTTTTAGTTGCTTATGAGGATCGTGGGAAGGAGAAGTCGTGATCGTACACAGCTTCCTGTTTTTATGTGTTCGGGTCTTGAGAAAACTTTGATTTGAAATAATACTTTTGAAATAATAACTCTTTTTGTAAACAATATTGATTCATGGTTGGCTTTAAAAGATTTAAATTTATTGTGATTTTTTTAGTGTTACAAGTTGGTATCAGAGCCTTTGTTTGAGAGAATTGGATGAACATTCATGTGAATCCAGACTCCAACTAAGGAACTACAAAAATTTTTAAACTAGTTTTCAATTTTTTTTCAAAAGTAACCAAGGAAGAATACAATGTGTACGATCAACCGGAGCAAGAAAGTATACCCCAAGTTAGCTACACTATTATTTGATGTTATCTTATATCAGAACAACATGCTAGTTGTAGGATAGGGATCTTCAGGATTTACATGATATAATTGCATGATACATGATGCCTTATTTCCTATAGATTTTCTTGTTGATTGTTGTATTACTCTTTTTGGTGTGAACTAACTTTTAATTAAATACATTAAATCACATGCTGCATGGGTTAAATAACTTTAGCGTAAAGGATTTGGTCCTACTGCGCAGCTCTTGTCTGAGTCCAACCGTTGTAGGGTTGAATCTTTTAATCTAAGATTATTTAAGTTATGTTACATGTGATTGTATACATATAGTATTTAACTGGCACCAATAGGGGTCGTTTAGCAGTTAATGGTAGGTTGAGGATTGGATCCTAGGATAGCCTAGGGAGTATGTAGTGGTCATGATACGCTTTTGTTGGAAAATCCATGGAGGGGTTATATGTAAGCAACTGGCTAGTTGATGAATGTCTAGCCTTTCTCTAGGAAATGAGAATAGGATGTATGTGTATTCTAGTGTGTGCAGTTAGGGTTGTTGTGTTGATCTCCTGAGACAAATACGGGTAAGTGCGGAAGGTAGTATGTTTTTGTACTACCAGAAGCACAGGACCTGTATGCGTAGCAGGGAAGTCACAACCCCTAGGGTTTAATTATTTGGAATAGCTCCTATGGTATGAATTGTGCTTTATCTGATAGTTTCTAGTTTATTTTGGTATGCTGTTTACGAGGGGATCCGGATCAGGAGCAGGAGCGAGTGGAAAGATAGGCCAGGGCTGACTGATGACCAGGTTAGGGAGATGATTCATGCTGGGGTTGTTTCTATTGTATGGGGGAAAATGATGGGTTTGAGCCATAAGAACTTTCCTATGTGCACATGCAAACCCTAATGCTTGGATCTAGGTTTCTCTAATTGAACATGTAATGTTTCCAAGGCTTACAATGCTAGATCTAGAGATAACAATTGAATCACAACACATGAAATCAGATCTAGAAGAATACCTTAAGTTGCTTGCTTGAATCTTCTTGTTCTTGGAGCTTAGAGTCGCAATTGTCACTCCTCTAATGGCTTACAAACACCAACTAGCAAGAGGATCATTTGGAGAGAGAGGAGAGATGAGAAAATCGGCTCTAGGGTTTCAATCTAACAAGAGTGTCCGATTTCCCTCACCCATAGGGTCTATTTATACTATGAGCTACTAGGGTTACATCCTTAACCCTAATTGAATAACTTAGGCCCTAAGCAATCCAAGGATCCTTCTAGATATGAGGCTTGGACGAATTTAAGATATCCTAACCCTAAAATTCAGCCACCCTAATATCCATAAGGATTCATAGCCCAAAAACACAACTATCACACATTTGACAGTTTAAGCCCCTTTAATCAATTAACCTCTTTTAGTCACCAAATTAATTCCTAATTAATTTATGACTAATATTAATTAAATAATATTATTATTCCTTTAATATATTATTCTTATAACATATTAATATAATAATATCTCTTCTCTCTATATAAATCAACCTGTCAAGTTGCTATGGTGAAGGCAACCTAAAAGGACCATGCACAACCGGGTCAAATACTTACCAAATATAGTTACGGGCTTAGACACTAATCCAACAGAAAATACTGGAGTTATTTGAGTCTATAAAGACTGCCATTATGGAGTTCTTTGATGACCGATACGCTGCACTTTCTTAAGTTGCTACTGTTGCAGCTACTGCAGTCGTTGCTGCTGCAGGGTTTGACCGTGGGATAGCCTTCCAGTACCGCGACTTCGAAAATACGAAGCCCCCGGTGTTTGATGGAGTCTAGGATCCGATCATTTGAATGAGGTGGCTGTCTAATGTTGAGGGATGTTTCTTTACTTTCTCCTGCCCAACCGACCAGAAGGTCAAGTGCGCTGTAAACCTTTTTCTGTCTGGAGCGAAGGATTGGTGGAGATTGGTTACTAGCTCTTACACTTTGGAGAAAAGAGCTGATGTATCATGGGAGCAGTTCTCGGAGATGTTCCGCGCAAGATATGTCCCAGTGGTTGAGAGGGAGAGACTGGCATAGGAGTATTTAGACCTGCGGCAGGGGACCGAGTCGGTGGTTGAGAACACCAAGATGTTCAATGAGAGAGCGTTATTTGTCCTGAGTTTGCTGCTTTTGAGCAAGCTCAAATGACCAGGTACTTGAGCATGCTCAATACGGATATCTGCAAGTTTGTATCTACTCAGCGCTATGGTATGCTCGTGAAGTTACAGGAGGCTGTTGGGCAGCGAAAGATTGAGTTGGAGCTCCAAACGAGGGAGCGGAGGCAGGCGTCGGTGTAGTTGTAGCCTGCGGTGAAGCGGTTTAAGGTCGCTGATGTGAGATCTGGGAGTCAGAGGGGCCGTATTTGTGGCAAGTGCAGCAAGGTTCATGACCGGTTCTTGTCGATCTACTTTTGGGTGCCACAAATGTGGCAAGGATGGGCATTATTCCAAGGACTGTCGCCAGCATGTCCCCGCACCGACCACCAGGATATGTTATCACTGTGGGCAGGTTGGACATATCAAGGCCAACTGTCATTTGCTCACGGCGAGACCGGCACAGGGTCCAGCGCCAGCTACCTTGAGGATCACCGATGGGCGACATGGTAGGGCGGAGCCCCCGATGGATTGAGGTCGCGCTTTTCAGCTCACGGTAGAGGAGGCCAGGGCGGCGCCAGACGTCGTTACTGGTTCCTTCTTAGTGAATTCTTTTCTTGTTCTTGTTTTATTCGACGCGGGCGTGAGTCGGTCTTTTGTGTCTCGATCTTTTAATAGGGATTTTGATATGACCCTTAGCGAGTTGGAGTGTCCGTTGCCGATTTCTTTAGCCAACAAACATGGGATTTCTTCATCTAAAGTGTATTGGAATTGTGTTTTGGAGATTCTTGGGGTGCCTTATCTGATTGATTTGATTCCTATTCCCACTGGGGATGAATGGATGATAGTGGAGATGGATTCGATGAGCAGGTTTGGTGCTATGATAGACTGTAAGGGTCAGCGGGTAGTGATTCGAACCCTAAGTGGGGGAGAACTGGTTATCTATGGAGAGGGTACCAGGATTGGGCCAGGTTTTGTTGGCGGCTAGGGCTCGACAGTGCATTCAACATGGTTGTATGGGTTATCTTGCGTATGTGGTTGATACACGGGTTGTGGAGCAGACATCAGTTTTGGATGTGACAGTTGTCACGGA
Source organism: Lactuca virosa (assembly GCF_052849685.1). NCBI lineage: Eukaryota > Viridiplantae > Streptophyta > Magnoliopsida > Asterales > Asteraceae > Lactuca > Lactuca virosa. The sequence goes on along the minus strand of NC_136430.1, from coordinate 8,162,807 downwards.
GTTTGCTAATGTGTTTCCGAAGGAGTTACCCGATGTACCTCCCGAGAGGCAAGTTGAGTTCAGGATTGACCTAGAGCTAGGTACGGCTCCGATGGCCAAGACGTCATACTATTTGGCACCGGTTGAGATGCACGACTTGTCCTCTCATCTTCAGGAGCTGTTGGGCAAACAGTTTATCCGACCGAGCAGTTTGTAGTGGGGAGCACCGATATTGTTCGTCAAGTTAAAGGATGGTTCACACCGGATGTGCATTTATTACCGGGAGTTGAACAAGTTGATGGTGAAGAACCGTTATCCCTTTCTGCAGATTGATGACCTCTTTGATTAGTTGTAGGGTGCATCTTGGTTCTCCAAGATCGATCTGAGGTCGGGGTATCATCAGGTGAGGGTGAGAGAGGAGGACGTGGAGAAGACCGCATTTTGAACTCGTTATGGTTATCACGACTTCGTGGTGATGCCATTTGGGGTCACCAATGCGCCTACAGTGTTTATGGACTTGATGAATCGGGTATGCAGGTGATATGTACATATCTATACATATAATTTTACATCATATCTTAATATTTCTAATTATTTTTATGCCGTTTGTAGAGCAAAAGGTACTTAATTTGTTATGTATTGTGTTGTAGGGGTAAAAGACATGCTTGGAGCAAAAAGGAAGTTGGAAGCTGGAAGCTAGGAGTATGAAAGAAGACTTTAAATTGAAGAAGACTCTCCACGTCGTGGTGACCCTACCACGATGTGGCAATTTGGACTTTCCCGATGGATTAAGGAGACATGTTGAATACGGGATAACAACGAGGACCACGACGTAGTGGCCTTACCACGTCGTGGTGATATGTTTTTCGGGAAACTATAAATATATGTCATTCTCCTCCAAAATTGGAACCTTTTTTCTAGAAGCAACTATCAATGTTTGAAGGCCACGTATCTGATTTGAAGCTTGGAGGGGAAGGAGTCGATTATAGCTAAGGCATTAGGAGCATTAAGGCAATACAATTCTAAATTACGACTTTCTACTTAATTAATAATTTCTATTACTTTGAAATTCGTTTTTATTTGTTTGATTGTTGAAATCATGGGCTAAAACCCTATGAATTTCGTTTAGTGTAGGGTTACTTGACTATTTATCGTTTGATCTATGGTATGGATTTAGTTTTATTGGTTATTTGTTGATTTAGCTTATTAAAGAACCTTCCGTGTTTATGATAATCGCTTTCTCTGTTTATTGTTGAATTTAATTAAGTTTGTATGGCCATCTTTCTTAATTGAATTTGAATCTTATGATCTTGTGAATTGCAAAAGTGTAGGACTAGAGTTTTGAACAAAACCTAGGGTTAAATAGAAAAGTGGGTAAATAAACGTAGAAGCTAATATATGACGACCAATCATATATTGAATTGAGCTAATAAACAAAATTAATCAATTCGTTATAAGTCTAAATTAACCCGAACTAAACATTAGTAAATTTGTTAGTTTATCTACTTGATCACCGTATGAATGAGCTTGTTTGCTAAAGGTTTAGGATTAGTGAAAATTAACCTAGTCATTTTAGGAATTTGTAACCAATGAAACAAAAATCCATTGCACTTCCATAAATCAATCATAATAGCAAGTAAATCCGAAGCTAAATGAAAGTCTCTCCATTACATTGGTTTAATTCGTCTTTTGTGCTCTTTGCTTTAGTTTAATATTTGCTTTAATAATTGATAGTTGGTTAGTTTGGTAAATTAAGTTTCTACTCTTGCAAAGCTAGAGAAAACCCTTTTACTAAATTGATTAGTAATTTAGTTAGTAGTAGATATGAATTAGCTAATAATCTCGTTCCCTGTGTCCGATACCTGTCTATTGTGCTATATTATCTTAAACAAGGTACACAGCCTTAGGAAATAATTACTCACGTTAGTAGGATTAACTACTGCATATTATTTTATGCATAATGTTTTTGGTGTCGTTTCCGGGGAACGGTCCATCTATAGATAATTTGAATATGCTATTTTATTAGGATTTTTCTGTTTATTTGCTTTTAAATTTTCGTATTAGGTTTTTCTTCTATTTGAGTCGCCACGTCGTGGTCATTAATACCACGTCGTGGTGTCGTAAAAATTAATTTTCAGTTTTTGTTTTTGTTCTTTTTAGGCGTTTCATTTGTTTTTGTTGCAGCAGTTTATGACCTGTGGATCCAATACACCTTTGATTCCACCACTTGAAGACCCAGAGTCAGCTTTTTGTAAAAACACAGATAAAACCGTAGGAGAATCAAACACACCAAAGAAATCACTTTTCAAGAATCTCAAATCGGTTTTTAGTAAGAAGAAGGGAAAGCAAGTGCGAGAATCCAGCAAAATCCTGAAAGACAAAAGCATTGAGAACAATCCAACGAAAGAGGATATTGATTACGAAACAGACAAGCGATAAGGCAACAACGAATCAGAAAAAGAAAGCGAACAAGACAGCGAACCCAACGATGTAATGGCGGACATTGTCGACATTTGCATGGAGTCATACAAGAAAAGAATCTGTGACGACACCGGTACGGGGCTTGTGCAACCCGCCATTCCAGCCACCGCCACATTTGAACCAAAGGGGCACATCCTTTCCGCACTAAAAGAGACCCCATTCACCGGAAAAGATCATGAAGATGCCTACAAACATAATGATGAAGTCAATGACATCACCGATTACTTCAGCATCCTGAATGTTCCTCGTGAAACAGTATTATTGAGAATGCTTCCAGTCACGTTCAAAGGAGCTGCCAAGGACTGGTTGAAGGCACTTCCACGCGGCGTAATCACTACATGGGCAAAAATGCATGAGGAATATTTGGAAAAAATTTGCCCACCATCAAAGGTGGCTAAACTCAAAAAAGGCCATAGCTATCTTTGAGCAACAAATAGGTGAGTCGCTATTTGAAGCATGGGATCCCTACAAGGGATTACTTCGAAATTGTCCCCAAAACGATCTTAATGTGCAACAAGAAGTTTCAATATTTTATGATGGGTTCAATGTCATGACAAGGCAACTCCTTGATTCTCAAGGAGCATTAATCAAGAAGAATCCCGCTGAAATTAAGGAACTTATAGAAGAATTTTCTAAACATTCGAGAGAGTAACATAACCCGCGAAATGATGTAGCAAGGGGATCGATAAATTCAGCTTCGGAGGACATGTCTGTAGTCTTAGCAATGTTGCATAACATGGATAGGTGGATGACTGAGATGGGTCAAACAATCCATTCTATACGAGTGGGGTATGAAAATTGTAATGGGCCGCATTTAACCAAAGACTGTGATCTTGATGAAAATGGAAACCGAAAGGCTCAAGCTTTCTACTTGAGCGGTGATCGATATGATGAGGATTGGAGAAAGCTCAAGAAGAAGTGATTACCTTATGATGAGTACAAGAAAGCCAAGGAAGAGAAGTATGAACAAAAAGGAAGAGGCTTTTACCAAAGAGAGGAACCAACTTCTAAAAAGAAACCCAATTTTGAGTCAATGCTAACCCGTTTTGCAACCGCATATGAAAAACGACACGAGGAAACCGAAGCAACAATTGGAGAACAACAAGCTTTAATGAAAGATCAGCAAGTTTTACTAAGAAATCAGCAAGCTTTAATCCTCAACATTGAAAAACAACTCGGGCAACTAGAAGAAGCAATTTATTGAACGAAGACCGGGCAGACTTCCAGGAAACACCGAACAAAACCCGAAGGGAGCTCACATCCAAGCAATTACGAGTAGAAGTGGGAAAATTGTTACCCATCTCACTCCTATTAACAAAAACAACCCGGATGTTGAGCAGGATAATCAAGAAGTGTAACATCCCGACTCCCATGTATAAATTTAAATTGTTTTATATTCATTTTGACAGGGCACTCGACGAGTTGGAGGCTCCAACTCGTCGAGTAGAGATTGAGATAGTCGCTTGGATTTTATGGTCAACTCGGCGAGTTGGAGGACCCAACTCGACGAGTAGGAGCTGAGCGTGAAAACCCTAATTTTCAGGGTTTGCACCCTATTTAAAGGACCTTAAGTCCTTTACCCCGCCTCCCTCGTCACCTTATCACCTTGAGAGAAACCCTAATTGAGCTATCTTCCACTGTGAGAGAGAGAGAGAGTGAGGCTAAGAGTGTGTGGTTTGGTGCATTCTTTGAAGGAACTTGAGGAGCAAAAGGCTTGGAACAAGAAGGAGTCTCTGGATCTGGCATCCATTTAGTGTTTACAACCATTTGGAGGTAAAAAGCCATTACCTTGACCACTTGTTTGCTAGATGTCTCCATTAGGGAGCTTATGGACATTTGTAGCATTTCTTGTGTCATTAATGGTTTTGAGCTCACCACGAAGCCAAGACTTCAGATCTGAACATTATTAGGCCCTTTAGGCCTAAAGACTCAAGCTTTGGCCAACTTCCATGCCTTAAACCCTTTTGTTGAGCTTGTTTTTGCAAACTTAGCCCTAAATGCCATGCATGGACGTAAAGCTTGCAACTTTACGTGGTATTTTCAGCCTTAGAATGCTAGATCTAGAGATTGGTGCCTTAGCCTTGCTTAAAAGCATCTGAATGAGTGATTGGGCTGGAGGAACTCGAAGAGTTGGTTAGCCAACTCGACGAGTTGGTTAGGGTTTCCCCCGTTATCCTGGACGTGGTGCAAACTCGACGAATTAGTGAGACAACTCGGCAAGTTGAGTTGGATTTTTCCTGATTTTTCTGAGAACAGGAGAAACTCGACGAGTCGCATAGATGCACTCGACGAGTTGGGTCAACATGGACTATTGACTTGGGCGTTAACTTCCGTTGACTTTTAGGGTTTGGTCGAGTTGTGGAATTTGGAGGCCATGGAGGGATAAAATGGTATTTTACCCTTTTCGAGAATTAATAAAGGGGGTTAGCTTAACATCTTTAGAGTTGTTGTTATGAATTGTTAATTAGAGATGATCATGATATATGTTGGCAGAGTCTAGACCGACCGTTGAGTACGAGACATACTTGCTTTACCAATAAGGTGAGTCTTCTCACTATACTTACCTACGTGGTAATCACTGTGCGACCGAAGGCTCTTATTTGTGTTATCGACCGGAGGGTCTTATGTGCTTATATTGGGACACGTGATATTATGCTTTCTGTCTTTGTGATTTATGTTGTATATTATTCTGTGCATTTATTGAGACAGGACCAGAGGGTCCAACTGAGTTGTGAGACCGGAGGGTCCTTATCAAGATATAGCCATGAGAGGCTAATTATTTGTTTGTGGTATTTTGGGGAACTCACTAAGCTTTGTGCTTAAAGTGTTGTGTGAAATGTGTTTCAAGTACATCTCAAGATTGCGGGAAGGTGCTGGCGTGATTATACACACCAGCTAGAGATTATGTTTTGAGGATTATGGGATATTGTCAAACATTTTTATTGTCTTGTGTTTTGAATAACTTATAAACTTGGGTTTGAGAAATGTGACACTGTGTTTTGTGTGATTTTAAAAATTAAAATTTTATTTGTAAATTTAAAGTGTTACAAGTTGGTATTAGAGCCTTGGTTTGAGGGATTTGGATGTACCCTCGGGTATGTCTGGACTCAAACTGAGGATTTGAGGAATTTTTCTAAAAAGAAATGATTTTCTAAACGAGTAAAAAGTTTTTGAGAGGAAACGAGATGAAGTAGTGTGTACAATCAACCAGAGCCCGAGCGGTGATTTTCCCAAAATACCCTTACTTGTTTAGATTATGAGATGAGATACTTATGAGATATTAGAGCTGCATGCTGGATGATAGGCTAGGTATTTCAGGAATTTAGAGCTAGAGTTTCCTGATTCATGATGTCTTAGCCTAGGGGGATGCTACCGATTGATATTATCTGCTATTTGCTATGTGTGTGTGCTGAGTAGGGGTACATGGCAGGAATCTTTTGGAGAGAGTTTTGAGTTAAGGAGTAATCTAGGAGAGTTACTTAGATGGGCATTGAGGAATCTACTAAGAGAGTAGTTTGATATCCTTGAGGGATAAAGTACTTGTGAATAAGGCCTAGGAGGAGGACTTGGGCGACTATGGGTTGGTGTGGAAGGTAGTATTGGGCCCGTACTACTGAAAGCACCAGGTCTGTATGTGTCCCAAGTAAGAACCTTAGGATGCTAAGTAGCATGTAGGGGTGGGTAATTGAGTGCGCGCTTTAGCCAGTCCCTGATGATTTTATTTTTGTGTTTCGGAGAGACTATGGTGATTACCCGCAACAACCCTGGGGAGGTGGCCACAAGTATCAGGGAGGCCATTCCAGAGATGTTCGGGTCTATTAAGACCACATTGATTGAGACTTTTGACGAGCTATATGATGCCGCAACCTCCATAGCCCTTGCATCTGCGAGGCCACAGGGGAGTGATCTGTTGTTGCTCCGAGAGTTCAACAACACGAAACCAACAGAGTTCGACGGGACCTAGGACCCGATTGCTGCTATTAGATGAATTTCTGATATCGAGGGATGTTTCTATACTTATTCCTGCCCTGAGGGCCTGAAGGTTAGATTTGCGCTGAACCAGCTTCGCTTGGGAGCGAAGGACTGGTGGAGGTTTGTGATGACTGATTATTCTCCTGCAGACCATGCAGTAGTGACTTGGGCGAGGCTCACCTAGTTATTCCGATATGAGTACATTCCTCAGGTGGAGAGGGGGCGATTGGCCCAGGAGTTTCTGTCTCTCAAGCAGAAGAAAGAAACCGTGACAGAGATTACGAGGATGTTTCATGAGAGGGCGTTGTTTTGCCCTGAGCACGTGTCTGCGGAGCAGGCACGTGTGAGCCGGTACTTGAGCATTTTGAGGCGAGATATTCGGGAGTTAGTGGCAAACTCATCATATCGGACATTGGCTGAGCTACAGACCAATGCCAGGCGGAGGGAGATTGAGTTGGAGTATCAGGCCAGAGAGGAGGGAGAGTCTCAGGGTAGAGACAGGAGACCAGTACAGTCGCAGCCTACGACCAATCGTGCTAAGCCCGCTGATACGAGAGCAGGAGGCAAGAAGCGCCACACTTGTGGCAAGTGCAGCAAGAGTCATGAGGGATCTTGCCGAGCAGGGATTTGCTTCAAATGTGGCGGGGAGAGGCATATGGTGAAGGACTACCCCAAGGGATTCTCAGTTTGCTTTCATATCTGTTTATGCTTATACTGTGTTTCATATAGGTACTTTTCTTGTGAATTTTGTTCCTGCTTTGGTGTTATTTGACTCGGGTACAAATCGATCTTTCATTTCTTTATCATTTAGTCGTCACATTAGTGTTAGACGCGAGGCTTTGAGTCGACCGATGAGGGTTTCTATAGCCGATGAGCACGCATTTTTTGCCACTGATGTATACCGAGGATGTGTTTTAGAGATTTTCGATGTTGAGTTTCTAATAGATCTGGTGCCGATAGCGATTGGTGATGTTTGTGTCATAGTGGGGATGGATTGGTTGAGCCAATTTGGAGCCGTGATTGACTGTGAGCGTCAAATGGTGACCATACGAGATCCTAGTGGGTGAGTAATTACCGTTTATGGCGAGGGAACTAGATCGGGATCAGCTTTCTGCTCTGCCGCCAGGGCAAGGCAGAGTCTACAGCAGGGATGCATGGGCTTTTTAGCATATGTGATGGATAACCAGGTTGCCACTGAGAGGCCGAGTTCTGTTTCCGATGTTCCCGTAGTATGTGAGTTCCCGGATGCTTTCCCCGAGGAATTGTCGGGTGTGCCTCCTGAGAGACAGGTGGAGTTCTGGATCGATATGATTCCCAGGGCAACGATTATTGCCCGAGATGCAGGAGTTATCCTCGCAGCTCGAGGAGCTGTTGGGGAAGGGTTTCATTAGACCGAGTAGCTAGCCGTGGGGGGCATCGATCCTTTTTGTCAAGAAAAAGGATGGTTCACACCGGATGTGCATCGACTACCGGGAGTTGAACAAGCTGTCGGTAAAGAACCGTTATCCACTACCAAGGATCGACGATTTTTTTGATCAGTTGTAGGGGGCGTCTTGGTTTTCCAAGATTGTTTTGAGATATGATTATCATCAGATGAGAGTCTGTGAGGAGGATGTCCAAAAGACGGCCTTTCAGACTCGTTATGGGAATTACGAGTTTGTGGTGATGCCTTTCGGGCTCACCAATGTGCCGACAATGTTCATGGACCTCATGAATCCGGTGTGCAGGCTCATGTTAGATCGGTCGGTGATCGTGTTCATCGATGATATTTTGGTGTACTCGAGGTCTAGGGAACATCATGAGGAGCATCTGCGGGAGATTCTTTGGGTGTTGAGGATTGAGAAACTTTATGCCAAATTCTCCAAGTGTGATTTCTTTTTATGAGAGGTCCAGTTTTTGGGACATCTCGTTAACCAGAATGGGATCCTGGTCGACCCGGCCAAGATTGAGGCAGTTTTGCGATGGGAGGTTCCGAGATCAGGAGTTTTCTGGGTCTGGCAAGCTACTATCGGAGGTTTATCAGAGATTTCTCCAAGATTGCAGTTCCTCTCACCAGATTGACCAGGAAGGGTGTTATCTTTGCTTGGGGGCCTGAGCAGCAGGCATCATTCGAGGCTCTTCGCTAGAGATTGTGCAAAGCTCCGGTGCTAGCTCTTCCGGAGGGAGTAGAGGATTTCATAGTCTATTGTGATGCATCCATATCGGGAATGGGTGTCGTGTTGATGCAGAGGGAGCACGTGATAGTATATTCATTGAGGCAACTGAAGCCTCATGAGACGAGGTATCCCACCTATGATTTGGAGTTGGGGCGGTGGTATTCGCCATCAATATTTGGCGCCACTATCTCTATGGTGTCCGATGTACCATGTACACGGACCATAAGAGCCTGAAGTACCTTATGGATCAGCCCAACCTGAATATGAGACACAGGAGGTGGCTGGATGTAGTGAAAGACTATGACTGTGAGATTTTGTATCACCCTGGCAAGGCTAATGTGGTAGCTGATGCCCTGAGTCGTAGGGCAGCGAGTGCTCCGATCCGAGATGTGTGTATGAGGATGACGGTGATGACTCCAGTCTTAGATATCATCCGAGAGGCCCAAGAGGTGGCCACAAGACCAAAGAACCGTAAGAGAGAGCGGGTGATTGGGCAGATTTCTGAGTTTGAGACTGATAGTCAGGGGCTTATGACCTTCCATGGGTGGGTATGGGTGCCATATTCGGGTGGAGCTCGATGAATTTTGATGGAGGAGGCCCATAGGTCGAGATTCTCGATCCATCCTGGGGCCACCAAGATGTATTTGGACTTGAAAAAGGATTATTGGTGGCCCTGTATGAAGAAAGATGTGGCATGGGTAGTCGAGAGATGCTTGACCTGTCGTCAGGTCAAGGCAGAGCACCAGCGTCCCCATGGCCAGCTGCAGCCCTTGGAGATTCCCTTGTGGAAGTGGGAATAAATCTCCATGGATTTTATTACCAAGTTACCGAGGATTGCGCGAGGTGTCGATGCGATATGAGTGATTTTAGATCGGTTGATGAAGGGTGCTTACTTCTTAGCTATAAGTGAGAGCTCTTATGCGGAGAATTTGGTTGAGGTCTACGTTCGATAGGAGGTGGCATGGAATGGGGTGCCAACATCGATAGTGTCATATCGTGATGTGCGTTTTACTTCCAGGTTCTGGAAGAAATTTCATGAGGAGTTGGGCACCCGGCTGCATTTCAGCACCGCATACCGCCCACAGACAGACGGGTAGAGCGAGCGGACGATTCAGATGCTTGAGGACATGCTACGCGCACGTGTTATGGATTTTGGTGGGAGTTGGGACACTTACTTGCCCTTGGCTGAGCTTTCATACAACAACAGCCATCACTCCAGTATCGGTATGCCTCCCTTTGAGCTTTTATACGGGAGGAGGTGTCGGACTCCCATCTGTTGGGGGGAGGTCGGGCAGAGAGTGACGGGGAGCACTAAGATAGTGCTCAAGACGACAAAGCAAATCCAGCAGGTCAGACAGAGGTTACTGACAGCCCAGAGTCGTCAAAAGAGTTATGTAGACCGGAGACATTCTGAGCTAGAGTTCCAGGTCGGTGATTTTGTCCTCCTGAAGGTATCCCCATGGAAAGGGGTGATCTGATTTAGGAAATGGGGCAAGCTGGGGCCTAGATACATTGGTCCATTCATAGTCATTGCTCGAGTAGATAAGGTAGCTTATTAGTTAAAGCTGCCTGCAGAGTTGAGCCAGATCCATAACACCTTCCATGTATCCCAACTGAGGAAGTGTGTGTCCGATGAGATGGCAGTGGTCCCTTTAGAGGACATTCAGGTTGATGATCGCCTGAACTACATTGAGAATCCGGTGGGGATTTTGGATAAGAAGGTTAAGATCCTGAGGAATAAAGAGGTGCCCTTGGTTCAGGTTCAGTGGCAGCATCGGAGGGGTCCGAGTGGACTTGTGAGCCAGAGTCCGAGATGTGTGAGTAGTACCCAGAGCAATTTCCAGAGAATGACTTCGAAGGCGAATTTTGATCGTAGTGGGGTAGAATTATAACATCCCGACTCCCAGGTATAAATTTAAATTGTTTTATATTCATTTTGACAGCCGCATGGATTTTAGGGTCAAATCGGTGAGTTGGAGGAACCAACTCAACGAGTAGGAGCTGAGCATGAGAACCCTAATTTTCAGGGTTTGCACCCTTTTTAAAGGACCTTAAGTCCTTTACCCCGCCTCCCTCGTCACCTTATCACCTTGAGAGAAACCCTAATCGAGCTATCTTCCACTGTGAGAGAGAGTGAGGCTAAAAGTGTGTGTTTTGGTGCATTCTTTGAAGGAAGTTGAGGAGTAAAAGGCTTGGAACGAGAACGAGTCTCTGAATCTGGCATCCATTCAGTGTTTACGGCCATTTGGAGGTAAAAAGCCATTACCTCGACCACTTGTTTGCTAGATCTCTCCATTAGGAAGCTTATGGACATTTGTAGCATTTCTTGAGTCATTAATGGTTTTGAGCTCACCACGAAGCTAAGACTTCAGATCTGGACATTATTAGTCCCTTTAGGCCTAAAGACTCAAGCTTTATACCATGCCTTAAACCCTTTTGTTGAGGTTGTTTTGGTAAACTTAGCCCTAAATGCCATGCATGGACGTAAAGCTTACAGCTTTACATGGTATTTACGTTGGATTAGGTGTCTAAGTCCATAACAAAAATTGGTATGTACTTGACCCGATAGTAGCATGGTCCTTTGGGGTTGCCTTCACCGGTGCAATTTGATAGGATGGATTTTTGAGAAAGAGGTTATTTGTGATTTATTTATATATTATATGAATAATATATTAATTGAGAAATTATATTATTTAAATGGTATTGATCAATAATCAATTTGGAATTAATTTAGTGATCAAAAGAGACTGATTAAATTTATAGGGACTGATTAGGTAAATCAGTAATACTTATAGTTTGTGCTAATGATCCATGTTGATTAGGGATGGACTAAATCTATGTGAGAGTCGATGAAGATTTAATCCAAAGGGCCTATCATATGGATTATTGGAATACTTAAAGGTTTAAGTAAATTAGGGTTTTATGTAAGAAACCCTAAGTGTTGAGAGAAAAACTTAGAGATACACTTGAACAAAACGTTAGAACAAGTATATTGCGGAATAGTTAATCTCAAAGGATCTAAAAGCTCAACAATAATATTAATAAGTTAGAGTTAAATAGTTAGAGAGTTAGTTGCGGAAATGTAAAGAAATAGAAATGACGACAATTGTTATATCAAGAAAACACACAAGTTGATTCATAACAAGGAATGCATTCAAACCGAGTTAATAAGGTAGATCAAACTTGGTGATTAAGTCTCAAAGACTTGCTCCGAAGAGAGGTTATAATCAGTTATGATCCAGTAACAAGTAAGAAGTGAAGAGTAGAAAGATAGAGAAATAGAGAAGATAACTTCAGAGAAATGTATTTAGAATAGAAGCATAAATTATCCGTATTGGATACAAGAGAATAAGTCTCTATTTATAGAAACTCAGAAATGCACTAGATTACATCTCTATACGTAGCCATGCAAGGCATACTGGATAATAGAGTGTATTACAATAAAGACAAATGAAGTAATCTAGCTAAGTTGACTGCGGTAGCAAGAGTCCGGTTGCGATTGCTGATGAAAAGACTGACTGCGGGTGCTGAAGTGGCTGCGGTAGCAAAGTTCAAGAGGGTCACTTTCATGATTCAACAATTTCCCCCTAAGTGACCTCTTTAACTTCGGTTCAGCTATCAAGTTTGAGAAACTTGATCAGAATCCACCAAAACTTCCTGATGTTTTCCAGCCAGGTGATTCTTCTTGAGATCTCGAACTTGACTTCTGCGGTGGTGTGCTTCGATCTTTCGACTGCGGTTCGGCAGATGTCAAGTTGTTTTCTGGTGAGGCGATGCATGGCAGTCACAGGAATGAAGTATTTGACATTGTCGGTCTTCCTTTTCAATATGACTCCAAGTTCAGGAAAGTTTGTTGCGCCTAGAGATCTTTCTTGAAAGCCTTCGGTAGGCATTGGCACAGGTTCAAGAGGTGGGAGATCAAACTTCTTGAGGATGGTGGAGTAGATATCCGCATCTATCTTGGCAAAATCGCAGACAGTTTCTTTCAGAAAAGTGTTGGCCTTTTCAAGCGCAATTTTCATTTTGGGGTGCTTTTCTGATTTGTTTTGAAACACCTTGGCAATGAGGAAGATTTCTTCCGGATTCATGAAAGGAAAATCTGCCTGGCTGCAGACGTAGTCATGTTCCCTTCTTGTGAGGGTGTACTGGATGTATTCAGCCTTCATAAATTTCCGGACTTTGTAGTTCTTGACTGCGGATGGTCTGTCGTTAGACCATATGTTCTCAATGGAGGAGGTATGTTTAGCATGAAAAAGACTAAGTCTCTCAAACTCCATTGGCAGTCTCTTGTGGTCAGGAAGGCTGCGGTCGAATTGCTCAAATAGTGTGAAGTACTTGGCATTTGGAGAAATTGCTACATCCCAGTACCCGTCCGAGGGAGGTTCAACGTAGGTAAGGTGGGGTCGATAGTCTTCATCCAGCAACCTACGGTGAGGATTGATCCAAGAATTTATCAAGGATTCATCCATCATGGTATCAAAACCGCATTCTCTCCAGATAAGCTCTGCCAGTTTGGCTGCCTTCCAGTCGTGTTTTCTCTGTGCGGTGGCAGGAGAGTCTGTTGAGCTTGGAGATGACATGTTCTCCGCAAGGTTTTTGAAGTGGGGAGGAGTTTCTGGCTTGTTGGGAGTGAACTCCTTTCGAGGTGAAGTGTGAGGAGATGGAGTATGTTGAGTTGGTTGCGGTGAAGGCTGCGGTGTGGGAATTTTTTCTGTGGTGATGGGGGGACTCTGATGTTGAGAAATGGATTCAGAGTGATGGACTTCCTCTTCTTCTTCTTCTTTACTTCCCCCTCTTGAGGGATGCAACGGAGGAGCTTCCTCAAGCCATTGCTTAAGTCCATCAACCTTGGCACAGACTTCTTGGAATTGAGCTTTTAGAGCTTCTGCCAATTGTTGATTGTTAGGTGTGGAGGAACTGAAGAGCAGCTTGTGGATTTCCTTTGTGAGCTGGAGGATCTCTGGACCATGGAAGTTGGAGGACAGAGATTTCTGCAGTCTGCTAATTGTGGCTTGAAGAACAGAGATAGTGGACTCATAAGCAGTATGAGTCTCATCTATCAATTTCTTAGACTGAGAGGTTTGATCCGTGATGGCCGCTTGGAGATCCGTTTTGATTGCGGTCACCTCAGAGATGAGGCGTTCCGCTGCAGTCATAAATTCCTTGTGGTCCGCCTTGCGGTTGTTGTCAAGGGACCGGATTCCCATCTCTACTTTGAGAGAGATTCTTTCAGCAGCCATGCGTTCCCTTGTTTCCAGACGTTCAATACGTTCGATCAGGGACTGCGGTCCTGGAGTATCTTCAGGTTACGGTTGAGTGGGCTTGACCGCAGCCAAAATCTGATCAACTTTGGGTTGTAGGCATAGGAACTCTTTTCTGGAGACCGCATTCTTCTTCTTTTTCTTTTTTTCTTTAGGCTTGGAAGTTGAATGGTGGGAACCGCTGGACTCCTCTTCCTCATCAAACATCATTAAGTCATCATCTGAGGGGCTGGGCTTGTTGACCTCTTGGATATCTTCATCATCAAGACCAAAGGTGGGTGCAGAACTGACTTCGACTGCAGTACCTTCGTCTTGGGATTCACGGACTGTTGGAGTGGGAATTGGATTGGGGGTTGGAGTAGGAGGGACGTTGGAGGTACCCGTGGCTGCACCTGAAGCTTGAGCTTTTAAAATTGTTTCAGCCATCTCATCCATCCAAGCTTGAATCTTTTGAATGGTGGCTACGGTACTGGTATTGCTGATGGCATTTGCCCAATACTTAGCCACAAGCTGGATTTCCTGCTCCTTTTGCTGCTGCTGCTTGATCTGTTGTTCCTTGCGGGCTTGGAATGCCCTTCTGAATGCAACATATTTCTTTTTATCTGACTCGGTTACTGGTGTGTACCGTAACCAAGAATCATTTGAATCTTCTCCGTCAAATCCTGAAAAACGCACCGAAGTGTCCTTCGGGTCCACAGATCCTAGCCCATTTGTGCTCACCGTGCCTAAACCACCTGTAAAAGATGTAAGCAGAGTAAGATTTCCTGAGCTTCCTCGGTCTCCTTGACCCGTGGTCAAGTGTGGCCTTGGCTCAGTTCTGGCATGGGCGGAAGAAGTGCCCTGCGGGTGAGAAGGTGTTTGTAGTGTATGGGTGACGTTCAAAAGGATGGAGCTCAACCCCTCTGGTGAAAAGAAATGCAGTCGGGAAGCCCTGGAGACCTTAGGGTGTGCACCAGTATCATCCCCTTGGGAGTGAACTGGGGGGGAGTCTCCACGATGTTGTGAATCAGACTCAGTTTCTGAGTCTGATTGGAAAGTGATGGTGGTGTTGAATGGGTCTGCGGCCACCCCAAGGACTACTGGAGCCTTTTGAGAGGCTTCAACATCGGTCCGGTCACGCATTTGGCTAGGGGAATCGGTTTTTCTTTTCTTGAGGATAGCAATCGGTTGCCTATCCTCATCAGAATCACTGCTAGATGGAATTGGGGTAGGTTTGGTTTTTCGTTTCTTCGTGGGTGCGGTTGGTTTGGGAGCGTTTTTCTTTGGGGTTCTCTGCTTCTTGGTTGCCAACTGCTTTCTTCTTTGAGAAAGATTGGATAGTGTAGTGGCAGAGGGGACTGCGGTACCCTCAGGGTTTATAATTGTGGATATTTGAGGAAGAGGCGGGGTAGGAGGGTATGGGACAATACCTTCCGTAGCCTCAATGTGGTCTGAGACATCAGCAGTCTCAAGACCAAGGGTTGAAAGAATGTGAGTAGGGAGTCTGCGGATTGGTCCAAAAACAGATTTATTGGAAGAGGGATTGTACCTTTTGAGATCCTTAGTGACAAAGAAATTGATGTCACTACCCATATCTAGTCCAGTGTCCGCATGTAGGTCTGATATGCAGAGAGACCAGAATCGAGCAAATGTGAGCTCTATTGGGTTCTCCTTTGGTCTCTCCTTGGGAATGTACTGAAGAAAGTCATCCCAAAGGATCTACCCGTAGTTGACGTCATGTCCGGTGAATATGCTCCATACTAATTCCAAAACCTTTAATCCCATGTTGTCAATGCCTCCGGTTCTGCCAGATAGACAGCGGATGACAAAGTGGCATACGAACTGCCAAACCGCAAGTAGCTGGTTCTTCTTGAACTCACCAATCCCTCTGATTGGTTTTTGATACCCCATTTGATAGAGTGCAGATGTAACGTCCGCCATTGAAGGTGAGAAAATTTTGATGGATGGATGAACCAGAAGATTAATAGCAGATAAGAACTTTTCTTTGGACAAGATGACCAAAGAATCGTTAATGAGGTTGAGGTGAACTTCTTGGGGGTTTTCTAGTGGGCGATAAGCAGAAAAGGCACACTTGAAGAGAGTTGAAACTGGAACAACATCTGTGAATGCGTCAAATGGACCAAATAAGGGATGGTTCTTCAGAAATTTGATCATGAGCTTGGTTGGAGCATTGTATGACGGATGATCTTCAAACACTGCTCGAAAGTTGCTTGATGCGATTGTTGGAGTGTCTGATCCAGTGGGGTTTACTGAACCTGAAGCCTTATATTGCTTCTTTGATGCACCTGATTTCACCATTTTTGAGAGCTTGAGAGAAGAAGTAGAAAAACAGAGTTCTTGAAGTTTTTTTGAGAGAGAGGGAATGATCGATGTTCAGAAAGCGTGAAGTGAATTTGGGGAAGAAGATGGGTTTACAAAGGGTTGAAAGATTTTAACCCTAGGTAAAAGATAAAGATAGGGTAAAAACGTCGTTTGGTATTTGGGGGGAATCTTTGAATTTGGGGTTAAATCTCATCCATAAATAATTAAAACGGTTTAAAAAAGATTTGGGAGATTTACTAAAAGGGGTTTGCATTTAATGAAAAGTCAGGCCTCAATCGATGTGTCAGTTGATCGTGGGGGTGATGGAAGAGGAAGTTGTAACGGATGGGACGTATTAGGGAGAGGAAAGGACAAATTAAGGATGAGTTTATGGTAAAACGTTCTTTTTGTCATCATCCCTAAAATAGGTCTGACACAAGGATTATGCATAAAGAGAATGAGACAGTTTTTAAGGGAATGTTTTTTTTATTTAATGTTTTATTTAATGAAGGATCATTAAATAGCACACAAAAGATTTAGGAGTTGATGAAACAGTTGAGAAATGAGTAATGTGATCGCGGATGGAAGCTGCATTGCGGTTGGAAACGTCATCGTGGATGGAAATTTCATTGCGGTTGGAAAGTCATCGCGGATGGAAATTTCATTGCAGTTGGAAAGTCTTCGCGGATGGAAATTTCATTGCGGTTGGAAACGTCATCGCGGATGGAAATTTCATTGCGGTTGGAAAGTCATCGCGGATGGACAAGGAAAAGACTGCAGTGAGGAACTGAGGAGAAACACTTGTACAAAGATTAGTAATAACAGACAATAAAGACCCATGAGAGATAAGTATAATATATGGTTGCGGTACCTAGACTGCGGTACCATAACCATCTATCATAGATAACTCTTAATTAGAACCGCAACGGAGACCAAGGATGGTCTGCGGTAGCTAACAACTCAAAAAGAATTACGGGTCTGGATTCATCATTCCTAACATTTACAGGAAGGTGTTAAGCTTTGTGGAATCGAGCACTTTTGTGAACACATCAGCAATCTCTTCATGAGAAGGGACAAAGATGAGTTCAATGTTACCTTTTAAAATGTGGTCTTTGATGAAGTGATATCGTAGTTCAATATGTTTTGTCTTGGAGTGCTGAATTGGATTGTGAGAGATAGCAATAGCACTTTCTGAGTCACAATAGATCGGTATCCGCAGCATTCTATAACCGTAGTCCATTAGTTGAGTTTTCATCCAAAGGACTTGAGAGCAACAACTGGCTGCGGCCACATACTCAGCTTCTGCAGTAGAAAGAGAAACACAGCTTTGTTTTCTTGAAGACCAGCTGACAAGTCTTCCACCCAAAAATTGACATCCTCCTGAAGTACTTTTGCGGTCTAATCTGCATCCGGCATGATCCGCATCTGTGAAAGCTTGCAGGCTGAAGTCATTGCCTACAGGGTACCATAGACCAAGAGATTTGCTTCCTTTCAGGTACCGTAGTGTAACACCGGGTTCATGGTATGATTTTATTTAAGTTTTCATCTTATTTTTGCCATGAACTCGGCGAGTCTGCGTCCCGACTCGCCGAGTAGCAGCAGGGTGGACACGGGATTTGAGCGGTGAACTCGGCGAGTCGATGCATGGACTCGGCGAGTCCACCTGTCTAGATAAAACTCTATTTTCAGACATTTCACCCTATTTTACCCATTCTAAAACACCCATTTCTTTCCATTCTCTTCCAGAAGAACTGTAGAGCGAAACCTAGCCCATTTTGATCCTTGTGAGTGATTTTGGCTTGGTGAAGGAAGTTTGAAGCTTAGAAGAAGAAGGAGGAAGTTGGAGGGTGCAAGGAAGTGTGATAGATCCGAAATCTACCCTGGGAGAAGCTCCTAACCAGGTAAGAAAGCTCCTTCTTGATCTTTAGTAAAATAGATTCCCTTTTTGTCCCTTATATGTGGATTGCAAGCCCTTAAACCTCCCAAACTCCGTGTGTTTATGCCCTAGGAGCTTAGAATTATGGTTTGGAACCATTGCATGTCTCAGATTTGGCCAGAATGGGTGAAGAGTCGAAGGGTACTCGGCGAGTGCCAAAGTGCACTCGGCCAGTTCCATGAAGATGGCCTTAGACTCGGCGAGCTGGATAAACAACTCGGCGAGTCCTATGAAGATTGTCTGGTACTCGGCGAGTCGTTCTTCAAACTCGGCGAGTCCCTTGAATATAGCCTTGAACTCGACGAGTTGTTCTTCCAACTCGGCGAGTCATATGAATAGTCACTAGGATAACAAGGGTTTAAGTGTAGGAGGTCCAACCCTCCGTAGTCGCACGTGGAATTAGCAATTTAACGTGTAGCTATAGTCCCAGAATCCCCAAATCTCCAAGGTTGATGTTCTGATGGAAGATTGGAGCGATTTGTAAGATCTGTTCGTCGGACTCGGCGAGTCACCCCCTTGGACTCGGCGAGTCCAGTCGCGGTTTTGTTAGTTGTCCCCGTCTAGCGAGTCAGGTTGAGTCAGTGAGTGGTAACAGGGACCCGATGAGTCAGAGTCGGGCTAGACATAGAAGGACTCGGCGAGTCGCCATATGGACTCGGCGAGTCCAGTCAATCAGAAGGTTGACTTTGACCAAGGAGTTGACTTTGACCGGTCATTTGACCTTAGGGGTATTTATGAGTACCAAATCCATGTTTACGGATTTATAGCCGGAGGGATTACCGGTGCGGCAGCCAGGCGTAGTCTGAGCAGGTTTTCGGCAGCTACTCTCGAGGTGAGTTTCCTTCCAGTAGGGACGGGTCTAAGGCACCAAGGCCAGCCCGTATAGACGATATGTTAGTATCGGAGTGTGGGCGAAGCCCGTATCTCATAGCTGAGTATGATTGTGATATATGCCAGTATGATAGAATTGCTTATACTTGTTGTCTGTGTGATACTTGTATGTTATGGTTTAGTAGCGGAGTGTGGGCGAGGCCCGTATCTCCATGGATAGCAGAGTGTGGGCGAGGCCCGTATCTCCTAGCTAGTAGAGTGTGGGCGTGGCCCGTATCTCTAATGGGTGTGGGCGAGGCCCGTATCTCTTAGCTGTTCATTATACGATTGCATGGTATGTGGCATTATGGGGGAACCCACTAAGCTTCGTGCTTACGTTTTATAGTTTTGTTTTCAGGTACCTCTTCAGCTAGGGGACAGGAGCCGGCGCGGTAGCGGCATGTCACACACTCTCATGTTTTCCGCACTATGGATTTTCTGGGATGTACTCTGAATATTTTACTATGATGTTACCGGTTCTCAGACATAAATTAATATTATGAATGTTTTGTAACGATGTTTTTATGAATTAACCTAATTTAAAAATGAAATTTTTAGCTGGTATTTTTGGGATGTTACAAGTTGGTATCAGAGCCCTGGTTTGAGGGATTCGGACAGACCTTCGGGGGTGTCTGGACTCAAATCGAGGGATTAAAAGATTTTTATAAAGAAATTATTTTCTAAAGACTAAGTAAAAGGGGTTTCTAAAAAGAAAAAGGTGTGTGATGTGCACGACCGGCCGAGCTCAAGTAAGTTTTCCCCAAAGTGCCCATACAAGTTTACGTTATGATTATCAGTTCAGTTTCAGTAGAACAGCATGCTAGAATAGGACTAAGGATCTAGGAATGATGCCTTATGTGCCTGCTTTATGTGTTTCGACTTTTTGAGAATTGCATGCTAGTACAACTCAGTCAGTATGATAGCCAAAGTAGTATATACTTGATTATGTATACTCAATGCCCGAATGCTGCTTGCTTTGTGCTATCAGGAGTTCTAGTCGTCTTTCACTAACTAGTGAACAAATATGCTAAGTTACATATTGCAAGGATTAAATAAGTTCAGAAGGTTGGGTCTAGCCCTATTTCGCAGCTCTCGTTTGAGTCCAACCGTTGTAGGGTAGGACCTCTCATTCGAATAATTATCTAGTCTGAGTAATATGTAATAGTATTCGCAAGCTAGTTAGGGAAAGAAAGCAGGGACTTCGTGTGCAGCTGATGGCAGAGAGTGGGATGGCGATTACTTAGGGTAAGCCTGGGGCGAGAGTAGCATGAGAACCGCAGTATTAGTAGAAAGGACTTGGTTGAGTTGAGGCAATTCTTAAGGAAAGTACGGATAGAAGTGATGGGAGTTAGCCATTATGTGAATACGTCACGTCACATGTGATCAGGGTTGAATAATCTAAGAGTGCTGGATTTGGACCTATTGCGCAGCTCTCGTTTGAGTCTAACCGTTATAGGGACGAGTCTCTTACTCGAAGGATTATCTGAGCCTCGTCACATGTGATGGTATTCAGGTGATGGCTAATTGGCATTACAAGGAGGCCTTCAGCAGCTGAGGACTGGTTTGGGTAGAGTCAGAGATTTCCCTAGGGCAAGCCTATGATGGGAGTATTAGAGATCAAAATTTGTAGAAAGGACTTGGTTGAGTTGAGGCAATTCTTGAGGAAAGTACGGATAGACATGGAAGGTAGTATGGGCCCGTACTACTGAAAGCGGAGGATCCGTACTCGATTCAAAAAGGGCCGAGGCGAGACCGGGGACTAGTGGTATGTATGTGAGCCTCGTTAGTGGAATATCGTATGATGGTGGTTATGCTATGTTTTTCAGTATGGTGACCACACGACAGGGAGCGGGAGGCTCAGGATCGGGATCGGGTTCGGGTTCAGGGTCCGAACCAATCGATGAGGGTCTACGCGAGTTCATCGCGTCGGAGATTACCAGGGGCATCCTTGAGTCGACTCCCCTCATCTTCGGGTCGATCAAGGAGGGTATTGTTGAGTTGATGGAGGATCGCCTCAGGGTGTTCAGGAGTGATATGGCGGCTAGCCAGTCAGGATCTCACACACTGTCCTTCAAGGACTTCAGGAACAACGGTGCGACGGATTTCCATGGGGCGAAGGACCCCATTGTGGCCAGACGATGGATCGCAGACATTGAGTCTGCGCAGCTGACCAGCTTCTGCCCCGAGGGGTCGAAGGTGAGGTATGCAGCAGGATGTTTGAGAGACCGAGCTAGGGATTGGTGGGAGTCTGTTGGTGACTCATTGGGAGCATCGGCTGTTGAGGCTATGACGTGGCCGGACTTTGTGACCCGGTTCAGAGCGGAGTTCGCACCTGCAGTGGAACTCCAGCAGTTAGCTAGAGAGTTTTTGGATATGAGACAGACGACGGAGACTGTGGCGGAGATCACCCCCAAGTTCCGGGAGAGGGCGTTACTGGTGCCCCAGTATGCAGGTGATGAGGATATGAGGAGGACCCGCTACCATGACATGCTGCGAGCCGACATTCGGGAGCATGTCAGTTTTTCAGCTTGCCCTACCCTGGATTCTATGATTGCTAGGGCGAGGGAGAGGGAGATAGATCTGGAGCACATTCGGAAGAGGAAGGCAGAAGAGGGACAGACGATAGGGGCTTCGGGAAAGAAGCCCAAGGGATCAGATGGTAGGCCGAAAGGCCATTCAGGACCGGGCCGCTGCAAGAAGTGCGGCGGGTCGCACGATGGAGCGTGTAGATTAGGAACGACAGGCTGCTACAGGTGCGGCAAGACGGGACACTTCAGCAGGGATTGTACTGCCCCTGCTCCGGTTATTCAAACATCTGAGTTGCTGTGTTTCCACTGCAACCAGAGGGGCCACAAGAGGGCCAACTGCCCCTAGTTGACAGCAGCAGCGCCAGTACAGGCGCCAGCTCCAGCGACCCTGCGGATTACAGATGGCCGGCAGGGCAAGGCAGAGGCTCCGGTGGTGAGGAGCCGGGCATTTCAGCTGACAGCCGAGGAGGCACGCGCTGCACCCGATGTGGTGACGGGATCGTTCCATGTGAACGGTATTCCAGTCCAGGTGTTGTTTGATTCGGGGGCTACCCGATCCTTTGTTTCTCTTGCACTTAGCAAGAAGTTTCCTGAGTCCGCGGGCATGTTGGATTGCCCTTTAGAGGTCGAGATTGCGGACGACCGGTCGGTGCGAGCATCAGAGGTCTTCCGAGATTGTGTGTTAAGGTTGTTCGAAGAGCGGTATTTGGTTGACCTAGTTCCCATTCCATTGCGGGGAAACAAGGTCATTATTGGTATGGATTGGCTGAGTCCCAATGGGGCAGTGATAGATTGTGCGCAACAGTTAGTACGAGTCAAAGCCCCAAGTGGGGGAGAGTTAGTAATTCAGAGTGAGAGATCACAGCGAGGGCCAGCCTTCTGTTCGGTAGCGAGGGCAAGGCGTTACCTTCAGCAGGGTTGCGCAGGATATGTCGCATATGTCATGGACACCCGGGAGGCGGGTAAGGCGACGGTGGGCGATGTGCCCGTAGTACGAGAGTTCGTGGATGTATTCCCCGAGGAGCTGCCTGGGATACCTCCAGAGCGACAGGTGGAGTTCATGATCGACCTAGTCCCTGGTGCGGCTCCGATAGCCAAGGCACCGTATCGGTTGGCTCCTCCTGAGATGCAGGAGTTGTCTACACAGCTTCAGGAGCTGTTAGACAAGGGTTTCATTAGACCGAGCAGTTCACCCTGGGGAGCCCCGATTCTGTTTGTGAAGAAGAAGGACGGGTCGCATCGGATGTGTATCGATTATAGGGAGCTGAATAAGGTAACGGTGAAGAACCGCTACCCACTCCCGAGGATTGACGACCTCTTTGACCAGCTTCAGGGAGCATCTTGGTTCTCCAAGATAGACTTGCGTTCAGGGTATCACCAGGTGAGGGTCAGAGAGGAGGATGTGCAGAAGAGGGCATTTCGGACACGTTATGGCCACTATGAGTTCGTGGTGATGCCTTTCGGGCTCACCAATGCTCCTGCCGTGTTCATGGACCTCATGAACCGCGTGTGTAGACCGATGTTAGACCGGTCGGTGATAGTATTTATTGATGATATCTTGGTTTACTCCAAGACGCGAGAGCAGCATGAGGAGCATTTGCGGGAGGTTTTGGAGACTTTGAGAAGGGAGAACTTGTATGCTAAGTTCTCCAAGTGTGAGTTCTGGTTGCGCGAGGTGCAGTTTCTTGGGCACCTTGTCAACCAGAACGGGATTTCGGTGGATCCGGCCCAGGTGGAGGCCGTGATGAGATGGGAGGTTCCAAAGTCTCCATCTGAGATTCGGAGTTTCCTGGGATTAGCTGGCTACTATCGGAGATTCATCCAGGATTTCTCCAAGATAGCATTACCCCTGACCAGGTTAACGAGGAAGGTTGTGGTCTTTCGTTGGGGGCCTGAGCAGCAGGCAGCATTCGAGACACTGAGACAGAGATTGTGCGAGGCGCCAATCTTAGCCTTGCCAGAGGGCATGGAGGATTTTGTTGTATACTGCGATGCGTCCATCTCAGGTTTGGGCGCGGTATTGATGCAGAGAGGGCATGTTATCACCTACGCGTCGAGGCAGCTGAAGCCTCACGAGGCGAACTACCCGACGCATGATTTGGAGTTGGGGGCTGTTGTGTTCGCCCTCAAGATTTGGCATCATTACCTCTATGGGGTTCGCTGTACGATTTACACGGAGCACAAGAGTTTGAGGTACCTCATGGACCAGCCAAATCTGAATATGAGGCAGCGTCGGTGGCTTGATGTGGTAAAGGATTATTATTGTGAAATCCTTTATCACCCGGTGAAGGCCAACGTGGTGGCCGATGCACTTAGCCGCAAGGCGGCGCCGATCAGGGATAATTGCATGCGGATGACAGTGGTGACTCGGCTTTTGGAGCGGATTCGGGAGGCTCAGCAGGAGGCTATAAAGGAGGAACATCGGAAGAGTGAGCGGATTGTGGGACAGGTTTCCTCCTTCGACCATGACAGCAGGGGGTTATTAACATTACACCGCAGGGTGTGGGTTCCATATCTTGGAGGCGTGCGCCAGGTTCTGATGGAGGAGGCGCACAAATCCCGATTCTCCATTCATCCAGGGGCAACGAAGATGTATAGGGATCTTCGTCTGGACTATTGGTGGCCCTGCATGAAGCGGGATGTAGCATGGTACGTTGAGCGGTGTCTGACCTGCAGGAAGGTCAAGGCCTAACACCAGAGACCGCACGGCAAGATGCAGCCGTTGGATATCCCGCTGTGGAAATGGGAAGACATCACGATGGATTTCATCACCAAGCTTCCCAGGACCGCGCGGGGAGTGGATTCGATATGGGTCATCGTCGATCGATTGACCAAGAGCGCCCACTTTATCCCGATTCAGGAGAGCATCTCGGCCGAGAAATTGGCCGATATCTACATCAGAGAAGTGGTGGCACGGCACGGGGTGCCAGTTTCAGTGATTTCGGATAGGGATGTGCGGTTCACTTTTAGGTTCTGGAAGAAGTTTCATGACGAGCTGGGTACTCGTCTGCATTTCAGTACAGCCTTTCACCCGCAGACGGATGGCCAAAGCGAGCGGACCATCCAGACTCTGGAGGACATGCTGCGGGCGTGTGCTTTAGACTTCGGTGGTAGCTGGGATACCTATCTTCCATTAGCCGAGTTTTCATATAACAACATCTATCACGCGAGTATTGACCGTCCTACCTTCGAGATGTTGTACGGGAGGAAGTGCAGGACCCCGATATGTTGGGGCGAGGTTGGACAGAGAGTCATGGGGAGCACCGAAGTAGTGCTCAAGACGACAGAGAAGATTCAGCAGGTCCGGATCAGGCTTCAGACTGCTCAGAGTCGGCAGAAGAGTTATGCCGATAGGCGCCGATCAGACCTGGAGTTCCAGGTCGGGGATATGGTTCTCCTGAAAGTGTCGCCGTGGAAGGGCGTCATCCGATTCAGAAAACGGGGCAAGTTGGGTCCCAGGTATATTGGACCCTTTAGGGTTGCAGCCCGAGTGGGCAAGGTGGCATATCTGCTGGACCTGCCAGCCGAACTCAGTCAGATCCACAGCACTTTCCACGTCTCCCAGCTGCGAAAGTGCATGGTGGACGATTCAGCAGTGGTACCTTTGGAGGACATCCAGGTTGATGACAGCCTGAATTATATCGAGCGGCCTGTGGCTATCCTAGACCGGAAGTCGAAGGAACTGAGGAACAAAAGGGTGGAGCTGGTGAAGGTGCAATGGCAGCATCGGAAGGGCTCGGAATGGACTTAGGAGCCCGCGGATGAGATGATGGAGCATTATCCGGAGCTGTTCCAGAAGGGAGCGGCAGACTTCGAGGACGAAGTCTAAAATAAGTGGGGGAGATTTGTAACACCGGGTTCATGGTATGATTTTATTTAAGTTTTCATCTTATTTTTGCCATGAACTCGGCGAGTCTGCGTCCCGACTCGCCAAGTAGCAGCAGGGTGGACACGGGATTTGAGCGGTGAACTCGGCGAGTCGATGCATGGACTCGGCGAGTCCACATGTCTGGATGAAACTCTATTTTCAGACATTGCACCCTATTTTACCCATTCTAAAACACCCATTTCGTCCCATTCTCTTCCAGAAGAACTGTAGAGCGAAACCCTAGCCCATTTTGATCCTTGTGAGTGATTTTGGCTTGGTGAAGGAAGTTTGAAGCTTAGAAGAAGAAGGAGGAAGTTGGAGGGTGCAAGGAAGTGTGATAGATCCGAAATCTACCTTGGGAGAAGCTCCTAACCAGGTAAGAAAGCTCCTTCTTGATCTTTAGTAAAATAGATTCCCTTTTTGTCCCTTATATGTGGATTGCAAGCCCTTAAACCTCCCAAACTCCGTGTGTTTATGCCCTAGGAGCTTAGAATTATGGTTTGGAACCATTGCATGTCTCAGATTTGGCCAGAATGGGTGAAGAGTCGAAGGGTACTCGGCGAGTGCCAAAGTGCACTCGGCTAGTTCCATGAAGATGGCCTTAGACTCGGCGAGCTGGATAAACAACTCGGCGAGTCCTATGAAGATTGTCTGGTACTCGGCGAGTCGTTCTTCAAACTCGGCGAGTCCCTTGAATATAGCCTTGAACTCGACGAGTTGTTCTTCCAACTCGGCGAATCATATGAACAGTCACTAGGATAAGAAGGGTTTAAGTGTAGGAGATCCAACCCTCCGTAGTCGCACGTGGAATTAGCAATTTAACGTGCAGCTATAGTCCCAGAATCCACAAATCTCTAAGGTTGATGTTCTGATGGAAGATTGGAGCGATTTGTAAGATCTGTTCGTCGGACTCGGCGAGTCACCCCCTTGGACTCGGCGAGTCCAGTCGCGGGTTTGTTAGTTGTCCCCGTCTAGCGAGTCAGGCTGACTCAGTGAGTGGTAACAGGGACCCGATGAGTCAGAGTCGGGCTAGACATAGAAGGAATCGGCGAGTCGCCATATGGACTCGGCGAGTCCAGTCAATCAGAAGGTTGACTTTGACCAAGGAGTTGACTTTGACCGGTCATTTGACCTTCGGGGTATTTATGAGTACCTAATCCATGTTTACGGATTTATAGCCGGAGGGATTACCGGTGCGGTAGCCAGGCGTAGTCTGAGCAGGTTTTCGGCAGCTACTCTCGAGGTGAGTTTCCTTCCAGTAGGGGCGGGTCTAAGGCACCAAGGCCGGCCCGTATAGACGATATGTTAGTATCGGAGTGTGGGCGGAGCCCGTATCTCATAGCTGAGTTTGATTGTGATATATGCCAGTATGATAGAATTGCTTATACTTGTTGTCTGTGTGATACTTGTATGTTATGATTTAGTAGCGGAGTTTGGGCGAGGCCGGTATCTCCATGGATAGCAGAGTGTGGGCGAGGCCCGTATCTCCTAGCTAGTAGAGTGTGGGTGAGGCCCGTATCTCTAATGGGTGTGGGCGAGGCCCGTATCTCTTAGCTGTTCATTATACGATTGCATGGTATGTGGCATTATGGGGGAACTCACTAAGCTTCGTGCTTACGTTTTATAGTTTTGTTTTCAGGTACCTCTTCAGCTAGGGGACAGGAGCCGGCGCGGTAGCGGCATGTCACACACTCTCATGTTTTCCGCACTATGGATTTTCTGGGATGTACTCTGAATATTTTACTATGATGTTACCGGTTCTCAGACATAAATTAATATTATGAATGTTTTGTAACGATGTTTTTATGAATTAACCTAATTTAAAAATGAAATTTTTAGCTGGTATTTTTGGGATGTTACACGTAGTATCTGTTTGGCTGCGGTCATATGTGACACTTTTGATGGGTTTTAGGTACAACAAATAAACTAGAAAACAATTCCTAAGTTCACATTCAACCTACTTTGGATCTATGTTTTAACTATTGAACATACAACTTTGAATTGCAAAACAAGAACCCTAGAGGAGAGAGGTTATTTTCGAAAATAGTAAACTAGGGTTTAGGGTTTACATACCTTTCAATTGTTATAGCAAACAATTGATATTCCCTTGATCTTGATCTTGATCTTCTTGGAAGCTTTAGCACCACAAGTGTAATGCCTCTAATGGAATCACACCCAATGACTAGCAAGAAGGAAAGTAGAAGAAGAGAGAGCGGACGGAGTATGCAATTTCGGCCACTAGGGTTTCTTCAAAGAAAGAGTACCCTAAAATGTGAGCCAGGAGGCTCCTTAAATAGTTGAGGGAACTAGGGTTTAGGGAAAACCCTAGTTATCCTTTGCTTAGGGCCTAAGCAAGACCCAAAGCCTTATCTTGGACCCCTTGGACGAATTCTCTAGGGTTTCCCCTAGGGTTTTAGTCCACCCCCTTCCAAGGGAGTTCTGGATCCTTCCATTCAACTATCAGTTAATTGCAAACTAGTCCCTGCACTTTATAATTAATTCTTTTAACCCCAAAATCAATTCTGATTAATTTCTGGCTAACAATTAATTAAACATAATGATTTCTAATTAATATATTAATCCATTAACATATTAATAAATCAATTATATATATATATTAATTTATTAATCTTATAAATTAATATCTCTCCTTTCATAATTTCCTTGTCCAGTTGCTAGGTTGAGGGCAACCCAAAAAGACTGTGCTGCTATCAATTCAAGTACACACCAATTATAGTTA
This sequence comes from Lactuca virosa, assembly GCF_052849685.1. Lineage (NCBI taxonomy): Eukaryota > Viridiplantae > Streptophyta > Magnoliopsida > Asterales > Asteraceae > Lactuca > Lactuca virosa. The sequence continues at coordinate 8,134,715 of NC_136430.1, read as the reverse complement.
TGGGCTTAGACACCTAATCCAACAGTCTCCCACTTGGATAAGTCTGTAACTATAAATGCTAGTATGCCTTCTAAATTTGACCAGCAAATTGTAGCTTCCAAAAAGCTGCTGCCGAACTCTGACCCAGTCAGTTACGTGTCCTAAGATAAATGATCATATAACCCTTCGTTCTGCTTGACATCCTCAGACAAAAGACATGGAATGTAATCAATATGTTTGTCCAGAATCTATGTTTCCCGATTCCTGATTTGTGATGATGTAGGACTTCTAATCAAACACATCAATTTAGTCCTAGCTGGGCCCAGCACATAAGTCAACACCAAATCATCGAGGGGCCCACATATATCGCTTTTTCTGTTAGGGAAAAAGGAACGAATAAACGTTGACTCATATGCTTCTATCTTTTACTCATCAAATTATGCATGACAATACGTTTTATAACACCAAGTTACTGATGTGTTTTCGTATCACCAATGCACAACCGACTTGTAAATTACAACTCATATATCTTCGTTTCAAGATTATAAGATATTATCGTCTCAGTATTACTCGTGATGAATTCCATGAAGTAATACTCTGAGCGAGGGTTTATCCAATACTCAAATCTCAATTTCTAAGTACTCATGAACGTTGCAGCAATTCTATTGCCATGTCTATCCTTAGACAATCTGCAATCCAATTCATGAGAGTCTTAATTCACTACTTACTTCCAAGAGTACGAGCGACTGTGGAGTTTGAATAATCTCATTATTTAGGAAGTAAAACATGCAAAATATGAAACACAATAATAAACAATTGACAAAAGGTAGTAGCCAAACTTATAAATAATACTTTATTATTTAATCACCAAAAGTCAATTACATTTACTTTGTTACAAGTTTCAAAAACTAATCTAACTACTAAAACTAATATCATCTTTCAGTCCTATGCTCCGAGCATGCTGAATATGCTTAGCCCTACTCAGACCCTTTGTGAGGGGATCTGCTGGGTTATCTTCAGATGACACCCTCTTTACTATAAGATGGCGTTCTTCAACTCTATGTCTAATGAAATGGTACTTTTTGTCGATATGTCTGGTCTTACCATGATCTCTCGGTTCCTTTGTCAAGGCAACCGCTCCTTCATTATCGCAGAACAGTTCCATAGGCTCCTGGATGGTTGGAACAACTCCGAGATCCCCGATGAAGTTCCTCAACCAAGCTGCTTCTTTCGACGCTTCACTTGCTGCTATGTACTCTGATTCACAAGTAGAATCAGCCACCGTATTTTGCTTGGAACTTTTCCAAGTAACTGCTCCTCCATTCAGTAAAAATACCCAGCCTGATTGAGAACGGAAGTTATCTCTATCCGTCTGAAAGCTGGCATCACTGTAACCATCTAATCTCAAAGTATCACTGCCACCAAGCACAAGAACCCAGTCCTTTGTCCTTCGCAAATACTTGAGTATATTCTTAACTGCTATCCAATGAGCTCTACCTGGGTTTCCCTGATAGCGACTCACCATGCTCAAAGCAAATGCCACATCAGGGCGAGTACATGTCATAGCGTACATGATCGATCCGACAGCGGAAGCATAAGGTACACGACTCATGTCATCTATTTCAACATCTGTACTCGGGCATTGAGTCTTACTCAATTTGGTATTGCTCTGGATATGTAGCTCTCCCTTCTTGGAATTTTCCATACTAAACCTCTTTAGTACCTTATCCAAGTATGTGCTCTGACTAAGTCCAATTAGTCTCTTCTTTCTATCTCTCAATATTCTAATCCCAAGAATATAGGCAGCTTCTCCAAGGTCTTTCATGGCAAAACACTTTCCAAGCCAAGACTTAACTTCTTTCAAGGTTGGAACGTCGTTACCAATGAGTAATATGTCATCGACATATAACACCAGAAAAGTTACTATACTCCCACTAGCCTTGATATACACACAGAACTCATCTTCACTTCTAGAGAAACCAAACTCTTTGACTTTCTCATGGAAGCAAAGATTCCAACTGCGAGATGCTTGTTTCAATCCATAAATGGATTTCTCAAGCTTGCACACTCTATTGGGGAACTTTGCATCAACAAAACCCTCTGGCTGACTCATGTAAACATCTTCAGCCAACTTCCCATTAAGGAAAGCGGTTTTGACATCCATCTGCCATATTTCATAATCATGAAAGGCAGCTATGGCGAGCAATATCCTAATAGATTTAATCTTAGCTACTGGTGAGAAGGTCTCATCATAGTCAACCCCTGGGGTTTGAATGAAACGTTTTGCAACCAGTCGAGCCTTGAATGTGTGCACATTTCCATCCATGTCTGTCTTCTTCTTGAAGATCCATTTGCACCCAACTGTCTTGCGACCTGATGCACTATCAACCAAATTCCAAACTTGGTTGTCATACATGGACTTAATCTCGCTGTCCATTGCCTCTTTCCACTTGGAAGCCTCTGGGCCTGCCATTGCTTCCTTATAAGTGACTGGTTCATCTAAGTTTACCAGTGTTCTGTCACTTATGAATGTGTCACCATCTGAAGTAATATGAAAACCATACAAATCAGGTGGCACACTCACCCTAGTGGATCTTCTAAGAGGTAATGAGTTATCAATTAGTTCAACAGGAACTGTTTCCTCTGGTTGAGTGCTAGTGTCATCTAAGGTTCCTTCATTGGCTGACTCTTGAATTTCTTCAAGGTCAATAGTGCTCCCACTGTCCTCTTTGAATATGAGCTCTCTTTCAAGAAAGACTCCTCTTCGTGCTACAAAGACCACGTTCTCACTAGGCCTGTAGAACAAATATCCAAAAGACTGCTTTGGGTAACCAATGAAAACACATTTCTCACTTCTAGCTGCTAGCTTGTCGTGAGTCTCTCGTCTTACGAAAGCTTCACAACCCCAGACTTTAATATGTGCTAACGAGGGAACTTTCCCTGTCCACATTTCGTGAGGTGTTTTGGAAACCTTCTTTGTAGGGACAAGATTGAGGATGTGGGCGGCTGTCTCTAAGGCATACCCCCAGAAGTGAATAGGAAGTGAAGCCCGAATCATCATAGAACGAACCATGTCTAACAAGGTTCGATTGCGCCTCTCAGCTACACCATTTAACTGTGGTGTCCTAGGAGGAGTCAATTGTGAGACTATCCCACATTCTTTCAGATAGTCGTTAAACTCAATACTAAGATATTCCCCGCCTCTATCGGATCTAAGTATCTTTATCTTTCTGCCCAATTGATTTTCGACTTCATGCTTAAACTCTTTGAACTTTTCAAAAGTTTCTGACTTATGCTTGATCAAGTAGATATATCCATATCTGCTATAATCGTCAGTGAAAGTCACATAGAATCGATTAGCATCTCTTGTAGTTGATCTAAAGGGCCCACACACATCCGTGTGTATGAGATCCAACAGACCTTCACCTCTTTCACAAGACCCTGTGAATGGTGATTTTGTCATCTTTCCCAAAAGACAAGATTCACACATATCATCTGACTTTAGGTCAAATGATTCCAACACTCCATCCTTTTGGAGTTGGGCTATGCGTTTCTTGTTAATGTGTCCAAGACGACAATGCCACAAGCATGCCTTGTCTACACTATTAGAAAAGTCAATATTAAGTACACTATTTCCTAAGCTATCAACACAAGTCACTGTTTCATGCACACCATTACAAGGCAAAGCTTCAAACATAAAAACACCATTCTTATAAACAGAAATCGAACCATTCAAATCATTAAAAGAATATGTAAAACCTTGTCTGAACAATGCATGAAATGAAATAATGTTTCTCGTCATCTCAGACGAATAGCAACAATTTATTAAATCTAATCTAACATCATTACTAAGCAGAAGCTGATAAACTCCGATCTTGGTTACTGGTGAAGACTTTCTGTTTCCCATGATCAGGTTTATCCTTCCTCGCTCTATCTCCTCACTTTCCTTTAGACCCTGCAAATCAGAACAGATATGAAAACCACATCCTGTATCAAGGACCCATGAACGAGAAGATAATGAGTTATTAGCATAAATAGTGTAAATACCTGCCGAAGATGGCTTCACTTTGCCATCCTTGATATCTTGCAGATAATGTGGGCAAGATCTCTTCCAATGCCCCTTTTGGTTGCAGTAAAAGCAAACTGCCTCTTTTGGATCAGAAACATGGGGAGTGGAACCATTGGGCTTAGCCTTTGGGCCATTACTAGATGACCCAGCTTGAGCCTTGCTCTTCCAGTTTTGCTTGGGAGGACCTTTCCTCTTTTTCCCTTTCCATGTCCAATAGTCAAAACAGGGGCACTCGTAGGTGTGGAGGGTATACTTTTACCCTTCATCCCTGCCTCAGCTGTCTGCAACAAGTTGTGCAATTGGGCCAAGGTCTGCTCAGTATTGTTCAAATGGTAAGTTAGAATAAACTGACCATAACATTCAGGAAGTGAGTTCAAGACCATGTCAATGACCAATTCCTCATCAAAGTGAATATTGAGCTTGACCAAACGCTCTATGTAGCGTTGCATTCTTTGCACATGTGACACAACCGACTCCCCATCTTTCATCTTGCAAGCCATGAGTGACTTGACTACTTCGAACTTTTCTTGACGAGCTCGCTTATGGTACTTTTCCATAAGGTCCTTGTTCATCTCGAAAGGCCAGTAGTCCTCATAGTACCTCTGCAGTTCTGAGGACATAGTTGCCACCATGATGCATGCCACTTTGGTAGCATCATCGTAATGTTTCTTGTAGGCAGCAAGATCTTCAGGAGTAGCTTCCTTCTCATCAAGCTCTTTGAGCTCATTTTCAAGAACATATTCTTTGTTCTCGAAACGAAGAGCCATCTTGATGTTGCGCATCCAATCGTTATAGTTTGAGCCATCCATAACGACTTTGGAGCATATATTGAGCAAAGAGAAATTTTGGTTGGAGGAGGACGAAGCAGAAGTGTTTCCAGGAGTAGACATCTGAAAAGAAAGAAAGTTTTAGTTAGATTTCAAGATACCTTAATAGAATAACCCAAAGATATAATATCAAGGTTTGGATCCAACTATGAAGATTCACAACTTAGAAATGGGATGCCGAGATCCAAGTGCAAATTTCATAAAGGTAGGTGAATGACGATTCACCAATTCCACCATTAGACGAAACAAACGAAGTGAAATTCCTAATTCATTTGAGATACATTGAAACTATTCAATGGCATGTTTTAATCTCAGATTATGTTCTTCTATTTGTGACTGGGATGCCGAGGATCACAAACAAGATGTGAATAACCATGCAAATTTGCTTGGTAACCTCATTGTCTTTATCATTAACTATTGATGTGCTGGTAAACCACACACGCTCCATCAAAATGACAATTATGAGATACCCATTACTACTCTTTATTAGTGCCTTTTAGTGTGCTGGTTAACCACACACGCTCCACTAACGACCAATAAAGCATGATGTGCAATTTCATGGATTAGCATACTTTTCACATTTTTCCTAAAGTAACTAGAGTTGGGATTTTGAAAATAATGTTCTAGTACTTTCTTTGATATCATTATACTTTTAATGAGAAGTAGTTGTCCTATCAAATCCGTTCTGCTAACGACCCTCCACTAATCAAGGAAGCGGTGGGTGAGAGTGGACACCCATTCAACTACCATTTTATAGGCAGTTTCCTTATACCCCCCTTATAGATTAGCTTCGTGAATGAGGCATACTAGCGATTTGACTGACCATGTTCTTATACATATATAATATTAAACTTTTAATTATAATATATATATAAGGTGTGTTTTAAAACATTTTAAAACTTCAAGGGTTTATAAATTTCGAAATTTAAGCTATTAAATTTAAATTTAAATAAACCAATTAACTAGATTTAATATTTATCTTTTAATTAACTATTAATCAAATTATTAAATCTTGTAAGGATTATCTAATTAGAGTAATCCATTAATTTAATCCTAATCCTTATCCCTCTAAATTTCGAAAAATAGGGTAAGGATAATTATCCAATTAATCTAATTAACAATTATCCAAAACAAGAAACCCTAAAACTTCTAAGCAAATTTCGAAATTTACAAGGGAGGAGGCTAGGGTTTTCAAAACCCTAACCCTAATTTCGATTAGGGTTCTTTGGAGGCTAGGGTTTTCGAAAAAAAACCCTTTGATCCAAAACCCTAGAAATCGAAAATTTGGCCTTTAGGGTTTAATAGCTATAAACCCTAATTTGCAATTCAACAATTGTAGCAATTCAATTTAAAACAACCTGGCTCTGATACCACTGATGGGTTTTAGGTACAACAAATAAACTAGAATACAATTCCTAAGTTCACATGCAACCTACTTTAGATCTATGTTTTAACTATTGAACATACAACTTTGAATTGCAAAACAAGAACCCTAGAGGAGAGAGGTTATTTTCGAAAATAGTAAACTAGGGTTTAGGGTTTACATACCTTTCAATTGTTATAGCAAACAATTGATATTCCCTTGATCTTGATCTTGATCTTCTTAGAAGCTTTAGCACCACAAGTGTAATGCCTCTAATGGAATCACACCCAATGACTAGCAAGAAGGAAAGTAGAAGAAGAGAGAGGGGAGGGAGTATGCAATTTCGGCCACTAGGGTTTCTTCAAAGAAAGAGTACCCTAAAATGTGAGCCAGGAGGCTCCTTAAATAGTTGAGGGAACTAGGGTTTAGGGAAAACCCTAGTTATCCTTTGCTTAGGGCCTAAGCAAGACCCAAAGCCTTATCTTGGACCCCTTGGACGAATTCTCTAGGGTTTCCCCTAGGGTTTTCGTCCACCCCCTTCCAAGGGAGTTCTGGATCCTTCCATTCAACTATCAGTTAATTGCAAACTAGTCCCTGCACTTTATAATTAATTCTTTTAACCCCAAAATCAATTCTGATTAATTTCTGGCTAACAATTAACTAAACATAATGATTTCTAATTAATATATTAATCCATTAACATATTAATAAATCAATTATATATATATTAATTTATTAATCTTATAAATTAATATCTCTCCTTTCATAATTTCCTTGTCCAGTTGCTAGGTTGAGGGCAACCCAAAAGGACTGTGCTGCTATCAATTCAAGTACATACCAATTATAGTTATGGGCTTAGACACCTAATCCAACAACTTTTGGGTCCGCCTGATATCTTGCACATACACCAGTTGCAAAAACAATGTCTGGCCTACTTGCGGTGAGGTACATCAAAGAACCAATGATACCTTGATAAGTCTTGTGATCTACAGGTTCGCCTGCGGGATCAACAGAGATCTTATAACCGAAGGCCATGGGGACCTTAGCAGAAGAACAGTTGTCCATGGAATATTTCTTTAAAAGTTCAGTGGTGTATTTCTCTTGATGAATGAATATCCCTTGCGGAATTTGTTTCACTTGAAGTCCCAGAAAGAAATTGATCTCTCTATTCATGCTCATTTTGAACTTGTTGGTCATGAGCTTAGCAAATTCATCCACCATGCCTTGATCAGTCGAACCGAAGATGATATCATCCACATATATTTGTACAAGCATAAGGTGGTCACCATTAGCTTTTCTAAATAACGTGGGGTCAATCACTCCTCTCTTGTACCCGGATGAGACGAGAAATTCAGAAAGAGTCTCATACCATGCTCTTGGGGCTTGCTTCAGACCGTAGACTGCTTTTTCAAGCTTGTAGCAGTGGTCTGGGAATTCAACATTTTCAAACCCTGGAGGTTGTTGAAGATAGACCTCTTCTTTTAGTTCCCCATTGAGAAAGGCACTCTTAACGTCCATTTGGTGTACCTTGATGTTCTTGTGGGCTGCGTATGCAAGGAAAATCCGGATAGCTTCCATGCATGCTACCGGAGCATACGTTTCATCGTAGTCAATGCCTTCAAGTTGACTATACCCCTTTGCAACTAGCCTTGCCTTGTTTCTAACTACCGCACCAGATTCATCCAGCTTGTTTTTGAACACCCATCTAGTGCCAACAATGGAGTGACCACGTGGCTTTGGAACGAGCTGCCAAACTTTGTTTCTTTGAAATTCTTCTAGCTCTTCTTGCATTGCAGCTATCCAGTCACGTTCAAGCAATGCTTCTTTGATCGTTCTGGGCTCTACCGAGGACATGAATGCTGCGTAGTGGCAGTGGTCAGATAGGTCCTGGGAAGATCGATTTTGGATGCCTGCGGATGGGTTGCCGATGATTTGACCTGGTTGGTGGTCCTTCGTCCATACATGTAGATGGGGCTGCAGATGATCAGCAGCTGCGGTAGAGGGAATATCTTGAATATCAGAAGAAGTTGCGGTGGGGGATGGCAGTTCCCCTGGATTTGAGAACATCCTGCTGAGTCATCTTGGTTTGTTGGAACGAGAGTGGAGTTTTCTTGAACGGTTGGGAGAGGTTCCCCCTGGATTGTTGATGAGAGTTCCTCTGGAACCTGAGAAGGTTCCCTCTGGACTGCGGATGGGAGAGTGATAATCCTTGGATCGGTGCTGGTGTCAATGTTTTCTATGATTTCATCAACCGAATCCGAAGATACGTTTGATGATATTGCTTCTATGTGGATGGGACTTTGAACAGCATCAGGTACTAGAACCTCGACAATTGTTGCTTGATCCGGAGTAGAGCTTTCCCCCTCAACCGGAGAGGTGAAAGTATTGATAGATGCTACTTCAGATAGAGATGGTCCAGATACATCAGCGTGTTGTTGTTGAGCTGCGGGTGACACAAGAACCTCGGATAGTTTCGTCGTTTCAACAGGATCGAAAAGATCATCATAATTGACTTCAACTAGATTCAAGGGTCCTGAAGAAGCAGGAATGTCACTCTCCATGATTGCAGTGGTTTCAGTGTATGGAGGGGTGTTGCGGATGTGAGAATCATCAAATTTCACATCGAGGCTTTCAATGATCAGCCTTGTACGCCTGATGAGCACTCGATAAGCAACCTTGTTAGTGGAATAACCAAGGAATATGCCTTCATCAGACTTGGGTGCAAATTTGTTAAGCTGATCGCGGTTGTTGATCACGAAACATCTACAACCAAAGATATGAAAGAAACGAACATTTGGCTTGCGGTTATTAAGGCCCTCATATGGTGTTTTATTGAGGCGTTTTCACACAATGCTTCGGTTTTGGACAAAGCATGCGGTTGCTACAGCTTCAGCCCAGAAGTAGAGAGGAAGATGGGCAAAGTTAAGCATGGATCTGGCTGCTTCTACTAGAGTGCGGTTCCTTCTTTCAACTACTCCATTTTGTTGCGGTGTATATGGGGCTGAGAAGTTGTGAGTGATGACCTTTGACACCAAGAAACTGTTGAGAAGATGATTAGTGAACTCAGTGCCATTATCACTGCGGATGCGTCTAACTGGAAACTTGATCTGAAGTTCGATTTCTTTGATGAAGTTGATGAAAATCTGCGGTGTCTCTGATTTGAGTCTGAGAAAGAAGACCCATGTGAAGCGTGTATAGTCATCAACAATAACTAGTATGTATTTCTTGTGGTGGAGACTGGCTACGGTTGATGGACCGCAGAGATCAATGTGCAATAGCTCCAGAGGTTTAGAAATAGAAGAGTCCATTATCAGAGGGTGACTTGCTTTGGACTGTTTACCATATTCACAAGCCGAACAGAGAGTATCGTTGCTGAATTTGAGAATAGGGAGACCTCAGACTAGTTCTCCTGTGACCAAGTTGTTGATGTACCTGAAGTTGAGATGAGCTAGCTTGCGGTGCCATAGCCAGCTGACTTCTGATACAGCTTTGGACAGGAAACATAACTGCGGTCAGCCAATGATCAGAGAGACATCTAAGGGGTACATGGTACCTTCGGATTGGGATTTGATCAGGCATGTGTTCCTGTCACTTGTCATTACGTAAAAAAATTGATCATCAAATTCAACACGATGTTCTGCTTTACATAGTTGGCCAACACTGATGAGATTGTGTTTGAGGCTTTCGACATAAGCAACCTTCTGAATGGAGAAGTTCCCTGTAGTGAGAACACCGTAACCGCGGATGACACCATTCGCATTGTTGCGAATGTGACATTTCCACCATTGCAGATTGGCCTGAAATCCCGAAGGTACTCTAACCTTTCGGTCATGTGCAAGGAGCAGGCACTGTCAATTAACCACTCATCTTCTTGTTCCTCCCTGCATAAAGCCTGAGAATTACACGGTTAGTTTAGGCATCCAAACTAGTTTGGAGCCTGGGGCAACTGATGTGTTTCTGAATGATGCATGGACCGAGGTTGCAGGGACAGGTCTCTTGTCAACTTCTAGTCCTAGTCCTGGGTGTTTGATCAGATCTGGAGTGTTGTGAGTTTTGGAAAAAGTATTAGGTTTCTGACTCTGATTGGATTTGACGTAAGATAAATTCTTCTGACAACTGAACTGACATTTACAAAAGGAGGTTTTGTTTTTTGTTCTAACATTATGTTTGGTCAGTGGTTTAAAGGATGAATTGGACTTGTTACCGGTCCGAGGTGGGTAATTCCTGACATGAGTGTTGTTGGATTTCGAAAAAGTACATTTTTGAAAAGATTTTGCACATGTAGATTTCTGAGTTCCTTTTGGTGGAGTTGGTAGAATACCCTTCCATTTGTTGAAATTTTGACGTGACTTTAAAAGTGTTAGTGTGGGTAAAATACCTTTCCATTTAGGATCATTTGAGGAATAGACCTTAAAACCATTGTTTTGAAAAGACTGAACACCCCTTTTTGTTTTGACAGAGGAAGCAGGAGTGACTTTTGAAGCTGGACTTTCCTTTTTGTTTGTTTTCTTGATAGGAGAGTTTTTTGACATGTAGTGTGAGAAAACAAATTTTTCTGGACTCTTGGACTTAGGAATTCTGACATGCTTCTTATTTTTTGAAAAACTTTGTCTGTTTGTGCCTCGAGATCTAATTTCCTCTTTGAAGGCCTTTTTGGCCAAGGATTTTGGTGAACCGCAGTCATTGATGTTCAACTGCGGTTTCCTGGAATTCTTAGGATAATTTTGAAAACGTGGGCTTGAGTCATCCGAACTTGAAGATTCTGGGATCTGAGAGCATTGTCCCACTTCAAAGTTCTCTATAGGTAATTCATGATGAATCGCCTGAAGAGTCACAGTTCCTTTTACTGAGGACTGCGGTAGTGATGTTTTAACTACTGCAGAGTAAGTCTGAGTTGAGACTGTGGTGGGACTTTTGTGAGATTTTTGACTGCAGTGTGATGAACTGCGGTCTGAGGACAGAGGTGGAATTAGATCACATGTGTGACCCTCAACAACGATTTCTTCATCAACTACGGATGATGTTTGAGAATTTGGATAAACGGTGCCACAGATAGGAATTAGATCACATGTGTAACCCGAAACCTCAGGCACTATGTCCTCAATGACACAGTTATTGCTTAGACTATGCAGTCTACCGAAGTGAGTTTTGATATCTTCGGGAAATGTTTTGTCATTGACAGGGAAATGAAATTCTCGGTCCGGAGGGACATACATTCTGTCTTTGTTGAACCGGGGTGAGGAATCCATTGCGGTAGGATATCCATTTAACCAACCCCAATTGTATGTATTGTCCATGGTTCCACTGTTCACCAAATTTTCAATAGCTTCACTTTCATTAAACAATTTTTCAATTAAGAGATTTAAGTGTACAATTTCACTCTGAGCTAAATCTCTCTGATTCAAAGCTATCTCTAATTGGGTTTCACTTAACATTCTTGCATCTTTTTCTAACTCTAGGTCCTTCTCTAACATAGCCATCTTAAGTCTTTTGTTATCTATTCGTCCTCTTACGTGGAACATCTCTTGGGACGCAATGTTCTTTTCATCTAAGGCTTTGTTATAGTCTGAAAGGACGACAACACACGTGTTATTAAGATCATCTATGTAGGGTTGGCAGTCATGCATGCTATAATTTATAGTTTGGATCATGAGTTTTACCTGTTCGACGATGCTTAGAGTTCCATCTTTTGCCATGTAGCAGTAGTTCTTGTTCAGCGTTGTAGACCCATCATCATCCGCAGTGGCCAGCATGCAGATTTTCCCTTTTCCTTTGACATTGCTGATGGCTTCATCTTCGTCTCCGGATGACCAAACTTGATGGTCTCTTTTGACATGGGCCACGTATGCCCTTGCCTTTTCTGCCTTTTCTGCCTTTTCTTTGTCTTCCAGTTCTTGAGCCATTCTAAGGTAGAAGGGTCGGTCTTTTACTACATTGGCCTTACAATCTCTTGCAAAGTGATTCTCTTTGTTGCATTTGTGACAAATTACAACATCAGTCTTGTCTTCTGAGGGAGTACCGGAGTCAGTGGTTTGAGGAGACTGCGGTACCTCCTTTGATTGATTATTTTGAGATTGCGGTGGTGGATGAGAACTTTTGGGATATCGAGAATGGTTATTCTGGGAACCAAAGTTACGGTTGAATGGAGGTTTGTTGAACTGCTGATTCTTGCGGAAGGAAGGAGGTGGTAGACGGTTGAACTGTTGGCTAACCAGAGCAATAGCCTTCTGAAATTCTTCTTCATCATCATACTCTGAATCAGCTTCGTATGACTGTGGTGGAGTGTCATACGAGGAAGAGTAAGGTGACTGCGGTGGACTTTGTGCTATGAGAGCAAGTGGTCCTCCAAAGTTAGCATAATCCTTGAGTACGGTGCATTCTTGTGCTTACAGCTCTCCATAGAGCTTGTAGAGTGACAAAGAGTGAATCTTTCTATCGCCTTGGACTATCATCTTAGCCGTAGTCCAATGTCTTCCCAAACCATTAAGAAACTGAAGATTAGTTTCATGGTTACTGCGGATGGTGCCCGCATTGGATAACTTGGTGACTATCAGGTTGAACCTTTTGAACGAGTCTTCCAAACTTTCACCAGTATGAGCTTTGAAGTTGTTGAACTCATTGAGTGTGGTAGTAAGCTTCTTGTCTTGTGCTTGTTCTGAGCCTTCGTACAAATTCTTGAGAACTTCCCAGATCTCTTTTGCTGATTTGCAATTTATGATAATATCGAATTTGTCAGGAGCAACTCCACACGAGATTTCATAAAAAGCAACAGCATCATTTTCCATTTTATCGAGATCATCCTTGGTGGGACGGCTCATGACTGGTTGACCTCCTCCTAATCTGGTTGTAGCGTCGTCGTTTTGAACAGGTGTAAGTACTGGGACATGTGGTCCTTCTTCTACGGATCGCCATACATCTCTACCAAGTCTTCTCAAGTACCTTTCCATTCTTTGTGACCAGTGATGATATTCATTTGCTACTAGTATCGGGGCTTCGTTAGAACCACCAACACTGTTGGAAACATTCAGAGATAACGATTGAGCCATTTTGAAGTTGTTTTTTTTAGAGATGAGCTTAAGTGGTATAGAAAGCCTTTTGAAAAACAAAATCAGAGTTCCGTTTTCAAAAAGCAACCACTATGGCTCTGATACCAATTGTTGAGAGAAAAACTTAGATATACACTTGAACAAAACGTTAGAACAAGTATATTCCAGAATAGTTAATCTCAAAGGATCTGAAAGCTCAACAATAATATTAATAAGTTAGAGTTAAATAGTTAGAGAGTTAGTTGCGGAAATGTAAAGAAATAGAAATGACGACAATTGTTATATCAAGAAAACACACAAGTTGATTCATAACAAGGAATGCATTCAAACCGAGTTAATAAGGTAGATCAAACTTGGTGATTAAGTCTCAAAGACTTGCTCCGAAGAGAGGTTATAATCAGTTATGTTCCAGTAACAAGTAAGAAGTGCAGAGTAGAAGATAGAGAAATAGAGAAGATAACTTCAGAGAAATGTATTTAGAATAGAAGCATAAATTATCCATATTGGATACAAGAGAATAAGTCTCTATTTATAGAAACTCAGAAATGCACTAGATTACATCTCTATACGTAGCCATGCAAGGCATACTGGATAATAGAGTGTATTACAATAAAGACAAATGAAGTAATCTAGCTAAGTTGACTGCGGTAGCTAGAGTCCGGTTGCGGTTGCTGATGAAAAGACTGACTGCGGGTGCTGAAGTGGCTGCGGTAGCAAAGTTCAAGAGGGTCACTTTCATGATTCAACAATTTCCCCCTAAGTGACCTCTTTAACTTCGGTTCAGCTATCAAGTTTGAGAAACTTGATCAGAATCCACCAAAATGTCCTGATGTTTTCCAGCCAGGTGATTCTTCTTTAGATCTCGAACTTGACTTCTGCGGTGGTGTGCTTCGATCTTTCGACTGCGGTTCGGCAGATGTTAAGTTGTTTTCTGGTGAGGCGATGCATGGCAGTCATAGGAATGAAGTATTTGACATTGTCGGTCTTCCTTTTGAATATGACTCCAAGTTCAGGAATGTTTGTTGCGCCTACAGATCTTTCTTGAAAGCCTTCGGTAGGCATTGGCACAGGTTCAAGAGGTGGGAGATCAAACTTCTCGAGGATGGTGGGGTAGATATCTGCATCTATCTTGGCAAAATCGCAGACAGTTTCTTTCAGAAAAGTGTTGGCCTTTTCAAGCGCAATTTTCATTTTGGGGTGCTTTTCTGATTTGTTTTGAAACACCTTGGCAATGAGGAAGATTTCTTCCGGATTCATGAAAGGAAAATCTGCCTGGCTGCGGACGTAGTCATGTTCCCTTCTTGTGAGGGTGTACTGGATGTATTCAGCCTTCATAAATTTCCGGACTTTGTAGTTCTTGACTGCGGATGGTCTGTCGTTAAACCATATGTTCTCAATGGAGGAGGTATGTTTAGCATGAAAAAGACTAAGTCTCTCAAACTCCATTGGCAGTCTCTTGTGGTCAGGAAGGCTGCGGTCGAATTGCTCAAATAGTGTGAAGTACTTGGCATTTGGAGAAATTGCTACATCCCAGTACCCGTCCGAGGGAGGTTCAGCATAGGTAAGGTGGGGTCGATAGTCTTCATCCAGCAACCTGCGGTGAGGATTGATCCAAGAATTTATCAAGGATTCATCCATCGTGGTATCAAAACCGCATTCTCTCCAGATAAGCTCTGCCAGTTTGGCTGCCTTCCAGTCGTGTTTTCTTTGTACGGTGGCAGGAGAGTCTGTTGAGCTTGGAGATGACATGTTCTCCGCAAGGTTTTTGAAGTGGGGAGGAGTTTCTGGCTTGTTGGGAGTGAACTCCTTTCGAGGTGAAGTGTGAGGAGATGGAATATGTTGAGATGGTTGCGGTGAAGGCTGCGGTGTGGGAATTTTTTCTGTGGTGATGGGGGGACTCTAATGTTGAGAAATGGATTCAGAGTGATGGACTTCCTCTTCTTCTTCTTCTTTACTTCCCCCTCTTGAGGGATGCAACGGAGGAGCTTCCTCAAGCCATTGCTTAAGTCCATCAACCTTGGCACAGACTTCTTGGAATTGAGCTTTTAGAGCTTCTGCCAATTGTTAATTGTTAGGTGTGGAGGAGCTAAAGAGCAGCTTGTGGATTTCCTTTGTGAGCTGGAGGATCTCTGGACCATGGAAGTTGGAGGACAGGGATTTCTGCAGTATGTTAATTGTGGCTTGAAGAACAGAGATAGTGGACTCATAAGCAGTATGAGTCTCATCTATCAATTTCTTAGACTGAGAGGCTTGATCCGTGATGGCCGCTTGGAGATCCGTTTTGATTGCGGTCACCTCAGAGATGTGGCGTTCCGCTGCAGTCATAAATTCCTTGTGGTCCGCCTTGCGGTTGTTGTCAAGGGACCGGATTCCCATCTCTACTTTGAGAGAGATTCTTTCAACAGCCATGCGTTCCCTTGTTTCCAAACGTTCAATACGTTCGATCAGGGACTGCGGTCCTGGAGTATCTTCAAGTTGCGTTTGAGTGGGCTTGACCGCAGCCAAAATCTGATAAACTTTGGCTTGTAGGCTTAGGAACTCTTTTCTGGAGACCGCATTCTTCTTCTTTTTCTTCTTTTCTTTAGGCTTGGAAGTTGAATGGTGGGAACCGCTGGACTCCACTTCCTCATCAAACAACATTAAGTCATCATCTGAGGGGTTGGGCTTGTTGACCTCTTGGATATCTTCATCATCAAGACCAAAGGTGGGTGCAGAACTGACTTCGACTGCAATACCTTCGTCTTGGGATTCACGGACTGTTGGAGTGGGAATTGGATTGGAGGTTGGAGTAGGAGGGACGTTGGAGGTACCCATGGCTGCACCTGAAGCTTGAGCTTTTAAAATTGTTTCAGCCATCTCATCCATCCAAGCTTGAATCTTTTGAATGGTGGCTACGGTACTGGCATTGCTGATGGCATTTGCCTAATACTTAGCCACGAGCTGGATTTCCTGCTCCTTTTGCTGCTGTTGCTTGATCTGTTGTTCCTTGCGGGCTTGGAATGCCCTTCTGAATGCAGCATATTTCTTTTTATCTGACTCGGTTACTGGTGTGTACCGTAACTAAGAATCATTTGAATCTTCTCCGTCAAATCCTGAAAAACGCACCGAAGTGTCCTTCGGGTCCACGGATCCTAGCACATTTGTGCTCACCGTGCCTAAACCACCTGTAAAAGATGTAAGTAGAGTAGGATTTCCTGAGCTTCCTCGGTCTCCTTGACCCATGGTCAAGTGTGGCCTCGGCTCAGTTCTGGCATGGGTGGAAGAAGTGCCCTGCGGGTGGGAAGGTGTTTGTATTGTATGGGTGACGTTCAAAAGGATGGAGCTCAACTCCTCTGGTGAAATGAAATGCAGTCGGGAAGCCCTGGAGACCTTAGGGCGTGCACCAGTATCATTCCCTTGGGAGTGAACTGGGGGGGAATCTCCACGATGTTGTGAATCAGACTCAGTTTCTGAGTCTGACTGGAAAATGATGGTGGTGTTGAATGGGTCTGCAGCCACCCCAAGGACTACTGGAGCCTTTTGAGAGGCTTCAGCATCGGTCCGGTCATGCATTTGGCTAGGGGAATCGGTTTTTCTTTTCTTGAGGATAGCAATCGGTTGCCTATCCTCATCAGAATCACTGCTAGATGGAATTGGGGTAGGTTTGGTTTTTCGTTTCTTCATGGGTGCGGTTGGTTTGGGAGCGTTTTTCTTTGGGGTTCTCTGCTTCTTGGTTGCCAACTGCTTTCTTCTTTGAGAAAGATTGGATAGTGTAGTGGCAGAGGGGACTGCGGTACCCTCAGGGTTTATAATTGCGGATATTTGAGGAAGAGGCGGGGTAGGAGGGTATGGGGCAATACCTTCCGTAGCCTCAATGTGGTCTGAGACATCAGCAGTCTCAAGACCAAGGGTTGAAAGAATGTGAGTAGGGAGTCTGCGGATTGGTCCAAAAACAGATTGATTAGAAGAGGGATTGTACCTTTTGAGATCCTTAGTGATAAAGAAATTGATGTCACTACCCATATCTATTCCAACGTCCGCATGTAGGTCTGATATGCAGAGAGACCAGAATCGAGCAAATGTGAGCTCTGTTGGGTTCTCCTTTGGGCTCTCCTTGGTAATGTACTGAAGAAAGTCGTCCCAAAGGATCTGCCTGTAGTTGACGTCATGTCCGGTGAATATGCTCCATACTAATTCCAAAAGCTTTAATCCCATGTTGTCAATGCCTCCGGTTCTACCAGATAGACAGCGGATGACAAAGTGGCATACGAACTGCCAAACCGCAGGTAGCTGGTTCTTCTTGAACTCACCAATCCCTCTGATTGGTTTTTGATACCCTATTTGATAGAGTGTAGATGTAACGTCTGCCATTGAAGGTGAGAAAATTTTGATGGATGGATGAACCAGAGATTGATGGCAGATAAGAACTTTTCTTTGGACAAGATGACCAAAGAATCATTAATGAGGTTGAGGTGAACTTCTTGGGGGTTTTCTAGTTGGTGATAAGCAGAAAAGGCACACTTGAAGAGAGTTGAAACTGGAACAACATCTGTGAATGCGTCAAATGGACCAAATAGGGGATGGTTCTTCAGAAATTTGATCATGAGCTTGGTTGGAGCATTGTATGAGGGATGATCTTCAAACACTGCTCGAAAGTTGCTTGATGCGATTGTTGGAGTGTCTGATCCAGTGGGGTTTACTGAGCCTGAAGCCTTAGATTGCTTCTTTGATGCACCTGATTTTACCATTTTTGAGAGGTTGAGAGAAGAAGTAGAAAAACAGAGTTCTTGAAGTTTTTTTGAGAGAGAGGGAATGATCGATGTTCAGAAAGCGTGAAGTGAATTTGGGGAAGAAGATGGGTTTACAAAGTGTTGAAAGATTTTAACCCTAGGTAAAAGATAAAGATAGGGTAAAAACGTTGTTTGGTATTTGGGGGGAATCTTTGAATTTGGGGTTAAATATCATCCACAAATAATTAAAAAGGTTTAAAAAAGATTTGGGAGATTTACTAAAAGGGGTTTGCATTTAATGAAAAGTCAGGCCTCAATCGATGTGTCAGGTGATTGTGGGGGTGATGGGAGAGGAAGTTGTAACGGATGGGACGTATTAGGGAGAGGAAAGGACAAATTAAGGATGAGTTTATGGGAAAACGTTCTTTTTGTCATCATCCCTAAAATAGGTCTGACACAAGGATTATGCATAAAGAGAATGAGACAGTTTCTAAGGGAATGTTTTTTTTTATTTAATGTTTTATTTAATGAAGGATCATTAAATAGCACACAAAAGATTTAGGAGTTGATGAAACAGTTGAGAAATGAGTAATGTGATCGCGGATGGAAGCTGCATTGCGGTTGGAAACGTCATCGTGGATGGAAATTTCATTGCGGTTGGAAAGTCATCGCGGATGGAAACTTCATTGCGGTTGGAAAGTCTTCGCGGATGGAAATTTCATTGCGGTTGGAAACGTCATCGCAGATGGAAATTTCATTGCGGTTGGAAAGTCATCGCGGATGGACAAGGAAAAGACTGCAGTGAGGAACTGAGGAGAAACACTTGTACAAAGATTAGTAATAACAGACAATAAAGACCCATGAGAGATAAGTCTAATATATGGTTGCGGTACCTAAACTGCGGTACCATAACCATCTATCATAGATAACTCTTAATTAGAACCGCAACGGAGACCAAGGATGGTCTGCGGTAGCTAACAACTCAAAAAGAATTACGGGTCTGGATTCATCATTCCTAACATTTGCAGGAAGGTGTTAAGCTTTGTGGAATCGAGCGCTTTTGTGAACACATCAACAATCTCTTCATTAGAAGGGACAAAGATGAGTTCAATGTTACCTTTTAAAATGTGGTCTTTGATGAAATGATATCGTAGTTCAATATGTTTAGTCTTGGAGTGCTGAATTGGATTGTGAGAGATAGCAATAGCACTTTCTGAGTCACAATAGATCGGTATCCGCAACATTCTATACCCGTAGTCCATTAGTTGAGTTTTCATCCAAAGGACTTAAGAGCAACAACTGGCTACGGCCACATACTCAGCTTCTGCAGTAGAAAGTGAAACACAGCTTTGTTTTCCTGAAGACCAGCTGACAAGTCTTCCACCCAAAAATTGACATCCTCCTGAAGTACTTTTGCGGTCTAATTTGCATCTGGCATGATCCGCATCTGTGAAAGCTTGCAGGCTGAAGTCATTGTCTGCAGGGTACCATAGACCAAGAGATTTGCTTCCTTTCAGGTACCGTAGTATCTGTTTCACATACACCAGTTGCAAAAACAATGTATGGCCTGCTTGCGGTGAGGTACATCAAAGAACCAATGATACCTCGATAAGTTTTGTGATCTACAGATTCGCCTGCGGGATCAGCAGAGATCTTATAACCGAAGGCCATGGGCTTAGCAAATTCATCCACCATGCCTTGATCAGTCAAACCGAAGATGATATCATCCACATATATTTGTACAAGCATAAGGTGGTCACCATTAGCTTTTCTAAATAACGTGGGGTCAATCACTCCTCTCTTGTACCCGGATGAGACGAGAAATTCAGAAAGAGTCTCATACCATGCTCTTGGGGCTTGCTTCAGACCGTAGACTGCTTTTTCAAGCTTGTAGCAGTGGTCTGGGAATTCAACGTTTTCAAACCCTGGAGGTTGCTGAAGATAGACCTCTTCTTTTAGTTCCCCATAGAGAAAGGCACTCTTAACATCCATTTGGTGTACCTTGACGTTCTTGTGGGTTGCGTATGCAAGGAAGATCCGGATAGCTTCCATGCGTGCTACCGGAGCATACGTTTCATCGTAGTCAATGCCTTCAAGTTGACTATACCCCTTTGCAACTAGCCTTGCCTTGTTTCTGACTACCGCACCAGATTCATCCAGCTTGTTTTTGAACACCCATCTAGTGCCAACAATGGAGTGACCATGTGGCTTTGGAACGAGCTGCCAAACTTTGTTTCTTTGAAATTCTTCTAGCTCTTCTTGCATTGCAGCTATCCAGTCAGGTTCAAGCAATGCTTCTTTGATCGTTCTGGGCTCTACCGAGGACATGAATGATGCGTAGTGGCAGTAGTCAGATAGGTCCTGGGAAGATCGAGTTTGGATGCCTGCGGATGGGTTGCCGATGATTTGACCTGGTGGGTGGTCCTTCGTCCATACATGTAGATGGGGCTGTAGATGATCAGCAGCTGCGGTAGAGGGAATATCTTGAATATCAGAAGAAGCTGCGGTGGGGATGGCAGTTCCCCCTGGATTTGAGAACATCATGCTGAGTCATCTTGGTTTGTTGGAACGAGAGTGGAGTTTTCTTGAACGGTGTGGAGAGGTTCCCCCTGGATTGCTGATGGGAGTTCCTCTGGAACCTGAGAAGGTTCCCTCTGGACTGCGGATGGGAGAGTGATAATCCTTGGATCGGTGCTGGTGTCAATGTTTTCTATGATTTCATCAACCGAATCCGAAGATACGTTTGATGATATTGCTTCTATGTGGATGGGACTTTGAACAGCATCAGGTACTAGAACCTCGACAATTGTTGCTTGATCCGGAGTAGAGCTTTCCCCCTCAACCGGAGAGGTGAAAGTATTGATAGATGCTACTTCAGATAGAGATGGTCCAGATACATCAGCGTGTTGTTGTTGAGCTGCGGGTGACACAAGAACCTCGGATAGTTTCGTCGTTTCAACAGGATCGAAAAGATCATCATAATTGACTTCAACTAGATTCAAGGGTCCTGAAGAAGCAGGAATGTCACTCTCCATGATTGCAGTGGTTTCAGTAGATGGAGGGGCGTTGCGGATGTGAGAATCATCAAATTTTACATCAAAGCTTTCAATGATCAGCTTTGTACGCCTGATGAGCACTCGATAAGCAACCTTGTTAGTGGAATAACCAAGGAATATGCCTTCATCAGACTTTGGTGCAAATTTGTTAAGCTGATCGCGGTTGTTGATCACGAAACATCTACAACCAAAGATATGAAAGAAACGAACATTTGGCTTGCGGTTGTTAAGGCCCTCATATGGTATTTTATTGAGGCGTTTGCACACAATGCTTCGGTTTTGGACAAAGCATGTGGTTGCTACAGCTTCAGCCCAGAAGTAGAGAGGAAGATGGGCAAAGTTAAGCATGGATCTGGCTGCTTCTACTAGAGTGTGGTTCCTTCTTTCAACTACTCCATTTTGTTGCGGTGTATATGGGGCTGAGAAGTTGTGAGTGATGCCCTTTGACACCAAGAAACTGTTGAGAAGATTTCACACCCCCAAACCAAGGATGGCGGAAACGTCCGGGGGTGGAGGACTTCATGTACAATATCACAACAACGAATATAATAGTGCTCAAAGTAAATACAACCATCATAAATATAATTGAAAAGGTTACACCATGGAATAAGTTTACATGTTTCAAAATCAATTACATTATGATGAAAAAATGAAACGTTTGACGATTTATCGTCCCATCCTCAAAATGCTGATGTTTTCATGTTTCACTGATTTCCTGAGAATACAAGTAGTTTTGAAAAAGTGTCAACAATTAAGTTGGTGAGTTCATAAGAGTTTTGTTTGAGAAAGAAACCGTTTTCCTTGTAAAAGCGACAAAGTATGTTTCCAGGAAATCCAATATTTTCTTTATTAAGTGGAATGAATGCTTCTATGTTATGCGATAATGAATCCTAGAGAGACCCATAGATTCCTTCTATAACCGCCCAGTGTATATAAGTTATATAAAATTTAAGTTGAATAAACCGTTGAATATAATGGGTCTGCCCTAGGTCCACAACCAAACAAGGAACAGGAGATGAGGCGGGCCCACCAATTCTAAGTCTATCGTAACTAGATTCTTATAAAACTCTAGCATATACACTTAGCAATTATAGCTGAAGTCTATCAATTCTTAATGAAATATAGTTTTAATATCATAAAAACTAGTTTGTGTGAGCTTGGTACTTTGTATTTGTACCCCCTTTTGGTACGAAACCGATACTTTGTATTTGTACTCCTTTTCGTATGAAAACCTGGTACTTTGTATTTGTACCCCTTTTTGCATGAAACTGGTACTTTGTATTTGTACCCCTTTTTGGTATGAAACCGTTACTTTGTATTTGTACCCATTTTCGTATGAAAACCTGGTACTTTGTATTTGTACCCCTTTTTGTATAAAACCGGTACTTTGTATTTGTACCCCTTTTCGTATGAAAACCTTTTGTAATGTAAATGAACATAAACTATACTTATTATAGTTTATCAAAAAGTTTGAAATGTATATGCAACCTAACTATACCTATTATAGTTTAATATGTTTGTTTGTGGTGTATAAGAACCCTTTTCTACGTAAGTCGAAGGCATAGTAAAATATAACTATGTTTATCTTGCTTTTTTTATACTAATGGTAATGGTGGAGGATTCTTACACTTCAGTGGGTATTTTCTGTTATATAAATTATACCACAACAAGAAACACATGTAAAAATAAGAAGTCATCAAAGTTTAACACTTTGCTCGACATGTTACAAAGTGTGTTGAAAGTTAAAAGCTGTTATCTAGATTTTGACCTTTCTACACTGTTTTAGAAGAATTATATAAAAATCATACGAAGTCGAAAACTAAATCCGTAAATTCTGAGAGTTCACAAAATGTGTCTAGTTTATTCATAATTTTTATTATGATTTTTAGAAGTCTTTAACTTATGTTAAAATGTTCATATTCACAGACTGGTCCGAATTTGTTTCTGAAATGATAGGCAGTTTCGTAAAAATCACCATAAATCGTAGAAAAATCTTATCGTAATGTGCAAGTAGTCATTTTAAAGGTATGAACCTGAACTATTTGCACCTAATACAGTTTGGAAAACTAAAATGTTTAAGTTGACCAAAATAGTCTGTGAATGGAGTTGAACTTTTCTGATGAAGACTGTTAAATGAGTTTAGTTGTGTTCTTAGTGTTTTCACTTGTATTCCCCCCCTTAAAACTTAAGAAAAACATGAAAAGATAGGGGTATGAACTCACCTTGTGTGATTTCAGTGGATGGAGGTTGAAGGAGAGAAGTGTTCAACTCAAGAACACTTGAAGGATTGCTTGAAGATTCGAGAATCTAACACCCTATTGATGGAGTTTGTGTAAGGAATCAATGATTTGAGTAAAAGGAAATGTAATAACCATAAGGTGGGTGATGATACTTACTAAATGAAGGAGAAAATATGGAAAATGCCTTGGAAATCTCGAATTTGTGAGAGAGAATTTGAGAGAAAAGGTGTGTTTGATCTTTGGTGAAAAGTGTGAAAATGAGAGAAGTGTGAGGAGAGAGGGGGTTTTCCAAACCTTGACCAATAGTGTGCCTGGTCAAATGGTGGGGAAAGTACTCTTGAATGACCAGGTATGGTGTAAGGACAATAGCTGGTCATGGAGTGGGCATAGGGTGGTTGCTTAAATAAAGATTTCCATAAAAATATATTTAAATTATGAATATTTAGGGTCTTATATGTTAAAATATTATTTTTTGGAGAAAATTCCGTGTTAAAATAATTAAAAACGGGCTTAAAACGCAAAACTAGTCGAAAACCGGGTGAAAAACGCAAAATCCGAAGTCAGGAGGTGATTCCGGTCTTGGTCGCTGAAGTGGACCCGAAGTGGAGCTCAGTCGCGGATACAGAAGGAAGGCGCTGCAGTCCGAAGTTAAGAGGATGCGGTCCGAAGTCAGGAGAACCGGAGGTGAACATCGGATGCGGGCTCCATGCCGCTGCGGTCGGTGGCTGCGGTCGGCGGCTGCTGGCTGCGGCTGCGGCTGCTGGCTGCGGCTTGTTGGCTGCGGCTTGCTGGCTGCGGCTTGTGTGATTTCAGTGGATGGAGTTTGAAGGAGAGAAGTGTTCAACTCAAGAACACTTGAAGGATTGCTTGAAGATTCGAGAATCTAACACCCTATTGATGGAGTTTGTGTAAGGAATCAATGATTTGAGTAAAAGGAAATGTAATAACCATAAGGAGGGTGATGATACTTACCAAATGAAGGAGAAAAGCTGGAAAATGCCTTGGAAATCTCGAATTTGTGAGAGAGAGTTTGAGAGAAAAGGTGTGTTTGATCTTTGGTGAAAAGTGTGAAAATGAGATAAGTGTGAGGAGAGAGGGGGTTTTCCAACCCTTGACCAATAGTGTTCCTGGTCAAATGGTGGGGAAAGTACTCTTGAATGACCAGATATGGTGTAAGGACAATAGCTGGTCATGGAGTGGGCATGGGGTGGTTGCTTGTGTCATAAACTAAAGAGAAGTCAACACTCCACCTCAATTATTCACCCACTAGATTTTATTCTTAAATAAAGATTTCCATAAAAATATATTTAAATTATGAATATTTAGGGTCTTATATGTTAAAATATTGTTTTTGGAGAAAATCCCGCGTTAAAATAATTAAAAACGGGCTTAAAACGCAAAACTAGTCGAAAACCGGGTGAAAAACGCAAAATCCGAAGTCAGGATGTGATTCCGATCTTGGTCGCTGAAGTGGACCCGAAGTGGAGCTCAGTCGCGGATGCAGAAGGAAGGCGCTGCGGTCCGAAGTTAAGAGGCTGCGGTCCGAAGTCAGGAGAACCGGAGGCGAACATCGGATGCGGGCTCCATGCCGCTGCGGTCGGTGGCTGCGGTCGGCGGCTGCTGGCTGCGACTTGCTGGCTGCGGCTTGCTGGATGCGGCTGCGGCTAGATGGCCACGGCTCCTCAAGGAGACTCCGGTTCAAGGAGGGTTTGATCCCTATACAAGGGCTCCGGCCCTAAGAGGCTATTTTCCAAGGTATCTTCCCGTTTCGCATGGTTTTTCACCAAGTCAAGTGTCCGGACGCCCCAATTGATTACGAAAAAAAGCCAAAAGAGGTTTTGAGAGAGATTTGGGAGAGATTTGACGTTCTTGGAGAGATTTCTTATACAGAGAGAGATTTGGGAGAGATTTGACGCTCTTGGAGAGATTTCTCATACAGAGAGAGATTTGGAAGAGATTTGACGTTCTTGGAGAGATTTCTCATACAGAGAGAGATTTTGGAGAGATTTCACATTCTTGGAGAGATTTGGGAGAGATTTGACATTCTTGGAGAGATTTCTCATACTTAGAGAGTTTCGGGAGAGTTAGAGTGAAAGAGATTGGGAGAGACTTCTTTTGTGACATTTTTGAGTGTTTGGCTTTGTAACGCAAGGTTTGTAAGCCTCGTTAAGTCTTGTTATGATTGTTATATGCCCCCGAGGGTTAAGGAATAATGTTTTATTGAGTAGTTTCATCACTTGCCCTGATTAGGGTTTAGAGTTTCGGAACACGTGAAAATTCCAAGTGATACTTCGTATTAAGATTGCGAGTTGTTCGATAAGAAACATAATGGAAACCCCAATATACAAGGGTTAGATGAGTTGACCGGTTTGACTTGTTGACTTTAGTTGACTTTGACTTGGCCAAAATTAACGGTTGTCACAGAAGATGATTAGTGAACTCAGTGCCATTATCACTGCGGATGCGTCTAACTGGAAGCTTGATCTGAAGTTCGATTTCTTTGATGAAGTTGATGAAAATCTGCGGTGTCTCTGATTTGAGTCTGAGAAAGAAGACCCATGTGAAGCGTGTATAGTCATCAACAATAACTAGTATGTATTTCTTGTGGTGGAGACTGGCTACGGTTGATGGACTGCAGAGATCAATGTGCAATAGCTCCAGAGGTTCAGAAATAAAAGAGTCCATTATTAGAGGGTGACTTGCTTTGGACTGTTTACCACATTCACAAGCCGGACAGAGATTATCGTTGCTGAATTTGAGAATAGGGAGACCTCGGACTAGTTCTCCTGTGACCAAGTTGTTGATGTACCTGAAGTTGAGATGAGCTAGCTTGCGGTGCCATAGCCAGCTGACTTCTGATACAACTTTGGACAGGAAACATAATTGCGGTCTGCCAATGATCAGAGAGACATCTAAGGGGTACATGGTACCTTCGGATCGGGATTTGATCAGGAATGTGTTCCTGTCACTTCTCATTACGTAACAAAATTGATCATCAAATTCAACACGATGTCCTGCTTTACATAGTTGGCCAACACTGATGAGATTGTGTTTGAGGCTTTCTACATAAGCAACCTTCTGAATGGAGAAGTTCCCCGTAGTGAGAACACCGTAACCGCGGATGACACCATTCGAATTGTTGCGAATGTGACATTTCCACCATTGCATATTGGCCTGAAATCCCGAAGGTACTCTAACCTTTCGGTCATGTGCAAGGAGCAGGCACTGTCAATTAACCACTCATCTTCTTGTTCCTCCTTGCACAAAGCCTGAGAATTACACGGTTAGTTTAGGCATCCAAACTAGTTTGGAGCCTGGGGCAACTGATGTGTTTCTGAATGATGCATGGACCGAGGTTGCAGGGACAGGTCTCTTGTCAACTTCTAGTCCTAGTCCTGGGTGTTTGATCAGATCTGGAGTGTTGTGAGTTTTGGAAAAAGTATTAGGTTTCTGACTCTGATTGGATTTGACATAAGATAAATTCTTCTAACAACTGAACTGACATTTACAAAAGGAGGTTTTGTTTTTTGTTCTAACATTATGTTTGGTCAGTGGTTTAAAGGATGAATTGGACTTGTTACCGGTCCGAGGTGGGTAATTCCTGACATGAGTGTTGTTGGATTTCGAAAAAGTACATTTTTGAAAAGATTTTGCACATGTAGATTTCTAAGTTCCTTTTGGTGGAGTTGGTAGAATACCCTTCCATTTGTTGAAATTTTGACGTGACTTTAAAAGTGTTAGTGTGGGTAAAATACCTTTCCATTTAGGATCATTTGAGGAATAGACCTTAAAACCATTGTTTTGAAAAGACTGAACACCCCTTTTTGTTTTGACAGAGGAAGCAGGAGTGACTTTTGAAGCTGGACTTTCCTTTTTGTTTGTTTTCTTGATAGGAGAGTTTTTTGACATGTAGTGTGAGAAAACAAATTTTTCTGGACTCTTGGACTTAGGAATTCTGACATGCTTCTTATTTTTTGAAAAACTTTGTCTGTTTGTGCCTCGAGATCTAATTTCCTCTTTGAAGGCCTTTTTGGCCAAGGATTTTGGTGAACCGCAGTCATTGATGTTCAACTGCGGTTTCCTGGAATTCTTAGGATAATTTTGAAAACGTGGGCTTGAGTCATCCGAACTTGAAGATTTTGGGATCTGAGAGCATTGTCCCACTTCAAAGTTCTCTATAGGTAATTCATGATGAATCGCCTGAAGAGTCACAATTCCTTTTGCTGAGGACTGCGGTAGTGATGTTTTAACTACTGCAGAGTAAGTCTGAGTTGAGACTGCGGTGGGACTTTTGTGAGATTTTTAACTGCAGTGTGATGAACTGCGGTCTGAGGACAGAGGTGGAATTAGATCACATGTGTAACCCGAAACCTCAGGCATTATTTCCTCAATGACACAGTTATTGCTTAGACTATGCAGTCTACCGAAGTGAGTTTTGATATCTTGGGGAAAGGTTTTGTCATTGACAGGGAAATGAAATTCTCGGTCCGGAGGGACATACAGTCTGTCTTTGTTGAACCGGGGTGAGGAATCCATTGCGGTAGGATATCCATTTGACCAACCCCAATTGTATGTATTGTCCATGGTTCCATTGTTCACCAAATTTTCAATAGCTTCACTTTCATTAAACAATTTTTCAATTAAGAGATTTAAGCGTACAATTTCACTCTGAGCTAAATCTCTCTGATTCAAAGCTATCTCTAATTGGGTTTCACTTAACATTCTTGCATCTTTTTCTAACTCTAGGTCCTTCTCTAACATAGCCATCTTAAGTCTTTTGTTATCTAGTCGTCCTCTTACGTGGAACATCTCTTGGGACGCAATGTTCTTTTCATCTAAGGCTTTGTTATAGTCTGAAAGGACGAAAGCACACGTGTTATTAAGATCATATATGTAGGGTTAACAGTCATGCATGCTATAATTTAGAGTTTGGATCATGAGTTTTACCTGTTCGACGATGCTTAGAGTTCCATCTTTTGTCATGTAGCAGTAGTTCTTGTTCAGCGTTGTAGACCCATCATCATCTGCAGTGGCCAGCATGCAGATTTTCCCTTTTCCTTTGACATTGCTGATGGCTTCATCTTCGTCTCCGGATGACCAAACTTGATGGTCTCTTTTGACATGGGCCACGTATGCCCTTGCCTTTTCCACCTTTTCTTTGTCTTCCAGTTCTTGAGCCATTCTAAGGTAGAAGGCTCGGTCTTTTACTACATTGGCCTTACAATCTCTTGCAAAGTGATTCTCTTTGTTGCATTTGTGACAAATTACAACATCAGTTTTGTCTTCTGAGGGAGTACCGGAGTCAGTGGTTTGAGGAGACTACGGTACCTCCTTTGGTTGATTATTTTGAGATTGCGGTGGTGGATGAGAACTTTTGGGATATCGAGAATGGTTATTCTGGGAACCGAAGTTACGGTTGAATGGAGGTTTGTTGAACTGCTGATTCTTGCGGAAGGAAGGAGGTGGTAGACGGTTGAACTGTTGGCTAACCAGAGCAATAGCCTTCTGAAATTCTTCTTCATCATCATACTCTGAATCAGCTTCGTATGACTGTGGTGGAGTGTCATACGAGGAAGAGTAAGGTGACTGCGGTGGAGTTTGTGCTATGAGAGCAAGTGGTCCTCTAAAGTCAGCACAATCCTTGAGTATGGTGGATTCTTGTGCTTGCAGCTCTCCATAGAGCTTGTAGAGTGACAAAGAGTGAATCTTTCTATCGCCTTGGACTATCATCTTAGCCGTAGTCCAATGTCTTCCCAAACCATTAAGAAACTGAAGATTGGTTTCATGGTTACTGCAGATGGTGCCCGCATTGGATAACTTGGTGACTATCAGGTTGAACCTTTTGAAGGAGTCTTCCAAACTTTCACCAGTATGAGCTTTGAAGTTGTTGAACTCATTGAGTGCGGTTGTAAGCTTCTTGTCTTGTGCTTGTTCTGAGCCTTCGTACAAATTCTTGAGAACTTCCCAGATCTCTTTTGCTGATTTGCAATTTATGATAATATCGAAGTTGTCAGGAGCAACTCCACAGGAGATTTCATAAAAAGCAACAACATCATTTTCCATTTTATCGAGATCATCCTCGGTGGGACGGCTCATGACTGGTTGACCTCCTCCTAATCTGGTTGTAGCGTCGTCGGTTTGAACAGGTATAAGTACTGGGACATGTGGTCCTTCTTCTACGGATCGCCATACATCTCTACCAAGTCTTCTCAAGTACCTTTCCATTCTTTGTGACCAGTGATGATATTCATTTGCTACCAGTATTGGGGCTCGGTTAGAACCACCAACACTGTTGGAAACATTCAGAGATAACGATTGAGCCATTTTGAAGTTGTTTTTTTTTAGAGATGAGCTTAAGTGGTATAGAAAGCCTTTTGAAAAAAAAAATCAAAGTTTCGTTTTCAAAAAGCAACCACTATGGCTCTGATACCAATTGTTGAGAGAAAAACTTAGAGATACACTTGAACAAAACGTTAGAACAAGTATATTGCGGAATAGTTAATCTCAAAGGATCTGAAAGCTCAACAATTATATTAATAAGTTAGAGTTAAATAGTTAGAGAGTTAGTTGCGGAAATGTAAAGAAATAGAAATGACGACAATTGTTATATCAAGAAAACAAACAAGTTGATTCATAACAAGGAATGCATTCAAGCTGAGTTAATAAGGTAGATCAAACTTGGTGATTAAGTCTCAAAGACTTGCTCCGAAGAGAGGTTATAATCAGTTATGTTCCAGTAACAAGTAAGATGTGAAGAGTAGAAAGATAGAGAAATAGAGAAGATAACTTCAGAGAAATGTATTTAGAATAGAAGCATAAATTATCTGTATTGGATACAAGAGAATAAGTCTCTATTTATAGAAACTCAGAAATGCACTAGATTACATCTCTATACGTAGCCATGCAAGGCATACTGGATAATAGAGTGTATTACAATAAAGACAAATGAAGTAATCTAGCTAAGTTGACTGCGGTAGCAAGAGTCCGGTTGCGGTTGCTGATGAAAAGACTGACTGCGGGTGCTGAAGTGGCTGCGGTAGCAAAGTTCAAGAGGGTCACTTTCATGATTCAACACTAAGGATTCCACACTATAAATTGAACCCCTAGCCTTCCAAAAATCGACCAATCATTTCCAAGGTGAAACCCTAGCCAATTTTGATGCTTCCTAACCTCTCACTCATAAGCCTCCTCTTGCTTTTGATGTTTGCGACTTATTAGAGGTGTCATATTTGAGGTACTAAGCTTTGAAAGTCCAAGAACTACAATCTACAACAAAAAGGCATTTATCTAACTTGTTTTATGTTGTGAATCTCAAAATTGTAGGCTAGTTAGGGTTCATGCTTTGGATAAATGAAAATTGCATGTATAACTTGAGAAAACTTAGATCCTAAGCATTAGGGTTGTATGTGCACCATAAGATTGTTATAGTGCTCAAAACCCATCAGTGGTATCAGAGCCTCGGGTGGTTTCTGTTATATTGATGCAATTGTATTGTTTTCAAAGCTGAAAAAATTTCAATTTGGGCCTTTGACTGCTGGACTCGACGAGTCCTATGAAGGAACTCGACGAGTTGAGCCAACTCGGCGAGTCCATTGTCTGTCTCGACGAGTTGGATCATCTGTTGGCAGATTTTTCGAGTTTTTGGCCAGATTTGGATTAGGATCATTACCATAAACTATTTGACTGATAAAATTCTATTTTTCTGATAAGGTAATGATTATTCTCATCCAATTGAATGATGATTGTCAAATTTTAAGATAATTACTTGATTTTGTGAAAAAAATTAATTAATTGTAGAATTTGATTTGAATCATCTTGCTATATGAAATTAGATTAGGTCTTATTTGTGATATAGTTCATTATATGATTAATTTAATTGTTTTCAAATTGATCCAAGTAGTTTTGAAAAGTTTCAAAATTTTCCCTTAAGTTTTGGAATTTAAAAATTGATTAAAAGGTTTTAATTTTGAAATATTTAAATTCTAAACCCTAGTGTTTTAAAAGTGTAAAATTCAACCCTTATACTATTATAATATTAAAAGCTTACTACTCATATATATGTGTATGACAGTCAGTCTTAGCGTTAGTAGGCCTCATTCACGAAGCTGGTCTATAAGGGGGGTATAAGGAAATTGCCTATAAAATGACAATTGAATGGGTGTCCACTCCCACCACCGCTCCCTTGACTAGTGGAGGGTCGTTACCCGAACTAGTAGGATAGGACATTAATTCTCATTAAAAAGTATAATGATAATTATAAAAGTAACTAAATGGTTTTCATAAATTCCCAATCTTAGTTACTTTAGGAAAAATGTGAAAATGGTGCTATTCCATGAATTTTCACTTTGAACCTTGCCAAGTCATTAGTGGAGCGTGTGTGGTTAACCGGCACACTAATATGGACTAACAAGGGTGGCAAAGGGTAGCTCGAGAATTGTCATAGATCAATGGAGCGTTTTTGGTTAACCAGCAAATTAATTAGGTGGTAAATGACTCGAGAGTGCCAAGTAAATTTGCATGGTTATTCACACCTTGTTTGTGATCCTCGGTATCCCAACCACAAACTTGAAGGGAATAATCAAGATTAAAAATGCCATTGAAAGGTTCAATGAATCTAAAAGATCTATGAATTTCATAAAACTTAATTCTTTTAAATTCTAGTTTTGGGTGGTGAAAATTGGTAAATCGTCATTTACCTCCCTTCAAATAATTTGCAATTAGATTAAGGCATCCCTTTTCTAAGTTGTGAATTATTGTGTTTGGGTCCTAACCTTAATATTTCATATGGGTGTTATATTAACGGATTTATATCTAATGAAACTTGTCCTTCTTTTTCAGATGTCTACTACAAACAACGCTTCAAACACAAATACTTCTGGCTCTTTCTCCCTCATGAACTTATATGGGAGGGTCATTTTTGATGGGTCGAATTTCAATGGCTGGATTCGAAACATTCACATGGCCATTCGAAATGAGGAAAAGGAATATGTCCTCGACAAAGAGCTAAAGGAGATTGATAAAGAAACTGCTACTCCTGAGCAACTGGCTGAGTATAGGGCTCATGAGAAGGACACGACAAAGGTGTCGTGCATCATGCTAGCCACTATGACTTATGAGCTTCAGAAGTCCTACGAGGACTTCTGGCCTTTTAAGATGCACCAAGACTTAATGGAAAGGTCCCATCAGAGTGCTCGATAAGAAAGGTATGAAATCATTGCCTCCATGATAACAACAAAAATGAAGGATGGAGAGTCCATCACGGCCTACATGCAAAAGATGCAAAGATATGTGGTCCGCTTACTAAAGTTGAATATCAATTTTGACGAAGAGTTGGCTATCGACATTATCCTACACTCTTGACCTTCTTGTTATCAGTTCTGAATGACTTATCATATGAACAAGGAGGGAGTCACTCTAAGCAAGCTTCAAGGACTTTTGAGATCTGCTGAAACTAGTTTAAAAGGCAAGTCTGTTGTACCCACTCCTACTGCTACTGCCCCAGTCCTGGCAATTGGACATGGTAAAGGGAAGAAAAGGAAAGCTTCTTCAAAGAATCACAAGTGAAAGCCTCATGATGGATCCTCATCTAGTGGGTCCAAAGGTGGTTCTGCTACTCCCTCATCCAATCCAAAGGAAGCAGAGTGTTTCCATTGTCATGAAAAAGGGCATTGGAAACAAAGCTGCCCTAAATACTTGAAGGACATTAAGGATGCGAAGATAAAGCTCACCTTCACAGGTATTTACACTATTCAATCTAACAACTCATCACATGCTAGTTCTTGGGTCCTTGATACAGGATGCGGTTTTCATATCTGTTCTAATTTGCAGGGTCTAAAAAGAAGTATGGATGTGGAGCACGGGAAGATGAAATTGATCATGGTGAATAGGAAAGCATCGTCTGTAACCAAGATTGGAGTTTATTCTTTATTGCTTAGTAATGGGTTAGGGCTAGATTTAAACAATTGTTGCTACTCGTCAGATATGGCGAGAAACATTATTTCTTTTCATGGTTTGTATAAACAAGGTTTTAGATTTTCATTTAACAATGAAATTGGTTCTATTAATGCTTTTTATAATGGTAAATTTTATTTTGAAGCATTGCCTTGTAATGGTATATATGAAACTGTAATGGTTGTAGATAACTTAGGAAATAATGTATTTCATATTGATTCGTCCAATGGTTTGGAGAAGGCATGCTTATGGCATTGTCGTCTTGGACATGTCAACAAGAAGCGCATAGCCTAACTCCAAAAGGATGGAGTGTTGGAGTCATTTGACTTAAGTTCGGATGACACGTGCGAATCTTGTTTGCTTGGACAGATGACCAAGTCACCTTTCACTGGTACTTGTGAAAGAGGTGAGGGATTTTTGGATCTCATACACACCGATGTGTGTGGACCCTTCAGATCCGCCACAAGGGATGTTAACTGCTTCTATGTTACCTTTACCGACGATTATAGCAGGTATGGATATATCTACTTAATCAAGCACAAGTCGGAAACCTTTGAAAAGTTCAAAGAGTTTAAGCAAGAAGTGGAGAATCAATTGGGCAGGAAGATAAAGATGCTCCGATCCGAATGAGGTGGTGAGTATCTTAGTATTGAGTTCCACGACTATCTTAAAGAATGTGGAATTGTTTCACAATTGATGCCACCTAGGACACCACAACTTAATGGTGTGGCTGAGAGGCGCAATCGAACCTTGTTGGACATGGTTCGTTCCATGATGAGTCGAGCTTCGTTACCTATCTCATTTTTGGGTATGCCTTACAGACTTCCGCCCATATCCTTAATCTAGTCCCAACTAAGAAGGTTGCCAAAACACCTCACGAAATGTGGACAAGTAAGGTTCCCTCGTTAGTGCATATCAAG